>NC_059106.1:154409503-155041289 GCF_020740685.1 Jaculus jaculus | reverse complement strand
GAAGTGCAATTTTTTTTTTCCATTTGACGATATATAGTGTGTTCCTCAAAGAGATGTTTGCAATTTCCTTTGATTTTCATGGTTAGTGAACTTCAAAATATCATACGATGTCATGCCCTGTGACATGCTATTTGATTTTGAGTTTTTGCATGTATGTTGTTATGTTATACACAAAACTCCAGTGATAGGGCTGGAGACATGACTTAGCAGTTAAGTGCTTGCCAGTGAAGCCTAAGGACCCAGGTTTGAAGCTTGATTTGCCAGGACTCATGTTAGCCAGATGCACAAGGGGGCGCATGTGTCTGGAGTTTGATTGCAGCGGCTGGAAGCCCTTTTGTGCCCATTCTCTCTCTGTGTCTCTCTGCCTCATTCTTCTTATCTGTTGCTCTCAAATAAATAAAAATAAACAAAAATATTAAAAACCTCCAGTGATATATGCAACCAATCACTTTTAGTTCATATCTTCATGGAACTTGAAATTTTCTGACAATTTATTAAGAAGTTATTGATGCAAATGTATTACATACAAGATATAAGATTATATAGAGGGCAGGGGAACTGGCTTAGCAGTTAAGACATTTGCCTGCAAAGCCTAAGGAACCTGGTTCGATTCTCCAGGACCCATGTAAGCCAGATGCATGAGAGGGCACATGTGTCTGGGGTTTGTCTGCAGTGGCTGGAGGCCCTGGCACACCCATTTCTCTCTGCCTCTTCCTCTCTCTCAAATAAATAAATAAAAAAAAATTTAAAGAAGGAATGTCCTTGTTAAAAAAACAAAAAAGATTATAGCTGGGCATGGTAGCGCACGCCTTTAATCCCAACACTTGGGAGGTAGAGGTAGGAGAATTGTAGTGTGTTCAAGGCCACCCTGAGACTACATAGTGAATTCCAGGTCAACCTAGTCTAGAGTGAGACCCTGCCTTGAAAGAAACACACACACACAAAAATAAAAAAGATTATATAGATTATGAAGTATGTAAGTTTATTTAAACACACATGTATATATATAATACATGAAGTAATAAAAAGATTAATAATATAATTTAATAATTAATCATTAGAGACTAAGATCAGAATTTTTAAAACCAGGGCTGGGGAGATTTCTCAGTGGTTAAAGGCTCTTTCTTGCAAAGTCTGCCAGGTTTAATTTCCCCGTATCCACATAAAGAAGGATGCACAAAATGGGGCCTGGAGCCTGTAGCAGAACGTGGCCTGGAATACCTATTCTCTTTCTTTCTCTCTCTCACACACTCTCTCTCTTGTAAATGAATAAATCAAAATACTTAAAATGGAAATTTGAAAATGGGTTCTTCCTTGGGAATGCTTAGATGTAGCAAAGAAAGAAGATAAAAAATTTGTTATATTTTCTGGATTATATAGCTGGGCATGTACTCTTTGTTTATTATATTCCTTATTCATTTTCAGTGGGCCCCAGTAAAATTTAGATACACATAATTATTTCAGCCTTGTTTCCCATGGTGATAGTGCAGTTCTACAGATTCTAGAACTTTGATGAGAGACCTTACCAGATTCCAATTACTACCACTGCTTTTCAGCTTTAGATTCCCCATCTAATATATTTATAAAAGATGCCCTTGTATGTTTGCCACAATGCTATCTCAATAATGAGTGCACATGGGCAACAATGGAAATAATGGTCATAGTTTTATCTTTATTATTTAATTTAATTTATTTATTTATATGAGAGAGAGAAAGAGAGAGAGAAAGAGAGAGAGAGAAAGAGAATGGGCGTGCCAGAGCCTCTCCAGCCACTGCTAACGAACTCCAGACGCGTGCTTTCACTTGTGCATATGGCTTACGTGGGTCCTAGAGAATTGAACCAGGATCCTTTGGCTTTGCAGGCAAATGCCTTAACTGCTAAGTAATCTTTCTGGTCCCTCATGGTTTTATATTTAATATTTAATACTTGGGATCAAAAGTGAATAGAAACAGGGTGTTGGTAGAGTTGTGGGGACATTTGGTGAAGTCTGTTCTGCTTTGGTTGAGAAAAAAAGCTGGAGATCTGCATCTGGTAATCACCTTTATCTTCCATAAACAAAAGTCACCATCTTGAAAACATCTCATGCCCATGTCTTTGTAAGTAGTCTCCCAGCAACACACAAGCAAGCGGGTGGTCTGTATAGTCTGTTCTATTTACAGTTGCCATAATTTCCGTGTTACATCAAATTCCAGACCCTGGGTAGGTTTATCACACCCACTAGTGATCATTGTGACCAAAGGCAACAGAAGAACATTTGCCTATTTATATACGTCCTCATCAGTATTACTGAGACATAGTGGACATCAAACTATAAATGTATAACATGTGTAAACTCACAACTCAAATATGCACACGACAATGAATCTCTCACAACAAACAAGGCATGAATATGCTCAATATTTCCCGGTTTCCTTATTCTCCTCCTTTATCAAGATAGAGGAGCATTTAAAATGAAATCAAACATCTTCACCAACATTATTGGTAACTACAGGTCAATGGCTTTCTAATCTGTTCAATGGGAACAATGATCTAAGATTTCCATCCTTGAGCATTTCTTCTCAGAGTAGCATGATTTCCCTAAATTATTATAATTGCTCCTTTCCTGCTTTAATAGATGTGTCTTGATTTTCCCAATTGCCTGACTACATGGATGTCTGTTTCTTGAATAGAACAAGAATTATTCAAAGATTTTACACTGACCATTTGCTTATACACGACTGGCAAATGAGAGCTATTCTACAACATTTGCTAATGTATAAAGGAAGACATAAAAATACAGAGCAAACCAGGCCCCGGTGAAGTCCAATTCAAGAGAACTATATTGAATTATGGATGAGAGAGAAGTCATTGATTAGAAACTCACATAATTTTGTTATATTAAAAATATTTTATTTATTTGAAAGAGAGAGGAACCTACGAAAAGAGAACATGAGGGTGGGAAGGCAGGAAAAGAGGGATGGGACACAGAGAAATAATGAGTTCTTCAGAGCCCCGTTGTGCTACAAAGGAAAATCCAGAAACAAGCACCGCTTTGTCCATTTGCATTTATGTGAGCATACGGGAATTAAACTAGGCCAGAAGCCTTTGCAAGTAAATGCCTTTAGCTTAGGAGCCATTTCCCCTGCTCAAAAACTCATTATAGTAGAAACAAATGAGAGATGAGCTTCAGCATTCATTGATACTGCTTGATATTCAAACTTCAGAAGTAGCCTTCTGCCTCTCAAGTGAAACCATCTTTTAGAGATTCATATAAGTAGGATGGTTATTTAATTATAATCAACATTTTATGCAATCTTCCATCTAATTGGAATTCTGTACCTTTGACCAAAATTTCTCTCTCTCTCTCTCTCTCTCTCTCTCTCTCTCTCTCTCTCTCTCTCTCTCTCACACACACACACACACACACACACACGTGTGCGCGCGCGAACACACACACACACACACACACACACACACACACCATTCATTTGTATACAATCATAATTGATTAATCACAATTTTTGGAAGGTGGTATTGATATACAGAACAAGCCTGAGGGCAAATTGAGTCATCTCTTATGGTGACCTGTTTTTAAGAATTTGACTATTAATCCCAGATATTTTTAACCTTGAAAATTAAAACACTTGGAGCAGTTTTCCCTTTGAACTGTAAAAAGACAAATGAGGATAAGGTGATACATATGAGGTATACTGAAGTGTCTTCAATAATAGGAAAAAGATGTGAGTTTCTTATGTATTTGTAGAAAGGAGGGGAGAGAATTTTAAGAGTGGGCATAGTAGGTGAAAATATAATTATTTTTCCAAATTTCATGTAAATTTGAGGTCTGTGATTGAAAAACTTAAGTATGAGGAAAGAAAGAAACTACAATTGTCCTGCTACTGTTGCTGAGGATGGAGCTAATGCTCTTCTCAACAATTAGTAATGTGACATGATGAACAACGCCAAAGACCTTCAAGAACAGGACGACAAATATGTGTTTATGGGTCACACATGCTCAGTGATGTGTTCTCTTGTCATGATCATGAAATGAACTTATTGGGGAAAATTATGGTTGCAAAGGCTTGGGTATTTTGGAAACATATTTATTTACTCGAATGCTTGTGTGAGTTCCAAGGGCAATAGTAAGCTGGGAATTCCTAACAAAATGTGCATAGAGTGAGTTCATGGTAGGCACATGGTTGTGAAATGAGAGAGCAGAGCCCATGTGAGGCATGAGGCATCACTGCTGTAAGTATATAAAGGTCGGTGGAGAGTGGGTGACATTCACATTCACACTTCAGAAGTATCCTCCTCCCTCTCCACTGAAACCTCACCTCCTGACACCATGTGTGGCAACTACTACGGAAACTCCTGTGGAAGCTGTGGATACAGCTCAGGCTGTGGATATGGCTCTGGCTGTGGATACAGCTCAGGCTGTGGATACGGCTCAGGCTGTGGATATGGCTCAGGCTGTGGATACGGTTCAGGCTGTGGATATGGCTCAGGCTGTGGATATGGCTCAGGCTGTGGGTACAGCAGATATGGCTCTGGCTGTGGATATGGCTCCAGCTGTGGCTATGGCCATGGATATGGCTGTGGATATGGTTCAAAATGTGGCTCTGGTTCCAGGTATGGCTGTGGATATAGCTCTGTCTCCTGCAGCTACCGGCCAAGTTCCTACAGAAGATGCTATTCCTCTTGCTGCTGATCACCTCCAAGTGTCCTCATTTGCTCTCAAAATGAGCACTGCAAGAGCATGATCAGCTGGAATACTTCCTTCATTTACTTCAAACCAGCACTGAATTGCTGCTTGGCTCCTGAAATACATTACAATATGTCTCTGTTCCTGATGCTGCTTGAGCAGTTCCAGCATGTCACTGAGGACAGATTTTATTTCATTGACTATTTTAGATCAAACCCTTACCTGTCTCCCCATGCCTATGCTGCTGCTGCGTTCAGAAGCACAAAGAACTGTACTATTGGAATACGTGACCATGGAAGACAAGTATTCACTCTATGAATAAAATGATTCCTTCCCTAAGAAATATTTGTGTCCATGTCATCTTTAATTATTGGATTCTGTGTTGGTTTGAATGTAAATGCTTCCCATAGCCTAGTGTTTGTGGTTATGCTTCCTACTTGTTCCTTAGCTCGTGGCTCCTTCCTGAGATGAAGCCTTATTGGAGCGGATGGGTCACTTGTGGTGGGTGTTGGGATTGATTAGTCCACCTATTGTGCACTCAGGGCCAGCTGGTGCTCGCTCTTATTACCTCCTTCTGTTATGGATGTGTGATGTTTTGAGCCAGATGCCTATCTCCGCCAGAACAAATATTCTTCTCCAAACTGTATACCTATAATCAACCTTTTGTTTCCCATAAGCTGTCCCTGGTCTGGTGCTTTATCCCAGCAATGAGAAGCTAACTGTTGCAGAAGCTATGTACTTTGAAATAAGAGATACTGGAGAAAGTAACTTAGGTGCAACCATTCCTTCTTAACAAAACGAATGAAGACCACAACCTTGCTCCCCCCACTGGTGTTACCTTTACATCCAGGGTTTCAAAGTTGTAGAAACTATGATCCACATCTTGCTTACAGTCTGGGCCTGTACAAGAAGCGGGAGGGGCTCACGATGAAGCTCAAATCTTTCTGTTTAGTGAGGAGGGGGATATACCCCTTGTGCCTGTCCTCTACTGCCATTACTGTGTCAGGGAACCACTGCTAGTTGAAGGTGGCTCAAAACGAGTTATGCATGAAATAGTTGTGTTGCTTATTTATTCACGCTGTCTTTAAAAAAGCCTTCTTTTTGTGATAATATTGATGAGCCTGAATGTCATGTTCAGTGAAATAAACCATGGGCAACCTCCCCAGGATCACAAGATCTGGCTTACGTGAGGAGCATAAAAATATCAAACTTGTAGGAACATCGGATATTATGATGCTTGATGATAGAAGAAATGTGAAATATTGGCCAAAGACCACAATTCTTTAGTTAAAAGTTGAATAATTTCTAGGCACTTGGAAGTTGGTGTGGTATGCTTGAGGTTTTCTAATTTGTTTTTGGTTTATTTTTTATTTATTTATTTGAAAACAACAAACAGATAAAGAGGCAGATAGAGAGAGAGAGAGAGAAGAGTGTGGGAGAGAGAGAATGAGCGTATCAGGGCCTCCAGCCACTGCAAATGAACTCCAGATGCATGCACCCCCTTGTGGATCTGGCTAACATGGGTCCTGGGGAATCGAGCCTCAAACCAAGGTCCTTAGGCTTTACAGGCAAATGCTTAACTGCTAAGCCCTCGAAGTTTTCTAAAAGAGTAGGTTTTACTCATTCTCATGTCAAGATATAGTAATTTTTGTTTAACATAATGCATGTACTAAATTGTTTAGAGATCATAAAGTGTAGGTATGATAACACGTTGTAATATATACCATGACTATAAACTATTTTATGCAACTTGAAAAGTAGAGAAACCAGTAATGGTGGCTCATAAATACAAATTGCTACAAGTTTATGTCCAGTGTGGTCTACATAGTGAGTTCCAGCCACACGGGGCTGCAAAATAAGACCTTCTCTCACAAAAAGGAAAGAAAGGTAGAGAGTCAAAAAGGACACTCTATATTTACCACCTGTGTGTTTCCCATAGTACATCTGGAGTATAACCTCTTGGGTCTAGTGGTATCTATTATTAGTGGTATTCATTTTTTTTATCACCATTAGAACCTTCCATTACATATTGTGATAGAATGAGACTGACTTGTTTCCCAGCTCCAGCTATGGGTCCCATACCACTGAGAGGATCAGTTAGCTGAATCAAGTGGAGTTGGTTCCCCACCATGGCTGTGTGCCACTATTGCACTTGTATGAGCATCACAAAAGGTTATTTGCTGCTAAGTAGGTGAGATCATGAGTTGCTTGGACAGATATTGGTCATTTTCCTCCAGTTGCCCATGTAGCACCTTCTGGCACTAGACACGCTGACTGACTGGGCACTGACTCTCTTCCAGCTTCCAGCCATGCCATGCCATTTTACATGTCAACCACATATGGTGTCTTCACCAGTAGGGTTTTACCACTAACCTTTGGTGGGTCATCAAGTACTCTGACAGAAATCTGTCTTTCTTTTAGGAAATGTTGTAGGTCTCTCTGATCAAAAGCTCATTGTGGATGATAGCTACATGCTGGTACTGGAAGTTACAGGTCAGTGCCCACTAAGAAAAGGAAGAAAAAGATAACTAATATAAAATAGAGAGAAGAGAGAGAGAGAGAGAGAGAGAGAGAGAGAGAGAGAGAGAAGAGAGAGAGAGGGAAGGAGAGAGAGAGGGAGGGAGAGAGAGAAAGAGAGAGAGAGGCTGTAGAAGATTAAGGTCATTCTTCATCATACCCTCTCCAGTGTCTTGTGGGTCAGGTGTTCCCTCTAAGGGCCTGGTGGGTCAAGCAACTATAGCTACTTGATATTTGACAAAGGCCCTAACAATATAGGCTGGAAAAAAGACAGCATCTTCAACAAATGGTGCTGGACAAATTGGATAACCAAATGCGGGAAATTGAAACTTGATCCACACATTTCGCCATGCACTACACTCAAGTCCAAATGGATCAAAGACCACCTCAATATAAGACCAGAAACTCTACTACTACTGGAAGAAAATATAAGAAGTACTTTCCATGATAGAGGAATGAAAAAGACTTCCTGAACAAAACCCTGGAAGCTCACGATCTTAAACAGTCACTCAACCAATGGGATCACATGAAGCTGAAGAGTTTCTTTACAGACAAGCATACAAAAAGCAAAGCCAATAGATTACCCACAGAATGGGAGAAAATATTTGCTGGTTATCCAACTGGCAGAGGCCTAATCTCTAGAATCTACAAAGAACTCAAAAATCTAAACAGTAAAAAGTCAAAACACCCCACTCACAAAATGGGGCAAAGAGCTCAACAGGCAGTTCACAGAGGAAGAAATACAAATGGCAAACACACACTTAAGAAAATGTTCAGCACCCATAATCATCAGGGAAATGCAACTTAAAACAACAATGAGATTCCACCTTACCCCAGTAAGGATAGCAAACATCCAAAAGTAAGATGAAAATAAATGCTGGAGAGGAGTGGAGAAGTAGGAACACTCACTCACTGTTGGTGGGAATGTAAGATGGTATAACCACTATGGAAAGCAATCTGGAGACTCCTGAAAAAGCTGACTATAGAGATACCAACAGACCCAGTTTACTGGGCATCTACCCTAAAACCTTCAAACCACAGGCCAGAGAGATTTGCTCAACCATGTTTGTAGCAGCTCAATTCATAATAGCTAAGAGCTGGAATCAACCCAGATGTCCCTCACTAGAAGAATGGATAACTGAGATGTGGTATATCTACACAATGGAATTCTATATAGCAGTAAGAAAAAAATGACACAATGAAATTTGAGGTAAAATGGTTGAACCTGGAACACATCATTCTCAGTGAACATACCCAATCACAGAAAAAAAAAAAAAATGCCACATAGATGAGAGTGAAACAGAAAATTTCTTATAATGAAACAATGGGATGGAGATATAACAAGCAAAAAGCATGGAAAGGTAATAAGTACCACAGAAAGATATAATGCCAATAATACCATAATTGTGTACTATCTAGTAAAAACTAGGATAGGCACGTATTATAATTAAAATGCAGTTTAGACTCATTTCAGAAGAATTTTGTGGAGTATGGGAATGTCTGTTAATTATTGATAAGATTTGGATAAGAAACTTGGACTTATAACAGAAATATCTAGCAATAGACTTGCTCCTAAGTAGTAGGTTCTAATAAAAAGCACAAGATATGCAAATTCAGTAGTGATCATGGATTGGAAGCCAGCCTGGAGTACAAACTGAGTTTGAGGCAAAACTAGGATTTCATAGTAGGACTCTTAAACAACCAAAACTAGAAAATTGGAACCCTTAGAAAATGTTCTTTTTCTGTGTGAATAATACATCTCTTTACAGAACCAATTGCTCAGCAGTTTAACAATCAGTTTTTGCTCCAAATAAGACACAGAAAGTCATCTTTATTGAGGAGTATAAAAGGAATTGAGATGGGGAAATTTTCTTTATAGTGCAGTATGTTTTTGGGAGTGGGAGATATTAACATTCCAAGATCTTTGTCAAAAATATTAAAGTAATATTTTAGAATTAATTTTATTACTATAATATAGTTTTAGGAAAGCAAAAAACAACCAAGATGATGAATAGCCATCAGCAGAAGAAAAATTGTCAATGGTAGTTAGTAGAACCTTTTATAAAGTAGATTATTTCCAAGACCTTGAAAGAGCAGAATGATAAACATATTTACAAGTCAAACACTTTTATGGTGTGTTATGTCATATTCATAAAATGTAATTATGAAAAATTATGGTTGTGTATGCTTGGGTGTTTAGCCAATGTGCATTTTGTATTTAGGCTTGCAAAAATTCCTAGGACAGAAGCAAGTAAATTATTAATTCATAACAAAATCCTTGTGCATAGAATGAGTTCATTTTAGGCACATGGTTGTACAATGGCAGCACAGATTTCATAGGAGGTATGATGAACCCATCTCTGAGAGCATATAAAGGCCCTGGGAAACTTTACCTCCCAACACCATGTCTTGTCATTATTATGGAAACTACTGTGCAGGCTGTGGATACAGCTGTGGTTCTGGCTGTGGGCAGGGCTCTGGCTGTGGCTGTAGCTTACAACCATGTTGTTTTAGAATGTTCTATTCCTTTGGCTATTAATCACCATTATTATTCTTCCTTTGCCATTGAAGTGACTATTTCTGGACCAAGTCCAAATCTTATGATTAACAATTAGATTTGTTACAATTTGGGGTTTCACTAAGGAAGAAACAGGGGCTATATGTGTAATTTTAGGACAGAAAAACTAAGAAGATAAAATGTATTTATTACCCTGAAGGTTAGAAAATGGAATAAACTGTCTTGCAGAAGAGAATGTGTACTTGTTATGAAGTTGTTCAAAGCTTGTGTCTGAATTTAGAAAACTCTGAATAAATATATGCTTATAGAATATAGACTTGAGTAATTATTTATTTTTCTTTAATATTTACTGATTCTGTATATAAAGAACAATTGTAGGTAAAGGCAAAGTTACCCTTAACAAGGATAATGTGGCTTAGAATACGAGTAAGAATGATCCTCAATTTTATTGTAAAGGCTGAAAGAAGTCTGTTATGTTTGTTGTGAGCTTTGATTTATTTTTCCTGCAGACAGAATCATGATTTCTGGGAACTGTGCATAAGATGAACTTGGAGGGAGTAGTGGGGAAAGATAAAACCAGTTGAGTGTTTGTAGGACCCAGGGATGTAGTCAGGGATCAACGCAGTAAAGGGAATACTATGTCAGTTCTTAAAGGGACATTAGAGAGAGATTGCAACAGTATGAGAGATTATGTGATACATAGTCGTTATGATAGTCAAGCTGCCTTTGGGAACTGGCATCTTCAGGCAATCAATTACAGGTGAGGTGATCTTTTGGTGGGAGTATTTGCTACATATGAATTTCAGTACTTTTCTGTTAACACAATCTTTCCTCCCGCCACTCACTGCCATTTTCCCATGTGTGCGTCCAGACAGAGCTGCTTTCTCTCCTTGCTCCTATGTACCCTTTCCCTGACATGTATCTGTAGCATAATGCACATACTCTGGTCTGCAAAATAAAATACTGAAAATCACTTTACTTACCCCATGTATACATCAACAGTAGGTGTTTTCTTGACAACTTTAAATGGCACTGAGAAGAGCAAACACAAACGGAGACAAAGGATTACCAAGCACAAAGCCAAAAAAATTCCCTTAACACAGGTCTGAAAGACTTGACCAACATCCTATTTTCAGATGGACACCCCCCCCCCACACACAAAATCAAGAATTACCTATCCCATACTGTTGGTCTTACATGAGAGTTAGAAGAAATTCCAGACAGAGTTCCAGAGGACAATTACAAATACGATCAAACAACTCCAAGAGGATATGAATGATTACTTAAATGACATCCAAGAGCATAAAAACAACAGATCAAATGCAAAACGTGTATTAAAATACATGTGAGTGAGCCAGGCATGGTGGCACACTCCTTTAATCCCAGTACTCGGAAGGCAGAGGTAGAAAGATCACCATGAGTTTGAGGTTACCCTGAGAACATATAGTGAATTCCAGGTCAGCCTGGGCTAGAAGGAGAGCCTACCTCAAAAAATTATACATATACGCACATCTATATCTATATCTATATCTGTATCTGTATCTGTATCTATATCTATATAATCTATATCTATCTATATCTATCTATATATCCACTCATATATGAGAAAATTCAGAGAGAACACAAACACTTAAGTAAAATGAGAAAGTAAAACAAGAATCTGAAAGTAGAATTCAGTACAGCAAAGTATCTGAAATGATGCTGGAAATGAAAAATAGAATAAATCCTTTATGGAGTTCCATAGAAAACGCAATCCATGTAAAGGACCATGTAGAGCACAGACTATCAGGGCTTGAAGACATAGTCCCTGTTATTGATGATACATATCTTACAACTTATAATTTATTCACTTGGATCTCCAAATACAAGATTGTGAACTTTCAATATATTTAAAATAGTCACTCTCTTTAGACAAACTTTCTTATAACATTAATGCTGTTGGTGATACCTCAATTTTATAGCATGGTATCAATTGTTTTACTATTTAAGCTATTGACTACTCTCAAGCCAACTTAATTTTGTTCTTTGCTTTTCTCCTTTTTTCCTTCTTTCTTCTTTTTTGATTGTGTGTGTGTGTGGGGGGTGTGGGTATGTGTGGTTTACAAGCATATGTGTATGCATATTTGTATGTGTGTGGATATGCATTTGAATGTGGAGGCTAGAGATTAATATTGGTATCTTCTTCTATTACTTATCAATGTTATTTATTTATTTAGAGACAGTGGCTTTCTCACTGAACCTGCAGCTCAAGCATTCTGTGAGACAAGCTAACCAGTAATCTCCAGGGCTGCCTTGTCTCTGCTTAGCTAGTGCCTGTATTACAGTGGCAGGTCACTGTGCCCAGAATTTTATGTAGGTGTTAGAGGTTTGAAATAAAACCATTTTGCTTGTGCAACAAACATCTTATACAATGAGCTATCTCTCTAGCCCTATCAAGAAAAAATTCTTTCTAGCTAGGTAGAATATATACACCCTCCACCTTCTCTCGCTCTTTTTTGGTTGTTTGGGGATTGGATTTCTTTATAATTTTTTTAAAAAATATTATTTTATATTATAACAGGTTATATACTGCTGTCCCCTCACCCCAACTCTTGTTACCATGGGGGCCTTTCTGAGTGCAGTTATGGTAGTTAGGCAATGGAGGCCTCAGTCAGTCCTATGGGGCAGTGGGGAACTGGGGCTAGGATACTCCTACCCACTCTTCAGCTCTTACAATCTTTCCATCCCCTTTTCCACAAAGTTCTCTGAGCCAGGGAAGGCCTGTTGGCAGTATGACTTAGTGTTGAGTTTCTTTGTAGCCTCTGGATTTCTGCTTGCAAAGGCTTTCATTGTTCAAGACCTATGTATACCTCTCTCAATAATTGAGCTGAATATGTTATAATACCAAGTGCAATGGATTGACGATATTGTTAGCAATAATGTTCAAATACTTTAATCATGTTGTATATCTTAAAAATTAGTATCATTAGTAGGAATTGAACAAACTAGTGGGATATACATTATTACCAAATGAATTTTCAGGTAGTATTTCAGTAGCTCAAGAACATTTCCTAAGATTTAAAGTTTATTTATTTATTTGAGGGGGGGGGAGGGAGGGAGGGAGAGAGAGAGAGAGAGAGAGATAGAGAGGGCACACCAGGGCCTTCAGCCACTGCAAACGGACTCCAGACACATGGGCCCCCTTGTGCATCTGGCTAATGTGGGTCCTGGGGAAATCAAACCTAGGTCCTTTGACTTTTCAGGCAAACGCCTTAACTGCTAAACCATCCCTCCAGCGTGGATTTAAAGTTTATAAATGGAGACCTAGGTCTCTCTCATATCAAAAGACATTGTTGCCTGGTGTGGTGGCTCACACCTTTAATCCCAGCATTGGGGAGGCAGAGGTAGGAGGATCATTGTGAGCTCTAGGCCAGCCTGGAACTACAGTGTGGGTTCCAGGTTAGCCTTGGGTAGAGTGAGACCCTACATTGAAAGTAACCCCCCCCCAAAAAAAAAAGGCATCCTACAATATTACAGATGCATCATTGAGGCTGGGAATGCCCAGATTAACGCAACTGCTTTTTATAATTTTTTTTATGTGTGTGAGACTGAGAGACACACAGAGACAGAGAGAATCAACATGCCAGGCCTCCAGCCTCTGCAATCTTACTCCAGATGGGTGTGCCACCTTGTAAACATGTGCTACCTTGTGCAGTAGCATCACCTGCGCTTCTGGCTTAGGTGGGACCTGGAGAGTTGAGCATAGAACATGGGTCCTTAAGCTTTGCTGGCAATTACCTTAACCTCTAAGCCATTTATCCAGTCCTAATTCAGTTTTAAAGAGGCAAAGATTAGTGTTCATCAATAACTTGGTTACACAGCACCCACAGAAAGTAGCATGGATACAATAACTACAGGCTGAGACACATTCCAGTGACTTTCTTTTAGTGGGTGAAGTCACCACCGTTCAGGAGACAAAGGAGGCCTGGAATGATTTTATATGGACAGAAACTACTGTGCAGAACTGAGACAGATTGATTTTTAAGTTTTGAGTTTGATTTTTTTTCTAAAATGACCTTCAGGGATGAAGAGATGGGTTAGCAGTTAAGATCTCGCCTGTGAAGCCTAAGGGCCCCAATTTGATTCCCCAGGACCCACGTTAGCCAGATGCACAAGGGGGCGCACTGGAGTTCGTTTGCAGTGGCTGGAAGCCCTGGTGCGCCCATTCTCTCTTTCTCAATCTGTTGCTCTCAAATAAATAAAAAAATAAACAAAAAAAAATACTAAAAAGACCTTCAATCTTGGAGACAGAAAAACTAATTTAGGAAAATTTATTTTACAACCTCTTTATATAAGACACGTGAAATGAATTGTCATTAGGAAATTATTGTAGGTAAAAGAAAAGAATAACTCTGTAACAGAAAATATTACTTAAATATGGACAGTTTTTCAGTTGTGGAGACATGATGTTAAACAAGGATTTGACAATTATTCAAAATTTTTTCATTGGGATCATTTCAAAGCAGAAGCACCAGCAGCAGTGATCAGAATGCTACAATTATCTCATAGTTAAGGCGCATGAAATAGTACTTAAATAAATATAAGTAGACATGGGAATACCATAACCCCACAGAGAAGTGCCCCCAGTGTAACAGGAGCCAGAGTGAGTTAAGAATGTAACCTTTTATACATACAATACAATTACTAAATTAAAAAGATTATTAACCAACTTTATCATGACAGCTTCATTGTATACATGTGATGAGTAGGTTTCCTCTGTGAAAACGCAAATAGTTTCTTAGATCAATATTATATGGCAAAACAATCTCAGATATCCTTGATCAAAGTAAAAATGCTAATGAGAGCAAGAGCTACTTTTTGGAAATTGACATGTGCTAATCATTCTCAAAATTCTAATAAGTTTAAATGACAGAAAATTCAGATATTGGCTGTTTTTGCATTTGCTCATCAGGAAAGCCATTGGCAAGTGGCTGGAGTGGTGGTTCAGAGGTTAAGGTGCTCATCTGCAAACCCTAATGACCCTGGTAATGACCTGAGTTTGATTCCCCAGTACCCATGTACAGCCAGCTACATAGAATGGTGCATGCACCCAGAGTTCATTGCCAGCAGGATGGAGGCTCTGGCGAACCAATTACCTCTCTTCCCTATATCTCTCTGCTTTCAAATAAACAAATACAATATTATTAAAAGCCATTGGTAAGATTTAAAAAAAAATCAGTTGAAAGTAATTGAAGTACAATATGAGTAGAGGAATATTGTTTAAATATAGTAAAGAAATTTAAACAGATGTCAATGCATTTTATATTCTCCATGAAAATAACAAAACATTTTCAGGTAAATTCAGAAGAAAATAGGTGCTCACAATTTTACTCCTTATAAGCACACAGAGAAGATAAAAGCAACAGGAAAAACACTGGTAAAATCAGTGATCTTGTAGTTATGTTCTTGGAAATAACACTCAAGACACTCAAGTAACATAAGCTAAATAGTAAATAATCAGAAAATTATGAAGAACATTAAACATGTTAAAATAGATTTTATGCTTATCTTGATTTATAAATGTAGACAATGATTTTCATAATGTCATATAATTATTTTAAAAGAAAACTATCAGGTAAGATGTAATGATCTACAAAAGAACAATATAATACAATATCTTTAAATATTATGAGTAAGTGGAATGTACATATTTTATCTTGAATGGGAAATTGCATCATAAAATATAAATCTCACAAATTTAAATGTGGATATAATGCCTACTGGATTCTTGACTCCATAAAATGATCCTAAATATAAATACAATGCAATCTCAGGAAATGGTAACATAATGAAAACTTGTATAATGGACTTGGTTAAATAATACATAATATTGATTTTCTTTTAGAGAAGAAAGGAATATAATCACTAATGTAGAAACATCCAAAAATACTTGGGTATATAACATGCTATAAAGTTTGTATCTAATGAGGTAAGAGAATTGCTTATTTCATAACTGATACTAATACACTCCATCTAGGAGAGGGTAACATTGAACATGTGATTATATTACTTGACAAAATATTACAGAAAATTTAAAACTTAATCATTGAAGGCAGAGCAAAAGAAAGAGCACACACAAAAGTCTTGCAAAGATGAAATTCCAAGATAGAATTACTCATATAAATATCTGTATATTTGTACGTATTAGGTATAGACGTATGCATATATACTTTCATCGCCTTGATATCTACAGAAGATAGGCTCTAAAGCCTCCTGATTGATACCACAATACCCTGGTCTATTATAAAAGATAGCATTGCATATAATATGCATATAACCTCCCATATACCTTAAATCATCTCTAGATTACTTGTATCTCTGAATGCATTTTAAATCCTACCAGCTAGTTACGTAAGTTGTTATTATATTTGAGGAAAACACAAAGGGATAATATCTGCACCTCTTGAGCACAGATACAATTTTTATGAGTATTTTGAATTGTTTTTCCCATCCAGTTTTGGTTTAACTCACGAAGTGAAAGCCTAGGTTACAGAAGGCTGACTCCATATAGAGTGAAGACATTTAACAAGAATAGAATCTAGAAACTGAATGAAGAAATAGGTGGCTGAAAAGATGTCCACAAGAGTGTCTATATGTCACTATATAGAAATCCATAGAACCCCAAGGAAAAATAAGCAGAGGACCATAAGTAGAAATTCCATTTAAAAAATATAAATGTTCAAACATTTAAAGTTACTCATGGAGAGAAAAATTCAAAATAAACAATAGCAAAATGTTGTTATCAGATAAGTAGCAAAGTTTTTACAGACGCAGCTGACAGAAATGTGTGTAAACCATTCTGCATGTGCAACACTGATGGAACTTGTATCTTTGGATCCTGAGGACCCTGGCAGGGGGTGGAGCCTTCTGTACAGGTTCCTAAGGTTTGGCTATTATGGCTGTAAATCATGCATCAACCAAAGTACTGTTCACCTCCCCCTGTATTTTAACTGCTCATACATTCTGCATACATGACATCATTTGTGATGCACACGCACACATGTATTCACAATATGAATTTAAGAAATGGATTAGTTAGACTGTCTCACCACTGTCACCAAAATGCTTGACATACAGAACTTAACTGATGAAGGGGTTTGGTTTGGGTCATGATTTCAAAAGTTTCCAACCCTTGGTTCCATGGGCATGGGAGGAACATCATGACAATTGGAGAATGTGGTAGAGTAGATTATTTTGTCTCCTTGTAGACAAGAATCAGGGAGAAAGTCAGGGAAAGGGATATGTTATCATCAAGGATCTGCCACTACCCACCAGCTAGGTTCTACATTCCAATTGTCCCAAAACCTTCAAAATAACACCAACATCTGGAGTCCAAATGTTTAAAACATGAATCTTTGAGGGAGACTTCAAGTCTAAATCATGAAAAAAAAAAAACCTTTAATAGAGATTTAAGAGCTGAGAATATAGTTCAGTATTAGAGTTCTTTCTGCATAAGGACTGAGGAAATGAATCAGTTGATAAAGTGCTTGCTGCACAGTCCTGAGTACCTGGGTTTGGAACCCCATTCCTCATGTAAAAGCCAGAGCAGCGGTGGCTTCTGTAATCCCAGCATGTGGATGATGAGATGGGAGGTGAGTAAAAAAATCTTCAATTCTCCAACCAGATAGTCTGGTAAACACATTACAATGAGAATGAGAGACCCTGTCTCAGGTGAGGTGGACTGACCTTGTAAAGCTGTCGTCTGACCTCCACACACATGTGGCCTCCTCCAAGACAAATTATACACACAGACTTATGCACACATGATTGGGCACCTGGCTTTGACCTCCAGCCCCTGCAAAAATATAATACAGGGATAGAACCTAAATTTCATTTTTTTTTTCCAAATTGCTATACATTCAGATCAAACATTCACATTACTGGTTTGTTTTGCTCTGGTGATTATGAACCTAATGTAAGCACAAGAATGAGTTTCTAATAAAGTTCCTTTTGTGAAACAAAATCTGTTTTTCTATGTTTAGAACATTTATTGACTATAAATTCAGGTTATATTTTGGAAACCAAGCAATAGCAGTTCTGCTTACTTGGGTTTAGATAAAATTAGGCATAGATTCATAGATATTTCAAAGTTTCCACCTATTTCTTAGTTCTGGAAGATGAGCGTGTTTACACCTGTACTCACAGAAAGTTCTGTGAAGAGCAATGACAACGTAAGCTGGAAGTCCTTTAACCTCACCCTTCACTGATGCTATAGTATGTCTTCCAACCTTTCACTGATGCTTTATAACCCAGGGTACATTAGTCTTCTTGACTCTAATTATAAGTAGAAAGAAAGAAAATAAAATTCTAGCATGAACCCTGAGTCAATCATTGCAGTTTCTATAATAGATGTATGATGAGAAAAAGGATATTAAGGAAAAGGAAGAGAAGGAAGAGGAACAAGAACAAGAGGAAAGAAAATGGCCCACAGATGCTCAAGGAAAAGCCTTAAATATAGCCAAGTCATTCACTGATAGAGTAGTAAGTTTTATCTCTAAGCTATTCAGAAATTTCAGGATCCAGCCCCTGGACCCCATAATTATGTATTTACTGGTGGTTTTCTTCAAATATTCAGTATCTGAGCCATCTGATGGCTGAGTGTGTACTACACTGAAAGGAAAGATTTATGTTGCTAAGAGCAGCCATTCTCATTTTTATTTGAGAGCGACAGACGGAGAAAGAGGCAGAGAGAGAGAGAGAGAGAGAGAGAGAGAGAGAGAGAGAGAGAGAGAGAGAGGGAGAGAAAGAGAAAGAGAAAGAGAAAGAGAAAGAAAGAAAGAAAGAAAGAGAGGGAGGAGGCACATGCCAGGGCCTCAGCCACTGTAAATGAACTCCAATTGCATGTGCCACTTTGTGCATCTGGCTGATGTGGGTCCTGGGGAACCAAGCCTTGAACTGGGGTCCTTAGGCTTCACAGGCAAGCATTTAACTGCTAAGCCATCTCTCCAGGCCAGGGCACCCATTCTTAATTATGAACTAGTGTCAAATTTACCTGGAGACCTTTCATTAAATGTTTATGCCTAGTCTACACCCCTGAAATGTTTGCCTCATTGGTCTTGATATGATTCTTGGCATTTTGTGGAGGTGTCAGTAGGAATTTTAAAGGCTTTAAATGATTGAGGTTTCCTGTCACCTCTTATTTATGTTTGTGTGTGTGCATGCACATGATCACATGTGTGTGCAAGCACAGTAGATTCATTTCACTGGTTCTTTTGCTGCGGAGAAAACCGATGATCCGAGAAGGTGAAAATTACCTGCAGAGTCTGTGAAGTTTATTGCCCGTTGGATCATCTGTGCTGGAGAAGGTTGCAGGTGAACACTGAGTTCCCTGAAGTACCCTTTAGACATCTGAGCTTGTGATGGCCTCTCTGGAGTCATCAGCATCAGATCCTGCCACCTCTACTCCCGGTGTCACTTTTATTCAGAGCTCCTAAGATGCTAATGTCCACAAACACTGCTGGGACCAAATACCAGATAAGAACCAACTTAAGGAGGAAAGGGATTATCATGTTTTATGGTTAAAATTCAAAGAGATAAATTCCATCATGGAAGGGGAAGACATAGCAGCAAGAGAGAGGCCAGATGGTAGTATTGAACCTACAAAAAGAGTGAACAGGAAGTGTGGGTAAGTTATAAAACCTTAATGTTCATCCTAAATGACTCACTCCCTCCAGCAAGGTGCCACTCCTTTAAAAAAATATTTATTTACTTGAGAGAGGTGGGAGGAAGAGGCAGAGAGAACGAGAGAACGGGAACGCCAAGGCCTCCAGCCACTACAAATGAACTCCAGACTCAAGTGTCTCCTTGTGCTTCTGGCTTACATGGGTCCTGGGGAATTGAACCAGGGTCCTTAGGCTTCACAGGCAAATGCCTTAACTGCTAAGCTATTTCCACAGCCTAAGGTACCACTTCTTTAATGCTCTGCATTCATCCCAAACAGTGCTACCCGATGGGAACCAAAGATTCGAATACACAAGTCTATAATGATACTTCAAATTCTAAGCACAATGCACAAGAAGCTAAAACTGCTAGTTGTGTCCTAAAAACTTTTCCAATAACAGAAATATCAGTAGGCTCCATTGAAATTAATACAATGATTTCTGCTTTAGATATCAGAATCTCACTGTGGTGGTTTCACTCAGGTGTCCCCCATAAACTCAAGCGCGCTGGATTCCCAGCTGATGGAGATTTGGGAATTGATGACTCCTGGAGGCAGTGCATTGTTGGGGGTGGGCGTATGGGTGTTATAGCCAGTGTCCCCTTGCCAGTGTTTGACACACTCTCCTGTTTCTGTTGTCTACCTGATGTTGCCAGGAGGTGATGTCCACCCTCTGCTCATGCCATTGTTTTCCCCTGCCATCACAGAGCTTCCCCTCGAGCCTGTAAGCCAAAATAAACCTTTTTATTCCCATGAGCTGTTCTTGGTTGGGCAATTTCTGCCAGCAATGCGAACCTGATTGGAACCCTCAAGCCAGATTGAAAGGGATAAGAATAAAAGGTAATTGGAATATTGACCTTTCCTACAAAACCTTTTAGAGTCATTTAAAAGAATGAGTGCTCAAAGAGGCTATCTCTCCACGTTGTCTAAGCTTTGTGAATTACAGGAAGTACATTGTTAATCATCATTTGTCTAGTAAGCAGGACAGAGTGTTCTCAAACAGGGAAGATTGGCAAATCCACCATTTCTGTTGACCAGCGTTACTTTGGCTATAAATGTTATTGTGAGAACTGGCTGATTAATCTACAGCAGTGGTTCTCAAATGACATATTTATCAGACTTACGTGTAGAGGGCTTGAAAAACACAGGTTGCTGGACTTCAGCCCAGGAGTTTGTGATGACTATAGGTGGACCTGGGAGAATCTACGTTTGTAACAAAGTCCCAGGTGATGCCGGTTCAGCTGGTCCCTTGACTAAAATTAAAATGAATTCGTGGAAAACATTGTTTCCATCTGGCTTCAATACATGATCAATAGAGAAAAACTGAGAACTAAATAGGCACTTAAAAATGTTGATAGGGGGCTGGAGAGATGGCTTAGCAGTTGAGTGCTTGCCTGTGAAGCCTAAGGACCCCGGTTCGAGGCTCGGTTCCCCAGGTCCCATGTTAGCCAGATGCACAAGGTGGCGCACACAGCTGGAGTTCGTTTGCAGAGGCTGGAAGCCCTGGCGCCCATTCTCTCTCTCTCCCTCTATCTGTCTTTCTCTCTGTGTCTGTCGCTCTCAAATAAATAAATAAAAATTAAAAAAAATGTTGATAGGCTCTGGGCTTAGTGGCATATGTCTTTAATTCCAGCACTTGGGAGGCAGAGGTTGGAGGATTGCCATGAATTCAAGGCCAGCCTGAGACTACATAGTAAATTGCAGGTTAGCCTGAGCTAGAAAAGACCTTATCTTGAAAAGCAAAAACAAACAAACAAACAAAAAAACAAACAAAAAAAACAGTTGAAAAAGTTGATAGGCATTCCTATGTAGCTCAGCTTAGACTCAAAGTTTAACCTTCTTTCTTAGACTCCCATGTACTAGAGTTACATGCGTGTGACACTGTGCCTGGTTTTCAAATGTACTTGGTGGATGCTTGATATATGCTCTGATAGGTGCTGTTTTGACAGAAAAGAAATAGTTTCTGTCATTGAAGACACAGTTTTCCTTCCACAGAATCAGGGTTGCCATGCCTATTAGGGGCAAAGAACAAAGACTGGCAAACAAATGTTTAAGTGAAAAAGAGGAAAAGATTGGTAGTTCATAGGAAAGAGAGATAGTAAGGGCCAGGCAACCACAGAAAGCTTTAACTGAAGAGCTGGTTTGAACTCGTCCTTGAGGAACTATATCAGTAGATTGGAATGGAAGAAACTCAAGGTGAGACTCACATCAGGACAGAAGTGGAGGTGAGAATGGGCAGCGGTACATGCTGTGTAGGGAAAATGTCTCATGTCTTGCATATATAAATTTGACAGATTATTTGATGAGGGTCTTTAAATAGGTATAGAAGTGATATATAGTTAAAGGTCCTGTGAGGCAGGTAGAGGATTTAGAATTAGCACAATGGGAAAAATCAGATTGTTAAGCAGAAGTCTATAATAAAAGGAGTGGTAGAAAGTGTAAATGAAGTAAAAGTATGCAGAAGAGATGCAAGGAAAAAAAAATAAAAGATTCTCTGAGTGCCTTGAGCTAAAGGTCCACTGGAGGATCCAGGGGTGAGATGATTACAGCTATAATTACACTCATGGCCTTAAGAGAGTAAAGAAGTAGATGACCAATCCTCCCAGTGGAAAATAATTAGGTTTAATGATATTAATAAATGAGTAAAGATGACACAGTTGGACTTGGATAAATATCGGGACAGGTGGCACTATTAACAGTGGGGAATATTCTTAGAAGTTAGTTTTGGCAGAAGGATGTATTTGATCTTTAAATGTATATGCATTCAAGGTTCTAACACACTCAGGAAGGGAGTCAGCTAGTTGAAATTCATAGAAGCTGTTCAAAGAGTATATGACATACTAATTTTGAAATAAATGATATGAGAGTTATTGAAAAGGATAAACATAAGAGAAAAATTAAATCACACCATTTATTCACTGAGCCCCTTCTAGGCCAGGCATTTTAGAGTAGCTATAAAGTGTTATTTATAAAGGAATTTAGAGGACAGGGAGTTCAGTTAAAGATTAGAATTTTGCAAAAGCCCTTAATAAACATTTGGGTAAAGACAGATTAAATAAATAAATAAAGTTTGGTACAAAGAAGAGGTAGCCAGCGTGTTTTTGAAGGGATGTGAAGAGGAAGTGAGAGGTGGGGACAAGGGTAGGTCAAGGCAAACAAAGCAAGGTAAATGACGATAGGCTTAGGGACAGAAAACAGCAGGAGGAGATGGTGGAGCTGAAAAGAGCAATTAAGGACCCCGTGAAGAACAAGGTATTATGCATAATAGTTACTTTCTTATTGCTGTAAACAAACACCTGGCCAAGAGCTCCTTATGGAAGGAAGATCGTTGAATGCTGTTTATGGTGCCAGAGAGTAGAGTTCAACATGGTGGGGAAGGCATGGGAGGCATGGGGAAGCTGGCTTCAAATTGTCACACGGGAAGCATAGAAGAGAGAAAAATATAAAACCTCAAGACCCCCTTCCCACCCAATGACATGCTTCCTCTAGCAAGGCTCCACCTCCCAAAGGTGCTACCACCAGCTGGAGATTAGGTATTTAAACAAAGTGAGCCTATGGGTGGCTGTGGTAGTGTTAACGTGAATGTCTATCTATCTCCTGTAGACCGAGAGGTATTTTGATTAAGCTTGCAACTTGAGTCTCCAGCAGCCTGCTGAAGGAGGTGTCACTGGGGTGGCTCTTGTACTCCAGGCCTATGAAGAGTTGGGGATGAAGCAGTTTGAGCTATGGCTGTTTCTGTTCACTAGATGTTGGTGCTTGCTGGGGTTGGGTTTTCCGCTTCTTCTGCCTTGATGGAACTTCTTCTGGGATTCTTTAAACCTGAAATAAATGCTACCCTCCCCTAAGCTGATTTTGGTAAGATGTCTGCCCCAGCCAAAAGAAAGCTAATTACAAAAGTGACATTTTATATTCAAGCCACCACATTCTGTGCCTGATCCCTATAAGCATCGCAACTACCCCATGGTGCAAAACGCATTACGTCTAACTTAAAAAAGAACCCATAGTCTTTGTTAGAACCAGCACTGTTAAAAAAAGTCTAGTCCAAATTCCCATCTGACACGCAAGACCATCTCATAACTCTGAGCCCCATTAAATCAAAACACACTCTACCTTCTTCCAATGGCACAGAGCCAACATGCTCATTCTAAACAGGAGGAATACAGGCATAGCCAGCAAATACTGGATCAACACAACATCAAAACTCAGCAAGGAAAATACCAAATCCTGCAGTACCAGCTCCCGTATCTTGGAGTCCTGATCAGAGTATGTGGGTTCCAAAAGGCCTGGGCAGTTCTCCCACTGCAGCTGTGCTGTCTACACCTGCTCTTGAGGCCTGTATGTGCCTCAAGCCTGCAGCTTCTTTTGTGGAAATCCCATGGTCTTGGAATCTCAGCACTGTGGGATCTTCATTGCAACTTGGGGTACACTTCACGTCTTCATACGCTGGCCTCTTTGTTCTTCCATGCAGGGACTTTGACCATGCCAACCAGCTTAGCTTCAGCGGCTCTCTGGAACTACAGTGAAATAGTCCATAAACCTCCACCTGGCATCATGATATATGGCCAAACAATGACCATGTGCACAGTGCTTCCATATTCTCCTGCTACGATAGGATGAAACCTGGCTCTGGACGATAGTTGTAGCAGCCTCCAGATTCCTCCCTTTTCCCCCCCCTTCATTTCATTTGCATATAGAGAGTGGCTTCCAGCCACTGTAAATGAACTCCAGACATATGCACCACTTTGTGTGTCTGGCTTTATGTGGCTATGAGGGAATCAAACTCAGGTCCTTATAACTGCTGAGACATCTCTCCAGCCCCCTTTGGGTCTTTTCCTTTTAAAAAAAATCGAATTCTTACTATATTAAGATTTGAATTGTTGGGTCTTGCCTCAGGTCATCTTTCTCATTGTCTCAGACTGAATGTTATTCTTGCTTGAAATTTCCTCCACCAAATACATTGTTACATTACATTTAAATTCAACCTCTTTCAAGTTCTCAGGACAGAGATAGAAATCAACCACATTTTTGCCAAACAAATCACCCAAATTACTTT
Source organism: Jaculus jaculus (assembly GCF_020740685.1). Lineage (NCBI taxonomy): Eukaryota > Metazoa > Chordata > Mammalia > Rodentia > Dipodidae > Jaculus > Jaculus jaculus. The sequence continues at coordinate 155,016,822 of NC_059106.1, read as the reverse complement.
TAGGCAAGTTCCTGATAGATTTCTTCTTCTCCTCTGAAACCTCATAAACAGAGCCTCTACAATCCAGATTTCTCTCTGCCTTTTGGACTTCCAAACTCCCACCAAGAATGGTCCATTAACATTTGCTTCTGGCATTGTAAGGCTTGTGGATTCCAGAGTTCCAAAGACTTGTGTATTTCACAAACAAGTTCCACAAGACTGAGAACCATGTGGACAGGTTCACTGAAGACAAGACCCCACTCCTTGGAATCGGTTTTCTGTACAAGTTACTCTGTTATTGCTGTGAACAGAAACCTGAACAGAAGCATCGTCTAGAAGGAAATGGGTCTAATTCAGCTGGTGGTTCCACAGGGTAGAGTCCATCATGGCAGGAAAGGAGTGGCAGGATTGAGAGGTTAGTTAAATTGCCCTAGGGGAAGAATTAGAGAGAAATAATGGTAAGTGGGGCTGGATTATAAATGCCCCAGGCCCATTTACAGTGACTCACTTCCTCCAGAAAGGCTCCATCTTCTAACAATTACACAAAGATCCAGAGCATCATCACCATCTGAGAATTAAGTACTGAAGCACCTAAGTCTATGGTGGACATTTTATATTCAAACCATTCACATGCCCAGAGATGGAGAGTTGATGATTAAAGGGAAGAGGAAAAATCCTGATGTCTGAGGCAGATGGGAAAATACAATGTGAATGTAATTTATTCTCAGTATAATCATCATTCAAAATTGTAGTTAATGTTTAGATAAATCTATATATATTAAATATTTATGGCACACAATGCAATCCATTATGAGTTATGGTGTGTATATGAAAATATATATAAGTTTAATACTGGCTTTGAACTAAATCAATTTCCATTAACATTATGACAGTATTGGATTTTTATGTGACTATTATATTGAATGAGATAAATTAAAGCTAATAAATACAAATTATAAAGTATCTCAGGATAATGAATTATTTCCTACTTCGTTTTTATAGAATAATGTAAGTTACTTTTTCAGAATTTCATTTCCTCTGACATAGAGAAATCTCCATGGAAGATGACAAACATGAAATTATGCCATTTTCAGAGGGTAAAAGCAATAGACACCCTCACATTCAATGACGTCCCAGCCATAAGAAGTTATAACAGTTATGGGCTGTAGGAAGAGTGGCAAGTGTTCTTGGATTCTGGAATATGGCTATCATAGTGAGTGGGAGAATGTGGGATAGGTAGATAAATTGTGACAAAAGTTGCAGCTTATTGAACATGGTGAATTTACACTCATGAGATTTTGAAAACAGTTATCATGAGTAAGAAATCAAGCCAAAAGAAAGTTCCAGAAGTCTGATGGATTCCCATATAGTAAAGAAACATTGTTCAGAATAGGTCAGCACTTTACAGGTGGGACAAAAACAGCTGACAAATTTTTATAGTAATATGAAAGTATGGAATTTGAAAAGGAACAATTACTTAAGTGCATAACATTATAGAACAAAATAATTCCACACGAAATTATATATTTTAGTCCTACTATCACTGCACAGGAAAGATGGTTTCAGACACGTAGAAAGCATGAAAAAACTTTAAAAAAAATTGAAGTTTCACTTAAAGAGTTTATATTTCTTATAATCTGTAACAAAAGACACTGATGCTAACAAAAAATAAACACACAAATATCATGATGAATGCTCTTCACAGGAAAAGATTGTTCAGGTAAAGTTCAAACTTAGAAGCTCTCCTTAAATTTTCTAGCTAAAATTAATTTCTTGTTCATCTTAAACAAGGATATTCAATTCTCTTGGTCAAGTGAATAGCATACTTAGGTTGCTTTGAGACTAATTTGATGGAAAATTAATACAGTCCTACATAAGGCATATTCTTAAAATATTCAATTGAATTTAAGCAAAATGACCTACTGAATGGTTATTTAAAAAATGGCCTATATATTTTACTTAATATGGCCTAGTCTCTTGTGCTACATAGAAATGACAATTCCTTTCTTAATGATTTGGAAGCCAGTAGAGTCATAAGACTTTCATATTTTAATGTACACTCAGGTATCATTCAAAGAATTTAAGAAACTAATTTCTCTGTTTAAAATAGTACTGTTTCCCAGTGTTCCATTCCTATACCAAATACCTGTGGTGATTGTAACTTACACAAAGGTAAGGTTGATTGTGGATCTTAGCTTTGGCTGCTTTTAGTCCATGATTAGATGGGCTTATTACTATTGATGTGGATGCCAGATGGCATTGTTGGGACATGCACACTTTAGGATGAGAAGGAAGAAAAAGGGAAGGAGAGAGTCCTGGGATCCATTACCTTCTTCAAAAACATGCTCTACTGACCCTCAGGATCCATGTCCTAAAGACTCTTCTAACTCTCACTTGCACTAGGTGGGAACCAATCTTTTACTACATGGACCTTTGGGGGACACTTACATTAGATAGATAGATAGATAGATAGATAGATAGATAGATAGATAGATAAATAAATAAAATAGAGGAATTATTTCTTGACATATTTATCAGCTTGTTGAGGAATGCTAGCTTGCTTCTTTTTGTGCACTGTTTCTCCTAAGGGCTGTTAAAATGCTTGTATTGCATTGCAATTTACAGAGTCTATCAGGGTGCTGGGGAGATGTTTTGGTGTGTAAAATACTTGTTGTGAAAAGGAGAAGAACTAAGTATGGATCTTAAGCACCCATGTAAGATGCCAGGCATGGTGGCCACACTTGTAACCCCAGCTCAGGGGAGGTGAAGACAGGATGGTCATAGGGACTTGCTAGATAGCTAACTTAGCAGATTTGGTGAGTCCTGGGTTTAGTGAGAAAAAAAAAAAAAGTGCCAATGAATAAAAACTAAGAGCTGGGGAGATGACTTAGTGATTAAAGCCCCTTGCTTGCCAACTCTGCTGACCTAGGTTCAATTCCCCAGCATCCAGGTAAAGTCTCATACAAAGTGGCACACACATCTGTGATCTTAATGTGCCTACCACAATGAGAGGGAAGCCAGGTGATTCCCAAGCTCATGTTTGCAGCAGCAGGAGACCTTGTCTCTAAGAAGATGGGTCGCAAGCACCTCAATAGTTCTCTGAAATCCACACATGAGCTGAGGCATGTGCGTACCTGTCCATACACGCATACATGCATACATATGTGCAAAGCAATAAAAGAATTTAAAAATAAGGTGTAAGAGCAATTGAGGAAAACATAGACATTGACTTAAGGCCTGCAAATACACATGCAAAGATATGCACATCCACATGTACCTCCACACATGTGCACCCTACATACACACAGACACACACACTATTTGGACATACAAATAAAAAAGTAAAGGTAAAGGTTAGAATCCTTAGAGGTAGAGTATTTTATGTTGTTTTTCAATATAGTTTTAATCTGAGAAACTTCTTAGGACACATTTTAGTACTTTTTAGTTTGAGTGTTCCTGGAAACAGTTAGAGAATAAACTGTTACAAATCTACCCAACTAGAATCATTACTCCAGGAAATATCTTGGCTCAAGTGTAAAAGTAGTTTCGAAGAAACAGGACATAACTAAATGCATTGGAAAAAGATTAATGTTTGATGTGATCTAAAATATCCATCTGATGATTTCATCCGCTTGTTCAAAACTTTTCTTATTCTTGATTTCTTTGGTAAACGAGTCCATACCTTCTTATTTTCAAAGTCAACATTCTTTATTATTTTTTCCCACCATGCCACTCTATTTTAGTCCTCTAAAGATAAACCAATAGAGAAAAAGTATGCTCTTAAAGAGTTGTATTCTAATGAAAGTAAAACAAGTCAAAAAATAAAACACAATACTGTGTGGCCAAAAAATGCTGTAGAGAAAAGTTCAGTAAGGCAATAAGTTGTAGAAGGGTATCAATTACAAATAAATTTGTCCGGGGAGGGCCTTCCTTAGAATGAGATGCTGGAATGAGCAATGCTGCAGGCAATGAAGACTGGAGTCATGTTGATGCTCATAGTCAAAGCTGCAAGTGGAAGTAAGATCCAAGTAGACCTTACACGAGAGGGCTTTGACATCCAACCCCAGTGGCTTTTCTCTCTTCATTTCCTATCCTGGGGCCACTTCAATGTCTCCATTATGTTGAGATTTGGTTGACTGACTCTTACCTTCCTCACTCCACTGGATGATCACTGGATGTCGATTCATGGTCTTATTCATCTCTTCTGTTGTCATCAGTGCCAGGTGGCATGTTCTATTTTTCAGGGAGAAGCTCCCCACAGATGTTGCACTGATTTATTTATCTTACAATTATAAAATATTGATATAAATTTATCTTCTCCATATTCATAACATCCTAAGTACAGTTATAAATTTGATAATACTGGTGTCAGAGTGGGCAAGGCATGGCCATTAAGTCTTTATCACTTAAAAAATTTTATTTATTTATTTGAGAGAGAGAGAGATAAAGAGAGAGAATGGACATACCAGGGAACCCAGCCACTGCAAACGAACTCCAGAAGCATGTACCCCCTTGTGCATCTGGCTTACATGGGTCCTGGAGAATTGAACTGGGATCCTTTGGCTTTGTAGGCAAATGCCTTAACCACTAATCCACCTCTCCAGCCCCCTTCTTTATCATTTTTAGGGAGACTGAAAAAAAAAAGTGTGGTAAATGATGGAGCCACAGCAGTGTAGGTTAGAGTTATATGAGTTTATCCTTCACTATTCAGAGATTTATTTTTCTCTCATGTTCCTATTGGGTTGAGAACTCAAGGGTTGTACTATTTGGAAACCATATCCAACATGAGGTACAATGCAGTTTCTAATGTCTTATTGCTTATTTGGAGCAATAAACTTCAAAAAGTTTTAATAGAAGACAATATTAGCTCCAGCATCAGCTCTTGCAAGAATGATCTGAAAAATCATTAAAGGTGATCTTCATAGAACTCTTCAATTTTCTCCTTCATTACTGTGGTAATTTGAGTTTAAAATCACTCCAATATTCTCATGTACTTGGGATTAGACATCATGCCCAAATTCCCAGCTGGCGGTACTTTTGAAGCTGTGTCTTGCTGGAGTGGGTGTGTCACTTGGGGCCACATTTGAGGTGTTATATCCCAAGCTACCAGAGCTTAGCGCAAACTCTTGCTGCTTTCTTCCAGCTGCTGTGACAAGATGTGATGCCCAGCTTCTGCTCTGCCATGCCATAATGAAATGTCCCTTTGAGACTGTAAGCTGAAATGAACCCTTTCCTTCCATAAAATGGTTCTGGTCTAGTGTTTTGTCCCAGCAATCAGATGGTAATGGCAACAGCTACCTTCATGATATAATCATATTTGTTAACTCTGTTGGGTAGAATCATGGCTCTTTACACTTGATGTCCACACAGGACAACAGAATGGGTCTTTATTTGTTAATGAGGTCTGTGCAGGTGTAGCATATTGATAATGGGTCACACTGAATTTGAGTATACTCCGATTCCATGACTGTGCTCTTATATAAAAATAGGAAAATAGGAGCCAAGGAGATGGCTTGGTGGATAAGAATGCTTGCTGTGCAAGCATGAATGACTGAGGGCCTGATTTTTGCTGAGATGGACTCCCAAAACCCATGTAAACAACTTGCATGACCATGTATACCTATAACCTTAGTCCTTATTGTAAGTAGAGATTGGAGAATGACTGAAGTCACAGGTCAGCCAATCTGACAAAAAAGCAAGCAAGCCAGCAAACAAACAAAAATACTGGTAGCTTGGATATATATTCTTTCATTAAATAGTAAAAGTTGTCAGGCTAGATCATTTGCTTCGTGAAATTCTTGGGTTCTTAGGCTGACTTTTCTGTGTCAGAAACGGTCAGGGACACTAAAATGGTTTTCATATCAAAATCTCAGTATCTGATAAGCAATCAGATGTTTGCCTCTCCTAGGGTACACCTTTACTAAAACATGGGAGTGACCACTGAACATTTCATTATTAGTATGTACTGTGGTCAGAATGTATGCCAATGAACTTAACCGATTTCCTATGTAATAAGGAAGAATTTCCTGAACACTTTTGGTGTACATTTTCTGTGTTGAGATAACTATTCTAAGCTGAAATGATATAGAGAAATAGCAGTAATAAGCATTGTTTCATTAAAATGGAGTTGATTTTCTCAATTTTCTCTCTTCCCCTTGACTATGTGAAATTTCCTTCTGTAGAATCAGTCACAGGTTTGTGATTACGTTAATTGTACCTGGCATATTTGACGATGGAGAGTTAAATGTGAGGAGTAATACCAACTTTTGATAATATTCATCTTGATAATATTGCCACTAAATTTAAATTGTATGAAAAGAACACATATATATTTGGCTGTGGTTTGGTTTAAAAATGTAAAGGCTGTGTTGTCTGGAAACCTTATGAATTATGCTTCAAAAATATCTAAAGCATAAAACTATTATTTCTGCAGCAGATAAAGAAAACATGTTTTCACTCTTTCCATGGAAATAATAAAGATAGTCTTAGAGAAAATAGAATCCAAAGTCATAGTATTTTACCTTGCAATATTGAGGCTTGGAGAAAATTTATATATTTAACAATTAGTGGAGTTGAAGCTAAAATCACTAGTGCATGAATCTCAGGTCAATGTGGTTAGATTTTTGTGTCCAAATTGTACTAATTATTTTATAATCTGATTTAAAAATATGACTAATTTGAATGGGTCATGAAAAAGAGGGTAAGATACAATACACAAAACAAAGGAAAAAAAACACTGCTGAAAAATCTATTAATTATTAAATTAAATTCAATCAAATAATCATGAAATTCATTATGTTTATAAAGCATGAAAAATTATCAAAATCAAAGCATTCCTCTATCATTCCAGACTTACAAGTTAGTAGATCTACAAATATGACATACTTATTTTCCTAGGCAACATATGCCAAGTCTTGGACTTGAAAATTACTATTGATTTATTTATTATGTAAACTTATTAAATTATACTCAACCATTTATAAGTTATGATTTATGAACCATTAATTCTCGATTAAGCCCCTGTCATAAGGAAAGAGAAGTTGTATTTTCAAAACATGTTAGTTTTAGTTTACTTCCAAATAATTGGCAAACTAAATTAACAACTGTCATATTTTTCACTCTGTCTATATATATGATGCATTATAATGAATACTAAGACTAACACAACTATACAATGATAATTCCCAGGGTGACTGGTTATGCAAACTACTTTTGCAACAGCAGATAATGTCTTTTCTCTGGAAGTCTCCAGGGATATGAGAATAGCACTGAGAGGTCTAATATATGCAAAGAAGCCTGAGAGTACGGTGTCTGAGTTCCACTATGGGATGTTCATTCAGGATAGGAACACCTTCCATTTAACCTCCATTGACACCTCATGTTGTGGACAGTCTATAATCTGTTGTGGGTCTTTTGAATGTGGCTCTCATTGTTGTTTTGTCCATGGACAGGGATGTTTTGACACTTCTGGCCTTCTGACTTCTGTCTAACTTTTCTAAATTGCCATTCCTGACATTGCTCATAAATTAAGTGAATGTTGTCCCACCACACCAGACTGCTGGAGGCATAACCATTTCTATGGATCATGTTGATCATTAAATGAATGCCCAATGTGTCAGTATTGAGAGGTGGTCTTTGTGATGTTATCACAGTTAGAACAGGTCATAAGGAAGGGGATGATGATGATGTTGATGACATATATGTTCCAAGATGAAGAGGAAAATGTCCTTCTCTTGTCTTTCTTCCCCTATCTCTGTGTCTACAGAGTGCAGATAATGGGATGACTCAGTAAGGTGAGGTTGCCTGCAAATGAGGAAGCGAGACGTTCCTGAAACATGCCTATCATATGCTCTTAGTTTTGTTTTTCCAGTTTTTGGATCTGTGAGAAGATCAATATTGACTTTTAAAACCACTCTTCCTGTAGAATCTATATACACACTTCAGAGGTTGTAAAAACAATTGTATCTGGTCAAGTTGGGATAAAAATAAATATGACAAAAAATCTGAGGTATTATCCAGTAAATGTATACAGAAGAAATTTTTTAATAACTACTTAAAGATAGAAGATATTTGGTTAGGAGAATGATATTAAACCAGTGATGGTATCTGAAAAGATCAGTGGTACAAAATTATAGAAACGGAAGGTTATTTTTATGTGTAATATTTGTGCACAAAGGATTGCTGATTACATGGAGATGTGCTAAGAGTAGCTGACTGTTGAAAGCTGAGCCCCAAGGGGGTCACCTATGTCACTCTCTCCAAGGCTCAAGGGACATTATAGAGGAGGGGCATATGTAACACAAGAGTCAGAGAGGGGCGGAGTGCTCTGGAATGCTATCTTCTGGGCTTGAAGTGGTCTTTGCACTCAGGCAATCACAGCAGCTATAATTGCCAGAACAAGTCCTATCCAAGCATGGGCCCCTTAGCCTGTCATGGAGTCTGGAGTGGCTTACACGGCCATGCTGCTCTGGAAGTCCTATAAGTAGTTAATGGGAGAAGAAGAGAAATTTTCTTCAATGACACAGTCACCACAATAAGGCGCTGTTGCTTCTGTAGCAATTCAGCCATGTTCCTGGAACTTGCAGAATATACTAGGTCACAAAAAAATGGAGGAAAGGAAAGATATGAAGATGATGAAGAAAAAATAGGTGGAAAAAAGAGGGAATTAGCAGGAGTGTAAAAAGAATAAAAGAAGGGCATTGGGTGAACATGAACAGAATACATTATGTGCATGTATGAAAATGTCACAATGAAACCCATTCTATGTACCATTAACATATTCTACAATAATAAGAACCTACGGACCCATCTTCAGTTCTTCAGATCCCATGTTAGCCAGCAATTTCCACTTTCCTTTCACCAGACTCTAGCCTTCACCACTTTTATCTATTTTTGTGAAATTGACTATGTTAGATACCTCCTGTACATGGCATCACAATATTTGTTTTTTCAAAAATATATACTGTTTTATTAACTTAGAACCTCATACTTCAAGCTGATACACGTTGCGAATGACAAATTCCATCTGTCTGCCAGCTATTTATTTGAGACAGTCATTATGTTACCCAAGTTGGTATCAGATTCCTGGCCTGACATGATGCTCTTGTTTCTCAGAAGGCAAGAATAAGGTTGTGACTATGAATTTCTTTGTTTCATTTTTTTTTAAAGGGATGGACATTATTCTTCTGGATGGCTGTATCATTGTATTTACATATTCATCTACTGCTGTGTGTTTAACTTCAAGGTTGCTATGAAAACGGCCACAGAGAACTTGGGAGAGCAGATGTCTCCTTGAGACTTGAATTCTTTTAGAAATATAGGTCAAGATGAATTTCTGGAGTGTATAGTACGTTCTACGTTCAGTTTTTTGGGAGGCATTTCCATAGTGTTTTTCATGGCAGCTGGAACAGCAGCAGCAGCAGCGTTTCATTTTCCTAGCAATAACGTATGAGGATCATTTAAAGGCAACTTTAGAAATTAGATGGTAGAATATAATTGGGAACTCTCGGTCTACTAACACCAGTTCTTCTCCAGCTTTAAGTTGTGATCAATGAAAACAGTCCTCTAGAGAGATGTCCAGTCGGCTGTCTCCACCATGTATTGTTTCAGGGTTGTCCCATGCATCCTGCTTCTGTAGCCGAGTCAAAAATGTCCTATAAGACCCAGATAAATAGGCTACATGATGTGTACACATGAGAGTTATGTTTTTTACTGGACATTGTCCAACTTCAACTCCCATGGCACAACAAATGAATCGTTCTAAATTGGACTACATTTTGCCTGTTTATTAAATTTATTTGGAGTGAGTGTGTGTGTGTGTGTGTGTGTGTGTGTGCACGCACACGTGCCTGGGCATTCCAGGGCCTCTTGCTGCTACAAATGAACTCCAGACGCATGTGTCACTTCATGATCTGGATTTATGTGGATACAGGAAAATTGGATCTGGGCTGGCAGGTTTTGCAAGTAAGTGTCTTTTACCACTGAACAATCTCTCTAGTGCCACCTTTTTTCTTTAAGCTGGTACTAGTACAAGGACTTTTGTTCTAGGAAAGAAGGATTATAAAACTATTGTAAGTAGAAATGTGTTTCCCAAGCAGCTACTGAAGTCCTAACATCTTTGTGCATGACAGACTAAATTTAGGACATTTAAAAGGGCTCTAATCCTATATAACTTTGTTCTTATAAAAAGGAGCAATTTAGGCACAGAAGCAGAGTTAAGGCACACCGGAGCATCATATCTATAAGACAAGAGCATTTGAGGCCCCCAGAGGCAAGGACAAGAGGTCTCAAAGTGGTTCCTTCCTACTGCTCTCAGAAGAACCTGGTCCTGCCAGTATTTTTAATCTTGGGCTTCTGGACTCCAGAGTAATATGAGACAAACAAAACCCCTAAGTGATGGCTAAAGTGTTAGGATAGGGTGGATTATGTTACTTAACTTATGCATTTGTAGTATCGTCTTGAAATGAGTATAAAGTGAAGAAAACTAACAAAGTGGTGGGGAAATGTTTCAAATGCGATAAGTAAAAGCACTTGTATTTCTAAGACTCTTATTAAATTCAAAGCAGAAAAAAATTCTGAGAAAGCATAAATTTTCCCTAACATTTATTTTTTCCTGATTATAAAAGCAATATTTCATTGTATTATGTTTACAAACTACAGAAAATTTAAGTAAATAAAAATCAACCATAATTTATACTACGGAGAAAAAAAATTACTGCTGTATTTTTACTGCGTGTGCGTATAGTATTTCCCAAATTGCTCGAGTCTATTTATGTATTTCCCTCTGACTTTTTCTGAAAAAGTTCCTCTGTGTGTGTGTGTGTGTGTGTGTTGTGCGGTATATGCATGTGTATGTATCTATATGTGCCCCCTGTGATTGCCGGCCAGTAGATATGCTCTCCTGTGGCGGCTGAAGTGGAACGTTGAGTTCAGTGACTTAGCTCATTTTTCTCTAGTGTTACGATATCTTTTAATATGGAAATACTATGACTTTTTGATAATTTTCATACATGAAGGTAATGTAATTTGACTGAAATCTCCTTCCACTACCTTGTCGGTCCTCCATCTTGCCTGTCCTCTTCACTGAACCCCTTTTCAACAATGACATCTTCTATTTTTTTAAGTATTTATTTGCTCACACGGGCCCTCCCTTCCTCTCTTCCCCTTCCCCCTCCCCTCTCTCATTATACATGCCAGGATTTCCTGTCAGTTCAATCAAATTCCACATGCAAGCACTACTTTTTGTGTCTTTTCATGGGTGGAATTGAGCTGGGGCTGGAAGTCTTTGCAAGCAAGTACCTTTCAACTGCAGGACCATCTCCCCACCTTCTTCTAGCTTGAGATGTTCCTCTTCCTCATCTGTGTCAAATGCTGATGATGTCATTTTTGTGGAGGTCTTGGGGAGGTGGGTACAGTCAGTATGATGTCATAGTTTAACAGCCACTTTGTGTCTAAACCATGCAGATAAATATAACATAAAGGTTTGGAGTGTCATTTTATGGGAACAGCATAGCCAGTTAGTAGTCAACAGCAGTGGCTTTTTCCCTAGGGACCATGACCTTCACAACCATTGATTTTTTGGGGGCGTAGGTTTTCAGTATGTTTTATTTTCCATGGAGTTTTTCTCACATCCAGTCAAAAGAGCAGGTGCTTAGCACCAAACCAGTCATCACAATGGTGGGCAAATCTTGGCTGGCTAATTGGCACACAGCAATTCAGTAAGTCCGTTGATAATTTTTCTCTCCCAGTAGCCTGCACAGCACTCCCCAGCACTAAGCCAACGAACTGGGAGGAGGGCTCTTCCAGCTCGGTTCTAGTTTGATTTTTCGTTGTTCTGCTACAAACCCCTATGTGTCCTTTTCAGCACCAGTGCCTTACCATTTAGTTCTGGTAGGCTTCCAAGAGCTTTGGCAATAGTCGGTGTTGTTTTAGAGGCCTCAGCAGCCTCCATGACCGACTACTGGCAGGCATCCCACTCCTCACACTGGGGATTTTCTGTAACAACCTATGGCTTCCGTGAGCAGCATTATTTATCATCATAGGAACTTCCTGCCATAACTAGGGTTCTCTTCTTCTTTTTAATTTTTCTGAATTTTATTTTAATTGTTAACAAAAAAGTGAGTTTCTGTCTTTTTCATAGCATCCTAAACTTTTATTTTTCCTCCACCCATTCTTACTTGAGTCACAGTCTTTTTCTGAACCTGGATCTTGCTATCTTGCTATTTCTTTTATTTCTTAACAAGCTCTGGCAATTCTTGGGTCTCTGCTTCCCTCCATGATTGGGGTTAAGGGTGTTTATGGCCATGTCTTACTACTTATGTGGGTCTTGGGTGACAAACTTATGGGGTCAGTCAGGCCTCCTCAGGTCTTCATAAGTACACAGTAAGTGTTCTTTATTTTTCAAAATTTTATTAACAATTTCCATGATTATAAAAAATATCCCATGGTAATACCCTCCCTCCCCCCACTATCTCCTTTGAAACACCATTCTCCATCATATCCCTTCCCCATCTCAATCAGTCTCTCTTTTATTTTGATGTCATGATCTTTTCCTCCTCTTATGATCCATGACCTCACAGTAAGTGCTCTTCTTTAATATTTTATATTTATTTATTTATTTGAGAGACAGGGAGAGAGAGAGAGAGAGAGAGAGAGAGAGAGAGAGAGAGAGAGAGAATGGTAAAATTGGAGAATGAGCACACCAGGGCCTCCAGCCACTGAAAACATACTACAGATGCATGTGCTCCCTTGTGCATCTGGCTTACATGGGTCCAGAGGAATTGAATCTGGGTTCTTTGGCTTTGCAGACAAGTTCCTTCACCACTAAGCAATCTCTCCAGCCTATAGTAAGTGCTCTTAACCATTGAGGCGTCTCTGCTTCCCTGAAAATAATTGTTATTGATAGTTTTCCTTTATTTAAAAAAATGGGTTCAAATGGTAGAGAGGCTAATATGTTATTGTAATTTGTATTCAGCAAGATAGAGATAAGTTTATAACAAAAATTTTTCTCTTAAAACATATAATTTCATGTTTATATTTGCTATTTGCCTTAAAAAGATATTTCTAAAAGTGCTTCAATTGGACTACAACAGAAATTCATAATGTGCTTATGAAACCTCTATATCAACCCATAGAATGATGGTTTATGAGTTGTTAGATAAATGTGGTGTAAATCTCTACAAACAGAGTCTCAGAACACAGACACACATCATAAGCCCGTACTGGCCAGCTGCGGTTGCTCTGTTATGAAGGCCACGAGAAGATGCTGAACACCCACTATCAAGATCATTTCTCTTTATGCCTTTTTCAGGAAATGTGTTACAGTTACAACAATCACCCTGATTGTTATTACTTCCAAATACAGTAAGTTAATGTTTTAATCCTATTCATTAAGACTGTGTTGCACTAACATCCAAGTGGAGAGTGTGACTACATCAACTTAAGGTAACTCTAGGATTTACTTACACATCAGTTTTCTAGATTTAGCAAGCGGAAACACAAAACACCCAGTTAAATTTCAATGTTAGGTTAAACGTAAAATAATATTTTATCAAAAGTATATCCCAAATACTGTATAAGACCTATTTATACTAGTTATTTACTGAAATTCAATTAAACTTTCTTTATTCACCTACCAAAATGTCCAATAAAACACTTATTTTGCACTTATTTCTACTTAACTTTAACAGAGAATTTTCTGTCTAATCATTTTACAGTACTTAAAGGGGAAACTTATCTCTTTGGAACATGGTGATGGCTGCTTCAAGGTAAATAAGTAGGATAGGATGGGTGACATCTCTAATTTTTCACATAGGATTTTTTGAAGTATATAGTAATGCTTTGGAAAATAAGTCTTAGGCCACCAATAAATGCTAAATTGCTTACAAAATAATATATATTCAAAAGGAAAAAATACTGAGGAAAATTTAAAGCTGTAGACTTTCTCTGTCTTTTCGATGCATATGATTACAAGAGACAGATAAATTGGCCTCTGATAACTTTTACTTTTTTTTTTTTAAATTTTTTATTTATTTATTTGAGAGCGACAGACACACAGAGAAAGACAGATAGAGGGAGGGAGAGAGAATGGGCGCGCCAGGGCTTCCAGCCTCTGCAAACGAACTCCGGACGCGTGCGCCCCCTTGTGCATCTGGCTAACGTGGGACCTGGGGAACCGAGCCTCGAACCGGGGTCCTTAGGCTTCACAGGCAAGCGCTTAGCCACTAAGCCATCTTAACTTTTGACACAGAATCTCGTGTGGCCTAGACTATCTTCAAACTCATTGTGAAGCTCAGGAAGATCTCGAAATTCTTCTGATACTCCTACCTCTACTCATGACCACTGGCATTCACCACTACACCCAGTTTGGCCTGTGATAACTTTTACAAGAAATAATTGAACTGTGTACCTCTAAGGCAGTTGCTTGCCCTCCTTCTGTCAAGTGATTGAAATGCTAATGAAGATTTTGGTTTTAAAAATAAACATGAAAGGGATTGCTATGATACTTACTGCATATAAAGTGATTGTTTTGTGAAGAAGGGGAGACATATTAAGAATTGCCATCGTACTTTTTATGACATATGTGGAGGATAAGAGCAAAGGGAAAAACTTTGGGGTTCACTTGTGAGAACCCAATCTCCTGGATCTGTGATGGAAGCATATTTATCCTACTTGGGCTGCAGAAGGTGGGTGGACATGACTTTCTATGTACTAATGCAGAGAGATGTTCATAACAACTAATAAATAATGGAATCATAAAAGTACAAATGATACAAAGATTATTCTGAAATATGACCAAAATGAAGTGAAAAGAAAGCATATTAAGAAATTGTAATTAATAAAAAAAGTGATGAAATTGAGGAGTGCCCATTTGAGGTGTGGATGTGTGAGGATTTCACATTAGAGGCTAAAGATTTGGCACTGATTGTTTTCAAAATGAATTGGCTTTAAATAAACTTTGAGCAAAAAATAAATAAATAAAACGAACAATGAAGAGGCATATAGCCAAGTTTTGGTTTAGGAGATACAGCAATACATTTAACGCAGCTCAAACTTTAGTACCAGATATAATTATAGATTAGTGCCGAGTAAGGAAAGATGTGATTTAGTATCATGACTCCTGGGGAATCTGTATTTGTAGAGCAGCTCCCTGGGAACATGCTTACAGATTATATGTGCTATTTCTTAAAGATTACGCTTGCTGTGCAGGAACTAAACTAAGGTTCATAAACCAAGATAGCCTTTTATGACATAAAATGACACAGCAAGCTTCTTTAATGTAACATTTTTTTTTTTTTTGTTGGTCCCAGAAAGCAAAGCATGGGTGGTATGTGCTTGTAAATTTGGTCAAATGGAAAGATTCCCAAGAGAATATATGACACTTAAACCCCAGGAACTTTCATTTATCACCTAGGCAAGCTCTTATTCCTGAGAGCATGTATTTCAGTGACTATAGAAATGTGTGTGGGAGCTGTGAAGATGGTTCTTGTTAGGTTGTGAATGTTTCAGGTGTCCAATTCCCACTGTGGGTACAATGGTTATGACGGATATTTTGGCTAACAAGCATTTTTGAGTCACAGAGGATTCTTTAAATTTTGCTTCTAGAGCCTCACTACTGTCCCCAGCCTCTTGTTTATTTTCTGAGAGATCTACTCTGCACTTACCCTTCTCATTCCTAATGGAACTCCTCTCAGGAATAGAGAGCTCATTGACTGGTGAAGGCTTCCTTTGTCTTTAAACGTACTTGAATTCCTGAACATGATGTGGTTTACACCCAGATATTAAAAATATGATTTATTTATTCTTAGAAGTATGAAATTCTTCATGTATGTGTTTATATGAAACAACATTTAGTTTGGGTTTTTGATTCTCCTAGAAAGCCAGAAAATGAAATTGAGTTTTATTTTCTTAGACATTGGCTCTTAATCTTCAATTACTCTCTTTTCTTTTGTATTGCACAAGACTTGAGTTATTAGTTATCATATCCATAATATGTTCAATCTTAGATAAATACAAATTGACTGAATATGGAAGAAGGTCAGGTGTACCCATACACATTTGCAAACATGTAAGATTTTTTTTAGATACTTTTTTGTTTTGTAAGATTCCTGTTCAAGTAAAAGTGGGCAGAAGAGTGATGGAGTGGGTCACCCCACATTTCCCTCTGCCACTACAGGTGGGCATACCCCACGCATACCGACCCCACCACACACGTAAACAAAGTAATGGATGGAGACTGGTGAGAGGGATACAGTGTTTGGCTTGCAGTCATGAGAACCAGAGTTTGATCCGCAGAACCCACATAAGCTTATAAAGCTTATAATTCCAGTTCTGGGGAGTCAGAAACAGGTGGATAACTAGTGCTCTCTGTCTAGCCAGTTTTCTAGCCTAAGTAGGTAAGTTCCTATGTTCAAAAAAAGGTGGTGGTGTGTGAGGAGCAACACTGCATTTGTCCTCTGACATGCACACACACCCATACCTGCACACACATGTGCACCTGCATACACATACACATACATAAAGCAATTAAAATTAAGGAAACCCACAGACATAAGAAACATATTTCAATATATATCTGACAAAGGAATTGTTTTGGGCCAGTTAGTACCTAAGATAGAATTCAGTTAAAATGAATATACTACCAGACAGATATATATCTGACAAATTAATTACTTTGGCAAGTTATTAAGTATAACTCAATTAAATAGAATACTATAACATACAGATTCTTCAAGAAGAGGGTGTATTAATATGCAAAATGTACCTGAAATAATTTCCAACACCATTTGTTGTTATGGAAATACACATTAAAACTACAGATAGAGATGGCCATATTCTCACTCGATGATTAAAATTATGAAGTCTAACAGTATCAAGTGGTATAGCAGGGGCTGAAGTCAACACTTGCAAAAGTTTTTGTCATGGGATCTGGAAAACATTATAGTTCTTATTAAGTAAAACAGTTTATGATCTAATATTTTTTCTTCTAAGTATTTATCCAGACAATGTGACAAATTATGTTGAAGAAATAATATATATTTTGGCTCACTGTTAAGAAAATGAAAAAAAATAAAGAAGAAAGCTACCAAAAATCAGCTATCATCCAGAGGAAATAGACACAAATGAACATATTGTGGTACTATGATACAATGGAATACCGCTTATCAATGTAAATGAATCCAAAAAAAAAAAAGACAGAGCTTATAGGAACACAGACCCCCCAAAAACACATATTGTGAAACTCTGTTTATGTGTAATTCAAATCAAATTATAGGAATATAAACAGAAAAATTATTGCTTCTATGGTGGGGAGTTAAATCTCCTCAAACTAGATTGGGAGCACTCATTAGGGTTATAGAAATGCTTTATATCCTGATTTTTGTATATTTTGTTGGATTTATATGTTATTGGAACTATTTAAAATATGAATGGAGGCTGCAAGAGAAGCAAGAAGAAGAAGAAGAGAGTAAGAGGGAGAGATGAAAGGCAAGGAATAGGAAGAAAGGGAGTGAGAACCAGAGATAGAGAATGAAAGTGGAGCAAGGAACTGGGGAACTAGATATAAATCAGGGAGCTTTTGGGTCTTTGAGGTAGTGAATTTTGGCATAAGAGAGATTATGAAAAATAAAATTCTTACCCAATTATTCTCCCTGCCACAGGGTTTTGATCAAATACTATCACAGCTAGGAGGCTTGTCAATGTTTTTAGTTTTATTTTTCTTTTGTTTTCTTTTATTTTCTTAGGATTCTTACAATGGTCATCTAGGGATCTTTGCTGTGTGCATCCTGCTTTCCATTCCCTGTTCTGAGACTCTTATTTATC
This sequence comes from Jaculus jaculus, assembly GCF_020740685.1. Taxonomy (NCBI): domain Eukaryota; kingdom Metazoa; phylum Chordata; class Mammalia; order Rodentia; family Dipodidae; genus Jaculus; species Jaculus jaculus. The sequence continues at coordinate 154,999,023 of NC_059106.1, read as the reverse complement.
CCTTTCAACCTCCTCCTCATTCTGTTTTTTTTTTAAATTTTTTAATTTATTTATTTTGAGAGAAAGACAGAGACAGCAAGAGAGAGGCAGATAGAAAGCGAGAGAGAATGGGCATTCAAGGGCTCCAGCTACTGCAAATGAACTCCAGATGCATGCGTCCCCTTGTGCATCTGGCTTGAGTAGATGCTTGGGAATTGAACTGGAGTCCTTAGGCTTTGGAGGCAAATGCCTTAATAGCTAAGCCATTTTCCTAGTCTACCATTCTTGTTATCTTTGTTATTTTCCTCCTCCTTTTCCTTTCTCTCTGTGTCTCTTTCACAATAAATTAAGGAAAAAAATATTTATTCTTTCTCTTCATTTACACTTCATATACAATTATGAAATTCTTTATAACCCCTATTTAAAGTTCTAGTTGAAATTTTTTATAGAGTACATAGCATTAAAGCCCAATAGAAATAGAAAACTTAGGTAACATAAATCAGGTTCAACTAAGTTTATATTTATTAAATTATTTAATCTAACATGACTTTTTAGAAAAATTCATAACCCTTACCATTCCTGATCTGATAAACACTCTAAGAATTCTAAACAACTTCTCTAGGCATTAAGTCAAAATGTTCTATTCATTTAATCATTATTAGCCATATTGATCATTTTAATAATTCTGAGAAAATATAACTATTTTTTTCTAAACCCTTGGCCTATTTTAGGATTTAGGAAACCTGTAGATGTGTGATTTTATTGTTTAATATAAAAGAGGAAGGTCTTATCTGAGTCTAGCTATGAACTGAAGCCATCCACATCTTGAAATCACTTAGAGGTTCAGTGGGGTACCCAGAGTGGGGGCTGAGGCTCTGGGTAGGGCTCCATGAGAGAACCTGAACTCTCTCAGCCCTATGATGGAGGAAGAATTTACCTATGGAACTGATGCACGTTCTTCACTGAATCTAGGAACATCTGGGTGGTTAGTAAGTAATTCTCATGTAGGGGTAAAGGTAGGCACTGTTTCTCTCACATAACCTTCACAAACTTGCTTCTTTCTTTTTCTTCTTGTTTGACTCATTAAAAAAAACATTTAATGTTTCTAAAAGGTTTTTTCTTTGTTATTTATTTGAGACAGAGAGAGGAAAAAAGAGATATGGAGAGGGAAAGAGAGGAAGAGAGAGAGAGAGAGAGAGAGAGAGAGAAGACAGAGAGAGAGACAGAGAGAGAGACAGAGAGAGAATGTCAGATAGATAGAGTGAGAATGGGTATTTTGGGGCCTTCAGACACTGCAAAAGAACTCCAGACATATGTGCCACCTTGTGCATCTGGCTTATGTGAGTCCTGGGGAATTGAACCTGGGACTTTGGCTTTGCAGGTAGACATCTTGACTGCTAAGCCATCTCTTTAGTCCCCCATTATCAATTTTAATGAGTTATTATACTTTTCACATGGTACAATGACTGAGTGTCATGTTGTAAAGAATATTACTTTGTTGGTGTTGGCAAAATGATTCCTGTAGTATATTGTTCTGTAACTGTAATCCTCAATCTTGGACAACTTATGAGAGGTATAAACCTCTGATTTAAGTTATCTCGTGTTATTCTTCTATTTGTTTGTTTCAAGCTTTTGTTCTTGCTGCTGTTTTGCTGGGATTCATAGAGTATAGGATATTTGCAATAGCAATTTAAAAATCTAAGCATTTCCTCAGCTTTTTTTTTCTACATATACAAATCTGGAAGTACATGTGAAAGGATAAGATTTTATAATTTAAAATTCAAAAACGATAGTTATTTTTTCTTATTTCTAAGATAATGCATGTTGATACAACATGACTGTCCATTTTATTTTTGAACAGATCCTAGCACTATCTTACATTATATAAGCCAGGCCACCCTAACTCACTAGCATCATATGGTTCTCAAATAAATCCTAAATTCCACCTGAGAACTTTATCATAGAGGGAGTACCATTGGAATGTCAGCTCTGAAGCAGAATGTGACCAAGTAATTTCCATATTTATTGGAGACTCTGTCATAGTGTTTTTAAATGAAAAAGTAACATAAAGGTAAAACACCTATGGCATAGTGCTATCTATTAAAATGGTACAAATCCTGAGCATTTGACATTATCTATCAATCCCTGATTAGTTAGGATCCTTTAAAACACTAAGATATCTATCTGCTCAGTGTAAAGGAACCCATATCTGGAATTGGAAACCAGATCAGAATTGTGTGGAGACAAAGATTATGCTCTCCAGTGTCAAGCTCTCACTACTCTGGTAAAAAGAGGGGTAATGTATATCAAATTCTCCCTAAAATAATAATACTTATCCCATTTAAACTGTGTTGACTTCACACTCCACTGGAGCATCAGTTCTTATTTTTCAGAAGGTAGTAAGACCGGAGGAGATAAACTACCCCTTGCACTTCAGACAAGTCACAGCTGAAATCACAGAAGAACTGGGGAGATGAGCATGCATGCTGTTTTCATGCTGAACCTAATAATGAGCACCGGGGTGTAGGAGACAGACCCTGAGAATACTCAACACCTACCAAAGCAGAGATCCAGAGGCTCCTACTAGCTCATCACTGATGTAGACTTAAAACTCACACACTATGGCACTGGGAATTTAGCAGAAGAGGAGTTGGAAAGATTGGAAGAGCCACAGGTTGAGACATCATGTCCGGAGGAATCCCCTCCCTTCCAAAATAACTGAGTGCTGCTTCCACAACCCATAAACTACACCCCCCATAGGGAATACCTGCAACCCCACTAAGGAGGGTCCCCCATGGAATGGGGGCAGCGATAAGGGAAAGGAGGGTACCAGCACATGATGTATCCTTAGGAAATATGTTGTTGATAATAATAAAAATATTTAAATTTAAAAAGTCTAATTCATGAGAATTCATCCTCTCTCTTAACATAGGAGAAGTAGACTTGATCCTGACACTCCACTAGAAACAGAATAAGCTGAGACGATCTTATCACACCTGGTCTGGTGTTTGGCATGCATGTTCACTGTCCATCACTGATACAGGAAATGAAATCTGAAATACAGATCTATCAGCTATAAATTGGTATATCCATGCTTCCTTTGAACATAAATAATGGCAATAATAGAAACTTCAATTTTTAAATAGACTTAATATTAATAGCTCGTTAATGGTAACACATTTCCCCTGTGCTCTGTTATGCATTTTTATAATTCAAGTTAGATAGAAATAAAAGTGTTTTTGTTGCTAGTTAATTGTATACATTGCTCTTCTCAAGTAGGCAGTGGTATGTTCAAGGGGAACAGAGGGAAATATGACATACAGTAATAAAATATGAATTTGAAGCTCATTCTATGCTTATTATTCTCTAAGGAATTTCTTCACTGTTTTTTTTTTCCAATTGCAAACTAAAAATCTAACAAAACAAAACTATACAAATGCAAAATTGCTCAGGTCATCATCCACAAGTACATGTCATAGTTATTCACATATACTTAGTACATCCAATTGTGATCTCTGGGTTATGAATGTCTTTTGTGCGCATATAAGTGTTCACATGTATGTGTGCATGCATGTCGATGTCAGGGGTTGACACTGGGTATCTTCTTAAGTGCTTTGCACCTTATTTTTTGAGAGAGGATAAGTCACTGAATCTTGAGCTAACTGATTTGGCTAGACTAGCTAGCCAGCAAGCCCTAAGAATCCTCCTGTCTCTGCGTGAACTGCTGGGATTATAAGTATCCAAACTTAGTTCCTCATGCTGGTGTTACAAGCACTTTATTGATTAAGCCATCTTCCTAGACCCATTTAGGAACATGGTTGCATAAGATAATAGGCATAGCATTATTACACCCCAAGTAAAAGAGAAAAACAGTAAATAGAACCATAAATGTCTTTTTTGCTCTACATTCACTTTCGTCATGATTTTTTTTTTTCAAAGAGCAAATTTCACTCTTCCTAAAACAACCTTCTCATCAGACATTTCACTGAAAGGAACAACACATATGCCCCACGGGGACTTTCAGGCCTTCACTTTCCTGCCTTCTGGGCTCCAGTGATAGTTCTCTTTCTTCTTTCCATATAAATGGGTTAAAACTGTCTGCAGTTTTGGAACGGAACCCTTTGTTCCCACATCATGTTGATGAGTTGATTATATCTTCTCCACTCTCCAACACCAGAAAGTTCCAACACTCTACAGGAAGAGGACAGTCAATCTATCAAGCTATTTGGGAAAAGGGTGTGGGGACAAGAAGAAATCACTAGCAATGAGGTAGTCAAAGTACATAATCTACTTTGCTGAAATGTCCTTATGAAATCCATCACTATGTATGATGAACTGTATGGATAGGAATTTGATAGGACATAGGTCATTCCAGGCACAAATAGAAACTGAGTATAAATAGGATCGTTATGTGGATTTAAGGACTTTAAATGTGAATGAAAGACAAAGCCAAATAGGAAACTTCAATTAACCTCCTTAGCTGTTCTGAGGTTACTTTGTGTTTGAGGCCATTTCTTCCTTATGCCCACAGAAATTGGAGCTTGAGGTAAAACAAAATGAAGATGTTCAGTCCTGTCTTTCATAGGTGGATAGGATTTTTGGCACACTAAAGCAGAAGTGATCTAACAAACTCATTTTAAGAACTTGACAGAAAAGTAGCTTCACAGAGATGGGTAACAGTCTTCAAAACTTCAAAAGATGCTCATGAGCATACAGTCAATTTCTTGGAAGGAACATTGAGATGTTATCCCTCTCAAAAACTTCTTTATACCAATTGTCCCTTTAAGGACTGTACAATGAAAACACAGAAATTTAAATTTCAAAGGCAGAATTCACATATGGGAGAACAGAGGCCAGGAATCCCAAAAGGCATTGTGGTAGTGGAAAGACAACTTAAGGAGAGGATAGAAGAACACATTTGATATGAATATAGATGCGGATCACATGATAAGTGTGGAAAGCCTTAAGAGTACGTGGAGGCAGAGTGATGGTGGAGAGGAAGGGTGTGGGGAGGGCGTTCACTAAACTGAAGGCTATAAGAAAGTTTCATATAGAAACATACTACATTAGGGCTAGTGCCTTAGGCATTTATAAGGTACCTTCATTGTATCTGTTATGAAATGTAGTGATTCTCTGCATCAGTTAACTGCATGCATTAGTTTATTTCAGAGTAATTACCTATGTATTTTATAGTCCGCAGTTTATTCTTTTCTGATTTTCTAAAATAGACACACTGGACATTGTGTGTTTATCTAATGGGTACCAGGATGCTTGAATTCCAGGGGCTTATGTGAGAATCTGACTGAAAGAACAGAAACTTACAATTTAAACTTTTACTCAATACTGCAATAGGCAATAAGTTTTACTTCAGCATGTAAACAATGAAGTTGAATGAGGAACTTTATTGTAGTACTCATTTTATATTGAGCAAATGCTTACATCATATGTTTATCTCTTGGGCTCATGGAAAATTTCACCCTAAGTTGTATTAAGATTTGCATCTCATCCTTACACTCTAAGGTTAATAGCACAAGTTGTACATTTTTGTGACTGGAGATCATGAAAGATATCTTCATTATGTAAGGCTAACCAACTCTGGACATGTATTGGCTAAGTTTTTTACAGCACGTAGATAATGACAAAAAGATCAATAACTTTATTTCATGCTCAATCTAAACTTTCTTCTATTGGCTATTTTTGGGGTAAAAATTGACAGCATAGAACAAAGTAAGTAGTTATGATATTTATTTCTTCCTCTGGCCTGGTGCAGTACTCTACTTGTCTGCAATATTGTAGGATGCAGTGGGAAGTGTTGCCAATATTGAGAGAAGGTGGTGGTCAAGGATGGGAGATCTCTCTCTAGCAGTACTTATGTGGAGTGAATCCTGATCAAAGGGACTAATCTCCATCCTTCTTCATAGAGCTCTGGCAGGCGGCTCTCCACCTGCTACACACATCCTTTCTCTGTGCCTTTTTCACAGTCTACTGTAGTATCAACACAAGACACACAGGAGCCCATGCCACCAGCTGCCTCCAGTGTGTCAAATATCCTTTTCACAAAGTCAATGGAGAAATCACACCTTTGCTTGCCAGCATTCTTTCTACAGACGAGTCTTCCTCTTCTTGCTTGACTTGTAAACTCTGGTCTACACCCATGCTTCTTTTACTCCTCTACTTTCATAGTATCCCAGTTTTATGCCTCCTATGTTCACTCATCTCCTGGTATTCTTAACTCCCATGTACTTTTTCTACTACTCTTTCGTTCTGTGACTGCATACCTCTTTCTCTTGAAACACAAAGCACTCCTCACAGGCTTATGGTCAAAAGCATGGTAACGTGAACTTCCAGTTATTGAATGACTTACTGAATAACTGAGTGAGTAAATGGATGAAAGGACAACCTTAGCTTTATTGCTCAATTGCAGTGTGAGGTATTTATTGTAACCAAAACTCTTACATGCTCTTTAATCTAAAATGACAGACTCCAGTATAATACTATTACATGTGTCTTTATTCTCCTGTAGAGGGTATTATCTTGTTGATTAGATGCTCTGCAATCTCCTGATCCAGAAATCCAAGAACTAGTTACAACAGGAGTGCGATTCCTTGTGTCATCTTTGTTATCAACTGCTTTAGCTCAACAAAATTAGGAGCCTCTCTATACAAGAAACTCTCCAATTCATGTGGAACAGGAATTACTTGATTACAAACTTATAAAGGCTCCTAAAAATGGCAGAATAGGATAGCAAAGGGAGTCCCAATGAGACCTTTTGGAAATAAAGTTCCATATCAAAGGGAGAACATATCAAAGAATGTGTAAGAAGAGCATTTATCTAGGAGAAAGGTGGAGAGTGGATTCTAAGTCCATAAACATTACTATTGGTAAGTTTTGAGCTAAATTATCAGATATTTTGTACAACTAACATAATAACTTACATTCCTGACATTGTTATAAGAATTAAAAATTTCAATGATTAGACAAAGAATTGGTTTCACAAAAATATCTGTTTTAAATTATATTTTCTTTAAAAAAATTGTAAGCTTGAGTTAAGCAGCACTTCAAACATAGATTGAGAATATCATCATAATTCCTTCCATGCACAGCTAAGGCAACGGCCTTGCTGGCAGATGAATGGAATGCTTCATTATCATTATATCCAGATATTATTAATTAATCCCCCTCCCGTGTTAATGGTGAAACATAGTGGTCCACAGTAATGTGGAACAGATGTTGTCCTTGACCTCATGAATGGTAGGAATAAAACATATGTCATTGTTTCATTATGCCCAGAATATGGAGAAAATTCAATGGAACATACTGCTTATTAATCAATAAATTTTCTGCCCCAAATGACTATTATCCCCAGTTATTTACAATACAATCAATTATACAATAGACTCCTTTCTACATATTAATGACTGATGACTTTTTTCTGCATCCTAGAAAATTTTTGCTTTCTCTCTAAAAGTTTTGTAGCTCAAGTTTCTACCAGAAATGTATGAAAAGGATTCTGGGAAACCATTTCTTCTTAAGTACTTGGTATTGTAGATGTAGATATATATATATATATATATGATGAGGTAGGGTCTTGTCCAGCCAATGCTGAACTGAAATTTACTATGTAGTCTCAGGGTGGCCTTGAGCTAACAGCTGTCTTCCTACCTCTGCTTCCCAAGTGCTAGGATTAGGGCATACACCATCATACCCAGCTATTATAGATATATTTTAGGTTTTAACACTTCAATGGGTCAATGGAGGATGTTGGAAAGTGCCGTAGTACATCAGTTATTTTTAATTATTTGAGCCATTTAAAATAGGATGTTATACTTACTTGTATCAATAGTAATATACATACATATATATATGAATATATATATACATATATATATGAATATATATATATGTTAAATATATGAATATATATATGTGAAATATATGAATATATATATGTGAAACAAAATATTATCACTTGATAAAAGCAAGTTAACAATTTTATTTAACTTTTGTCACTATAGCAAAACACCTGTGATAGCTTAGTTTCAGAGGTCTCAGTCCATATTTGGTTGGTTCTAGTTATTTGGGCCTGGGGACAGACAGAACATCATGGTGGAGTGTATACTCAGCTATGTTGGTACTGTGGTTAGGCTCCTCCCTGTCCTTCCTCCCTCTGCAGGGACTCTCCTCCTTGAGGAATATGGGTCACGCATTGTGGGGTTATCTATCAGTTATGGGTAGGAGGCCATGTCTCTGAATAATGACCCAGCTTGTGGCTCTAACAATCTTTCTGCCCCCTCTTCTGCAAATTTCTCTGAGCCACGCTGGGGTCCGTTTAGGTCTGTGTCTCTAAATCTCAGGTTTGGTAGGAGTTGAGTGTTCTCTGTGTCTATCTCCTTCACCCTTGCGCCGGTACCAGGCTCAGGGAGAAAGCAGCTCTCTTGCTCATTTCCCCAATTACTCTTATGGTTTCAGCTGGGGCCCTGGTGAGGTGTGACGGGATGAACTGTTTCTGTGTCATGATGAGAAAGGAAGGTTGATCAAGTCTTCTTTTTTGCAAGTATTTTAGCTTGAGACAGTTATAATGGTCACTTAGGTCCTTCTTTTGTGTGATCTGACTGCTTTCATAGTGTTGTAGTGCGGTTCTTAATTGACCAAGAATGGAGTCCAGCAAAGCCAGTTAGGCTTGAATAGTTTCCTTATGGAAGGGACAATTATATAACATATTGTCTTTTTAGATTTTATTCTTTTCTTCCTTGGGTCAATTGAAAGTAGTAGTTTAATAAAAATCAATTTTCACATATTCAAATATATAAAGTGTCTTTCTAATGATTTCTTTTAAGTTTGAAAATTATCTGTATTGTTAATAATAATATCGATAATGTTTTATTCTCTATTCTTATTAGTATTTCCTCTATCCACTTTGTTACCATTATTTTAGTCTTACTTTCTCCCTCTCCCCGTTTTTCCTTCTTTTCTCTTCTTTATCCTCTCTTTCTTTTATAATATTGTGCTATCATACTTTGACTCCAGAATATGTTTGTAATCTCATACTTAGGTGTATTAATTCTGGAAACTTAACAATTATTATCTCTTCAAAAGTTGTTTCTGGCTAATTTTTGTCCATCTGTCTGGGATGTTGATGGGTTTTATATCATCTTTTAACTGCATTTATTTACACTTTTAGTGATTTTTTTTAAAAAAATTGCTTTCTGGGTTTTCTACTCACAGACCTTCAACTAAACCACTTTTGGACTATTTATCTTCTGTATATTATCCATTAGTATCTTAATTTTAGATATTAAAATTGATTTTCAGGGTAAATTTTAATTCTCTGGAGGAATTCTTACTTACTTTTTATTTTTTTGATAGATAATATTTCTTTCTACTAGTAGATAACTTGCATGAAAGCTTGGGAAGGAGGTAGACAACCTTGGATTATTTTGTAAAAGGTTGCATCTACCTCTAATTTATGTTTTTGTTTCTCTCTCAGCTTGCAGCTTTCTAGAGGTCTCCCATAAGAGTTTTGTTTGTTTAGTCTCCCTTTAGGGGGCACATTCTGAAATGCATTTATTTTCCATTAGATTTCTTGCAACTATTGAAAACTTCTTCATGTATCACTACTTTTTCAATATTTTTAAATTCTTATCCTTGACAGATAAGACATCTTGAAAATATAGTGAAAATGTACATAAATGCAAGATTGCTTTATAATAAACTATGACATAAGTAACTAAAATTCTGTTTATACCTTAATTTGACATCCATATGAAAGGAAGACAACAAAACATGTAGAAATTCACATATGGAGAACTGTTTAGCATATGATAATTCTATCAATTTTAATTCAGTGGAAAAATTGGAAATAAAATTGACTCATAGACTCTCAAATGGATGAAAGTTTTAAAAATAAAATACAGTAACTATGAAATAATAACAAAATATAGAAATTGTGACAAGTTAGAATTGAAAGTGATTGTTTAATATATATGAAATTTTCTACTGGAATGTTGAACATATTTGGAATTTGATATATTTAGTAATTGTACAACTGTCATTTCACTAAACTACATGCTATTTTAACTTTTAAGATAATTAATTATATATTATGTGAATTTCATTGACTTTTCAAAATATAGTAGAATATCTTATGAATTAGTAGGTAAATCTGATATTATAATAAGAAAGTAAATAATGGAAAATATTTGAGTGAATGAAAACATACAAAAAGCTAAATAAGCAATTAAGAAAATATTTAATTTAATTAATATTTAATTAAATATTGTATTGAAGTGTGAAAAATGGCCCTTCTGGAAGCTAAGGTTTTAGGAGAAAATTAAGAATTTAGGCAGAAACTGCAACTTATAAATCATATCTTGATTCACATCATGACCACACAGATTTCAAAGTTCTACATGCTTTAGTGCCAACTGGATTAAACTCAAATCCAATTCTAAGCCCTTAGACTGATATAGTGTCCCCGCAAAGATTATCTCTTTTAAAGATAAAATACAGTTTCAGCATGTACAATTTGGAAACAGGACAATTCTTGCCAATGCTATTTGCTGAGTAATGTCAGTATTTTATAATATTCTTCCCCAATCTTTGCTCTCTTTGTCCATTCACACTATTGTAAGAAAGTACTGAAGTCTTTGTTGGCTTCAGACAACAGACCTTTATTTCCTGCACTCTAGAAGCCGGAGCAGTTCAGGATAAGGCACAAGCAGAATCAGTATCTGTGGACCTGAGTTCTGGGCCAGCAATGGCTATCTTTTTACTGTATCCTAATGTGGTCAATATGGTTATAAGAGTGAAGAACTTTTTTTTAATCAAGAAGAGTGAGGAAGTTCTCTGATGTTTCGTTTTCAATGCACCAATTCATTTTCCAAAGGCTTTTGTTGCTGTTACCTTTGTGTTGTTGGTACATAGCACCTGAACAAAAGCAGCTGGTGTCTGGGCTGGAGAGATGGCTTAGTGGTTAAGCGCTTGCCTGTGAAGTCTAAAGACCCCGGTTTGAGGCTCGATTCCCCAGGACCCACGTAACCAGATGCACAAAGGGGCACATGCATCTGGAATTCATCTGCAGTGGCTGGAAGCCCTGGCGTGCCCATTTTCTCTGACTCTTTCTCTTTCTGTTTTTTAAAATTAAACCAAAAAAAAAAAAAAGATTAAGAAAAAAAGGCAGCTGGTGGGAGAAAAGGGCTGAGTTTGGTGTTCAGACTCAAAGGGAACTGACATGATCGCAGGGGAAAACGTGGCATGGTCAGAGGCCGGACATCACCTTCTGTTTATACCTTAATTTGACATCCATATCTGGGTATCATCAGGTGGACAACAGCAGCAGGAGAATGTACCCAACACTGGCAAGGGAAGCTGGCTATAACACCCATAAGCCTGCCCTCCAAAAATAAACCTTAGGAGGCTCCAATTCCCAAATTGCCACCAGCTGGAATCCAAGTAATCAGAACATATGAGTTTATGGGACACACATAATTCAAACCACCACATTCTGCCCCTGGCCCCCACGAACTGGTAACTATATATGATGTAAAAATGTAACACATTCAGTTCAACTTTAAAAGTCCCCATAGTTTTTTTTTTATTTTATCAATTTTAGTAGTACTCAAACCTCCTCATAATCCAAGGTGTCTTAAGTGATCTATAAAACCAAAACCAAGCAAACAAATGACAGAAAAAAAAGAAAATATAAAAATCATAATGGCATAGAATAAACATTCATGCTGCAAAAGATAGTATTGGGCATGCATAACAAGAGGAATAGAATACAATATCTAAAAGTAAAATTCATTATCTAAAACAGGGCAAACAAGTTTCATAGCTCCAAGTCTAGCATTGTTTTTTGTTGTTTTCTTTTCCTTTTTTTTTTTGGTTTTCTGAGGTAGGGTTTCACTTTAGCTCAGGTTGACCTGGAATTCACTATGTAGTCTCAGTGTGGACTCAAACTCAAGGTGATCCTCCTTACCTGTGCCTCTCCAGTGCTGGGATTAAAGGCGTGTGCCGCCACGCCCGGCTTCAAGTCTAGCATCTTTGACCAGTGACAAAGTCTAGAGTTTCAGTTCCACCCCTCCACAACCAGGCAAACAATTGATCCTGCACTGGCAGTTCTTACTGGCAGCCATCCAGTAGTCGATGCATCTTTATGGGGTCTCTATGACAACCCACAGTCCATCCTCATGGCTCCATCAGGTCTCCATGCAGGTACTTTCAACAACTCTGCCTCACATTGTCTGTAGCCATTTCCAAAACGCAAAACCATGTTGTAAATCCGGTGACCCTGTTTTGTACATAGTCATACTCCATAGTACCAGGTGGGCTACCAATTTGTTAATCCAGAGGGAAAAATAAAGCTGACTTTGAAGAGCAGGACATTCCTTTAGCATCCAAGCCCATTCTTTTAAGAGAGTCAGAATTCTTCATGCTGTCCCAATGCAGAATAGCTGTCCCAATCTCAATAGTTATGATCTCTCAAGAAATTTCAGCAGAAATGGAGTCTAAAAGGAAGTCATTCCTTCTCCTCATAGGCTAAACCTCAGAGACCATAATTCTTACTGCATTTAGGTCTTTCAACTCAGACCAGAATGGTGCTTTCACCACTACAAGGCATCTCTTAGACCATGGATTCAAATTCTTCCACATTCCTCCCACATAAAAGTTTCAAAAGGCCACAAGCCATACAGGTTTCTAGTGGTAACAACTCACTTGTCAGAACCCATCTTACTGTTGCAGTTACCTTCATGTTGTTGGCAGAAAATATCTGACCAATAGCAGCTTCTGGGATGAAATGGTTTATTTTGGCTTATGTACTTGAGTGGAGAAACCATGATGGCAGGTAAAAGGCTATCATAAGTAGAGGCTGGACATCACCTTTTAGTCACAGCAGGTGGACAATAGCAGCAGGAGATGTACCCAACACTGGCAAGGGGAAGCTGGCTACCCACAAACCCACCCCCAAAATGGCTAGCAAGGCTCCAGTTCCCAAATTTCTATCAGTTGGGATTCAAGTATCAGAACACAGGTGTTCATGGGGATCATCTAACTCAACCACTATGGCCTTATTACTTATACCATCCTTTTTAAGTTTAGGATTTCAATTAATTAATATTGGGGCAGCACTTCCTGAACCTGCCTAATTGTCAATGTGTATTCTCCCTTCACATAGAAGACAGTAGAACTAAATTTGTTTTACTCAGGATAACTTTTAGAAGCTGGTATTTATCCATCAAGAATATGTAAATAGTTGAGAACATAGCTTAGTTGGTAACGTGCTTTTATTGCAACCATGAGGACCAGAGTTCAAATTCTCAGAACTCACATAAAAATGCCTGGTATGGTGGGATCTCAGCACTGGGGAAGTAGGCATAGCAGACCTGTGGGGCTTGTTGTCTAGAAATTGAGCATAATGGGTAAGCTTCTGGCCAATGAGCAACCCGTTCTTTAAAAAGGTGGATGCTTTTCCTGCGTAATGGCATCCAGAGCTATTATCTGGCTTCCACATGCAAATATATATATCTATACTTCACTTTTACAAAAAATAAATGTTCTTTATTTTATTTTGTTTTACTTTATTTACTTGAGAGCAACAAACAGAGATAGAAAGAGAGAGAGTGAGAGACAGAGAGGGAGATAGAATGGGCACATCAGGGCCTCTAGCCACTGCAAATGAACTCCAGACACATGTGTCAACTTGTGCATCTGGATTACATGGATACTGGGGAATTGAGCCTTGAACCAGGATCCTTAGGCTTCACAGGCAAGCACTTAACCACTAACCCATCTCTCCAGCCCTAAATGTTCTTTACTTTTTTTTAAATGGCTAAATAATCTATCTAGTTAAATAGTCATAAAATTCAAAGGAAAAGTCACTCAGTAAAGAAAAAATGAGCTTTACCTCGTTGCTCCCTTTACCACTGGTCCCTTCTAGTTTCCTGGCCTCAATAAACTCTCACCTGGACTTAAACATTCAAAGCAAGGACCCACAAAAGAGTGAAAACTTGGGGGAATTTGTCTTTTAAAACTGGATCACTCATCATTTTCCTGTTGACTCTTTTTTTTCTTCAAGTTTCATTTTTCTTTACAGCTAAAATATTAGAAAATAATTTTTCACTCACTGAAAGCAACAAAATTAAAAATTTAACATATACAAGGCAAGTATAAATTAATGAGTATTATCAAACACTCTAGTAGATAGTGGCATGTTTTGAAATTGTCCAGTTTATTTAGTTTGAAGAGAGGACATTAATTAGTAGACATGGTCTAAGTGGTCTTTGGTTTTTCTATAATTATTTATTTACTTTAAATAGTATGTCCATGAATTTCTTATGACATAAAAATAATTACAGCTATGTTGCATGCAGTTCAATGGGAAAGAGAGACATCACCAGTGGAGATATTCAACTGTGGACACTGCAGCCTTAAATTTGGCCAGACAAGAGCCGGGCGTGGTGGCGCACGCCTTTAATCCCAGCACTCGGGAGGCAGAGGTAGGAGGATTGCCGTGAGTTCGAGGCCACCCTGAGAATACAGAGTGAATTCCAGGTCAGCCTGGGCTAGAGTGAGACCCTACCTCAAAAAACAAAACAAACAAACAAACAAAAAAATGCAGTGTTTATTAAGCCTTTCCCGGTGCGGCTGCGGCGTCTGGAGGCACCGATCCAGGAACAATTGCTGACATGTTCCCACCTTTCTCCATTTACTGTTGCCACGAATAAAGGATGTTTGCACCTTAAAAAAAAAAAAATTGGCCAGACAAGCCAAATGAGACAATGGATGCAATAGTAGCATGTCTGTTATGGGGGAAACCAACTGCTCTCTGGTTTGACTGGAAGCCTGCTCCATGAGAGGGAATACATTCCTGATACTGACAACCTCCAACTGCCTTCTTTGTTCAGATGGCAGTGACCTTGGAATGACTCAAAAGGCACCATGGTGCTGAGAAGAAATGACAGAAGAGTTTTCAACACTGAAATATCTCTATCCCATCTTCCAAGGTTCAGGTTCCATTATGGTAGAGATGGTAGAAAGAATGTAAAAGCCAAAGGAAGGGTAGGACTCCTTACAGTGTGCTCCCCCAGACACAAAATGGCCTGGATATCCATGACCTCACAGTGCCTGACACAAGACCATCATAATAGGAGGAAAAGATCATGACATCAAAATAGAAGAGAGGCTGATTGAGATGGGGAAGGGATATGATGGAGAGTGGAGTTTCAAAGGGGAAAGTGGGGGTAGGGAGGGCATTAACATGGGTTATTATGTACAATTATGGAAGTTGTCAATAAAAAATAAATTAAAAAAATTACAAAGTTTCCTAAAAAACTGAAACAAAACAGATGAATGTGAATGGAAGTACAAAGCAAAGATAACATTGGTTTTAGGTTGATGCATTGGTTACTTTTCCCATTGCCATGACAAAATACCT
The DNA here is from genome assembly GCF_020740685.1 of Jaculus jaculus. Taxonomy (NCBI): domain Eukaryota; kingdom Metazoa; phylum Chordata; class Mammalia; order Rodentia; family Dipodidae; genus Jaculus; species Jaculus jaculus. The sequence continues at coordinate 154,983,611 of NC_059106.1, read as the reverse complement.
TATTAAAGCAACATAAAGGAGAAAATGCATTCATTGGCACATGGTTTGAGGGGACATGGTCCATCCTGGCAGGAAAGGCATGGTAGCAAGGAACTCCAAAGAAGTGGGAGATCTTGCAGCTCACAGCTTAGTGGAGCATGGCACAGAGAAAGAGAAATGTTCTGTTCTGTACATTTTTTTTTTCCTTTTCCCCATTTTTACCCAGACCAGTTCATGGGATGCTGCTGCCCACATGCAGTATGGATATACTCACTGTTAATCCTGTCTAAAAATGCCCTCAAAGAATCATTGAAAGATACACTGCCTCACTAGTATCCTGGGCATTTCTAGAGCTAAGTATGTCGATGATGAAAAGTGCCATGAAAGATAAGCAGGACTGGAGATGTTGCTCAATAGTAGAGTGCTTACCCAGAATGCTCAAGGCCCTATGCTCAACTCAATTCTGCATACTGCCTACAAGTGAGCAAACGGACAAATGAACAACCTCCGGCCCCACAAGTAAAAAAAAATCTAGATGGGATCACCTGGGCAGAGGAAATGGAGAAAATGCTGAGGTTGAATCAGTATGCAAGGTAAGGGGAAAAGAGCTAGAAATTGCTTGCTATATTTTTGACATTCATCTTTAATTATAATTCTACTTTATGTAGCTATTATGGTTTCTTTTTTTTTTTAATTTAAACAGCCTGTGGCTTAGGGTAGTTTTATAGAATGTTGAAGAAAGTTTAAAATGATACAGACTTCCAAGGGGGGTACTTTTTATTCCTTTGTGATTATTTATAAGCACATGTAGATCTTTATAAGCCCATAATAAATTGATTATAAAACAATGAAACCTGGGTTGAGCAGGCTAGAATACACCTGTAGTCCTAGATCCTTAGGAGGATGAGTAACAGAGATTACTTGGGTCCAGTAGACAAGACTACCCTGCGCAAAATGAGATCCATATTTCAAAAACACTCATAGAAATAAAGAAAAAATTGTTCCATATTCAAGTTTGTGGGTCACGATCTCTACTCTTTTCATCCATCCAAACTACAAAGTCCACTGGGAATATTTTAAGATGCATATCCAATTCATTGACACATATGCATTCCTCAATGTTCTCAACTATTATTATAATATCAGAAGAGCATCACTTCTTGCTGTTATCTTTTATTATTCTACAACACCACTAGAGAGATGCAGTGTGTGTGCTCCTGTATGTAATTGTCCAATTTGTTCTATGGTCCTTGGATAAAATATAATGAATAGATTTCCAAGTATACTTTCAGCTATTCTAACTACACTTGATTAAACATTAACCTTCCATTGCCTTGCATTCTGTAGATGGAGGTAGTTTTTATTCAAAAGTATCATTCTCATGTATTTTAATTTATTATTTAGCAAAAAATGCCCTAGCCATGTTCTATAGAAAATACACAGAATATGAGGCTTGTTCATTATCAAGAAGGGCTTTCATATGAAAGCTAATAGTTAAGTACTATGTACATGCATGTAACTTGATAGATTTAAAAAGTCTCATGAATCATATGCATCTTATATAAAGACTTATCTGGAAGGATTCTACTCAGTAGTTAGAAAAAAAATGACACGGGCTGGAGAGATGGCTTAGCGGTTAAGCGCTTGCCTGTGAAGCCTAAGGACCCCGGTTCGAGGCTCGGTTCCCCAGGTCCCACGTTAGCCAGATGCACAAGGGGGCGCACGCATCTGGAGTTCATTTGCAGAGGCTGGAGGCCCTGGCATGCCCATTCTCTCTCTCTCCCTCTATCTGTCTATCTCTCTGTGTCTGTCGCTCTCAAATAAATAAATAAATAAATAAATAAATAAATAAATTAATTAATTAATTTAAAAAAATGACACATTGATATTTGTAGAAAAATGGTCGAACTTGAAACAGAGCATTTTAAGTGAACTCACACAATCACAGAAAGACAATTGTCACATGATCTCAGTCCTCTGCAGTTCCTAACCTGAATTAGCCCAAGTTGCTGACATAACTGAATGGCATCTTGAGGCTTGGACAATAGGGAGGGTAGTGCTTGGGGTGAGGGAAAGAGTGGGTGTGAGGGATACGAAATCTGTACCCAAATTGAACTGGATTGTAGAATTTTTAATGAGATCATCTCCTTTTCAGTACAAATCTTTTAATTTTCATTGGAGTGAATAAAGATCTCTCCTTTTTCCTCCCTATTCTTTGTGTATAACATGGCTTGTTATTCATTGCCACTTGGTACATGTTTCTACAAAGATGGTGAGATCTATATGACTTTTGAGGGGAAAGGATATGGTTGATAGTAAAGCCAAATAGGATTGGTGTTAAAATAATGCACAACAGCATGATAAAGTGGATATGGCTGGTTGGAAATGTAGACCATGGAGTTCTTTGTGTATGTATGTATAGTAATTGTGATGCTGTTGTGCATGAGGGGTATGCACATATGTGCAGATGTATGCACCCTGTCCGCGTGTGTTAGGAAGCCAGAGAAAGATCTCAGTTATCCTCATTTATCACACTTTATTTTTATTTATTTATTTATTTATTGTAGGATATTAATCTGGCCCAGGCTGACTTGGAATTCACTATGTAATCTCAGGGTGGCCTTGAACTCACAGCGATCCTCCTACCTCTGCCTCCTGAGTTCTAGGATTAAAGGTGTGCACCATCATACCTGGCTCTATCACTTTTGAAAAAAATATTTATTTATTTGAGAGCGAGAAAAAGAGAAAGATACACACACACAGACAGACAGAATGGGCACTCCAGAGCCTCTAGCCACTGCAAATGAACTCCAGATGCATGCACACCTTTGTACATCTGGCTTTATGTGGGTGCTGTGGAAATCAAACCTTGTCCCGCAAATGTCTTAGCCACTAAGCCATCTCTCCAGGCTCTCTATACTCTTCAACTTCATTTCTTGAGACAGAGTCTGTCGATGAACGTGGAGCTCATTTGTTGATGACTGAACGATCCAGAAGCCCCAGAAATTCTCCTGTCTCTGGGTCTATTAGCACTAGGGTTATAGGCATGCATGTCCATGTCTATCCTTGTATGTAGACACTAGAGATCAAGCTCAGGTCCTAATGTCTTATGTTACATGCTTTCAGCCACAATTACAAACACTCAACCAGGTCGTCAATGAAATCAACACAAAGCAATCCCAACATGAAACAAAAAGAACCGAAGCTAGACATCAGCAAATTCAAAGCGTGTGTCAACCCTAGAGGAAGAAGTGAACAAGACTTTAGTTGTGAGAAAAAAAAAAAATCTCAAAGTATTCAGTGACTGGAAGGTCAAGTGCATTATCCAAGGACAAGAGGGCAATGGGAGTTGATTCAGAGTAGAGGATTGTTACCTGGGAATATTTCAGTGGGGACAGCTAAATTTAAGTAGGAAAATATACCTAAATATATTTATAAATACTTTTTCTGTTCTTTAAGGCCATACCTGACCAAACTGTCATGTGTAGCTTTGTCATTAGTTCCATTCTAACAGATGCTAGCAGTCGTTTATACGTATAGATTGAGACTTTCATAGATAAAAGCCAATGTTACAACATGATTGCTCGTCATTTGCCATATTCATTCTTATCTTGCTACAACTATACGATTTAGTTTCTTATAAAATATGTGACATATGATGACAATAGACTTCTGAAATTAATGCCTTTTCCTGAGTTTTCTAAGATGACAAGATTAGGTTAAATTCTTTATAGTTTCAAAAAAGAGGTGTTTATTTTTGCTCTGTGATTTTATTTATTTATTTATTTTTTGGTTAAGTCTGTGATTTCCATTTATCATCAGCTCAATAGATGCAGATATAAAGTTGCATAAATGTCTATTTGATCAGAGAAAGAAGGCATGTCAGTGTTGTAGAACTACTGCCACAAGTCACCATGGACCTGAAGGGATTTAAACCACGGAAAGTTGTTCTCTTGCAGTTCTTCTGGTCAGAAGAGTGAAGTCAGGCTGAGAGCAGAGACTTGTTTCCTCTGAAGGAAGGTTCAAGGGAAAACTCTGGCCTGGTCTCCTGCAGCTGCTGATGGTACCTGATAGTCCTTGTCTTGTTGGTGCCTCAGTCTGAAAACTGCCTCTGTCTCATGTGCCTTCATTGTTGCACCCCTCTGCCTCCTTCTTTTCCTTCTTTTTTTAAAAAATTTTTAAAATTAATTTATTCATTTGAGAGAGACAGACCCAGAGAGAAAGACAGATAGAGGGAGAGAGAGAGAGGGCGCGCCAGGGCTTCCAGCCACTGCAAACGAACTCCAGACGCGTGCGCCCCCTTGTGCATCTGGCTAACGTGGGACCTGGGGAACCGAGCCTCGAACCGGGGTCCTTAGGCTTCACAGGCAAGCGCTTAACCGCTAAGCCATCTCTCCAGCCCCTTTTCCTTCTTTTACATGAACATTTATAATTGCAGTTGGGACCTAGTAGAAGCCAGGCAACATCATCTGAGATCCATACTGAGGTTTTGAATGGGTTAACATGTAGTGTGGCCTTCAATTTAATCTATTACTTGATAAATAATAGCTTCCCCAAATTAGTAGTAACTTATTCTTCCTTATTCCTGTTGATATGTGTGTAGTATGTGTGTGTACACAAATTAAAAAAAATTGTTCATTTTTATTTACTTATTTGAGAAAGAGAGAGAGAGAGAGAGAGAGAGAGAGAGAGAGAATGGGTGTACCAGGGCTTCTAGCCACTGCAATTCCAGACGCGTGCGCTCCTTGTGCATCTGGCTAACGAGGGTCCTGGGGAATTGAGCCTTGAACCGGGGTCCTTAGGCTTCACAGGCAAGCACTTAGCTGCCAAGCCACCTCTCCAGCCATGTACACAAATTTTTATGTGGCAGGTGTTTATGAACATATGTGCATGTGCACGTGGAGGCCAGGAGTTCATGTTGGACATCCTCTTCAGTCACTGTCCACCATACTTTTAAAATTTCTTTATCTATTTTCAACTAAATAGAGGGAGAAAAGCAGGGATATAATTGGCTAGCAGTGTTCCTTGCCACTGCAACTGAACTCCAGACATCTGGCTTTGCATACTGGACAACTGAACTAGTTCCATCAGACTTTGCAAGCAAGCACCTGCAACTACTAAGCAACCTCTCTATCCCACACACCCTTTTTTTTTTTTTCTTTTAGAAAATACCTTTCCATGGGCTGGAGAGATGGCTTAGCGGTTAAGCGCTTGCCTGTGAAGCCTAAGGACCCCGGTTGGAGGCTCGGTTCCCTAGGTCCCACGTTAGCCAGATGCACAAGGGGGCGCACGCGTCTGGAGTTCGTTTGCAGAGGCTGGAAGCCCTGGCGTGCCCATTCTCTCTCTCTCCCTCTATCTGTCTTTCTCTCTGTGTCTGTCGCTCTCAAATAAATAAATTAAAAAAAATTAAAAAAAAAAAAGAAAATACCTTTCCTTGATACCAGACCTCATTTATTTGGGCAGACTAGGTAGCCAGCTAGACCCACAGATTCTCCAGCACCATCTTCCCAACACAGGCATGGGTTGCCACATCTAGCATTTTATGTGGGTGCTGGGCACTCAAACTCTGAACCTTGTACTTGAAGGTCAAGGTCTTACTTATTCATCCACCTCTCCATTCCTAGGGATCACTGTTAAAGGGTACTTCAAATATCATTTAGGGTTCTTCAGTGAATCATATCAAACAGTCTAATTCCCTAATGCCACATAGATGTAAATGAGCATGAGCGAGCATTTGGCTTAAGGAACTGGCTCACATGATTGTGAGGACTGACCTTTCAGTGGGTGAGAAAAGCTGACAGGTATTCATGCTGCATTCTTGAGAGTGAGGATATTCTGCGGCAGAATGTGGTCCTCTCTAGGGGACCTCAGTCTTTTGTTCTAAGTCCTTCAATAACATTGGATGAGATTCTCCTGAACAGTGGAGTGCAATCTGCTTTACTTAAAGCCTACTGACTTAGGTGTTTACCACATCTGCTTAAACCTTCAGTGCAATATCTAAGAGTGATGTTTGGCAGAGTGACTGAGCACTGCAATGTAGTCCGCACTTGAAATTACCCAACACCTGGGACAGAGTTAAGCTTCCAATTTAGGAAGAGGATATAGCTCTGAATCACCATAAACCTGTGCATTGGAACAGAAACTTTGCCAACAAAAATGAGGAAAACTTAAGCATGATTAGATTAAAAAACAGTAGCTTATATGGTTGCATTTACCGAGAATGCAAACTTTCAAAGTATAAAAATGAATAAGCTTAGTGTAGTTCAATTTAAACAGTACTATTGCATGTAAATGTAGTAGTCACAGATAGCAACACAAAAGTAAATACTAGTTACAACAGCAAAAAAGTAAAACAATCTGTGATAAATTTAACTAATAAGGTAAATGACATTTTGGAAAGCATACTATTGCATAGCATTGATAGAAATTTAGATACCTGAAGCTAATGGAATACTTCTTTTGCTATAGAATTTGATTTAGATATTATATATACATGACATATAGGCATATATAATCTTTTGCTGCAACTTCTGAGATTCACACATTTCAGAGATGAAAAATTTTATCACTAAGAATTCAAGCAATTTCTTGAGAAACTCATTTTAAACAAGTGATAGAAATGATTCTTGAACTTAGGAAATCTTGTTTCAGTATTTATACTTATAATCCCTTTTGTTTATTTTTATTTATTTATTTGAGAGCAACAAAAAGACAGAGAGAAAGAGGGAAAGAGAGAGAGAGCGAGAATGGGCATGCCAGGGCCTCCAGCCACTGCAAACAAACTCCATATGCATGTGCCATCTTTTGCATCTGGCTTACATAGGTCCTGGGAAATTAAGCTCCGAACTGGGGTCCTTAGGCTTCACAGGCAAGTACTTAACTGCTAAGCCATCTCTACAGCCCTTTTATAACCATTTTAATAGATGAAGTGTAAGACTCAGTAATTAAGAAGTACCAAAATTCTGAATTAATCTGAATAGTCAATGCATTTCTGGTCAAATATACCTTTAATTTTTTTTCCCCCCAGAATTTGACCTGTTGATTTCATGTATTTGAAAGTGACAAAAATCCAATTATACACAAGATGCTTCTAAAGAAAATTTGTAAGTCAGGGCTTCTGTTCTGATATACATTATGATTTTATGAAGCTGTAGAAGTTCATACCTTGGAATTTTGTAAGAAGGATGACAAATCAGTAAGGTGACAGAACACAGACAAGAAACAGATCCCACTGACATGGATGTTTGGAATGGTACAACAGTGACATTGGGATTTCTAGCTAGAGAGGACAGATCTGCAAATGATTCTGGAGGAATTTAATATATGTATAAATATGAATATTTCCTTTTTTACCGAATACCAGCGCTTGTCCATATGGGGCAATGTTTTCACACCGAGGACTTGTCCCCGTAGCTTCAGACAATTTCCACGTGGATGTTGTATCTCAATAGCTTTAGTCAGTTCTGTTTGTCTGAACTAGGGGTGGGTTGCTACTGACATTAATGAGTAGAAGTTAGAGATTCCACATGATAACCTACAACACACAGGACAGTGCCTAACAATAAGGAACTGTCTAGCCTAAAATCTCAAAAAGTGTCAAGGCTGTGAGATCTACTCCACAATTAAAGCAAATCCAACTGCATTTATAGTCAAAGTCAGGATTTGGAACTTCTAGAAAACAGTACAGGAGGCCATTCTTACAGACTCATTTAAATCATAAAAGACATTAAAAATCAACATATATTACTGGTAGAGTTGCCTTATCCAAACTATTTTCTATCAACTATATTGTAACAAACTGAAAATAATAATATAACTCAATTACTGGAAACATATATAAATGACTTTTATTAAGTATCTAGGGAAACACATCTACCCTTTGCATTTGTATGTTAGTATGAATGACACACAAATACAAAAATAAATGTGTATATCACATGTATATATTTAGTATATATAGTAGCATGACAAACACATTACAGAATGAGCCAGATGATGCTAGCAAACATTTTATAGAGGGAAAAATATACAAGGTATAAGTATGGAAAGCTGTTTAACTCCTGAATAGAAACATTAGAATCACAATTATTTATGTTTGAAATTTAAAAATATTTAGAAAATGCTAAGTGATGTCAAGAAGGTGAAGCAATGATCTTTTATACCAGGCAGGTGGAGGCATAAATTGTTACTAGTGCTTGGCAAGTTGATTTGGCATCATGTCATGTAAACTAACCCTGAAGGGACTGAAGAGACTCTTCATTTCCCCTCCTGGGCATAAACCAGGTGTAGCTGGAGACATGTGGTAGACCCCCTCAGAGTAGAACTGTTTGAGACAGCAAAACCCACATGCCTTCTGTAGCATAGGGGCAAGGTCACACAGGCTAATTAAGTGGTATGGCTCCTGTTCTGGTTAACAGGGTGAGTAGTGCGTTCATAGATGGCCACTTCATTTTTACACTTGCAGCTCACATACATATTTAACATCTTCTTTTGCATGCATTGCTATCTTATGGTAGTTGTTTAAATAGAGTGATAAAAGTTCCTTTGCATATGATCTATGGAAATTGAATATTTTTTGGAATACCAATTTTGTGTGTATGTGTGTGGCATGTGTGGATGCATGCATGTGGACCCATGTGTGTCAAGGTGTGTGTGTGTATGAATACAGAGGCCAGAGGTTGATGTCAAGTGTCTTCCTCTCTTCTATTTTATTGAGGCAGGCTCTCTCACTTGACTCCACACCTCACCCATTCAGCTCACTTAGCTAACCAGTTTGTCCTGACACTCCCTGTCTCTGCCTCCCATGGGCTGAGATTACAGGTGGGCCACCATGCCTACCCCACATTAGGTGAGTACTGGGGAGCTGAAATTCAGTTTACATGCTGAGTGCTAAGTGCTTCTTCACGGAGCCATCTCCCCAACCCCCAAAGTTATAGTGGTTTTATTTTAATGAAAACTACTTATGTTTAAATGTACAATTAGTATTTGTAGTTAGCGCTTTGGTTAGCCTCACAAAGATTCGAAATTGGATGAAAACTCCAGTAGTGTTTTTGTTTGGCCACATAATTTAGCAACATGAAGGCCTCAAAGATTTATGCTCCTCTTATGACTGGATGGTGTCCACCCATCAATTCTCCAGTTGTTATTTTAATTCCATAATCTTAGGAATTTGATACATGGGGTCTTCCTTTAAGGACAGAATTAAGGTTAAATGGAGTGAAATGCTATGTCTTTAATACAATAGAACTGGTGTTCTTATACGAAAAGAAAGACGCAGCAGGGATGTGAACACATGCAGGGGCATGTGAAGACACAAGGAAACCATAGCCACCATTGAGTAAGGAAAGAGACTACCTCAGAAACCAACACAGCAGCACCTTTGTCTTGGTCTTACGGCCTTCAGAACTGTGAAAATAAATTTCAGTTGAGTTAGTACATGGAATTATGAAACGTCCATTTGAAATGGTACTCCTTCTCTACTGGGATTTCAGAAACTTGAAGAAAAAGTTAGGGATCCTAATTACAGCTGTGTGGTTCTTTGGTGTCTACACAATGGTAGAAAAATATTCCTCCTGGCAACATCTTTCTTTCTGCCATTCCATCTACTCTGGTTTGTTTTATGTACATTTTCCCCAGAATAATCATAATTTTAGGGCTGCTTAAAGTCACTCATGGAATAGGTAGAGTGAAGTAGTTCATAAAGCATTTTCACATTAAGTAGCAAGGGAAGAAAAGACTGTAATGAAACGTGTAACCAGTTGTAAATATGTGTCTCTCTTAGGTTGATTTTTCTGCGTTATCAAGCCTGGAGAAACTTTCGGCAGGCAGAGTTACCCCTCATATCTTCATCAGATGTTGCTGTGAGAGAGATTGATTGCTCTCCTTGGTATACTCACTAGGCACTATAGAGCAGCTATCTCTGTGGGTCAGCAGGGGCCGTTAAACAAGACATACATGAGGTCTCTTCAGGGTCCAGATCAACACAGCTGTGTTTGTCGAACAAAACTTCTAGTTTGATGACACTTGCAGGACATGAGTCACACATCTGGAAAATCACAAGTGAAGCATATGCACTTTAAGTAGAAAAGAGCCACTGAAACCCTTTTCTCCCCAAAGGTACATAAAAAGGGAAAATATGAACTCTACAACAAATGACATAATACCCTATGCTGAGACAGAGTTTTTAAGTGGGATGACTGCTGCTGTATGACTCCGATTAGCTAGAAGAGCTGCTCAACTCAATGCAGTTAACTCTTTGCCCTAACCTCCTGGCCAAAACTCACAGTCTCCTTCTGCTATGATGCCTTTTGCTAAATCCACACATCAGCCATTCTATGTGTAGCTAACTTGGTCAGACATCAGCAATTATTAGACATTATTAGTACCTTGTTGACATGAATGCAATAATTACACACTCTATTATCTTCCTCTCTGTCCTGGTCTACCTTTCTTAGTCTCATTTCTCAGGGATCTGCATTTGACTACTTGCATATGGCTCATTGTGTCAGTACTGGGACATCTCTGTTTCTCCATCTGTACTTGCTTCTTTGTTATCATGAAAGCTCATATGATCTCACAACTTTTAGTGTCATCTATAAATCTAAGTGACTTGAAAATTTAAATATCAATCTTATATCTTTTTCTTCATTTACATAATCCATAGACCTAGTGGGATGCTAAATGATAGCCTAGAAGGCTAAGCAATAACCCCCAAAATATCAGGTCCCAATATCAAGGGCATGTCATCATTGCCACATTATTTGAAAAAAAAAAAAAACAAAAGAAGAGGTATGTGTAGGTGTGATAGTTAAGAAAATTGAGGAGGGAAGGCTGGGCTATCTGTGTGGTTATGACTTTCATCATAAAATGTCTGCAAGAAAGAAACAACATCTGGTAAAACCAAAGAAGGATGGACAACATGAATTCTAGGCAGACTGGAGCCACATCAATCTCAGCTAAGGAATCCTGTAGCTGTCTGAAACCAAAAGAGACAAGGGAAAGATTCTGTCCTAGGGCCTGTGTAGGGAGTTAGGTTTCATAGACCTGTTCATTTCCTCCAGTAATACTGATTTCATACAGTGGCCTCTACAACCATGAGGAAGAAAAGCATGCTGTTTTAAGCCATTAGGATGGTGGTAGTTCATTATAATAGCCATGGGAAGTTACACAACTCCATAGACTCATACAACTTTGATTCAATACCAAATTTCAAATGCCTGATGCTTACATGTGTCTAGCAAATATTTGTTGAATAAATGAATCATGCCAGTATTTCTCTTTTACATAATACCATTAACCTTGTTTAATTTATTTGGGTATTTTCAAACCTCATGAATCTATCATCTTGCTATTTATGTAGATATAGGCAAAATAACCACTAATTTTCAAGCTTGTCATATTTTCACCACTACACTCAGGTTCTGTATTTACCATATGAAGTGCTTGAGAGATGAGAAGTGTCTTAGAATATATTTAAATATATACACACATAATGAGATATCTTGAAGGTGAGATTCAAGTCTAAACATGCAATTCATTTATGTGTCATATACATCTTATGCACATGTCCTCAAAGAGATTTTATACAATAATTTCATTGCATGAATATTGTGACCTGTCATTTGAGATCAGGCATGATGCTTTTCATTGAGGCATTATTTTTACTCCCTCAAATTTGCAGAATTTGTGGTAGTTCAGAGTTTCAAATAAGATATACCTAACCTATTTTTATTTTAATTTTTTTCTTTATTACTTATGTACATATTCAGTGTATAAACAGCCATGTTGTTTCCACCTCTAGCCTCCTCCCTGTCCTCCCCCCTCCAAATAGACCCTCCTGGTTGGGGATTGTGGTTTTTGCATTGTGGGGTTAGCCATGAGTTATGGGGAAGAGCAATGTCTCTGTGTGTAATGTCCCAATTTGTGGCTCTAACAATGTTTCTGTCCTCTCTTCTGTGAATATCCCTGAGACATGTTGGGTTCATTTTAGGTCTACTTCAGTGATGAGGTCTTGGGAGCCTCTGTGTCTCTGGATATTTGGCTTGGTAGGAGTTGAGTATTTTCTGTGTCAACCTCCTTCACCCTTGTGCTGATAGCAGGTTCACCAAGAAAGCAGCACTCTTGTCCATTCCACTGAGTGGATCCTTGAGCCAATTCAAGAGCAGTTGGTTACCCACCATGGTTGTGTGCCACTATTGCTCTTGGGTGAGTATCACATCAGGTTGTTTGCTGCTAAACAGCTTAGACCACAAGTTACTTAGACAAATCTTGGCCATTTTCCTCAGTCACTCATGTAGCACCTTCTGGCACTAGACAAACTAACTGTCTGGAGACTGACTCTCTCCAGAGTCTAGCCAGGTCTCTCCATGTTATGTGTCAATCACATATGTTGTCTTCAGCAATAGGGTATTACCACTAACCTTTGGTGGGTCATCAAGTACTCTGACAGAAATCTGTCATTCTTTTAGGAAACCTTGTAGGTGTCTGATCAAAAGCTTATGGTGGATGACAGCCACCTGCTGGTACTGGGAGTTACAGGTCAATGCTCATGAAGAGAAGGAAGAAAAAGATAAGTAATATAAAAGAGTTCAAGAGAAGAGGGAGAGAGAGAGAGGCTGTCTTCAAGAAACTCACCTCACCACTAAAGATAAACACCTCAGGGTGAAAGGTTGGAAAATTATATTCCAAGAAAATGGAAATAAAAATCAAGTGGGTGTTACTGTATTAATTTCTGATAAAATAGACTTCAAAGCAAAAGTAATCAAAAAGGACCAAAAAAGGCAACTTCATACTCATCAAGGGAGTGATGCAACATGAGACCATCACAATCATAAATATATATGAGCCAAACACAGGGGCAGAACAGTTTATAAAACAAAATCTACTCCACAGTAAAACAGAAATAAACACCAACACCGTCATAGTAAGAGACTTCAATACTCCACAATCATCAATGGAGATAATATCCAAGCAGAAAATCAACAGGGAAATAATAGAGCAAAACAATATCATAGATCAACTAGACTTAACAGTTATCTAAAGAACTTTCCACCCTAACTCTACAGAATACACATTCTTCTCAGCAGCCCACTAAACCTTCTCCAAAATTGACCATATATTAGGCCATAAAATGTGCCTTTGTAGTCAGGAAAATTGAAGTAACTTCTTGAATCATGTCAGATCACAATGCTTTAAAGCTAGAAATTAACAATAAGAGACACATCAAGGACTCCACTAGCTCCTAGAGAGTAAACTACACAATTTTAAATAATTAATGAGTTGTGGAAGAAATCAAAAAATAAATTGTAAAAATCCTAGAATTGAATGATAATGAAAACACAACCCACCAAAACTTGGGGAACACAATGAAGGCAGTCTTAAGGGAAAAATTGTAGCCCTAAATGCCTTCATTACAAATACAGAGAGTCCCCAAATCAATATCATGACTCTCTACCTAAAGGTGCCAGAGAATCAAGAAGAATCCAAACCACAGAGCTTCAGATGGAAAGAAATAATCAAGATTAAACCAGAAATTAATGAATTCAAAACTAAGAAAAAAAATTAAAATCAATGGAAAGAAGAACTGGTTCTTTGAAAAAATAAACAAGATTCAACTGGCCAAAATGATCAAATTAAAAAGAGAAGTCTCAAATTAACAAAATCAGAAATGAAAAAGGAGAGATAATGACAGATATCAATGAAATTGGATGAATCATCAGGGCATACTTCCAAGACCTCTACTCCACAAAATTAAACAATCTGGAAGAAATGGATGAATTCCTAGACACATACCACCTACTAAAACTAAAACCAGATCAGATTAATGTCCTAAACAAACCTATCACATGCATGGAGATTGAAAAGGTAATCAAAAACCTTCCCAAAAATAAAAGCCCAGGACTGAATGGCTTCTCAGGTTAATTCTATCAACATTCATTAAAGAACTGAAACGAATTTTTCTCAAACTGTTGCACATAATCAGAGACCAGGGAATCCACTTCGACTTCTCTTATGAAGTTAGCATTACCCTAATACCAAAAGCAGACAGAGATGAAACAAGGAAAGAAAACTATAGGCCTATATCCCTAATGAACTTAGATGCCAAGATTTTGAATAAAATCCTGCAAATGAAATTCAACTATACATCAAAAGCATTATTCACCTTGATCAAGTAGGCTTAATCTCATGGCTGCTGGGTGGTTTAAAATAAGGAAATTGGTCAGCATAATACACCACATAAATAAACTGAGCCATAAGAACCACACAATCATCTCAGTTGGTGAAGAGAAGGCCTTTGACAAAATACAACACCACTTCATAATCAACACACTGGAATGAATAGGCATGGAGGGTTTTTGTCTCAACACAATAAAGGCTATGTATACATCTCCTAAAGCCCCAAAAATACATAATAGGGAAAGACTCAAGGAGTTCCCACTGAGATCAGGAACAAGACAGGGTGCCCACTCTTATCAGTGCTCTTCAACATAGTACTAGAAGCACTAGCCCAAGCAATAAGATAGGGGAAAGAAATAAAAGGGATTCAATTTGGAAATGAAGAAGTCAAGTTAGCCCTATTTGCAGATTTGATCCTATATATAATTGACCTGAAAGTCTCCATCTCAAATCCTTCAGCAAAGTGGCATAATGCAAAATCAGGGCAGAAAAAAATCAGTACCTTTTCTATATGCTAGGGAAAATTATACAGAGAAAGAAATTAATGAGGCTGTCCCATTTTTAATACCAACAAAAAATTAAGTACCTTGCAATAACACTAACCATGGATGTGAAAGACTTATATAATGAAAACATAAAAACACTCAAGAAAGAAATAGAGGTGGAATTGAGAAGATGGAAAGTCCTCCCATGCTCCTGGATAGGTAGTATTAATATTATGAAAATGGCAATTCTACCAAAGGCAATATGCAGATTTAATGCAATATAAGTAAAAGTACCAGCATCATTCTTCACAGAGATTGAAATAAGTGTTCTTAAAATTCATAAGGAATTGAAGAAGGCCTCGAATATCCAAACATATCATCATCATCATCAATAACAACAACAACAAAAGCACTTCTGGTGGTATCACCATACCTGATCTAAAGCTATGTTACAAAGTCATGGTGACAAAAACATCATGGGACTGGACTAAAAACAGAAACATGGACCAATGGAACAGAATTGAAGACACTGACCTTAGGTCAAGTAACTAGCTGCTTGATCTTCGACAAAGATGCCAATAACGTAGACTGGAAAAAAGACCACATCTTCAACAAATGGTATTTGGCAAATTGGATGACAATATATAGAAAAATGAAATTAGACCCACTAATTTCATCATACACAAAAATCAAGTCCAAATGGATTAAAGTCATTAATATAGACCAGAAACTCAACTACTGGAAGAAAAGAGAGGAGGCATTCTCCATGATATAGGACTTGGAAAAGACTTCCTGAAAATAGCCCAGTAGCCCAGGAAATTAAACAAGCATTCAACCAATGGGACCTCATGAAACTAAAAAGCTCTTGCACAGACAAACATACTGTAAACATTGCCAAAAGATTACCCACTGAATGGGAGAAAATATTTGCCAGCTATACCACTGACTGAAGCCTCATATCTGCAATCTATAAAGAAATCAAAAAACTAAACAATAAAAAAAATCAAACAACCCACTCCAAAAACGGGGCAGAGAAATAAATAGGGAGTTCTCAGAGGAAGAAATACAAATGGCTAACACACACTTAAGAAATGTTCAACATCCCTAACCATTAGGGAAATGCAAATTAAAACAACTATGAGATGCCACATTACTCCATTAAGGATATAAAACATTTAAAAACCAAATGAAACAAATGTTGGTGAGTATGTGGTAAATAGGAACACTCATTCACTTTTAATGGGAATCTAAGCTGGTAAAACCCCTATGGAAATCCTTATGGAGACTCCTGAAAAGGATGACTATAGAGTTACCAACAGAATTTCTTATTCCCTTTCTGGGCATTTATACTAAAAGCTTCACATTTCAATTCAGTGATATTTGCTGAACCATGTTTGTAGATGCCCAATTCATAATAGTTAAAAACTGGAATCAACCCATGTGTCCATCATTGGAGGAATGGATAACCAAGATGTAGTATATCTACTAGATGAAATTCTATTCAACAGTAAAAAAAAAAAAAAAACAAAAACAAAAAACACGGCACAATGAACTTTGTAGAAGATGGTCAAACTTGGAGCAGATCATTACAAGTGAACTCACACAATCACAGAAAGACAACTGTTGCACTCATCAGTGTTTCCTAACCTGGATCATTCCAAGTTGCTGACATACTTGAATAGTATCTTAATCATTAGACAATAGGGAGGGTTGGAGTTGGGGGAAGCATAAGGGGAGGACACAAAATTGAACCCAAATTTAACTGGTACCACACAATCCTTTATCCTGGAAGTCAGACTAAAAGGTGTGATCCTCAAGAGGTCATTAGAGGGAGCACCTGAATCAAAGGGCCCTGGAGAGGGTGAAATGAAACCTAATGTTAAATTTCTCCTGTTTTTCTTTGTCTTTTACTTTTCTCTTTTTTCCTTTGTGCTGGACTATAATTCCCTGTACCAGGATGTGGTTTACATCCTCAATGAGCTGTTGATAAGAGAGACCTATTACATCTCCCTAAACAAACAAGAAAGACTTCTGTCAGATCACTTGATTAAGCTCCAAAGGCTAATGGTAAGACCTTACTGCTGAAGACACAATACATTATTGGCACAGACCATGGAGAGACCTGGCTGGAATCCAGAAGAGAGCCAGTCCCCAGACAATCATCCCATCTCTTGTTGGAAGATGCTACATGAGCAACTTGGGGAAAGTGGCCAACATCTGTCCAAGCACCTCAAAGTCTAAGTGACACAGAAGCAAACAACCTGACATGATGGTCACGCAAGTGCAATAGTGGCACACAGCCATGGTGGGTAACCAACTGCTCTTGGATTGGCTAACAGATCCACTTTGTGGAAATAAAACTGTAGCTGGAACTGGGAAACAAGTCAGAATCATAACCAGATAATGATTCTGCTTTACATTGTCAGACTCCCACTAACCTTAGAATATAAGAGGGTCTACAACCTTTAAATTCTCTCGAAATTAATAATGATCATCCCATTTAACTGGTCCCAACTTCACTCTCCATTGGAGAATTTGCTTCTTGTATTTAGATGGGAGATGGACCTGAGGAGATAAATGACCCAATGTACTCTACTCTGGCTCCAGCTGAAACCACAGAGGAATTGGGGAAATGAGCAAGAGTGCTTCTTTCTCCATGAACCTGATATCAGCACAAGGGTGAAAGAGATAGACACTGAGGACACTCAATACCTACAAAACCAGAGATCTAGAGGCTCCTAAGTGCCCATCACTGAAATAGACTTAAAATGCCTCCAGCATGGCTCCTAGAATTTTTATGAAGGGGAGGAAAAAGATTGTTAGAGCCACAAGTTGGGACGTTTTGAGCAGAGACATTGCCTCTCACCCCACCAACACCCCCAATTAATGCATGATCCACAGTCCCTACAGGATTGACCTACATCGCCAACAAGGAAAAGGGGCAGGAGGGAAGGAAAGGATGTTACCAAAATGTGTTGTTTACATACTAAATATGTCCATATTTAATAAAAGAGTAAATAATCCTTTCTTTTTTCTTCTGAAACGACAATGTTCATGAAGTGGATGTATCTTCCTAATTGAGATTTTTGATAAACTGAATGGCTGAGAAAATAATGAAGTGAACTGAAAAGATCCATTTTTGACACAGATAGTATCCATTTTTGAACAAGAATTAAAAAAAACAAAACTACTGGATACAACCAAAACCTTTTCCCTCTAATTTTCAACCATTATTAATCATTGCTTTGAATAGGCCTACATTGCTTTTGTCTGCACTTGAGCATACCTTTCTTGGAATCAGAAGCAGCATTTGTCTGCAACTTGGAGACCTCTGTGAGCTTTGTGCACTGTCTTCTCAGGGTGCTTCAAAGCAGCCTTTTATGTTTTCTTTAGTAAGAAACTTCTGTCTGCTTAGTACAAAGGGAAAGTTCCATTTGCCTTTTCAAGTTTTCTGCCTAGGCCTCTATTTCCTCTTGTAGACTCTTACTTCTAGATCCTAATCAAAATCAAAACTAAAGTTTTCAACAGTGCAATCTGGCATATTCCAAGGTAATAGTTTCTAAACAGTGATTTTCCTTTGAAGTGCAGTCCTCCTTCATGGGAGTCTCTTGTCAAGTAATTCTTACATTTGTACAAACCATGCTTTCCCCTAAGGATCCTCTTACTGTAAGATCTAAGGACTGTGTTAATTCTAGTATAGACTCAGTCAGATTTAAAGACTTGATCTTTAGGATTTTTTTTTTTTTTGTTTCACCACACAAAATATCAGCTTTGCTGAAATTTCAATCCCAAAGACAATTGAAATGTACTTAATAAAACTAAGACAGTATCCTGTCCAAATTATCACTCAACTTTTTTTTTGCATATTTTCTTGGAATATATATATATATGGGATACTATATATAGTATCCATAATATATATTTGGATAAACAAAATTATACATTAATCACATATGTTTGTAATAATATAATAGATAAACAATTAAAAAGAAAACTTCTGTGCACTGTGAAGTCTTGGCCTAGGTTTCATTTGTACAATCCCTTTTACTTAACTAGACTATCCATATATCTGCCTCATATTGAGCCCTTAGGGTGGATCTTTCCTGCCACAGCTATTTTTCACTGTGCCAGGGTTATATTACTGAAGCATAAAACACTATATATTTCTATTTTGAAGCTCCTTCTTATCTATGGCAATATGCTCAAATCTTTAAATGCCACCAAAACTTTAATTACATGGTCATTAATTTTTCCCAAATTAATACTTTCTATTCCTATTCATACACCTGTAGTGTTAGGCTGTAAACACATGCCTGTGAACTTTGGTGAATGCCTCATGCTACTCCCATGCTACGGATGTGTCACTGTTTCTTAGCCTGCCCTTCAGTACATGGAAGTAGCTGCTCAGTCCAGGAGGTTGGGTTCTGCAGAAGTCCCAGTCTGGTGCGGAAAGCCTGGAGGGTTTGGGGGCCTCTGTTGGTCTTCAGTCAACACTGGACAGCGGAAGAAGTTGGGTTCTGACCTCAGCAGAGGATGGTGATGACAGTGTTGGTGCACTCACTGGGAGGGGTGAAGTCAGGCAGGGGAAAAAAAAAAAAAGGTCCCTTTTTCCTAGAGCTTCTTTTTCTATATAGACTGCCCCTGGAAGGCCTGCTGACTGCTGGGAGCATTAATTCTTCCTGGTAATGGCCTCATATGCTTGCCCAAGAGATGTGGGTCTCTTACTTGATTCCTGATCCAAGCAAGTTGACAATAGAAATTAACCACCACAATGCTTTGTATTCATTTTAACAAAAACATTTTGTTTACTTCTGTCCTGCTGCATCATTGTTGATTTGGTACTGCGTCTGGTGTAACATCACCATACATGCTATGGTTGGCATGCCCTGTCTCCCTCAAATTCACATACTAAAGATAACCCTGAGGTAATTGTGTTAAGAGATGGAATCTTTAGAAGATTAGCTCATGAGGGTGGAACTGTTTGGTATGGGATTGGTATCCTTATAAAAGAAATATCAGTGCACTCTTATGCCTTTCTTCATGGGAAAACCTGTGGAGAAAAATACGAAGTGTAATGAAGTAGGCCTTCTCCAGACACCAAACTTGTTGAACCTTGATCTTGAACTTCTGAGCATCCAGGACAGCAAAAACTAGGTCTCTGTTGTTTATAAGTTTCTTTACCTAAGGTTTCATCATAGCATGCCTAAGTGAATAAGGTAGTGCTCACAATCTCAGAGATAAATGGATGTAGGATTAAAATTTAAGAATGATTGTATATATAGTAAAATTTTCATTTGTTATGTATTACGCACAAATATATAATGTTCATAAATTTATAAGCATATTACTTGCTATATATCCCTTTTCTCTTTCTATTCTCTCTCACAACCCATATTTAAAAGCTGAAAAATTTATGACATATTTTGTTTATAACTGGATAGTTAGTGTTCCTTTGATCTTTCATCCTCATGTATCTTTTCTTTATTAATCTGGGATACTCATAGTAATTTATAAAATGCTTTTCATCTGCATATTATCACATTAAGATGATACTACTGGACTTCAAAAAGATAATAAAAATATTTTTCTCTAGAATTTGTTTTTGATCATCACATGTATATCCCTATAGTAACTGATGTTCAAACTCAAAATGAAGCTTACATCTTCACTGACTTTTTAGATGCCTTTCTGTTTTGTTTAAAAAATATGTTCAAGGTATACAACACAGTGTTTTCACACGCATAAACACAGTGAAATGGTTTATAAAGCCTAGCATATCAATACGTATTAATAGTTATCTCACTTAAATGCTTTTATATGTATTAAAATCACCTAAGATCTGGGGAGGCAACTCAGTGGGTGTAGTGATTATTCTGCAAGCATAAGTACCTAAACTTAGATCCCTAGAACCCACATAGAAAGCAGACGCATTGGCACGTGTCTATAATCCCAGTATTTACAAAGCAAGGTGGGAGGAAGAGATAGATCACGAGAAGCTCACTGACCAGCTAGCCTGTTGTACACATCAGAGAACAGTAAAATGAGCCTGCCTCAAACAAGGTAGATGATGAGGACCAACAGCCGAAGTTGCCCTCTGACCACCATACACTCCCTGCGACGCGTGTGTCCCGTACTCATCACCCACCATATAAGTGGAGACATATTTTTTTTAAAAAATCACCTATAATTTACTTCAGCAAATTTTCAGCGTACAAGTAACTACAAATTATGTTTCTCATCCCTCTGTATGTTAGACATCTAGACTTATTTATCCTTTACAAATACAACTTTGCAACCTTAACCTTCATCTTTCCACTCATGGCCCTACTATCCATGGTAACCCTCATTCTATTTCTGTATGGTTGCAAGATTTCTCATTGCTCTCTTTTTCACTCAAATATTGAGAGGTTTTAGGTAGGAATTACTCTACTCTCCATTGTTTCAGTAGAAAATTCCTTCTACTGCCTCATTTAAGTGAAAATAACTCAAGAAAATTGGACAAAGATTTCAGTAGCTGGAGGCTCATTTGACTTCCTATTCATTTTCTAACATTTTATCATTTTATTTATTTTTTTTAAGTAGAGAGAGGGAGAGATGAGAGAGAGAGAGAGAGAGAGAGAGAGAGAGAGACAGAATGCACTGCAAACAAACTCCAGATTCATGAGCCACTTTGTGTATGTGGCTTATGTAGGTACTTGGGAATGGAATCTGGGTCTTTAGGCTTCATAGGCAAGCTCTGCAAGCACTAAGCCATCTCTCTAGCCCTTATCATTTTCTTGAAAACATTAATTTACCTCTGTAATCCTTGCTATAAGAAAATTGCATAATGCTTAACACCTGTATGAAACATAGCTCTTGCAAGTAATTGAAACCTGGGCAAAATGAGAAGCTCTTACATCTCTTTTATTCCTGCAGAAGTAAAATCATGACCCTGGAACTAATGACCTGATCATCTATCACTCAAATGCTTTCTAAAGATTAAAGGTAGACAATCAAAGATTTACCATTGGTAAACAGAGAATATTGGGAATTTCAAACAGTTTGATCTCTGTGGTTCTGAGTATAGAGCCTTGGACTTTTCAGATGAGAATCTTTGCATTGAAGACCAAAAGGAGAAGAATCAGAGAACATTCTTTCAAGTTCGTATGAGAGCATGCTTGAGAGATGTCTGCACAACATCAGCCTCTAGGCAGCTCCTTTGCTTTTTAATAGTTTGAACTGTCTAGAGTGTGGTTTGGGTCTCTCATAGGCCAAAGGAGCCCAGGGATGCTGGAAACATCTACAGTTCATCTGTATGTCTCTCATAAAATGCACTGACTTGCTCTGAACTAAATA
This sequence comes from Jaculus jaculus, assembly GCF_020740685.1. Classification (NCBI taxonomy): domain Eukaryota; kingdom Metazoa; phylum Chordata; class Mammalia; order Rodentia; family Dipodidae; genus Jaculus; species Jaculus jaculus. The sequence continues at coordinate 154,961,637 of NC_059106.1, read as the reverse complement.
CTTTGTGGCTGAGACCTTTGGTGTCCTGTGGCTCTTGAATGAATATCCTATGAAGCCAGAATGATTGCTCCATTTTATGGATCTCATAACTTTGGAAGGGAATTGCAGAAGACTATTTTATATTGTGGCAGGGGAAGAATACCAGCCAAACATCTTATACTGTGCTTCAAGAGAAATGTATAAAGGCCATGTTTGTCTTTAATTTTTGCACTCATTGTCAGTTGGTACTTATCTGCAACCTTAGTTTCCTTGTACACTTTAGTTATATTTGAAATCTATTTTGCATTCGACATTTATTCATGCAAGCATACTTACCCTCTGATCTGATGAACACATTCTTGCTTGCTTAACCACTGTGTGTGCAGTGTGTGCATATATGTGTATGTGAGTAGATATGAGAGAAGAATGATGGGCACACCCCCTCTAATACTCATTTGCTTGAGATGGAGTCTCTCACTGATTCCAGTCTTAGTTGTTTTTGTACACCCCAGTGATTCTTCTCAGGATTCCTCCCTGCCCAGGACTGGGGCTATAGATGTGTGTGGTCACACATTTGTTCTTTGGAATCCAACTGTTGGGCAGTCTCAGGGTCCCGCAGGCCCTCATGCTTGTTCAGGATGCTGTCTTAATGATGAGTTTTCTTTCTAGCCACCCAATGACTACATTCTTACATGCTTCCTATGGAAGTCCCCTGACTGTACATGAATGGATAAAGAATTGCATAGGTTTTAGAATGTGCACCGGCATAGAATCTCAGTGAAATTAAGACACGGACCGGATGAGGACTTCCTGAATTCACTTTCCAATAGCTTCATCTATGGTTCCAAATCATTATAACTACAACAAACATACCCCAGTAGACAGTAGATCTCTTCGGTTTGCTAATGTTCTTTTTGTAATCTCTCCCATGAACACTGCCAAAGATACTCAGAAATGCAATGATCATTGTGTGATTCACCAAATAAAAACTTTAGAAGGTCTTCTGTGCCACCTCTGCTTTATTTTTGCCACTTAAAAAGAAAACTTTTTTTAAAAAAATTATTTACTTGAGAGAGAGAGAGAGGCAGAGAGAGGAAGGGAGAGAATGGGTGTGCCAGGGCCTTCAGCCACTGAAATGTACTCCGGATGCATGTGCCCCCTTGTGCATCTGGCTAACGTGGGTCTGGGGAATTGAACCAGGGCCCTTTGGCTTTGCAGGGAAACATCTTAACCACTAAGCCATTTCTGCAGCCCCCTTTTTTGCCACTTTTTGACAGCTTTATATCTTTCTAGTTTTATGCAATAATGAATCTAGTCTACACAAATTTGTATTGAGTTCTTTTTGACCCTAACATCTTCCATATCTTTTTTTTTTCTGCCCATGTTTCTCAGTTACACCTCCTCATTCTCAAACAAGTAGTTTAGATTCTATTCTTTTGTGAATTTTCTTGCTCCTCCATTCAATTCCATGGCTTTATATTTTCATTATACAATGTAAGATGTTAAAGAAAAGGTAGCAAAACGCAGTCTCGTTGCTGAAATATTTGCAACAACACAAACCCATGCAGTCTTGTTATAGGTATGGAATGAACTCTTCAATGCTCTGAGCCTATTCTTATTAGGTGCTGTGTTGACCCTGATAGAGATGAAAAGTGTTAATTTTGACTAATCCTAACTAATTAGTTCAAGTTCACTATCATTTGATCTAATTTCTTGTGGGCTCCCTCTTTGGCTTCTGCAGTCCAAACGTGTTGCTTTCGAAGCGGCACCCATCTCTATTAAACTGGGTTCTTGTGTTTGTCCTCACTGACCCTAGGATATGATTATCTGTCCCCTTCAGCACTTGGTATTCTCTCGTCATCATCATCATTTTCCCATCATTCTTTTGGTCTGTTTGATATTTGCCTCAGACCCCAGGTTTGCACTGTGAGACTGAGCTAGGGAATGGTTGCTTGCTGTAGTCGGCAAGTTTCATCTCCCCTTCTGTGGCAGAGCTGCTTAGCTATTCCCAATTTCCACCTGTAAAAATGTGATGTCTGAATAGGACATCTATTCAGCTGCTTATCTAGGCAAGCACTTACCATTGTTTCATGTTAATAACTGAAATCTATGCTGGAAGTACAATGCTCTGAAGGAAGATGAACTTTTCTTTTGTACTCATTCAAGCTGTTTTAGCTAAATGTGCATATAAAATACATACAGTATCAGGTTTACCAAGATGATGTAATAGAATAATCTAGTATGCACAATACCAAGTCCTCGAGGCACAGCTTATTATTGTTGTTATCATTACAAGACATAATATACAATATTTTTTTTTCTAGGTGGGGTTTGATGTAGTCCAGGATAGCCTCAAACTAGTTATAATCCTGACCCCTCTTCCCTCACTTCTACCCCAAGTGCATGCCTCACTAGATAATCTTTTTTTTTTTTTTTTTTTTTTTGAGGTAAGTTCTTGCTCTAGCCCAAGCTGACCTGGAATTTACTACGTAGTTTCAGGTTGGCCTCAAACTCATAATGATCCTTTCACCTCTACCTTCCAAGTGCTGGGATTTAAAGCATGTGTCACCACATGTGGCTCTTAGATATCTTTTAAGGAATATATTGGCAAACCCAAAGTAGATTTGGTTGCCCTTTAAAAGTTCCTGTTTCTGCAGCTTCAACCAAACTGGGGCAATCACAGGAGATATTTTGGATTCCTTAAGAGGAAAGATTTGGTAGGAACTCACTAGAGTATTGGGGCAACTGTACTTGAAGGAATAAATATGGTTCCCATGAGGCTTGAGTGAGTTCTCTTCAAAAGTTTATTAAAGGGTAAGTTTAGCTCATACTAGTTCACCACATGATCTTTCTGTGTTCATGTCTCTCAGGATACCATCTGCCATGAGATGACTGAACCAAGGTTGTCCTTGCCAGAGCTGGTGGCACGCAGTTTGGTATGCTAGCCTCCAAAACTATGAACTAAATGAAATTCTTCTCCTTATGCATTTATTATCTCTCATAAAGTTTCTTTCCTGAGTGTATTTTTCTTCCTCTCCCAATGTCAGTCAGGTGGCCCTTTTGTATAGTCTAGTGCATCTGACACTCTGCCTACAATGGCTTTCAGGATTACAAGGACATACTTGCAGATATTTAGCCATAATAATATAATTACTGCATATTTTCTCTAGAATATTTTCTCTCCAACTCACTGAGGGTCTTTGTGTTATTTAGCATTGCATTTACATCATTTCCTGCACTGAAAAATTCTCTTTATTATTATTAATATTATTATTATGTTGAGTGATTGAAATAATTCATGAGTGCAGAGAATCTCAGTGGTTAAGCAACCACAAAGCCAACACCACAAAATGTAGCATCTAGTCCTAGCATTAGCACTAATTATTCATGTCACTTAAAATAAGCCTCCATAAGCCTTGATATTTTAACTGGAAGCTATGTGATAAATTACTGAATTTCAACTTTGCTTGTCCATGATAATCCTCCAGAAAGCTTTTAAAAAAGCTATAAGTCTTAGACTATGTCCCAATTGAGTTGAGTTTTCCATAAGTGAGGCTCTAGCAAGGCATATGCATATCTCAGACATTACATGCATTTCTATTAAACACGGGGATTTAAAAATCACTGTATTGGATTAATAAAATTTCTTCCACTTGCAAGTATTGGTTATTTTGCTTGTACATTTAAAAAGGAATGGCCTAGTTTATATGGGAATATGGAGTGGTTCTCTGCACATTGTAGAATCTCAATCCATGCTTGCTGTGGCTGAATTTATGAACGGTCTAATAAAGATCATGCTGTAGTAGGCACAGAAAAAAAAAAATCCCTTCAAACACTAACCTAAAACAATTTTGAAGAATCTAGTAAATACAAGGAACTTGTAATATAAGTAAATTAATTAGGTATTTTAAACTAATCAATCACATATTAAGTTTTTCATATATTCAAGACAGCTTTTAAGCAGTTTTCATGTACCAAGCAATCAAATCCTAATAACAATTTACAGGAAGACAGTAGAGACTAATATTATCTCGAGGGCAGAGGATATAGCCCAACCATGATGGAATTAATGCTTTAGGTAAATATAGGCATATATTTTGAAGTGGTCTATCTCCAGAAACTGGTCACCATTTTATTGGGGCAGTGAAATTTCACAAACTAATTCAATGTTGACAGAATGAATTTGTCCATGTTTAAAAGTCACATTTGGATGTCTAATTCCTGACAAACCTGGCAATTTAACTTAAAATTTTTAATTTCTGTTGTCTATCTGAAACGTATATTCATGATAGATCAAGGTCTATTTATTATCTAGTATTTGAACAAATTAACCTTAAATGCAAAGACAAAAATCGTACAGGTGTGGTGTGTTATTCTTTTGTGAGGTCAGGAATCCAGGCTTGGGTTGGCTGAGTCCTCTGCCTGTTTGTTTCTTTAAAGGTTTCAAATTAGGCTTAAAACAGTTCCACAGGAAGGGCTGGACTGGGGGAGAATCCTCTTCAAAATTATGTTTGTGGGAGAAATTCTGTTCCTTGCTGCATGTTGGACTGGAGACTTGCTAAATTGACCTGTGAAAGCCACCATTACTTGCCAAATGGGCCTTCCATCAGGGTGCATATGAAAAGAGTCTATGAGAATTCCAGCATGAAAAAATGGTATACTTTTATAACCTAATCATGAAAATGATATATAGTCACACATACTATAACTCATTCAGGATAAACAAGTCATGATTTTGGTCCTGCACTCAAGGGGAAGAAATTAAACAAGGGGAATGGAATCCAGGAAGTGTAGGTCACTTGGGAGTGATTGCACAAATCTGCTTCTCACTCAATGAAATGTGTATGGGACCTATCTCGGCCTCTAGCCATGGCTGGGAATTTCTTCTACTAGGGTGTGGCATATCCATCTTTGTTCTGGATTTGAGTCTACTGTACCATTTTGGAAATATACATGAGAATTTTTCTACTTTATAAATTGTGTGCAGTATTCAGACTATGATGTGCTCTAATACAAAAACTTACACAGTGTAGGTGATAGCTTAATTTCTCATTAGCATCCTCTTGTCTTATCATCTCTTAGCATGTATGAGAAGCTTGGTCAACATATGTAATCTCTTCCTCACTCTTCCTTTGTAATCAGACTACTTGAAGTAACTATTCTTAGATAAGATTTTCCCAAATAATTATGTTGGTTTGATAACTCCCTGGTTGTGTTATATAGTTTATCTTCTATTAACACCCATGAGGAAGTTAATGTGAATCAGCTTTTCTAATAAACTGATCTAGCTAAACATACAACATGATGAAACTTCATAGCATTGCATTGCATACATCTCATCTATCCAAATATATGCCACCAGAATTGGGATAGCCTGAAGGAAAGTCTGTGTTTAGCTCACAAGCCACAGTATAATCATTTTCATCATCATTCATATTGTTTTCAGATTGTTTTGAGATACACTCAGGCTATTGACACTATAGGTCATTTTATCCTACAGAAAGAGAAGTGTCTGGGGCCAGAGGGATGGCTTAGCAGTTAATGCACTTGTCAGCAAAACCAAAGGACCCACATTCAATTCTCCAATTCCCACAATGAGCCAGATGCACAATGTGGCACATGTGTCTGGAGTTCACAGATGCTAAAGGCCCTGGCACACCCATTCTCTCTCTCTCTCTCCCTCTTTAGATATCTCACTCTCTCAAATAAATAAATAATAAAATATTCTTTAGAAAGAGAAGTGTCAGTGTTAAGGCTAAACTTTGTGAAAATCATTTTTATTACCTAGCACATACAAAGTGCTATCTGTATGTAGTATCTTTATAATACTGATCCACTTCTAATCATTTTATGTTTCTCATTAATGCCTTCATGAGCTTTGGAAAGGAAGAAACAGATACAAGTTGTAGAATATTGTCCAAGGAACTGTCTAAAACTTACCCAGTGTAAACCTCATAAAAGACTATGAAGTAGACATAGCAATGCAATCTTTAAATAAACAAAATATGAAGTGGTTATTCCCAAGGCTAGTATTTCTATCCAAGTTTTTTTTTCAAAGTTCCCTGTTTATGTTCTAGCTGACTTTATTTCTGTAAAACATTTTCATCCATTTACTTGAGAGAGAAAAACAGGCAGATATATACACACACTTGGAGAGAGAGAGAGAGAGAGAGAGAGAGAGAGAGAGAGAGAGAGAATGGGCACCCGGGGACTCCTGCCACTGCAAACAAACTCCATATGCATGCAGTGCTGTGCATCTGGCTTTACATGGGTACTGGGGAATTGAACTCAGGCCACCAGGCTCGGCAAGCAAGTACCTTTTACCACTGAGCCATGTTTTCAGCCTTCTAGCTGACTTTTTGATATAGCTGATAACATAAAGAATATGACCAATATATTCATCCACTGCTATATATTCTAAAAATCATACTTTTCTAAGATATCCATTGACACTTGTTGAATTTAAGACTTTAGTCTACTCCAGAAATGTGAGACATACCATCTATTGCCTACAGAATAATCAGGGAAATATTCCAGTCCCACAACTCAAGTTCCTTAACAGTCACAAATAAAAAAATAATAATTTATTTTATTTTTTGGATGGAGAGAGTGAGAGCAACTGCACTAGGGTCTCCTGCCATTGCAAGAGGAAGTCTAGATGCATGTGCCACTTTCTGGCTTTATGCGGGCATTGGGGAATAGAACTCAGGCCACCCTGTCTGGTTTTGAAAGCAAGCCCCTTTAACCATCTTTCAATCTCTCCATCTCTAGCAGTCATAATCTTCATGAAAACTCCAATATTAGAAAAGATTCACAATGCTCCCTGTGACTATTACACAGTCTTTGAAAGCTAACAGATAGTTTCATGCCATGCACATGGCTGTGTCTCATATATGTATTCTCTAGTTGCTGAAGCCACTGTAGAAAACCCACAAAGTAGATCAAATTGGTGACATTCTGCATGATCAGGGCCTCCAGGATGGTAGTGATAAATGATGTTGTTTGGGACAGCATAGAGCAGCTCCCTGCGACCCCACATCAATGGGGGCTTTTCTGTTTAACCCCACGTGAGTGCTGGTCACAGCTAGGCAAACAGGTCCAAAAGAATGCCTCACCTACTTATAACAAACTCATATAAGCTTGTCTTTTCACAGCGGGCCCCTAGTCCATGACTTATCAAGGAATGCCTAAGTGCAGATGCCTCTAATAGACATTTTCAATGCCACAGTAATCTATCAGATGTGCCAAATTTTAATCTGATTTCTCCCTCTGTCCAATTTTTCTTTTCCCTCCATGCATTCATGATGTTAATCCCAAGACTATGTTTTATTAAACCCCTGTGATACCAAACCATGTTTCCTGTTAGCTTTCCCGAAAATCTAAAACATTCGATCTGTTTAAATCATTTACCAATCATCCTACGACTTATTCTCAGTTTCATCTATTGAACATACCACAGGGCAACCTTAGAGTATTACCTTCATTTAGATTTCACAGAATATAAGAGAGGCTACAGAGGATAGTTAAGCCTGTTTCCACACCCTGGGCATAAAAGCCTGCATGTTCTTTGCTTCTCTTTTTATTGTTTTGTTGTAAGAACTGTCTTCATCTCTTGTCCATGCTCTACATTCTAAATTATATTGCACCATTGGCATCTTATCCCTCAGACTTCCGCCTCAAAAAAAAAAAAAAAACTGATGGGGAGACCCAAGACTCATAAAAGAGATCACAGTAAGAGAAAGCCCAGTGCTTAGCTCTGGATGAGTCCTCTTTATCACACCCAGGAGGGCTTAGGGAACATTACAGAGAAGGCTGAAAGCATATTTGTACTGTTTTTACTGCCAGCCAGAGAAGCTTCTGGACGCTGAGGAGACACAAAACACATCAAACCTGAAAATAAGAGGCTATCGAGATATTGGCACTAAACAAGACATCTTCATCATTTCCCCCAAGGGTTGCGGGAACATGGTGGAAGAGGGAGCTGAAAGAATGTAACAGCTGCAGAATGAGGAGGAGCACTATGGGACACTGTCCTTTTGTGAACCTACTGGTGCGTTCATGACCTCACAGGAGTTATCATTGCCCCGGCAACACCTGCACAATTCTGAGACCATTAACGTTTTGACAGAGAGAACAGGACAGAGGAGGACAAAAGACTGTGGCATCAATATAGAAGAAGGGCTACTTGGAAAGAGGAGGGTGTTCAGGGTAATAAGGTTGGGGGGAGTGAGGTGGTCTCAAAGGGGTAATAGGATGGAAAGAGGATCAAATGACAGGAAGCTTATGTGTAAAACTCTCAATAAAAGATATTGCAAAAAAATTATGATTCGTTTTCTCCATTGACATAATGTATCACATTTTCCCCTACTAACTAGCTTACTTAAAATAGTATAGCACATGCCTTTCCATCTGACTTATTATTAAATTTACTAATCTGCAGACATTTCTCAGCCCAGTGTTAATAATGACCCCTTCTGGAAACATTTAATATGCATTTCCTTGATAAGTCTTCAATTACTGATAATTTCAACTATTCTTTACCCCCTCATTTCTTCTGGGATCATGTCTAAGCCTTCTTTCTTAATTTTATCACTTGATGTTAGTACTTCCCGCTATTCTTCTGCTCTAGGCTCTCATATCCCTTTGCATAGCCCATTGCCATTACCATGGTATGAATTAATAATAGTAAATTGATTATTCTCAAATTAATATTTTATCTCAAATGACTTGGCCTTCCCTCTTTTCTGCTCACTTTTCCTCTTATCCCCTTCTACTTTCTTCTCCATGTTTTCTCCCCTTATTACTATCATATCTCTCATCTCTCATCTATCTATCTGCCTGTTATTCATATCTACCTATCTATTTATATCTATAGGTCATATATTTAACGTGTGTATCTTAAACTGAAAAGACCTTATTTCATAATGAGACCCTTTCCCAAATCCCATTCACTAAGGCAATAATCTTTCATCCAGATGCTCAATTCACAAATTTGGCAAGAAACCCTTGAGGATTTTCTCTTCTTGCCTCCCTGTCAAGTCCTATGCATGCTTTTAATTAATATTTTCTTAACTTTTCTCTATCCTCAGGTTTACTATCTCATAATCTTCTCAGATACAGCAATCTAGTTATTATTACAGTCTCAGTTTAGGCTCTGGTGAGCTGTGCTGTCTCCACAGCAGAAATGACACTCCAAATAGCCTTCATGATAAGATACTAATGCTGTAGCTAGGCAAAACTCACCCTTGACTTGGATTGTAGTACTTAACTTTCATATTTCTTTTGTGAAAATATTTTATCTTTATTTATTTATTTGAGAAAAAGAGAGAGAGAGAGAGAGAGAGAGAGAGAGAGAGAGGAAGGGAGGGAGAGAGAGGGAGAGAGAGGATGAATGGGCATGTCAGGGCCTCCAGCAACTGCAAACGAATTCCAGAAGTATGTGCCATCTTGTACATGTGGTTTACATGGGTCCTGGGGAGTTGAATCTGGGTTCTTTGACTTTGCAGGTAAATGTTGTAACTCATAACCATCTCTCCAGCCCAATTATCATCTTTTAATTCATATTCTCTATTTGACACTTTAAAGAAGAAGTCATTATTCTACAAGGGACCTGACTTATCTTTATCATTGAGATACTGCATCTGTTGCTTTTTCTACCACTACATACTGACTTCCCATCTCTAATGGGGGAGCTCCTGATCAGCATGTAAGAGTGGGTTCATGTGCCCTCCTTTCTGTCAGGCTCCTGTACCCATGTTGGGTGCCCAATCTGTGCTTCTATGTGTTGCCAGGGTCAAGGGTACTGCCTTCCGTCTGCTTTCTCATTTAATAAGAAGAAAACTGAAAAATGGTCTTCCAAGGTCTCTTTGAAACCCTAAAGCACAATAATGGCTCGCAAACTTGTTTTAGATATCCACCTGCATGTACTACGGAGTGTCCTGACCCTGTGTGGGCTCTTCCAGGTGGGGGTTGGCATCTGCACAAGACAATGGGGTGGATCTCTTAACCTGATGTAAGGTAGCTGTGCTTGTCATATATTGACAATGATTTGATTTGAGAAAAATTTCTGGTGAAGAGATAGGCTTTATGAAACTAAATTTATTATTCTTTTTCAATGATCTGTTCCCATCTCGTCATTGCTGTAAAGGAGACCGAGTATGCTACAATAGGAATGCACATTGAAATAATAATAAAAAAAGATCACTTCTGTTTTTGAAAACAATGAAAGGGAAGTTATTACTTTAATATGAATATGCATACTTACATGAAACAAAATTTAACAAAATACCAAGAACTTTTAAAACCTGTAAAGGATTTTTTTTTCTAAATTATTTAAAATCCCTTCTTTTATAAACTTTGTTCAAGAGAAAATGGATTTCTCTATTTCTTTCGTGTCACGTTGTGAGAGTTTGAGTTAAATGTGTATGATTTTTATCAAGCCCTTTCTGTGCTGGCTGCACTGATAAGCACACTGCATTCCAACCTGCGAGGGTGGCACATCATCACCACTTCACGGATGAAGGAAAAAGAACTGCAACAAATGCAAGTGAGCAAACAAAACAAGCCATTTGCCTGAAGCACAGATAACTGAATCATAGAGCTGGAATGACAGGCCAGGTCTATCTGAGTCCAAAGGCCATCACTGGAGACAGTAGTCTAATCCTACAAAGGCTCTGGTCAGTCAGTTTTCTGGTCATTTTATCTTAGCAGTGCCACTTTCCAAGATGCATGGAGAGTGTTCTCTTTTTTTTCCCCTGTGTTGGAGTATATATTTGTTCCTCGTCAACTGATCCTTAAAGCTTTCTAATTAAATGGGGAGACCTTACTTTGATCACTGTTGTAGTCAGGTTTGCAGTACTGGCAGAAATCACCCGACCAAGAGCAGCTTTGGGGGGGGAGGAGGATAAAGGTTTATTTTGGTTTATAGACTCAAGGTGAATCTCCATGATGGCAGGGGGAAACAATGGCACGAACAGAGGCTGGACATCATCCCCTGTCCAACAGAAGATGGACAATAGCAACAGGAAAGTGTGCCAAACACTGGCAAAGGGAAACTGACTTTGATACCCATAATCCTGCTCCTAACAATACACTGCCTCCAGGAGCCATTAATTCCCAAATCTCCATCAGGTAGGAACCTAGCATTCAGAACACCTAAGTGTCTGGGCGACACCTGAATCAAACCACCACAATCATCATTATATTGTTAGATCTGAATTTGGAAGTTTTGTGGGTGAAATCCCGTTTCTCCGTTTCTCCAAAAGATATGCAAAGTCTAATCATTGGTTCTTTAGAATACAAACGTATTTGGAATTGGTGCTTGTGCTAAGGTGAGGTCATACTCAGGGTGAACCCTGATTCAGTAATCATTGATATTGTAAGATATTGATATTATAAGAAAAACAAGATAAAACAGGCACAACACATGAGAAGTCAGAAGCAAGACTTGATGTGTCTGGAAGCTGAGAAAGGCAAAGGGTTTCTGGCAGTCCCAGTGAGCCATAGAAAATGATAGGATGGATTTGTCCTAGAGAATCAACAATGCATGGGACATTTGCGCCTTTGGGGTTTTGACCACCAAAACTATGGCTAACCCTACAATGCAAGACCCACGTTCTCCAACGAAGAGGGTCCCTGCAGAGGGGAGAGGACATGGAGGAGGCTAATGATGGTACCAACATGGTTGAATACACCCTGTGTACATAACTAATAAAAAATAAATAATAAAAAGCTAGATATATTCAAATAATGAAAAAGTTCTGTTTTCTTTTCATGTTGTGGTATTTTGTTATGACTGTCCTAGATACTTAATGTAGGTTTTTTTTTTTTTTTTTATTAACTCTGACTTTTAAAGTCTGTGCATCTACTGGGTTTGGATGCTGGAATGAGAGAAAATACATTTTATCATGAAAAGGGCAGATGTGCATAAGAAGACAGAATTTGTGCCCTCTTTTATACAATAGTATTAAGTGGCTCACTTTTTCCCCCTTTTAAGTATTCAACCATTCCTATGGGATGCACCACCTACAGCTGCAGTGAAGGGAAATTTACATCTGTAATCTAAATGATGCACCTATAGCATAAAGAAAGAACTAAGAAAACACAACATCAGAACAATGTTTACTAAGACAGAATAAGCATTTTGTATGCAATTTAGGACATGACATACTAGAAAAATAGTTGATGTCACAGTGAAAAATAAATTTGACAAGAGATGAAATTAAAATGCTGACATTTGCAATTAAAATGCATAATTGTCTGAGAGTCTAGGCAATCTTCTCAGAGTGAAAGATGTAAGCTGACTTGATTGTGCATGGCAGACAGAAGGAAGAGTTACTACTCTTCAATGGAAGGTGAACATTAGTTACAAACAGTGGATGAACAGGTTTCCTCATTGTTGAAACTGAACTGATGAGTCTTTGGATGGTTCCTTTAATCTGATGGGTTTTCAGTGGGTGCGTCAAGCAGGTCTAATCACAATCAAATGAGTGTCAGGAGTTACATCAACACTACCATAGCCATACCCACTAACTTGGCCCAGGCTGACCTTAAAGTGCCAGCCAGGAGCCCATCCTAATATCACTCCATCAGCTCCTAACATGATCTCCAGAGTAATTTCCTTGACTGCTGCAGCATATGGAGATAAGCTAGGGAGCCAAAGGTAAATGTGCATTTAACTGTTAACTAAGAAACCACAGGATCCACCCCCTGCAACACACCTCCTGCATCAAAGCCCCACCTACCAGATTGCCATCAGCTGGGAACCAAGCATTCAGAACACCTGAGTCTATTGGTAAACTCTAATTCAAACCACCACACAGAGCCTACATAGATTCATAAATAGATTAAACATGTTTATTTTCATGGCTGAGGAACTGAGCTAGCCATAAGAATATTCCTGTAGTCTCCTCTGTATTCAAAGTAGGTATAACCTCTTTCCCTCAGTTGAAAGATGAGCCTTTTCAAATGCAGTTTTGTTTACACTAGTTAATGCCCTCTAGTGATAGCAAGCTGAATGCTTTCATCTGAGGATGTACTATAATATATTTTTTAGTGATAGTCTTGGATTTCATTTTTGTTGAGATAGTTTTCTCTAAAAATAATGATTTCAGCTTCACACAGTAGAATTCAGAAATGATTCATTTTTAAAATATATAGAAAAATATGAAGCGAATACAAAATTGAGCATTTCAAGTTGAGATGTTGGAAATACATATATAGTGCCAAAAATAAGCTTAAAGCTGAAACTTAAAATAAAATGATTTTGCCTAAGACCCAGCAGAAATGCTCTGGATTGAGGGCTCATTAAAACCAGATTCATACACAATTTTTGCTCAGATTCAGGCAACCATGTATAGTTCCCAGCCATGTTGAGCTTTGCAAAATGATAAGTACGGGGCTGGAGAGATGGCTTAGTGGTTAAGCGCTTGCCTGTGAAGCCTAAGGACCCCGGTTCGAGGCTCGGTTCTCCAGGTCCCACGTTAGCCAGATGCACAAGGGGGCGCACGCATCTGGAGTTCGTTTGCAGAGGCTGGAAGCCCTGGCGCGCCCATTCTTTCTCTCTCCCTCCATCTGTCTTTCTCTCTGTGTCTGTCGCTCTCAAATAAATAAATAAAATAAAAATAAATAAAAAAAAATGCTAAGTACGTACGAGTTTAGCAGATGACAGCATATGCCAGCATTAATGAGGACTTTTCTTTTTCTTTTTTTTGAGGTAGAGTCTCACTCTAGCCCAGGCTGTCCTGGAATTCACTATGTAGTCTCAGGGTGACCTCGAACTCATGGCGATCCTCCTACCTCTGCCTCCCGAGGGCTGGAATTAAAGGCATGTGCCACCATCCCGGTTATGTGGACTTTTCATCATCACTTCTGCTGTAAATAGATAAATGGATTAAAAAAAATCACATTCCTCTGTGTGGAGAATTTTTAAGTATGTGACAGGAAAAATAACAAGATTTGCTGTTGTTGCAAGAAACTGACAAAATTTGAGTGATGAGAAAGTGTTTTTGACAATGAATTCCACCTGGAAGTAGCCTTCATAATTTTCAGAAATCCTTGATGTTACAGAAGCGGAGGAGGGGAGGGTTCCCTGAGGCACATGCAAACAAGCGCTTTTATAATGCTTTTCAGAGAGGATAAAACCATATATTCCAATATCGGTCACAGCATCACAGTCTGAAGTAGAAAGAGCTGTGGAAGTCTTTGGAATCAAATCTGTCTCAGAACTCGGAAACAGCTGGAGAATGAGAATTTCTGCCACTAATGTGTCCAATATGATACAAAACATTGAATTTTTTTATGACAAGTTTGAAATGCACAACATGGTAATTTGAAGAGAGAAGAATAATGAAGACTGGAGAACTAACTAAAATAAATCCATGAAGATGCAGTGCACTGACTCTTATTCTAGCTACAATTTGATATAATTTCTTTGATTTTTTTTGGTCTATAGAGTGTGAGGTAATAGTGAGCCTATATAACATTAGTTAAGAAAGGATGGTGATATTGTTATCATTATATTGTACCTAAATTTAAAATAGCTGACCAGGCAGTAGAGTGTAATCTATTTTACAGTGTTACTTCTTTATGTCTAGTAGTTGGTTTTTATTTGCATTATATTGTGATTCAATAAAAGACCTGTGTGTGAATTGTAATTAGTTGGATCCAATTACTCTTAAGGTCCTGTGACTGTAGACGGTACATAAATCAACCTGAAAGGAAGCTTCAAGTATGACTTATTTACACTTGACCATGTGACATGCAGCCAACCTGAGTGTGGGGCAGGTTGTATTTTCCTAAAGTGGCTCATCTCCATCTCTGCACTAGCTGAACTGGCACTTAGCTTAGGACTCTAGTAGCCTGGAGGAAAAGAAGTCACTTTGTCTGTCACACGAAGACACGATACACGCTTTTTCCAGTCAATCTGTGTACAGCCAATCCCTTCATACACAACAGTATAGAGGATAGCAGTCTAGTAGCTAGAGCCCACTGGGGAGTCCATTCAGTGAGTGGTAGGAGTCAGTTTCTTGGCTGTTGGGTAGCCAGAGCTCCGGAGGGGCTCATTCTCTCAGTCTCTCATTATGTGGTCGCTCTGGGACACTGTGGGCTGCAATGGTCAGGTGCTCATCAGAATGCGGACATGGGCCGGTTTACATCGCTGTGTGGCCTCCTCAGAGCTTACAGGTCTTTTCAAATATGTTGACTTATTTCATTAGTTGTGTAGTTCTAGTACTTTCCAGTCCATCAGAGTTATCTAACATGAACATGCAGTTTTCTATAGTATTCCCTTATAATCCTTTCCATTTCCTGAAGTCAGTTATAATGTCTTCCTTTTAAGTATGGTTTTAGTGATTTGCATCTTTGTTCTTGGTTTATGTAGCTAAAGGCTTGCCCATGGTGTTTTTTTTTTTTTTTCCCCAGAGAGCTTACTTTGATTCTTTTACGCGTTTTATTACTTCTTGCTCTTTCTACTGTAATCATTCTTATTTCCTTTCTTTCTTCAGTTTGGCATTTAGTGTTGTTCCTGTGTAGTATTTCAAGTTAGAGTGTTAGATTGATGATATTAGGCACAGGGGTATTGCCTCTCCCCCATAAATGACTGCTGTCCTCACAATGCATGACCCACAATCCCCATGGGGTTGACTTGTATCCCAGGTGAGGAGGGACTCTTTGGAAAAGGGTCAAGGATGAGGGAAAGGATGGTACCAACCTGTGTTGTTTATATACTAAGTATGTCCATATCTAAAAGAAATATTTTATATATATATTATATTTACATATAGATATATATGTAGTTACTTGTTATTATATTAAATTTGCTATTCATGTAATCAATAGAAATACAATTGTATACATTAATGTGTTCATATATATTTCAATACTTACATATGTTGGGTAGCATTTAAATAAGGTTAAAATAGGTATCTCTTTGAAGAGGTATTAATTCTTTGTTTTGAAATGTACTAAAAACATTTTCTTTCAGCTTTTAATAATGTTCCATTTATGCAGTAGTATCATCTCCCTCTGCAATAGTTCCATAGACCTTTCTTCCTTACATATAACACATTCATCAATTTTCCCACCACAGTCCTCAGACTGTGTAAATGACTATTCTACTCTCAACTTCTTTGAGATCAACTTTTATATTTTACTGTGAGATCATGTATTTTTCTGTTCATGTACTTTTGCTCCTTCCCTTCTTTCCTTTCTCTCTCATCTCCTTTATCTCTAGTTTTTATTCTGCCATATTCACCTTTAATTTTTACTTTTATTTCACCCAGGTTGAATTCCTTGAAGTTATTCAATGAACCAAACTGTTTCATATGTTTAGTGAAATTTTGCCTTTGGTTCAAAACACCTTCACTTTCCTTCACTGTTCAGGTACTGGAATTCAGATGCATCTATGTATTGACTAGTTACATCCTTTAGGGCATCCTTTCTAATTCATATCCTACTTCAGATAGCAGGGTTTCCTATGATTATTTTTAATTTGCCACATTCTAATGACTTACTTTTCTTCTGGATGACATGATGTCTTAATGAGTAATTACCAAAGCACAAATATATAACAGTCACAACAGGGCTGCTAATTTTAATGTGTACTGTGAAATGCTTACTAATCCCTAACTGAAAATACCTCTTGGTCTTGCCCAATAAATTACAATGATCATTGAGCTGTAAAATATGCTCTAACAATAGTGGGTGCCACTGGACAATAATGCTCTCAATGCCCGGTAGTCATTTAACAGTATCTTAAGAGCAAGATTATGATAATGTGAGCTATGACACCCCAAGGAAAGTTGAGCTTTTTAGGTGGTCTATAAACACTGAACTGTTGACATCTCATATACACATTTAGAATCATTTGTTTGTAAATGTGTCTGAAGAACAGTAGGCAAGGCCACATCCTGCTCCTCTTTGGCTCTAGGTCCTAGTACTGATTGATGAATTATGGATAGCTAGTAAAAGCATACCGTGAAAAGTAGATCATTCAAATAAGTGCAGTTTTGAAAAATACATACCAGAGAAAGTGTATTTACACAAACTCAAAGATACAATGCCTGTTGACTATCTAAGAAAGGATTTCTGTTAATTTTTGGTCCATTTTATGCAAATTAAAAGCACTCTTTATAGGTTTTATGTATTTCTCAGTTTCATTTTGATTTCATGACAGTAGTGGAAGATAAGGGAACTTAATTCTTTCTTTTTTATTAAGTTGAAACGTTGTATGGACACATCATGTGCCCATCATTTCCCTCTTCCTTACCCTCATTCTGCTGAGGTCCTTCCTCAGTCAGATTGCTTGTATTACCCCTGGGTTGGTGGGTTATGAGCTGCGAGAGCAGCATTCAGTCATTGTGTGGGGGCGGGGGTAGGAAATGACTTTGGATACTCCTTTCCACGCTGTAGCTCATACAATCTTTAATTTACCTCTTGTGCAAAATCTGTAGAGCCTTGGTGGGTGTATTTTAAGTCTACTTTAGTGTTGAGACCTCACCAACTTCTGGATTTCTGCTTGGGTATGATTTGAGTATCATCTGTGTTTATCACCATCACCCTGGTGCAGGCTCATGGTGGAAGCAGCACTCTTGCTCATCTTACCAATTCTTCTGTGGTTTCACCTCAGCTCTAGATGATGTGTAAGGGGTGGCGATGTGTACCTCTAATAACAAGCTGGGTTGGCAGATTCATGAGGATTCATGAGGCTTGCTGGCTAGTCAATCTACCCTAATGGTTAATCTGTAGTTTTAGTGAGAAATACTTCACAGAAACCAAGCTGGAGAGTAACTGAGGAAGCATTAAACATTGTGAGAATATACAACATTGTAATCTGAATAATTGTAGGTGCTAAGACCATGCAGTGTAGATCACGCTTAATGAATGTTTGTCAGAATGAAATGGATATCTGATTTGTTCATTATGTGAAAAACATTCTGTTATCTCATCAGAAGATTTCCTTGGGGCTGGAGAGATGGCTTAGCGGTTAAGCGCTTGCCTGTGAAGCCTAAGGACCCCGGTTCGAGGCTCGGTTCCCCAGGTCCCACGTTAGCCAGATGCACAAGGGGGCGCACGCGTCTGGAGTTCGTTTGCAGAGGCTGGAAGCCCTGGCGTGCCCATTCTCTCTCTCTCCCTCTATCTGTCTTTCTCTCTGTGTCTGTTGCTCTCAAATAAATAAATAAATAAAAATTATTTTAAAAAAAAAGAAAAAAAAAAGAAGATTTCCTTTACATTGGTAAAGTTACTTTAGAAGACAGAAGAGTATTTGCAAGCTTTCTGTGACAATTCTTATAACAAAGTTATTCTACAGGGAAATATATATATTGACAAAGAGAATCTAAAAGCATGTATGATTTGAGAGTGAGAGAATGTGTGTGTGTGTGTGTGTGTGTGTGTGAGAGAGAGAGAGAGAGAGAGAGAGAGAGAGAGAGAGAGAGAGGGAGGGAGGAAGAGAGAGAGAGAAAGGGTAAACCAGGGCCTCTTGCCACTGCAAATGAATTCCAAATGCATTTGGCACCTTGTGGGTATGGCTTTATGTGCTTACTGGGGCACCAAATCTATAGTGGTAAAGTTTGCAAGTAAATGTCTTTAACTGCTGAGCCACCTGCCCAGCCCTCATGTTTGTCCTTCTTCCACTGTCTCTCAGCTGAGAACCATGGCATGGCTATGTTAGATGAAGTCCCCTGGGGTTTTGTTCCTCCTATTGCTTTCCAAGTTCCCCCTTTTCCTTCTTTAATCTCTAGCAGAATCTAGAAACACACAATAAAATATATATCCACTCTGCTCATTACCGATCTTGGGTAAGTAAACAAAGCTGCTCTTTCACATTGAATAATAACATCTGGTAGGTTCAGAGGATTTTAAACCATGTAACACCTTGTTTTTGTGTGACTGCATAAAAATTCAATTATCATGTGATGTTTCTTAAAATAATCTTGGTCTACATTAAGTACCAGGGTGGGATGGTAAAATTTGATGCTAACAAAGACAAGAATTTTTTTCCTGGACATAGTATAGAGAATGTTTGTTAAAATTTTATGCTCTCAATGGTATTACATTTTACATGACCTTAGTTCAAATTTTATGACTTGTATGTTAGCAGTGGTTAGGAAAATATAATAACATACCACTTCTTTGCAGGATATACAAACAAGGTACACTTGATATATAAAAGGAATTAAGGGCAGTGTATCAAGTGTTGATAAATGTGAAACTTTTCTGCATTAAACATCAAATTGTACAGTAGGTAGATTAAATTAACCATCCTCTCCAGAGCTTCTCTCATTCCATAGATCTATGATTCAGATTTCTATTACACAAAGCATTTCTTTTAACAATTCCTTCACTTAATGGAATCTGTATTTACAGAACAGTAAATGTCTTTAACAATAAAAGGGACAACATAAATATGTACAGAGATTAAACTGATTATTCACCCATTGACTCCACAAAGTTCTTCCCTTCAGTCACCTTAATTCCTTTCATTCCTCTTATTATATATGCAGGTTATTATTACTCATTAGGTATGCATACTTTAAGGTTTGGAGTTGGTGGTGTTAAACACAAAAGTACCAGGACCTTCCATTTTTATCTTGATATGTATTCTGTATATTCTATAAGTAAATAGATACAGTATAAATATTACATACGTACAGCATAAATATAGGGAGGAAACATGGTGAAATTGTCATTCTTAACAATTTTTAGTAAAGTTTAAGGCTTTATCACAATGAATGAAGGAGAGAGAAAAGGAAGGAATAGAGGAAGTGGGACAGAGAGAGATGGGGAGAGAAGAGCGTGGTTCACATCAGAACAAGAGAGCCAGAAAGGGAGGTGGGAAGGAAGGAAGGAAGGGAGAGAGAGGGAGGAATCTAGCTTTATTTATTATCCTTCCTTATTTTTCTTAATTTTCTCCAGTTCCAAGTTGGCATATCAGATACATTTTCAGGCAGCAGAAGGCAAGGGTAGAGAATGATTGCAATACACACACATACATATATATTTGTACATATACATACATATACATGTACATAGATATAGCCATATTTTATATGTAGACAGGTATGGATAAATGTGTTAATTAAGTTTGAGATGGTAGGTTTTCTTTTTTTTTTTTCTTATTGTTGTTATTTTTTTCCATGGTAGGGTCTCTCTCCAGTCAATGTTGACCTGGAATTCACTATATAGTCTCAGGGTGTCCTCAAACTCACAGAGATCCTCCTACCTCTGCTTCCCTGAGTGTTGGGATTAAAAGCATGCACCACCATGCTCTGCTAGATGGTAGTTTTTGAGCAATAGGAATGCTGCTTTCTGTGTAGTATCTTAGCTATAATAGCAAGTGGAGCAAATTTAAATTATATGTTCAGGAAACATATGTAATTCAATTTTTCATAAGTGCACAGCTGCCTCAGAAACTTTATATAAGTAACTAAATTCTTCAGACAGAGTCATTTTGTAAGGGTTGGGAAATGCCTGCTTGGTAACTTTACCTTTTGGCATGGACGTTCCAGTGTTCTTAGAAAGTATGTGTCCTTCCTGGTTTGGCTCACTTTCCACTGACTGGCCCCAGTTGCACATCTTCTTGAAATTTCCTTTTGCTTCTTCGTTTTTGTTTGACAGCCTCAGTCTGAGTGACTTCTGTGGAGCTTTCTCCAAGTCTCTAACTGTACCTGTTCCTCTCCTTTCACAAAATGAGTCTGCATTCCAATAAAATGGTCTTTGCTTTATTCTAGTCTCATTTATGATTCTTGCTTTGTAAAAGGCATTGGAAAGAATAAAATCTTTTTTGGTATCTCCCTACTGATTATTTTTCCTCTCACTCCAGTAGCAATATAACTTTTGCAATTACCTTTAGCAACCAGCTAGGTATTTTGCTCTGCACAATCATATATTGGTGTTATTTCCTTCCCAAGCTTTTCTCAGACTGTCATCATTACCACAGATTTGTTCATATGTCCCCATTTGACATCTTATGGTACTATAATTCCAAAGTTGTGGATATTTTCAAACTTCCTATGGCAGTTTACTCCTTGCATGTTTTATATATATATATATATATGGCATGGTATTTTACCCATACTTATGCATTTAAAGTTTAGTGATGGAGTTTCAATTAAAATTTTTAATATTTAATGTCTTCTTTTGAATGACATATGAATGATAGTTCCTACATCAAAACCTGCTTATTTTTTAATCAATTTATTAGTGAGCGTATGTGCACAGGAGCAAGTGCATGCACTGCAGCAGGAAAAAGGAAGACAGAGGAACACTTCAAGATGTCTGTGGTCCACCTTTGTTGAGACAGGATCTCTTGCTGCCCTAAATGAACTACTAGACTGTAAATCAATGTTAGAATAGCTGTCCAGAAAGCACCTGATTCTACTGACTCTTCCTCCTGTTGTTGTAGGTGGGTGGAACAATGATGCATGTGCTACTTTGCCTCTGGATTTATACAGGTGTTGGGGGATTGCACCTAGGATTGTAGACTTTGCAAATGAGCATCTTCAACTGCTGAACCATCTCCGCAGCCCATCTGTGTACTTTTAAAATAATTTTTCTTTTTCTGTCATCTGCCTGAGTAGAACATAGAAAAAAAAAATTCTTTGGCAGGATGCTTTAGTAGAAACCATATAACAAACTATAAACAGACACCCTACAAGGAGTAAAACATAGTTGTTAATAGCTCTGAAGTGTTAGCCTTTAAAGTTTTATCACATAGAAAAACAAGTCAGAGTTTGTATACAAATCCTAGAAATTCAACTTGTTCAGTGGTCAGATGTGAACCAAATTCTGACTGGAGCTTGGGGATCTTCCTTCCTTGGCAATCGTGTGGGTGGCGTCTCCTGTCTATTCCACAGTATGGTGTTCTGAGAGACTCACTTCATGTAACCACTTAAGGCCTCTGTTGCTTTTCTGCAACTATCTGTCTCATATTTTCTCAATCCTAGTTCAATTTAACTTTGAAGGCCAAGTTCATGCCCACCTTTAGGACTGTGCCACCATACCCCCGAAAATCCTTGTTGCCTTGTTGAAAGGAGAAATATTTGAGGAATGTAAGAATGCAAGTTCCCAATTCCCTCCTTCTAGTGAATGCACTCCTCTCTAGTATGACTCCTTTCTCATTCACCTTTCAACTCCAGTCTACTATTACCTTGCTTTCCCATCTTATTTTCTTTCACTTACTTCTAAATTTTGGAATACTGTATTTCTGAAGCTATTACACATCTTTCCAAAATTTTATATGTCTACCTTTTGACTGACAAATTTTTTACATGTACATAATGCATTTTGACCATAATCTTCTCCAATTGCTTTTCTTAAAATTATATTTCCAGCTTAGTTCTCTCTTGTTATTGATATTTATATCAAGTTTCCACTAAAATGTGTCTATCACCATGCCATAGAGAAGACAAATATGTGTCTCTATTCAACTGATTTACCAGATTTCCATTGATTGTCCTCTTACATAGCAAGTATTCAATATGTATTTATTGAACAGATGACAGTAAGTAATACATTAAATAAAAATTCTCAGCATTGCCCAGGCTGTGTGGTTAAACTAGTTTCATTAACAAAATAGACCTCAGGAGCCATACATATAAAACAAGACATCATGTACATTACATGATACATAATTTAAAAAAATCCAAAATAAATATAATTGGTCTACAAAATTGTTTTAGCTATAATAAGAATTGTATACATTCTATGGCAGGTAGCATCACAAAGTATGGTAGGACAATCATTACCTCACAAAAGGGTAGACAGTAGTCACTTGGCAGTCCCTTCCTGGGAACAAGTACAATGATATTAGTGGCAGCAGCTAAATCTGCATCTGAGCCCCAATTCTAAAAGCACCAAACCCATGACATAACTACAACCCAGGCTTTCCCCCCACCCAACCGTATCACAACTCTTATTCAATACAAGTGGATTGAATCATTATTTTTGTTCCCTTTTTCTTTTTATTACAGACATACTTAGCATGGATACATCATGTATTGGTACCACCCTTTCCCTCTCCCCTGCTCCCATTCCACTGGAGGCTCTCCTCAACGGGGTTTCATGTATTCCCCATGGGGTTGTGGGATATATGTTGTGGGAGCTACAGTCAGTTGTTGGGGGGAGGTGATACCTCTGGGCATAATGTCCCAATCTGTGGCTCTTACAATCTTTCTGCCCCTTCTTCAAAATACCCTGAGTTTTGATAGGTGTGTTTTAAGTCTACTTTGGTGATGAACTCTTAAGAGCCTCTAAATCTCTGCCTTAGTAAGTGTTGAGTATCCTCAGCATCTATCTCCTTCACCAACCCAGGCTTTTATGCACTTTGCGATTATAACAAGTTGTGTCAGAATATAAGATTTTAACTAAAGGTCAGAGTAAGTTTTAACAAGAACACTCAATGCCAAGAAGGCCATATCCTTTATGTACTATTTAAAGGTGCTTTTCCTTGTTTTTACATTATACTGGGTTACATAAAGCCATTTTCATGCAAGAATATAAATGTTGTTTGAACATATTGCAACCTTATATGTGGCAAGCCACAGACCCTCCTGGTAGGAGCAAATGGACTGACTTCTATTTAACCATCTGAATGGTCATGCTTCACTAGATGAAAAAGACAACCCACAGTTGTTAAAACTAAGGCTGACATGCTAGCCTCCCCTCAAATAATGTGTTTTACATGCAAACCTAAAATTGCTGAGTTCAGTGACCTTATTCACACTGATGCTGAATTTAATGCTGTAACCATGCTGCGTAACATTGCATGGAGGAGGCAACTGAATCATACTTGATGATTTTGCTAATAATACCCTTCATCGTATATGCAGATTTCAAATTTAACCAACACAGATGTCATGTTATCTATGAATTATAGGAGTAAATTATGTATTTGCCACATAAACTCTAACCCATACCAATAGTTTATTACATATTACACTGTGATCCTTGTACTGCTGTCCTCGCTTGAAAGCAATATCACTGGGCTGGGGAGATTGCTCAGTGGTTAAAGACACTTGCTTGCAAAGGCAGGAAGCCTGAGTTCTATTCTTCAGTACCCACATAAAGCCAGATACACAAAGTTTTGCGTATACCTGGAGTTTGTCACAGCAATAAGAGGCCCTCGTGCACACTTCTCCCCCTTTGGTTTTTTTGTTTTTGAGGTAGGGATTCACTCTAGTCCAGGCTGACCTGGAATTCACTATGTAGTCTCAGGGTGGCCTCAAACTCATGGTGATCCTCCTACCACTGCCTACTGAGTGCTGGGATTAAAGGCATGCTCCACCACACCCAGCTTAAATATTTATTTTATTTATTTTGTTTATGTTTATTTATTTATTTGAAAGTGGCAGACAGAGAGAGAAAGAGACAGATAGAGAGAGAGGGAGAATGGGCGTGCCAAGGCCTCCAGCCATTGCAAGCACTTAACTGCTAAGCCATCTCTCCAGCCCAAATATTTATTTTAAAAAGCAATATCACTTAACCAGATTTGCTTCCCCACTCACATGGCATTTTTAAAAAGCTTATTCAATTAATTATTCTGTATCTGTATAAAAATGCACACTTGTTTTTTCATAGTTGGGAAAGCATTGACAATCATAAAAAGTTAGAATGAACATTTTGAGCCTCCATTATACAGATAGCATGACAATTAATTTTGGGGTGGGTAGTGGTTTGCTATGTATTGTATACTTACATATAGACTTAAAGTTTTCAGAGAAGATTGAATTTGGATGGTATCTGCAATGGTTGGGTAGTGATCTCCAAAGACTATCTGCTTTCTAGACTAAATTTCATTCCTAGTAATTTTATTTTTTTGGAGGGGGTGACAGATTTAGGGAAAACATAAAGTCTGGAGAAAAATGTAATTTACATATCTTTGAATTTTAACTGTCAGTGATAATGTTAGAAAACTTGTTTAGATCTAGTTTTTCCAGATGGTAACCAGCTGTGTTTTGAGAATCTTACAGACAGAAAAAAACAGATAGCCTCCAGCCTGTAGCCACCTGACTCACGGACAGCTTTCAAGTACTTTGCCTTTGAACTCAAGAGGAGCCTCAGACACATATGAATCATTCAGCAGTACAGAATGAAGGACTTCCTGACCTCAGGGAGGCAGAAAAATCCTTCAGCCTGAAGCATTACTAGCTATGAAGAAAACTTACTAACTACAAGGCTTAATCTGATATGATGTGGAGAGAATGAGAGGCTGAGAGTACCCATGAGATCAGAAAGAAATGGATTTTCTAGTGCCTTATTATAAGAGGGAAAATGTTACGTAGGGACTTAATTTACACACATAACTTATAGAACATAAAAACACATGAGAGACTCATAAATCGACATGAATAACTTTAGTACTATAAGTAGGCAAGTTTGTGAGAAAACAAGCAGAGCATTTTCTCCTGAAAGTTTTCAGGTTGAGATATTAATGAAAGCAACTATTTACAAAAGGAAATTATCTTTAGTCTATAAGATATCCTTGATGTTTTTGGACAACTGAGAATGAGATCAGCCACTTTCTAAACTCATTTTTTCCAGAAATTCTAGTGTATTTGTCATCAATCATAATGGAATTACCAAAACGAAGAACACTGGGAGTAGGGACTGAACAGGAAGAAGAGTCAGGGTGGCTCCTTAGCAAGGCCAGGGACTTCCTGTGAGGGCTAGCAAAGTGACTGCAGAATGAACGGTAGCAGCCATCCTACACAGGACAACCCTGTGAGCTCTGGAGTGGAAGCAGGGGAGGCTGGAGAAGGCATTAGGCTGCAGACCATAGACTTAACACTCTCATGCAAAATTATAAGTCTGAGAATTCAACATTAAATTCTTACATTATGAATTATTATGAAATTTATCAAGATAAAACAATAAGCACTAGTTTTTTTTTTTGAGGCATTGACACATGTTTTAGACCATATGTTTTGTGCCTTAGATATCTATACCATGAATGTCAACTTGTGATCCCTCTATGATCACTGAATGTCTTAGATATCTACCTCGAATGAACACACATGCTATTTCATGCAGTTTCAAATGATAAAGACAGGATATTTTGATTTTTCTGCTTCATTTTCTTGTTTGTCTCAGTTTCAAAAGTTCTGTTTTTTTTTTTTCCGGTGCTACATTGTTTTATTTATTTACTTTATCTGTTTATTTGTGTGTGTATGTGTGTGTGTGTGTGTGTTATGGTTATGCCAGGCTTCTCACAACTGCATATGAACACCAGACACACTACTTTTTATGTCCAGCTTATGTGGGGATTGGCCCTGGAATGGCAGGCTTTGCAAGCAAGTGCTTTTAACTGCTGAGTCATCTTCCTAGCCCTTCTTTGTCATATTCCACTTGCTCTCTATCTCTCTCTCTCTGTGTATTTCTGTTACACACAAAAATGCTGACAAAAACATATACGTACAGAAATATAACTCAAACCCCTGGAAAATCTTATATTCTCAGTTAAAATTTTCATTGAAATATGAAGTGATACATTTTTACATTCACATATTTCCAAAGAACTGCAAATATTTATCCCACAAATGTATCAAAGAAACAGTACCTTTAAACCTGTATACTTTGAGGAATTTCAAAGAGTTTGATTCAAATGATGTTTTCACATGTTAAAGATGATTTATAGTTTTCAGGTCATCCTGGGGGAGTGAGGCCCTCATTAAAAATGTCATGGACAAGCTGGCCTTGTGGGTGGCAGTGGGATGTTTCCAGTGGGTAGAGGGGATCCTGAAGGTGCTCAGTAGAATCCAAAGGGCCAGTACCTCCCACAGCAACACGGACAGCAGCAGCTATATCCAAACCTGCTGCAGCCACAGCCCAGGCTGCCACAACTGTAGCCTCGGCCCCAGGAGTAGTACGCGGTGTCAGGCATGGAAGGTGTGGTGCTAGAAGATACCTGTTTCCTATATGTCCTTGTCTACATGCGCAAGGCTTTTTATACCTAGTCAGGGGAGGGTGGGACAGACCACAGGTATTGCTATATTCATAATTTAGAGTAATTCCCACAAGATAAATATAAAACATGTTTTGTTTAGTTAGTAAGGGTGAGCTCATCATCAGCGAGATTGCTTTGTTGTTCTATCAAGTGACCCAAAGGCAAATCACATGGTTCTTTAGGCATTTTCCCCATATGTTGAAAAGCAATTACTAGTCTTTTTCATTCTCTTCCCACTCCTAAGTAACATTAGGTATGCAAGACTAAGTATGACATTTACTGAGAGGGGAAAAAAAAAGACAAACAAAATACTTCATGAAATTCCACCTCTTATAAGACTTGAATGACATTTTTGAAGGTATTATGCATTTGAGAACCTTGTGAGTCTTTGTTTCACTCAAAAAAAAAAAAAAAAAAGAGAAGTTGAATTTGTTTTCCATCTCTGTGACAAAATACTGAAGAAAAACAGCTTCAAGGAGAAAAAAATACTTATTTCGGTTCCTGATCTCAGAAGTCTCAGTTCATGATCAGCTGATCCCAATCCCATGGGCCTATAAACAGACAAAATATCATGACAGAAGGGTGTGATAGAAGGTCACAGCTCACATTATAGTCACTAGGGAGCAGAGATAGATTGTACAGATAGATGGTGGATGGATGATAGATAAAGATAGATAGATAGATGATAGTTAGATGATAGATAGATAGGCAGATAGATAGATGATAGAAAGATAGATAGATGATATCTGAGACAGACAGAGAGAGAGAGAGAGAGAGAGAGAGAGAGAGAGAGAGAAGAAAAGCACAACTTCAGTGATCTTTCTAAGAGCCTATTAGCTGCCAAGCAAGCCTTTAGCACATGACTTCAAGGGATATTTCCAACACATAATATTCTTCCTCTAGCCCCAAGGGTTCATGTATATCTCATAATCAAAGCACACTCAATCACTCAAGTCCCAAAATCTCAACAGTTCCAGTATATTTCAAAAGCCTAACATCTCCTCAAGCTTATGTGACTAATGTGACAATCAATTTTCCTCCAAGCCATCTCCCCAGCCCAAATCTTGTCTTTTATTACAAATTCTCTTTGCAAATATTTTAAGAAAATAATTCCTCTTTCAAATAGTAAAGACATTTTCACTACTGATTTTGGTGCAAGATACAAGATTTATTTTCTTTTCCAGTTTATAGTTCATTGAATATCATTTATTGTTGTACTTTTTCCTGACATATTTAAAACTGAAATTAGACTTTAAAAGTATAAATCTCTTGACTCTACATGTTTGGGAAAATTTATATAATCTCTCTTTTTACACACATTGATCTATAAGCTTTTTCTTGACCAATACCAGCTGACCTTTCCAAATATATGATTGGGCATATAAAATCATAAAATATATGATTTTTAAACCATTTTTATTGCAAATTTCTCACTTATTCTCCATCCTTTCCTTCCACCCATTTTTCTAGTGAAATTCTGTGGTACAAAATTGAACAAATATTGTGATGATAAAATTTGCTTTATGAACATCATGGATAAATAACTTTTTAGCATAAAATATAGTGTATAAGTTGTAGAATTTATTTGTATGCCATTTATAATATTAAGAAAGTTATATAGGGCTGGAGAGATGGCTTAACATTGAGGCACTTGCCTGAGAAGTCTAAGGACTCAGGTTCAATTGCCCAGTACCCATATAAGCCAGATGCAGTGGCATGTGCATTTGCAGGGGCTAGAGACCCTGACATTCCCATTCTTCCTCTCTTTCTTTTTCTTGTTCTTAAATAAATAAATAAATAAAATATTTATAAAGTTGTTATGTAGTCCTTCTTAGCTGAAATTTTTATTTACTAATTGGTATTCACTTTCATCACATTTTAAAGTGTGAGCTATTCATATATGACTTTTTGTCATGAATGTGATGAAGTGATTGACCTTCCAAGTTAAACTAGCATAGAAAGTATTTCATGGGATGTGGTTTGACAACATACTAATTTTTTCAGACTTTTGTAGCTATATTTACAAATATGTTCCATTATTATAATATCCTCACTGGATTTTGCTTTTGTTAGTACTTTTTGTACTGCTTTTTTCCCATTTACTCTTAAGTAAATTATAAATACCTCAAAAATTCGTATAAATGAATAAGATTAACACGTAAAAATTAAGGCATTTTTAAATGAAAGCCAGAATTTATTGAAAAAGCTTTATTTCACATCAATGTTGTTACAATATATTCACTGGCAAAGTAACATAGTATCAAATATAAATATCTTTATGAAGGGTAATATGTTATGGTGTCATTTTGATCAAGTTGAAGCATGTTGAATATAAATAATTCAGTCCTCAGGTGAAATGGACTATGAAACAAATCTCACTCAATGTTCTGAAAGGGGAATAAGCTCTTTGAAGAAGAATCATGAAGACGGGGTTTGGAGAGATGGCTTTGCCGTGAAAGGCACTCACTTGCAACACCTGCTGACCTGTTCAGTGCTCCAATACCCAAGTCAAGGAGAATCATGAGACAATTACCCTTAGTTCTGCATGTCCTGGAACATCATTCCTTGATACAACAAGATTTTTCATGGGATTCCACTAAGGCTTTTTTGAGACTCTAAAGACGGTGCCAGTATTAGAGGCCCTCTTTAGGTTTGCTTCTTTCAGGAAAATGAAGGCTTTATTACCGAACGTGCCCTGGTTGTGTGTCAGAATGATCTCCTGAGATTGTACATATAAACCTTTTCTGTTGCCCTACTTTTTGTTAACCCACGTAATACCTGATTCACTGATAGAACAGAAGGCATCTAGCCTTTTTTCCAAATCTGTTTTCTTGTCTGTTTTCCAAGAATGACTACATTTTCTCAAAAAGTAACCCAAGAATGTTAAGTTTACATAGATGAATTTGTGAGTACATGGAAGGGAAAAAATATGTGATGGACAAAAATGATTGTTCAATTAGTGTTAAATTTAAGCAAATATTCATATTTTATTTTTGTTTATTTTTATTTACTTATTTGAAAGTGACAGAGAGAGAAAGAGGGAGAGAGAGAGAGAGAGAGAGAGAGAGAGAGAGAGAGAGAGAGAGAGAGAGAGAGAGAGAGAATGGGCGTGCCAGGGCCTCTAACCACTGCAAATGAACTCCAGATGTATGCGCCCTCTTGTGCATCTGGCTAACATGGGTTCAGGAAAATCAAGCCTCAAACCAGGGTCCTTAGGCTTTACCGGCAAGTGCTTAACCACTAAGCCATCTCTTCAGCCCAAATATTCATATTTTAAATTTCAGGGCAATACCAAACATTTTCCAAAGGCAAAATTTACAGGATTACCAGGGATATTTGCAGGAGCCAGGTTCAGAGCATCTAGAAACCACCTGCTATTTCCACTGTCTAAATTTAGCATGCTGTTTCTATGGTTATAATTTGTGTTCTTCCATTCTAATGCGATTAGTCATGCTTGGCATTGTCTGATGTACAATTCTTATGTAAGCTTTTCCCTTGTTAAAGTAATTTTTTTATTTCTGTTTTTAAAGGCTAAATTATTTACTTGGATTAAACCCTTCTCTCTCTCTCTCTCTCTCTCTCTCTCTCTCTCTCTCTCTCTATATATATATATATATATATATATATATATATATATGTGTGTGTGTGTGTATGTATATATAAAATGTATGTATAATTTTTCATTCTTTTTTATTAGTTAGGTACACAGTGTATATAGTCATATTGGTACCATCACATTTTAACTCTCTAAAATGGGTACTGAGTTAAGATTATAAAAAATAAGTTTTGCTGCTTTATTTCATAGTAGGATGCCTTTAGATAATAATATAGTAGATATTTCAGAAAGCTAGACTGATTTTGAATAGTTTTTATTGTAAAGAACTGATAAATGTTTGACAGTATGAATATGCCTACCTTGATTTTAACATTACATAACATATAAATAAAGAAGCACCACATGATATATTTCAAGTCTGCACAAAAATAATTAAAATAATTTTAGTTTAAAAATATGTTATTTATTAATTTGTGAGAGAAAAAGATTCGTGGATATATACAGAGAGAAAGAGAGATTGAGGTTGAAAGAGAGAGAGAGAGAGAGAGAGAGTGAGACAGGGATGCTAGTCACTGCAAGCAAACTCCAGACTCATGTGCCATTTTGCACATCTAGGTTTATGTGGATATTGGGCAATGGAATCAAGATCTTTAGGCATTGCAGGCAAGCACTTTAACTTACGAACCATTTCTCTAGCCCCTAATTTTAGTTTGGCACTATCATGTTTGTTAATTTGTTCTTTTCCGGTGAGTTTTAGGTATCAAGTTTCAGGTGTTGAACATGTGTGTGTGTGTGTGTGTGTGTGTGTGTGTGTGTGTGTGTTTATCAGACAACAATCTTGAATGTCTTATCTCAGAAAAACAATCTACCCTTTTCTTTTGCTTTTTTTTTTTTTTTTGCTGTTTTCTTTTGGTTTAAATACAGGGTGTTCCATTGGCCTGGAGCTCACTAATTAATTATACTGTCTGGCCACCAACCCACAAAGATATAGCTATTTCTTTTCCCTGATATTGGAATTACAATTTTTAAGGATAAAACTCAGGTTCTCATTTTTGTAATGTGAG
Source organism: Jaculus jaculus (assembly GCF_020740685.1). NCBI lineage: Eukaryota > Metazoa > Chordata > Mammalia > Rodentia > Dipodidae > Jaculus > Jaculus jaculus. Next base: position 154,930,097 of record NC_059106.1, on the reverse strand, counting down.
CATTTTAACAACTAGTCCCTCCTCAAAATTGACTAGTAAAGGTATTCTTAAATCTTACATTTAAAATTTTTTTGTTTATTTTTATTTATTTATTTGAAAGCCACAGACACAGAGAGAGTAAGAGGCAGATAGAGAGAGAGAATGGTTGCGCCTGGGCCTCCAGCCACTGAAAATGAACTCCAGATGCGTGCATTTGGCTAACGTGGGTCCTGGAGAATCGACCCTCGAACTGGGGTCTATAGGCTTCACAGGCAAGCTGTTAATGGCTAAGTTGTCTCTCCAGCCCTTAAATCTTATTTTGATGAAGGCATAAGTCAAAATTTATTGTCTTTATATGATTATTACATTTAGCTAACATTGTCTATTGTTAAGAGAATCTTTCATCTCTACCCTGCTGTGAGCACTGTAAATTTGGCTACTGTATGTGCTTGGTTCTTTTTATGATTCTTTGCATTGATATATATGCTTATTCTTGAACTAAGAACAGCTGTATTTTATATTTACAGGATTTTGCAATTAGTTAATAATGGCAAGTATTTACTCCCCTCTCACCTTTGTTTGATTATGTGTCTCAGTGGCTAGGATCTGTGGTGTGAAGCTAAATGTAAGTTGTGATAGTGGTCTCCAGACCTTTCCTTTCATCCCTTCTTTTAAATTATTTGAATTATTTTTGTTAACATATATCAAAGAGAAAATGTTAGCAGAAATGAAAAGAACTTGCAAGCCTATATTGATCATATGTCCTAGTGTTAAACTTTTAGTACGTGGACAACTTAAATCATACTGTTTCTCATGCTTGTGTTTCTTGATCATGCTGTATCAGAAACAGTGCGACATGCTTACATCATTCCATAGTGGACCATAAATTCATGGTATGGCAGTTATCAATGGAAGTAATTTCCAGGTACCCTTGCTTTTCTCAATAACCCTGGCCAAGGCAAACACAGGTTATTTACTTTGATCTTAATTACTAGTATCAACCCCAAATCATTCATTATATACCACATAGTAAATATATCTATACCTATATTGTATCTAAGTCTATATCATCTATCATGTATCTATCTATTACCGACCAATTTATCTATCATCTATCTGTAATCAATTTATGCGTATTTGTAGGTTACAGAATGACTATCTGGGGTTAAAAAGGCAAAGAATTTCAGAGACCCAAGGAGTGAGATCTGGGAGACTGATAGGAAGGCAGTCTCTGTGTTTATAGAGAACCTGCTACAGGAGAAACAGGGGGAGATAGTGCCACCACAGAGCCAGGCTGCAGAGTCAAAGCCAACCTGCAGGAGCCAGGCAAGGGGAAAGGCAGGACAGGGCACAAATGAACTGTTGGGCAGATGGGCAAACAGGCAGATGTGCAGATAGCAATTGAGTAGACTGGCAACAGCAGGGGCCAAGCAGCGCTGAAGGCCTTGGAACAGTCGGGAGTTCATTGATGACAGGTTTGGCATGAGTAATCTCCACTTCTGTTCTAGGTTTCCACCTCTTTATAGGGTCCAGGTGTGGGAGTTACACTCACTCCTGAGACTAGTGCATCTGTCAAGCTGTTGGGTCTGATTTCCCTGATATGATTTTAATGCACCCATGTGCCTCTACAGTCCAAGTTCACATTAGTTAAGTTTATAGGACGGCACACTCTCTTTATCTAGGGATAAGTCATTTATTAATCTGTGCTGCTTGGATGGTCCCTCACAGATAGTGTCAGTTGTGTGTCCACCAAGGTGCATTGTTTGTTCTCAAAGTGGAGTAAGAAACTACTGGAAACATGCAGAGTCCCTCAGAATAAGGCAGAGTCAAAAAAAGGCCACTGTTTTACACAGTATGGAGGAACTTAGCTCAGGACACATCCCGATCACAGCATTGTATGTAGCCCTCCCTGTTTCTCCCCTCTCTCATCAATATATGTCTCTGTTTCACAGTAGTATAAATCCCATAGTGCTTTGTATTGTTGCTACAGAGTAATCACTGCTCCCAGCCAATTCTAAGAACGGGGCTGCTCTAAGTACAATCCTGCTTCTGCATTGATGCTGAATTTTGTCTTTCAGCTGTCACGAGCTCACTGCAGAGGCTTCAGGAGCAGCAGAGGCCAAGGGGCCCCCACTTCACACCGCGGGTGATGACAGCAGCACATTGTGAAGGTGAGGTGCTTGTATACTCCTAGAAGTCTAGACCTGCAGGGAGAAAAGGCCCCGCTTAAGATTTTCTAAAATACCAGATATATTTTACCCTTTGGCACTAAGTCAGGTCAGCAAGGCTCGGTAATATTTCTACAGTAAAGTGTGCACCTGCATGATGTTGGGCGCATCCGCATCTTGGCACAGAAAAGAAGGGAGCCCCCTCCACTCAAGTAAAAGTCATCAGAATAGAAGAGGGATTGGTCAGGAAGAAGAAGGGGTTCAGTGGAGGGCATTGAGCATGAGGAATGAAAGAAGGAAATTCAGGGGATTATGATCAAAATACATAATGTGCATGTATGAAAGAAGTCAATAAAAAGTGAAAAACAGAAGTTTTGTATCAAAGAAGAGTTCAGTGAGAAATTGCATTGTGTAAAGCCTTTCTGTAGAGGGTATGTACAGAACAGTCTCACACAATGTCTTGTCTACATACATTGATGATTTTATACTAGTAGTTTTAGCAATGGTAAAAAGTAACCTCACCAGAGGAAGTTTGGCTCAATTGAGTATAGGGTGGTTTGAATATAAAAATCCCCCTTAACATCAAGTGTTTGTGATTATGGCTCGTACTTAGTTCCTAGCAGGTTGAGCCTTTGGGAAAAGGAGCCTTGCTGGATGGGGGATATCACTGTGGGTAAAACTTGAGGTCTATAGTACAGCCAATGTTAGGTAGCTCACTCTTCCTGCGTCCTCCAGACTGATGTGATAAGATAGAGCCCTTAGTTTCCTGCTCTGCCATGCTTTCCCCACCATGATGAAACTTTATCTTGAAACTAAGCTGATGTCAGACCTTGCTTCCCATAAACTGCCTCTAATCGGATGTTTTGTTCTACCAATGAGTAGGTAAGATAGCTGCTCCAAATTGATTTTATAGATCGCGTGCCCTCGCTTTTCTTAAGAGTGAAAGGAAGGTAGAATAAAGTACAGGATACTCCTGATGAATGCAGTTTCCTCTTTTACTTCACACGCAGCACCAGTGTACACAAATTATCACCTGATCATACAGACTCTCTAAGTGGTGAACAAAGTATACACTTCCCAACATGCACATCATGACAGAGAAAAATGAACATAAAAGCATGTTTTTGTAATGACAGAGAATGTTTATTGAAATAGATGCAAAATTATTCACATCAGAATTTGCTTCAAGTAGTCACATCATCCCGAATTACAACTAATGGAGTGTCGTCAACATCAAATAGCATTTTTTTTTTATGAGTCATGTGAAAATACACATAACCTTTGTATACCAAGTTGAAGTATGCCAAAATTCTGGCATTCAAATTGAACACAAAATAGTCTGTGGTACATGTTTAGTTAAGAAATAAATTATTTTAGAATTCTGGAAGAATATTCAGGAATTATAGGAAGAAGAGTTTTACTGGCTGATTGACTAGAAGTTTCTCAGTAGATATCATAGGACCACTACTGCCTCCTATTCTGTGGTCTGTAGCAATTATATCTATAACCACCACAGCCATAGCCACAGCCCAGGCCACCACAGTAGTTTCCAGAGTAGCACGTGGGGTCAAGAGTCAGAGTTCAGCAGAGGAGTAGAGATATCTTGTTAGCTTAAATATCATGTCTCTCATAAACCCACTAACAGGGCTCTTTTATACATTAACAGGTATGGAAAGGTCAATTCACAAACATTGTCCTCTCCATAAATCAGCAGAACTTCCCCTAGAAAAACTTACTAGACATTTTTTAAAAAATTTCAGAAAATACTGTTTCCATAAGTAAATTTGTTTTGTTATTCTGACATTTCCAAAACCTAGGTCACATGATTCAATTAAAACATATTTTATGTCTTAGAAAGCTATAAATAAATAGGACACTATAATTTTAATGAAATTCTATTTTTTGTCTTTTATGAATGCTACTTTTACTTTTTTAAACGATTTTATTTTTATTTATTTATTGCAGTGAGAGAGAATGGGCACAACAGGGCTTCTAGCCACTGCAAATGAACTCCAGATACATCCACTACTATGTGCATCTGGCTTATATGGGACCTGGAGAATCAAACCCGAGTCCTTAGGCTTCGCAGGCATGTGCCTTAACCACTAAGCTATCTCTCCAGCCCGGCTTTTACATTTTTAAGGAAATTATTACATACTTCAACAAATAAAGATCATGTATGTTACTGTGATGCAAGATATTTTTTACATGTTTATCAACATAATTTAACACTCTATGTTTTCATTCTTTGCTCTGCATTGGTAACTTGGTTTCTCAATCTGTTTCCCTATGTATTTCAGACTGAATATGAAGTTGCACTTTCTTCCACGGGTCTCATGCTTCCTGAAATAAAGTTGTTCATCCTGGCTATAACTTTATAGTGTTTTCTTTCCTTAAATAAGCAAGTAAGTTATTAATCTTTACCAATTCAGTAGCTAAGCTCTGCGTTACCATATTGAATAAATGTTTTGGTAGTTGTCATCATTATCTTTTATCTGATCTCAAGAAGAAATTGTTCTATATTTTATCATTAACTATGATGCATAAACTGTAGATTTTATGCAGGTGGCATTTGTTAAATTAAAGAACTCTCTTTCTTGTCTACTGATTTTGGAAAATTCATGAATAAGTATTAAATATTGTCATATTCTATCTCCATTTATTGGAATGATAATAATGCTTTCTTTCCATTTCTGTTAATATGGTGAATTGGACTGTGTCTACATATTAAGTCAAACTTGGAATTTTTAAAAGTAGAGAATCTATATTTCATGTGATTTGAGGTAGCAATAAATGTTGTCAGAGTTTTACAGTTGTATACAAATAATATATTCCCTTTCTTGTATTGGACTCACAGGGTTTCAAATTTGTGAATAATTTTGTCATTTTTCCCATTCTGGAAGAGTATTTCTATGATCAATATTTCCATTTTCTTACGTACTTAAAGGAATTTCTTACTGAAGACATCTGGGCTTAGAGTTTGCTTTGCATGTTGATAAAAGCAGACCTGCATTCTTTAATATGTGTCAGGTTATTCACATTTACTGTTTTTTTTTTTTTTTGGTCAATGTTAGCAACATACTATTTCCTCAGATAAAATTATATTTTCCTGTTGTACCTTTTGTAAGTAAAAGATGGGTATCTATTTCACTGAAAATATAAACACTGCAATTTCATGGGAAAATTGAAAACTGGACTCAGAGATAGAAGAATTATTGATGCAGGTGGAAGGCCCTACCCCCGGGCCCAGAGCTGATAACAAAGGCTCTTTTCTGGATGACATTCCATATAGCATTGAGAGACAGAGCCGCTGAGGAAGCTGCCTGAAGACTGGACAATTTTTTATGTTTTTTCTTTCACCATAGAGTGTCATTCAGAAGTATGTCATGTGAGAGGAGTGATATACAATAATTATATTTTTTTTTTGCAAGGAGAGAGAGAGAGAGAGCGAGAGAGAGAGAGAGAGAGGGAGAGAGGAAGAGAGAGAGGAGACAGACAGAGAGAGAATGGGCATGCCAGGGCCTCTAGCCACTGCAAATGAAGTCCAGACACATGCGACCCCTTGTGCATCTGGCTTAAGTGGGTATTGGGGAATTGAACCTGGGTCCTTTGACTTTACAGTTAACTGTTAAGCCATTTTCTCCAGCCCTAGTAAATATATTTTCAATTTCTTAATATAAGAAAAGAGAATGTAGTGAGGTCAGAGAGAGGTAAGAGGCAAGATGGAGTCCATGAAAGCACTTTGGGCAGAGCTAGTGACCAGACATTACTCTGACTTTTCCTTTAATATCTTTGTACTATTCATGTGGATATAGTTTAATAAGCAAAGCGTAAAATCAGTAAAAATAACTTTTGTCTTCTTAACTTACGTTTCTCTGTGCTAACATTTTTATACATGTACATTTAACATGTTAGCCCATTTCCCATCTTTATTTTTTCCCTTTCCCCTCTCCCTTATCATCTCATACATGTATCTGTGTATCACAATTCTGAAAATTCCATAGCCCTGATGTGGAAACTGTAGGGATGTGTGGACATGTCAACTGCAGGATAGGGGTTCTTCCAAACACAATTACAGCAACTGTGCATCACGTTTTGGCATCACTTGAAGTCTGAAGATTGCCTCCACTGAGGGCAAGGATTTTTCTCCAGAAGGACGTATTATGAAGACATGTTTTATCCTTTTCTTCATATTAGAACGGATATATATTTTTTGGAGATGGATAGATTTGTGCTTATGAAATGTCTAAACTGCCATTTAGGAAAGGCTCTATTTCAAATGTTGTTAAAGATCAAATATTACATTTTACATGCTTTTTGTTTAGTATGGAGTAGTGAAGAGGGTAAATGAAGTCGACAGATAATGAGAGTCAAACTGGGTAAAGACCATCTATGGTCAAGTATGGAAAGAGTATCCCTCAAGAGATCTGTTTCATGTATGCACACAGGTGATTGCTAAAAATATTGGGAGCATGGTTTAGCATTAATTTTATTCATAGTGCAGTTTTAACCACAGGAGTTATGGCCAAATGGAGTGCTAGTTGTACAAACACTCATTTATATGTATCTCTCACATTTTCACTTTTCTTAGAGCAACAGAAAAGTTAAATAAGGCAGCACGTGTGCTTTGTAAGCCCTTCCCATAACATGTACATGCCTCAACACACACACACACACACACACACACACACACACACACACGAGAAAAATATATGAACATCAACAACAAAACACTTGCAAAATATTTATTGGAAAGAGAAACATAATTTTTTTCACATCTAAGCCACAATAAGTGGTGAAGTAACTTATAAAATGCAAATATTTTATGGGAAGGAAGGCATTCTATGTGACTTCAGCCAGTCATGTTGCTGCATGAAGGAACTTAAGTGAAAATTCTGTAGAATGGCATTTTCACTGGTGAGGAAGAGAAGCAAGTGACTTATGAAGCACCCTGGGACGACATCAGTATTGCAGTCGGAGGAGGCATACTGGTCGAGTGACTGTACAGAAGTGTCTTAGCAGAATTCAAAGGCAACATGGGTGGCAGCAGCTACACACAACCCACCGCAGCTGCAGCCACAGCCCAGACCACCATGGTAGTCTGTGTAGCAGCACTTGTCAGGAGTGGGAGTTCAGTAGAGGAGTAGAGGAATGTTTCTCTTCGTTTAAATGACATTGTTTGCATGCACCATGGCCTATTATACACAGCCAGTGTGGGTGGGGCAACTGCTGGTATATTTGGCCTTGTCATTTGGAATAACTTCTACTAAAAAAAAACAAAAATCCTGAATTTTTTTATTTACATGACCAAAGAGAGGTCTTATAAATAAGATTGCTTTGCTATTGTACTGGGTCTCAAAGCTAAATCCCATCACTCCATAAGACATTTCCCTCTGTTTTGAAAAGCATTTGTTCTGGGCATGACTAACTTAAGGTGGATGATAAGCTGTCAGTCTTTTGCCACTCCCACACGGTACTAGTTCTGGAAGCTTAAGGACTGCATTTCTACAAGTGATGTAGAAAGAAGATGCTCCATGAAATCTCGTGATGAGAGAGACTTGAGATTTCAAGGACAGTAGAAACATGACAGAGGACCTCTCCAGTCTTGGCTTCCCTCACAGGTAAGAGCCCACTCTGTCATGATAATGACAGCGATTGAAGTGTCTTTTAAAAGACCTATGCTATTTTATTTTTATTGCCAATATTTACCAAGTGTGGCATGCAGTTTTACTCCTAAAATCGATTCTATAGATTTCTTTACTAAAAATAACCTCAGTTTCTCAGAGGGCAATGTACGAACTGAGACTTTATATTGGTGAAGTAATGAATATGTGAAAATAATAAGAAAATTGAGTGGGCCGTTAGTTGTTTGCAGAGGCATTTCTCATGTTTAGGATGGACTCATAGATAACCTTTATAGATATAGCCATCACTTTTCCACAGGAATTACACCTAATACACACCCCAAAGTAATGCATGTGTGATTCAGGATCTGGTCACTATTAAAGTTATCTGGAATTGTTACTCTTGAATTCTAGCCCTTCTAATGTATGATCAAAATAATTATAATTGGTATTTCCTTGCTTTAATGGGGCTCTTTACTGCTTGTTTTTCTCTACTGCAGAATCCTTATTAAAATTTTAGCCACTTTAAATTGTTTTGTTTCTCTCTAGTAATTTGTAGATGTATTTATTTATTTATTTTGCTTTAAGACATGGTGCTCTATCAGATATATAGCCTGGGTATTTTCTTGACAATTGAGTTTTCAGTCTTTCAAAAAACAAAAAACAAAAGAAGAAGAAGAAGAAGGAGGAGGAGGAGGAGGAGGAGGAGGAGGAGGAGGAGGAGGAGGAGGAGAAGAAGAAGGAGAAGAAGGAGAAGAAGGAGAAGCAGCAGCAGCAGAAATACCCAGAAATTGAACTAGAGAGATGGCTCAGTGAGAACTGCATTCATCCAAAAGTATAAGGGCCTGAATTAGAATTCCAGCACCCATGTCATATAGGGTAGATACGATGGTCCACCTTTAATACCAGTGCTAGGGAAGTGGTGACAGGAGGTCACTGAGGCAAGATGATTAGCTAAACTATTGGATGAGCTAATAAGGTGATGCAATCCAGGAAGATTCACGATGTCAACCTGTGGACTCCACATGACCTCTCTACACATCCAGACATATGTGCCTTGCCTACATATGTGCAAGCACACGTGCACAAATGCACACATACCAGACACACACACACACACATGCAAAAAATTTATGAATCCTAGGTTTGTAAAATATATTTTATTTATTTATTTTCTCTATTTGCGAGGGGAGAGAGATAAAATGAGAATGACAGAGCCTTTTGCCACTGAAATCTAATTCCACGTGCATGCACCACTTTGCTTATCTGGCTTCATGTGGGTACTGGGTAACCAAATCTGCGCCATCAAGCTTTGCCAGCAAGTGCTTAAAATGGCTAAGCTATCTGTCCATCTTTGAATCCTATATTTTAAGGTAATATAATTTATGAATTCTTTTCATGGCTAGTGCCCTTTCCATCCCGTTGGAGAAATATTTCCCACTTCAAATGAATATTCTTGCATCTTATTTTAGAGTAATGAGTAACTTTAGATGTGTTTTCTTCCATACAAATGTCAAGTCAATTTAACACAAATTCTTGTTAAATCAACCATCACATTCTGTCCTGTATTATTATTCTAGTAACATAAATATGATATATATTTTTATGATATATACATATATATCTTACAGATTCAAGGAGGGATGATTTATCATGGCATAAAAATATGGCTCACTTCATTATACATGAATAGCAGAGAAAGAACAGCCAGGATCAGCAAGCATGAGCTGACTCTGAACACACACCTAAGGCTGAGACCAAGACCTGACCCCAGTTAAAGAACTCTTTCAGCAGGGTTCTGCCTGGTGAAGGCTAAGTAGGAAGTTTGGGGGCCATTTACATGCAAACCATCATAGACTATCTTCTTTTCATCAGTCCACATACTTATTTTTGTGTCAGAACTACCTGACTTCATATGCAGAATAATGTATTTCGTTTTTAAATAATGCCAAGTATGCATGTCTTTTCCCAGTATCTGTACCATTTCTCTCCCTGTTTTCTCTATTTCATTGTCTATGTGTCTCTTCACTTTTTCCTCCCTCCCTCTCTCCATCTCTCTGTTGTTCTCTCTCCCTCCCTCCCTGATCAATAACTAAGACTTGCAGTATAAAGCTGAGTGAAAGTTTTATTAGTGCTCATTTTGTTATTAACTGAGCTTAGACCATTAAGAATACTTAGTGTGAGTGTGACATATGTTGTTGATTTTATAAACATGTCACTGATTGAACTGTAGAAGGTATTTTCAAGTGTTACTTTATTAGCATTAAAAAAAACTCACATGGGCTGGGGAGATGGCTTAGCGGTTAAGCGCTTGCCTGTGAAGCCTAAGGACCCCAGTTCCAGTTCGAGGCTCCATTCCCCAGGTCCCACGTTAGCCAGATGCACAAGGGGGCGCACGCATTTGGAATTCATCTGCAGTGGCTTGAGGCCCTGGTGTGCCAGTCTCTCTCTCTCTCTCTCTCTCTCTCTCTCTCTCTCTGCCTCTTTCTCTGTCTGTCGCTCTCAAATAAGTAAATTAAAATAAAAAACCAAAAAATAAAACCCTCACATGTCTCTAAAACAGCAAACAAATGCAAAATAAATATTGAGATTGTATTATCATGAAGTTTCTTTGATGTGATAACCACATAATGAACAGACAACCTACAGAATTTGAGAATACAAATGTAAATTATTCAACTGATGAAAGATTGATTCCCAAAGTATATAATTAACTTTTAAAAAGGTAGCAGCAATAAACATAATCTGATTTGCAATGGGCAAATGATGGATTATACATTCTAAGAAGGTGTAAATGCACTTTATCAACAAATACATGAAAAATATTGATTCTATTAACCATTAGATTATACTATAAACTATGTTAAGCTATCATCTCATTACAGCCTATTGGCCATGATGTATACACAGGACAACAAAATCTGGTAATAATGATGGGAATGGAGAATTCATATGCACAATATTATTGGCTATGATGTGTAAGACAAAGGACAACAAAGTATGGTAAGAATGACGTGAAAGAACTCTTATACACCATGTTTACATTAGAACATATTGTGCCGTCACTCTGGAGAATCAGATGGAAGTTATTTACAGTCTCAGAATTGTTCCCTCAGTAAAATACAGCCTTGTCACTACTACGAACATAAAAGAAATGATGGTAGCATACCAAAGAAATATCTGCTTTCCTGTGTTTATTAAAGTGATAGTCACAATAGTTAAGATAGAGAGTCAACCCAGGTATCTACTATGTACATGTATATATAGAGAATGGAACTGGAGGATATTAAGTTAAAAAAATAAGCCAGGTCCAAAAAAACAAACACTATAGAGTTTCTTCAATATATGGAAACTAAAAATCTAAATGTAAGTTAAGTTAAAAATAGAAAAATGATTACTAGAAACTGGGAAGTTTGGGGAAGGAATAAATTAGGTTAAATATTGGGTGCAACATCAACAAACACACAGAAAAAAAAGTTCTGGTGTTCACAGCACAATGCAGTGATTACAGTTCAGGATAAACTATTTTTAGTTTATGATGATCCAGAAAACAGGAGTTTAAAGGGTTCATGAGTCAGTGACTGAGAAAACAATGCTAATTACTCTGTTTTGATTTATATATGTCATGTGTATGCATTATAATATAACATTTACACCATTATTATGTCCAATTAATACATATTAAAATTTGACAAATGACTATTGATTTTCTCAAGTTTTATTAATCTATTCAGATTTTTCATTAGTGTTATGGATTTCATTATCTGAATCACTGGAAAGTATACCAATATGGAATTTAGCAAGGTTGAAATGTTACTCCTAAGCCTTAGTTTGGTCATATATCATCTCAAATTTTAAAGCAATATTACCAAAATATTTCATTTCTTTTAAAATTCTTTCTACCTTTGTATTTGTCCGTAAGTTTTTCTTTTTCCAAGTTACCACAATTATTGATATAATTATAGTACTTTTGTTCGTATGTGTTCCCGGAATTTATGTTGCATGGAATTCTTTCTTTTCTTGAGTTCAAGATTTTCTTGTAAAGTTGTGGAATAGACAGGGAAGGAGAGGGCATCACAAACAAGAAGAGAGAGATAGAGAGAATAGAAGACAACATGTGCCTGACATTTTTTTTTTTCAAGGTAGGGTCTCACTCTAGCTCTGTCTGACCTGGAATTAACTCTGTATTCTCAGGGTGGCCTCAAACTCACAAAAATCCTCCTACCTCTGCCTCCCAAGTGCTGGGATTAAAGGCATGCACCACCATAACTGGCTAAAATTTCCTAAGTAATAATTATTCTCACCGGGTGTGGTGGCACATGCCTTTAATCCCAGCACTTGGGAGGCAGAGGTTAGGAGGATTGCTGTGAGTTCAAGGCTAGCCTGAGACTACAGAGTGAATTCAGGTCAGGCTGAGCTAGAGTGGGACCCTATCTCAAAAAAACAAAAACAGGGCTGGAGAGATGGCTTAGCGGATAAGCGCTTGCCTGTGAAGCCTAAGGACCCCGGTTCGAGGCTCGGTTCCCCAGGTCCCACATTAGCCAGATGCACAAGGGGGCGCACACGTCTGGAGTTCGTTTGCAGAGGCTGGAAGCCCTGGCACGCCCATTCTCTCTCTCTCCCTCTATCTGTCTTTCTCTCTGTGTCTGTTGCTCTCAAATAAATAAATAAATAATTTAAAAATATTAAAATATATATAATTATAATTATTATTATTCGCTTGCTGGGGAAATGTCTCAGTAAGTATTCATGCTTTCTGGGGGAGTATGAGCACTGTAGTGTGGATTTTCAGAACCTATACAAATGTTGGGCATTGTTATCCCAGTGCCCAGACAGTGGAGACATGGAGATCCCTAGGGAAAGCTTGATACCTAGGCAAGCTCAGTCAAGCTGTGGGTTCAATGAGAGACCTATCTCAATAAAAGTAAGGTGTAGAGCCATAAATGGAGACACCTGAGTTTGACCTCTGGCCTCTACATATGTACACACACACACACACACACACACACACACACACACATGCCCACATTGCTTATATGCACCTACAGACATACACACATGAACATACACACATACATTATTGCACATGTAAAAATTCTTCTCTTTAACTGATATCTGCCATTTAATTTTCCTGTTCATTCTTGTCTATGTTATATGTAACTATGTGTAATTGCTCAGATGACATTCCACTTTCAGTGGTTTCCTCGGTGAGTGGAGAATGAAGAAAATCTTGATTCAATTAAAAATGTTTTAATTTCTAATACAAGTTCTGGCTATTAATACTACCTGAGTCAGTGATATAGAACAGAACTCCTGGTCGACATGTGTAGAGATTGTGGAGAGGCTCTTTGCTGCAGTCTTTTCACTATTTGTCTCTTGCTGTTTGCTTCTGGTACTGGGGACTAAACACAAGTCTTTACACATGCTTGGCATTCACTCTAACCACTGAGCTACAGCCCCAGCTCAAATAATTCATTTTCCAAAACTTTCAACAATTTATTCATAACTTTTAATTACTTTAAAGAATTGCACATGTATGGCTTCTAGGTAGTTCTGGGTATCCAACTGTGGACTTACCCACATGCTATGTGAACACTTCAGTGCTGAGCACAAGATTGACAGCTAGAGCCAGAGTCAGCAGCCAGAAGGCCTGGCAGACGTTATTCCCTCTTTTTCTCCTTTTATTGTACAGGAGCGATAAGAAGAATGTGATGTAGCAGAAACAATTTGCAATCACAGGAGTACAGCATTGTCAGGAAATTACAAGCAGCATGTGCATGGGAATGGTGTCATTTATGCAGGCAATATATCATTTAAAATCATAATATATGAGAATAACAATTTAGCCCTATCAGATTTAGATAATAGGAGCCACAGCACCAGATGTAAAATGTTATATATGAGCTATTTTAAAAGAAATATCCACTGGACAATAGCATTAGAAATTTTTGTTATAAGTTAAATTAAATTAAATTATTTTAAAGAGTAAAGTGTAACCTGGAAAAAAAATCCAATGTACTACTCATATTATCCAACTGTTAGCATTTCACTATGTGTTTAGTGCTCTCTCTTTCTCTTTCTCTGCTACCCTTTCTCTTCTCTCTTTCACGCATCTCCCTCCTCCTCTGACCTTCCTCATGAAATCAGTAGCACTTGCATATCCTTTAATGTAACTAAATATTGATAATGCCACACTTCCTAATGTGGATACCAAAGAGATATCACATTGACTTTACAATTCTAGGGCTCAGGATCTTCTGAAAAAATTCTGACACATGTTGGTTGTCATCTATTGGAGTTTGAAAGAATGGCCCCTAATAGATTAACCTGATTTTTAAATCTCCAGCTGCCTGGCTGGAGGAGCTATCACTGTGGGGAATGCTCATGCCCAGCCCTAAGGTGTGTTTGGGGTGGATCTGAATTCCAGCCTAGATATGCAGAGCTCTGCCTGGGTTCCTGGAGTGTGCTTGCTTGTGCTGCTGGTGGTGACTTTTCTCTCTCTCTCTGCATGATCTGTGTAAAGGGGGCAGGTTCTTCTGCCATTGTGGAACTTCTAGCTTTGTAAGCTTCAATAAATTACCTGACCCCCATAACTGCATCTGGTCTGGAAATTCATCCCAGCAATCTGAAGGTGACTGAAACATCACCTTTTGTTTTAATGGTCTCCTACGGATACGGTAAATGCTGCTCAAGAGCATAGTCATGGGGCCAGTTTTCCTTTTTTTTAAAGTTATTATGCTTATTTATTTGAGAGAGAGAGAGACAGAGAGAGAAAGAGGGAGAGAGAGCAAATAATGGGTGTGCTAGGGCTTCCAGACACTGGAAATGAATCCCTGATGCATGTGCCACCTTGTACATTTGGCTTTATGTGGGTATTGGGGGATTGAAGCTGGGTCCTTTGGCTTTGCCAGCAATCACTGTAACCACTAAGACATCTCTTCATCCCTGGACTCATCTCCCTTTTTCTTAAGATGGAACAGACTTTGTGTAGGTGAAGAAAGACTTGTACTCATGGAAAGTCTAAACTACCACTTAGAAATGGCTATGCTTAAGATTTTTCCTTTAGGTCAAATGTAGCTGTATGTGTTATTTGCTACTGAGCAAATAATTCCATGGGAGGAAGATACATTGACTAGGAAATATGAAGATCACTGTGAGAATTAAAATGGAGTTAATTCAGTCATGAAGCAGGTATATACAGAGCATCCCTAAGTCATGTTTTATGTGTGTAGATTGGAAAATTGAATATCTTGACAGGTCTAAGATATAACTTTATTAACTAATATACTTTAAATATATTTTTATTTATTTGCAAGGAGAGAGATATAACAGAAACAGGCAGAGAGAATTTGTGTACTGCAAACAGATTCCAGATGTTTCACTTTGTGTATCTGGCTTGTGTGAGTACTAGGGAATCAATCAAACTCAGATCCTCAGGCTTTGCAGGCAAGCGCATTAGCCACTGAACAATCTCTCCAGCCCCACCAACCACTTTTAACTATAGAATTTTTCTCCAAATCTAGTGACATATAAATCTTATGTCTTTACTTTTCCAGGTATGACCGAAAGGTTAAATGGGATAGAACGTGTCTGAATATAGTACTTTACACTGATTCTAGGTAGAATTCCCCCTTTTGGCCTTGCAAGCAGCATCCTTTCAGACTTCCATTGAACCATTCAACTGATCTAAACAAGTGAATGTGTTTCTGTCTTATTTCCTCCAGGTGCCTCTGAACAAAATATGTGCACCTCAACACCCTTTTATAAATGACAGGTAAAAGTGATTGTGCACAGTGTTTGTCAGTGATGGAAAATGTTCACTGAAAAACAAACTTTAAGTTTTTCATGTTGAAGATGTAAAAATACCATGATTAAAGAAGGTATATGATGTCCTTGCTAAACATGTTTATGAATTGGGAGCTGTCATGATACTTTGGTCAATCAAGTTGAAACATCCTGTAATAAAATATTAAAATAAACATGGCAACGGCCTAGAGTAAATTTTTATGAGGCCAAGAGAAATAGGGTGCTTACAAGAAGAATGATGGAAGATAACTTGGAAGAATGGGAGGAAGAGCTTACTGGTTGAATAGCTCCAGAAGTTTCTCAGGAGACTTCATAGGACCAGTATCTGGCACAGGATCATGGGCTACAGTGGTGGGATCCATTCCTGCCACAGCCACAGCCTAAGTCACAATAGTAATTGACTTGGTTGATCATGCCTTTAGAGTGCATGGTTCAGTTGAGGAACAGATGAACAATTTCAGGCATTATGAATTTCACTGTGGTATTTTGAGTTAGATGTCCCCCATAAACTCATGTGTTTGGAACACTCACACCCCAACTGGTGGCAGTTTAGCTGGTGGAGCCACAGGAGGAGGTGTGTTGCTAGGATCAGGATTTGGAGGTATGATAGCCAGTTGTTTCCTTGCTAGGGCTCAGCTCACTCTCTTGCTGCTGTTTTTCACCTGCCATGGCAAAAGAGATGTTTAGCCTTTGCTCTACTACCCTTTCTCTGTCATCATGAAGCTTCTCCTTGAGACTGTAAACCAAAACAACCTATTTCTCCCCATGGGCTGCTTTTGGTCAGATGTCATGTCTCCAAACATGGAGGTAACTACAACAGTCACCATCTTCCCAAGGCTTTTTGTACACTTCCCATGGTGGGAGCCATGAAGATCAGACAGGTGTTATCCTAATATTTTACATGAATTTGCATTTTATGATTTTTTGGGATCTTACAGTTATTAGGCATACAGAATCCTTCATAGTGAAAAATCCTTTGCATTTCCAGGATTTCCACTACCAGAGTAGGTATCATTAACAGGGAACCTTTGTTATATTTGGGATTACCGAATATGAAACTATGCTTTTACTAGCATAATATCTATGACTAGTTTGCACAGTGGCACATTTTTCTCATATCCTTAGTTATTATGGTTTTGTTGTTATATTTTCATGTCATAATGAGATATTATTTATAAATGTTTCTATTTGGACATGTGAGCACATGACTCGGATATTAATGGAGTTACAATGCAGCCAGTTAGCTTTTGGGTTCTAACATGAGTTTTGCTAGAGCAGAGCTTGCAGTGATAGAGTTCGGGTACTTATATGCCCCTTTATTGTTTTGATTCTGTCTCTTCTTTCACCTTGATGTGTGTTATTATTCAATAATCTATCCATGTTCTAGATGACTTATCACTTTTTTAAAAAAAAAAAATTTTTATTTATTTATTTGAGAGTGACAGACAGAGAGAGAAAGAGGCAGAGAGAGAGAGAGAATGGGTGCACCAGGGCCTCCAACCACTGCAAATGAACTCCAGACGCCTGCGCCCCCTTGTGCATCTGGCTAATGTGGGTCCTGGGGAATCGATCCTCGAACTGGGATCCTTAGGCTTCACAGGCAAGTGCTTAACCGCTAAGCCATTTCTCCAGCCCGACCTATCACTTTTTCACTACTGATACCTTGGTTTTCCCTGGGATGTGTATGCTCAGTCTCTCCGGAGGATGAGGAACTTATACATATGTCAACTGCACTGGTATCAGTGCTGCGGCAAAGGCTGTAATACTGTCAATGACTATTGCGGTATAGCAATGAGATCTTTCTCTCTGCTCCCTTCTGTACACATCCCCTTGCCCACCAAGCCTCTGTCTGGCAGTAACATGGATGTGGTCAGAGAATACAAGCAACCCCTCAGCCATGTGCTGATCTTGACTGACTATCCATTCAGTGAGTGGCTTTGTAGAGCTTTCTAAAGCTATTTCCAAATTCTGTACTTTATGGCAACTATTTAAATTTCATGCATGAATTTCACAGTCTCAGACATTAGGAAGCAGATTATGATGTGATAATGAAACAAAACAGAAACACGATAGCTGAATCCTGAAGGCCCTGGATTTTCTGTTGGCAATGACATGCCATATCTCCTCTTTCTAATATATTCTTTAACAGGTTCGACTTTCCCATACTAGATGTTAGACTGTTTAGTAATAGGTTTTTTTTTTTTTTTTTTTTGGTTTGTCAAGGTAGGGTCTCACTCTAGCTCAGGCTGATCTGGAATTCACTATGTAGTCTCAGGGTTGCCTTGAACTCATGGCGATCCTCCTACCTCTGCCTCCCAAGTGCTGGGATTAAAGGTCTTTGCCAACACGCCTGGCTGCCATAGGTTTTCTTTTCATTCATAGGAATTTGAGTAAGAAAGGGAACTGGATGGTAATACTGCATCCACACTTTACATCCGTATCAAGAAGATGCACAACTTTTGGCATAGGTGAAATGTTTTTAAATTATTATCTCTGTGTATACATACTGGGTATGTGCATGGGTGTGGTGTGCATTTCTGTCTGTTTGTTCTTGTGGGGGTTAAAAGATAACCTCATGTGTCAGTCTTTACCTTCCACATTGTTTGAGACAGGGTCTCTTGTTCAAAACTGCATATGTCAGACTAACTGGTTGGTAAGCCTATGTGAGGATTCTCTTATCTCACTCTCCCATCTCAGTAATGGAAAATGGGATTACAGTTGCTCACAATGGCATATTGCTTTATCAAATTTTGGGATCTGAACTTTAGTTGTCAGGGCTGCACAGCACTGAGCTATCTCCCAGCTTCATATGTGAATTTTTTAAACTATATTTCCCAGAGAAACACTGCCCTACATTAGACAGGAAGGGGGTGATTTTTAATATCTATTCACTTTGGTTTTTGAAATTCACATTTAGCAAAAATAAAAGTGGGTTGTGAATGCACAGACCTGTTCATGATGTTGGCTCCTATGGCCATCCCATGGTTGCATAAAACATCATTAATGTGGTGTTATGGTTTGCATAATGTTGTGTGCCCAAAACAATAATGTTGTAAAGTGTTGGTCTCCAGTGAAATGTCATTATAAGTGATGAAACCTGGCATAGGTGGAAACTACTAGGAAATCTTTGGGCTTTTGGGGACACTTTTTTCTTGGGGAATATAAAATCCTGGTTTCTCTTTCTTCTTATCTTTCACATCCTGACCATGAAATTAGCAGATATGCTCCCACCATGTGGTACCTCATCACAACCCAAGAGGCAATATGGTTAATTACTTTGGATTTCATAATTAAAATCAGAGCTAAGGTAAAACTTTTCTTTCTTTTAAAGTAGATTATATTATGTATTTTGTTATAATGACAGAAAGCTGACCAGAGAATATGAACACTATATGATTTTACTGTCAAATATACCATCTCTGGGCTGGAGAAATGGCTTAACTGTTAAGGCACTTTCCAGCAAAGCCAAAGGACCCAGGTTCATTTCCTCATGATTCACGTAAACCAGATGCACACAGTAGCACATGTGTCTAGAGTTCATTTGCAGTGGCTGAGGGACCTGGCATACCCATTCTCTCTTTATTTGCATCTCTCCCTTTCTGTTTCTTTCTCTCTCAAATAAATAAACATAAAAATAAAATATTTTAAAAGTACCATATCTTTTGTTTTTTTTTTTTTTTAACCAACTGGCTTCACAGTTAAACCTTTCCAACTTGTATCTCTACATACATTGAAAGCACTTTCCAAATTTAGTACAAAACATTTTTTCACTGGAAACTCTTCAATGGCACTACATTAAGATAATATTGTAGAAGTTTTTGCAGTAGAAATATGATTTTCAAGAGAAATGTGGGAATTAATGAGGTTATAATGAAAGGAAAGTGAGATATATTTTATTATTCTATAATTGTAGAAAATGAACACTGTGATGAAGATATCAACAAAAAGCAGGGGTGGTATGGTGTCGGGGTGAATTGAAGGGCAAGACAGCCATCACCTGGCCTAGTGTGACAGAACAGAATAGAATCTGCTATGCCATGAAGGTTGTGAATGGAAATGGATGAGGTGATGCAATATAATAGTCCACAGCAGTCCATACACAAGAAAATAAAAAGAGAAACATAAAAGTGGAAAAGGAATCTGTTGGGATTTAGAAAGATTATAGTGAAAAAGGATCAGATGACAGGGTCAAAAGGTAAGGGAGGGAACTTAGCAAGGTGGATTAGTGTTTAAGGCACATGCCTGCAAAGCTTAAGGACCCAGGCTTGATTCCCCATTACCCACACAAGCGAGATGCACAAGATGGCACATTCATCTGGAATTCATTTGTAATGGCTGGAGGCCCTGGAATGCCCATTTGCTCTATTTGGCTCTTGTCTCTCCCCACTATCTCTCTCAAATACATAACTAAGTGAAATATTTTAAATATCTTAAAATAAATTAAAAATACATTTCATAAATGTATAAAATCTACTAATAAATAAAATATGTATGCTACCTTAATTGGCACATATGTTTCATGTCATAATGTCATCTCTAGCTGAGTTAGAAAAGCATCCGCATCATAGAAACTACAGTGTGGCTCACTTTGGGGTGTTGGAACCCAAGTCAAATGAAGAGAAAATTTGCCACACCCTTAAAATGTAAAGACATTTGAGCATTTATGTGGGATTGAAAACTGGCTTATTCATTTGGTTTATGTTACCAAAGCATATACTGGGTAAGGAGGGTCATCTTGACAGGGATAATGGTTTGGATCTTAATGTGTACATACTACATGATTAAATAAATAAAGATAAGTCAAGGACAGTGGGAGTCATTCACAATTGCTATAGTAATAACACCAGGAGTCATCAAAGAGAAACCTACTGTGAACATTGGGACATTGAAGTGATATAAGCAGTAATATATTTACTTATTTACCAACAAAACTGTAGCTATTTAAGGTGCATATTAATTCTGTGATGCATTTGTATTTTTGAGTTATTATCTCAATGGTCAATCAATCCATGGATATATGTACAGCTGTCTTCCTATTTTGTGGTGAGTACAGTTGGGATTTGTTCTTTTATGATTTGCTTTTGTAAGAAATCTAGAGTCTACCATACCATATTAACTAACCAGAAACCATGCCACACATATCGTCTGTAGAATTCACTCACCCTGAAGCCTAAATGAGGTCTAACTAATGGATAAAGCGAGGTTGATGTGAAAAAATAGACCATATTTTCTCTGTATGAGAAATGTACAGTGTAAGATTTTGTAAAAGTAACTCCCTATTATCATATGATACTCTCTATTTTCTTGCATTTATCACAAAAACTGGAATTGATACTCCTTAGGGCTTTTCTTTAGAACTATTTCAAGATACACTAGTGCAATGACAGCCTCTTGGACAAAATTGAACAAGATTGGTTAGTGAGAAGAGAAAGCCACACTATGAAATGAGTAGAAGTATCCAAGGTGAGTTTTTGTGTGAACTAATGCTTATTCTCCAGAAGATGGCCTGTAGTTGCTGCGTGGTCCTAATCAAATGAGGGACATAGTTCAGAACAGCGGGGAAAATATTTCTCACAACTTCTAGTGGATGAAAAAGCTAATATTCTTTCTACTGAATCTTTTCTTTCCTCAAATGTTATGAATATTTTTACAATTTCCATTTGGCACAATTAACATCATATTAATAAGTACCTAATATTATTAAGAAAATTCAATTCATAAAATATGTGAAAATTAGTGCCTACGTGGTAATTATGTGGAAAAACCAAATTTTATTTTTTAAATGAACGGCATTTTAAAATGCTTTATTAGTTTTAGGAAGATATTTACCTCTTCAGAGAAACAATTACAACCTCTCCGCATATAAAGCTGAGCAGATGTTTGTCATTAGCAGGCTTGTCCTCAGAGATCATTAGAGTATTCATTAGACAGAAACAAAAATTATTCTATTTGGTAGCACAAAAGGTGGAAGAAGCAAGGAATGGGAGAATATAATATTCCATTTTAATGTATAGATACAAATGCAACCTGCCTGTTTAAATTCATCATCGTTATCATCATAATTACCATCATCATCACCTCTGTGGGAAATGAAAAGTAATTAGATCCAGTATGCTTGAAGCAATGCAAAAGAGAAGGTAATACAATTTTGGTAATGTTTTAAGGCTACTGCTCTTCAGTGCATAAGTATTAAACGCCAATTAATGTTAGAATGCAATAAATAAAGAAATACTTTATTCTCTAGTGAAACACTATTATAATAAAGAATCAGTACTTTAAAGTCAAGAGAGATAAACATGGAATGCACAATATTTCCTTAACATAAACAAATAAAGGAAACAGAAAAAAGAGAACAAACACCACAAATGCAAACATTAACAATAGAATAATGTCACATTAAATCCCAAATCTATTAGTAATAGAGATAAATGCTTGAATGAAAATAGAGACATTGCTCACCTGAAAAAAGTAAAATACCTAGCTTTATAGTATGTCAAGTAGTCATAATTTTAATATTATATAACAAGATGCTGAAAGTAAAATCATAAAAGAATTATAGAACACACATCATTAAGCAAGATAAGAAAATTGCAACTGCATTAATATGAAACACAGTAGACTTTAAGGCAATAAGAATTACAAGATATAAAGAAGATGACATTATAATTATGCATAGACCAATCCATTAGGAAAATACAAGAAACTTTTATTCAATATGGTATAAATGTAATAGATACAAACAAAAATATATTAGGCAAAAATAAATAATTATAGTAGCATAAAATAAACATGAATCAGAATAAATGGAAAGATGAGCTTAAAAGAATAGAGCTAAGCAAGAACACAGGGCACCCAAACAATGCAATTTATGAACATGATAAAGGGATAAAAAAAGATAAATGAGCCCAAAACTAGAGAAAACACTTCTTAAGAATACACAGGATAATGTTATAAAATTTATCACAACCTAAGATATATGCAAGTGTCATTGTATTCCAGAGAACTTGGACAATTAATTGGATGTTCTTATATCACATAAATTAATTACAGACACCAATATTAGAAACTCAAGACCAGACAAAAATGCTTCAAATTCACTGATAGATTTAACTTTAGGAAAATCAAAGGGAAAATTAGGATGTTATGAATAAGCCATATGGACACCTACTTCTTTGGATAATGGTGTGTCCAGAAGACATAGATTGTTACTAGCAAATTTTCAGTGCCAGAGTTGGGATACTTTCCAGTACATTTTTAGCCAAGGAGGTCCCTGATTCCCAGGAACATTATAGGCCATTGCCAATGCTCATGGTTTCCCATCAGAACAAGATGGTAAGACCCTACTGCTGAAGACTCCACATGCTTTGGCTGCATGTCACTGAGAAACCAAGCTAGAACTGAGCTGAATACCTCCTCTCTGTGGACCAGCTGACAGAAAGCTGGAAAAAGCTATGCTGTATGCAGCCCTACGAGTGAGAGAAGTCATCAACAATGGTAAACAGCAGTGGACATTGCAAGCCTTAAAACTTGCAATAATGGCATGTCTGTTTGGGGAAACCAACTGCTCTATGACTGAAGTGGAGGCCCACTCCAGGGAGGGAACACGGGTCTGTTACTGAAAACCTATGTCATCCTTAGGGGTGTAATGACTGATGGTATCTGGATAACTGCATATATTATGAAAATAAGAATGATAACTCAGTATAAACCCCAAATAATAATTGTTGAGAGATATTAAAAACAATTCATTTTCTAAAGTTCAGTTCCCCTTGTGATGGTTTATATTTATTGTGAACTTGACAGGAGCTAGAATCAAATGTGAGGTATTATATAGATTAGATTAGCCCCTGTGCATGACTGTGAGGGAATTATTTGATTAGGTTAATTGGGGTGGGGTGACCCACCTTGACAGTGGGCAGGTTATACCATGAGCTGGGGGCCTGTATTATACAAAAAGGAGAGAATTGGCTGAGCACCACCATTCATTGCTCCCTGTTTCTCCACTGAGCTGAATGTACCTTCCTTACCATGGTGAACTGTAATGGGGACCTGTGAACTGAAATGAATCCTTCCTCCCTTAAACTGACTTTTGTCATGGAATTTGTTCCAGCAACAAGAAGTTGACCATCACAACTTTATTCACTTAGCTTTTTTCTTTGCCATTTCAGTCTCATTGATTTATTAGGTTCTGTTCTAATTTACATTACTCTTATTTCCTAGTAAGTTTTAGACTTTTATTACTAACATTTTGGAGTTTTATGTCAACTTGTCATGCATTTCATTTTCATATATGTAAACATTTGAAAAAATATTTAATATTTAAATCTAAAGGAATTTTATTGCTTACAAACAGCACTTATTTATAATGTCAATGAATTTCTTTTTCATGATTTTTTTCTGAATTTCCTATTTTTTGTCTAGAAACTGTCAATTTCTCTTTGAAATTGTTTTTGAAAATCATTTACATGTATATAATGTACTTTAATCCCTCATTTACCCTCTTATTTTTCCTTCTCCCATCCTTTAGAACTCACCTTCTTGCCATAATCCCCATTCAACTTCCATGTATTTTTTATTTTATTTATTTTTATTTATTTTTGACCCACTCAAAAATGAACATTGTAATAATTTGTCTGGAATTCTTTTTTCTTTATTAGTTATGTTCATACTTGGTGTATAGACAGCCATGTTGGTATCATTGTTAGCCTCCTTCCTGTCCTCCCTCCTCTGAAGGGATGCTTCTCATTGAGGAATGTGGGTCATGCATTGTGGCAGGAGCCATCAGTTATAGGGAAGAGGCAATGTCGATGTGCATAATGTCCCAACTTGTGACTCTAACAATCTTTCTGCCTCCACTTCTGCAAATTTCCCTGAGCCATGTTGGGTTAGTTTTAGGTCTACTTCAGTGATGAGGTCTTGGGAGCCTCTGTGTCTCTGGATATCTGGTTTGGGAGGAGATGAGTGTTCTCTGTGTCTATCTCCCTCACCCTTGTGCTGGTACCAGGTTCACCAAGAAAGCAGCACTCTTGCTCATTTCCCCAATTACTCTATGGTATCAGCTAGGGCCCTGGTGAGGGTGCGTTGAGCTGATTCTCTCCTCAGGTTCTGTGTTGATCTGAAAAATAGAAGCATATTCTCCAACAGAGAGTTAAGTCAGCACCAGATAAATGAAATAACCATTATTATTTCAGAGAGAATTTAATAGATGAAGGACCTCTTGTACCCCAAGATTTTTGGGAGCTTGATATTGGACAGCAAACTCAGTTTTGGGATATGGTTCTGTTTTGTTTCCCAGTTCCAGCTGTGGGTTACATTCCACTGAGAGGATCCATTAGCCAATTCAATTGCAGTTAGTTACCCACAATGGTGGTGTGCCACTGTTGCACTTGGGTGAGCATCACATCAGAATGTTTGCTGCTGAGTATCTTAGACCACGAGTTACTTGGACAGATGTTGGGCATTTTCCCCCAGTCACTCATGTATCCCTTCTGGCACTAGACAAGCTAACTGTCTGGGGGACTGACTCTCTTCCAGATTTCAGCCACGTCTCTCTAAGTTCTATACCAACAGATATGGTGTCTTCGGCAGTAGGGTCTTACCATTAACCTTTGGTGGGTACTCAAGTGCTCTGAAAGAAATCTGTCTTCATTTGGGAAACCTTGTAGGTCTCTCCGATCAACAGCTCATTGTGCATGTTAACACATCCAGGTACTCGGAGTTACAGGACAGTGCCAAGGGAAAAGAAGGAAGAAAAAGATAGGTAATATACAAGAGAAAGAGAGAAGAAGATAGAGAGGGGGGTGAGGGAGAGTGAGAAACAGAAGATTAAGGTTAGTCTTTATCATACCATTTCCAAGGTCCTTTGATTCAGGTGTTCCCTCTAAGGACCTGATGAAGGTTCAACATGTTAGTCTGTCTTTCAGTATATAAGATTTTATGGTAGCGGTTCCATGTGGGTCCAGTGTTTGGAAATTTTTATTTTTTAACTTCTAAGTGGGTTCTGTACCTTAGTGATTATTTTCTCATCACTTTTACACTGGCAAAATTTCTAGTAATTTTAAAGTGCTGTTTCATCTTTTAGGAAGCTGGCCACCACAACTTCAATATCTGTCCAACTCAGTATCTTCCCAGCACACTGTTATCATTGCACTGTGTTCTAGTGTCTCCAGAATGGTTTGCCATCCCTGGAGAACAATACCAAACTAATCACAAAACAAATAACAAAGAATAAATTCTGGTTATTTGTTTCAACAACCTGCATGCTCCTTGTTGCAGTCAGGTTCGCATTGCTGATAGAAATCACCAAACCAAAAGCAGCTAATGGAATAAAGGTTTATTTTGGCTTTCAGGCTCGAGGGGAAGCGACACGATGGCAGGGGAAATGATGGCATGAGCAGAGGGTGGACATCACTCCCTGGCCAACATAAGGTGGACAATAGCAACAGGAGAGTGTGCCAAACACTGGCATGCGGAAACCTGCTATAACACCCATAAGCCCACCCACAACAATACACTCCCTCCAGGAAGCATTAATTCCCAAATCTCTATCAGCTGGGAACCTAGCATTCAGAACACCTAAGGTTATGGGTGACACCTGAATCAAAGCACCATACTCCTTATGGTTTCTAGTATACACAGCTTTGGAATTTTAACTCAATTCTCAACAGTTGTTTCATCTTACAATAGTAGTGGTCCATTTATTTCTTTTTCCAGTAGTATTTCCCTTGTTAAGTGCCACCAACTTAAGTTTTT
This sequence comes from Jaculus jaculus, assembly GCF_020740685.1. Taxonomy (NCBI): domain Eukaryota; kingdom Metazoa; phylum Chordata; class Mammalia; order Rodentia; family Dipodidae; genus Jaculus; species Jaculus jaculus. The sequence goes on along the minus strand of NC_059106.1, from coordinate 154,903,768 downwards.
CAAATGAAGCATAAATACTTTAGGCATGGGAACAAGTTGATTCTGGGGTAAGTTAGTACACATAGTGGTATATATTTAATATACTAGACATCTGGTATAAGAAAAGATTCCTAGGTTAAGTTTTGACACTGAGAAAAATCTCATAATTTTGACAAATTTATTTTGCTAGTTAAAACACATAATTTTTTCCTAAAAATAATTAATTGCTATGTTTTAAAATTCCATTTGGCTGACATTACAGTAAGCCAAAGTGTTATTATTCTTGCTGACATTTTCAGGTTGATAAAGACATGAGTGATTTGTTTAGGCAGAAGTATTTTTAATTGAGAACCATTCACAGGGTCAGAGTTCTGACTGAGGTAACACCAGTGTTGCAAAAGGTACAAAGCACACAAAGATACATAATTTTTAATTATGTCATGTTAAATATAACCACCTTTTCAGAAAGTACCAATGTTTAACACTAGCGGTAAGAGTATAAGCAGTTACAAATTTAGGCAATATTAAAAGAAACTTTGTACATGATCGGTCAGAAAGATTCTGTGTTTTCTCTGTTAATTCTAGGTACCTGATACAACAACAAGCCAATCCTCTGATTCTCCTCTTTGTCTCTTTGTCTCTGTCTCTCTCTCTTTCTCTTTCCACCAAAAAGAAAATAAAAACATATGGGAACAAGCATAAGAAATAAACAAATATATGAGTGACCATTTAATGAGACTATAAGGAAGTAATACTTTAAAATAGAGTTTATTTTATAAAAGTAGTTCAATAACATAGATCGAAGTCAAATGAGATGATATTTTAAAGTATATTACAAACTTGTGTACATGCTTTCACACAATACAACTGAAAAAGAGCATTAAGATAGGCATGCTGAGTTTCATTATTATTCTGAGATATCTTACTATGAAGTCACAGTTTTGAAGAGATTTAAGAATTTATGATGTCAAGAACCTTGGAGGGACTTTCAGGAAGACAGCAGGTTATAGCCCACAAGCTGAGCATCTATAGCAAGTCCTCAGTAGAAGCCATAGGACCAGTACCTCCCACAGCACAGGGGGCGGCAGCAGAGGGAGCCATAGCCACCATAGCCCCAGCCATAGCCGCAGCCCAGGCCACCATAGCCACAGCCATAGCCGCAGCCCAGGCCACCATAGCCACAGCCCAGGCCACCGTAGTAGCTTCCGTAGTAACACATGGTGTCAGGAGTGGATGTTCAGGTGAGGATGAGCCGTAGGTTTCTTGTGTCTGGATGTCACTAACTGCCAAGTGCCTTTTATACACCTGGGGAGTTGACAGGAAAACCACAGGCATTGCAGTGTCACATATCACACTGCCGTGTTTCAGACAATGGCATGAGTGTCATGGTTCACCTGACAAACAAGGGCTGCATAACCCAGATAATTTTGTAATTATTTTGATTCCCAAGATCAAACCATGATGTGTCGAAAATTAACCTCTGGTTCTGTTTGAAAGATTTGCTGTCATTCTAATTTTAGTTCATGAAAGGTACATGCCCTGATTCTGTGGTAATTCATTGAAGTCCTATTTTTTAATCATTTGATATATTAAAATTTTTTTTTGAGAACTTTGTTATATATTACAATTTGGTCATCCTCTTATTTGATTATAGTCTTATGTCCCCCCCTCCCCCAACTCTATTCCACTGAGGGCCCTCCTCAGTGGGGTTATCAGTGGTAATCACTATGGAGTCAGTTTGTATGTGTGTGTAGGGGAAGAGAGGGACAATGCCTCAGAGTGCACCTCCCCACCCTCTGGCTCTTACATTCTTAATTTTTTTTTTATTAATTAGTCTTGTACTCAGTGAATACAGTCAAGTTGGTACCATTGTTAGCCTCCTCCATGTCCTTCCCCATCACCTTGGCCCCTCCTTGTTGAGATATATGGGCCCTCAGTTACGGGTAGGAGAAACATCTCTGCATATCATGACCCAACGAGTGGCTCTAACATTCTTTCCACCACCTCTTCCGCAAATTTTCTCTGTGCCATGTTGGGTTCATTTTTGGTCTGCTTCAGTGATAAGGTGTTGGGGGCCTCTGGGTCTCTGGATATCTGATTTGGTAGGAGTTGATTGTTCTTTGTGTCAATCTCCTTCACCCTTGGGCTGGCACCAGGTTCACCAGGAAAACAGAACCCTTGCCTGTTTTGCCTATTATTCTTAGTTTCAGCTGGGGCCCATTTGAGGCATGATGGAGTGGTTCTGTCCTTAGGATCTGCATCCATCTGAAGAAAAGAGAAGCAGATTCTCCAACCAAGAGTAGCTCCAGATAAATGGGATAACACTTATTTTTTTTTAAGAGAGAGTTTAGTAGGTGTAGGCCCTATTGTAGCCCATGATTGGTGGTAGCTTGATTATGGAGAGTGGGCTCAGTTTTGGATCTGGTTCTGACTTATTTCCCAGCTCCAGCTATGGGTTCCATTCCACTGAGTGGGTCAGTTATGCAAATCAAGAGTAGCTGGTTTCATGATTACCTCATATGAAGGAACTTATTTTGTGTTTTGCTTTTGATTTCTTGCCTTTGTTTGAACTTATGGAATGAATTAGATCTGGAGGGATATGTTTCCTGGTACTATTCATCAAAATGAGCTCAATATTGACTTTAACTTTCTTGGAAAGAAGTTATTATCATGGATAAACATATGCAGGATTTATGATGAATACATTATCTTTCTATATGTAGTTTCATAGTTCCAGAAAATAAGGAACAGATTTACCAGCAGAAATAATATATATACTGTTTCTTCTATTTTGGGTAAATTTAAAAATATTAAACGTATAGTTTTGAAAAGCAGCATGGTTGAGTTAGGCATGCCAGCATCAAATCATGTTCTTAACTATAAAATCAAGGGTCACATTTGCCCTCACACACATCTTTGCATTTCAACAGTAGTAAAATGTTTATTTAAATGTTTATGGGCACATGTTAGGGCTTACTTCAGTGGTAGAGTCTTTGCCTGGCAAGCAATAAGCATTAGTTGTAAACCCCAGTACTACCCTCTCCCAAAAGCAAGTGGATAGACTTATTAAAATGACCCAGCAAGCCATCACATCTTTATGTGTCTTTCAGTTTGTAGCCTGGGCATACGATGTTATAAACAGTGAAATGGAATCAGTTAAAGACAAGCTGTAATTTGGTTTGAAAATCTTGTCATCTTTTAAAGAACATCTCTCAGAAACCAAATAGATCTAGTTAAGAATATAGACCAGTGATTTTAGCAGTTAAACAGACACATCTTTATGAGTGACATATCTATGCTCTAGATGTAGGTACTGAGTGGTTTTATGAGGCGCTTCCTCTCTGACTTTAAAGTGGTTGACAGAAAAATGCTTTGTACCCCACAAATATCCCCAGTAGTAGAAAAGCTTCTCTTCTCAGTACTTAAAAAAAAAAAAAAAAGAGAAAACAGCTGAAACAGGAAGGATTTATTTTGGCTTATTTCTAGGTCAACCTGGTATACAGTGACATCCTACCTTGAAAAAACTGAAACAAAATAAAAGAAAATAAACAAACAATAAACAAAAAGTAACAAATATATAATAAATACAACTCCTTGGCTCTAAGAAGTCATAGGTAGAAGCATTTCTATGAGTAAAAGTCCAGCCTGGCACTACAGAGTAATTTCTAGGTCAGCTTGGGCTAAAGTGACATCATACCTTGAACCTAACTCTTTCATAAATTCAAAATATATTTTAAGAGAGGAGTCCACCATGGTCGGGAGGCATTGAGGCATAACCGTGAGGCAATTTTTCACACTGGTGAATGAATGTATTTCTAGCTTGATTTCTACATCATTTACTGAATCAAGGTCTTTCATTTGAATCCATATCTCAGCCAGCTTGTCCTGGTGATTTTGTGCCCACTTTCCTAATGCTGGCATGACATGTGGGCTACCATGGTGTCCTGTTTTACATGTGTGACAGAGTTTTGAACTCTGGTCATCATTTTCTTGCAGCAAGAACTTTGTTCACTGAAACATTTCCTTGGTCCCAAAACATCATATTTTTCATATCTTTCTGCTCTCTGTCATTGTAAATCTGAATAAATGAAGGGAGTAGTAAAACAATACCCCATCATGAGTGCTCTCCTGTCTTAAAATTTCCCTTGCCAGCTAATTGGTCCATTGCTTTGCCCTGTGCGTCAATTAAATTCTCAATACCTGGGCAGAATGAAGCCAGATTATTTGCCAGAATATAACGTGAATAACTCAGGTTGCATGAGAATCCGTTTTTCCCTCTGAAACAGTATGAACCAGCCTTCCACTGTTCATAATTCTCTCAGCAGTCTGGCTTTTTGAATTGTCAACACAATGGCTCAGTGAGCTCTTCTTACAGCATGTTCTGAAGTCTTCAGCCATAGCAGCAATCTCTTTAATGTTTATCCGACAAAGAAGTTGCAAAAATCCTGATAACAACATGTTCATATTTACTACAGTAACAATTCCATGGCTGGGTACCAAGTTTTGGCATTAGTTACTTTTCTCATGGCTGTGACAAAATACTAAATAAAAGAAATTTAAAGAAGCAAAATTTGTTTTGTTACATTGGCTCAAATTACAAGGGAACAGTCTGCCATTGCAGGGTGGCCATGGTGTCAATGATATGAAGCAGCTGGTGACAGAGTTTCCACAGTAAAGTGTAAAAGGTGATGAAAGCTGGTGCTCAACCTATTTTCTCCTTGCTGATCAGTCTATGAAGTTATCCCATGCCATGGTTCTACCTGCATTCAAAGAGTTCTTTTCATGTTGATTGTTCTAATCTAGAAGCTCCCTCAAACACATGCCAAGAAGTTTGTCTCCTAGGAGATTCTTTTTTTATATAATAACTTGTAATATTTATTTATTTATTTTTAATTAATTAATTTTTTAATTAATTAGTTTTGTACTCAGTGAATACAGCCAAGTTGGTACCAGAGTTAGGGCTCATCCATGTCCTACACCCTCCCCCTGACCCCTCCTTGTTGAAGTATATGAGTCATGCAATGTGGAGTTAGCCCACAGTTATGGGTAGGAGAAATGTCTCTGCGTATCATGACCCAATGTGTGGCTCTGACATTTTTTCCGCCTCCTCTTCTGCAAAATTTCCCTGAGCCATGTTGGGTTCATTTTTGGTCTGCTTCAGTGATGAGGTGTTGGGGGGCCTCTGGGTCTTTGGATATCTGATTTGGTAGGAGTTGATTGTTCTCTGTGTCAATCTCCTTCACCCTTGTGCTGGTACCCAGTTCACCAAGAAAACAACACTCTTGCTTGTTTTTCTTAGTTTCAGCTAGGACCCTTTTGAAGTATGATGGGGTGGTTCTGTCCTTAGGATCTGCATCTATCTGAAAAAAAAAAGCATATTCTCTGATGGAGAATAAAGTTAGCACCAGACAAATGGGATAACACTTATTTTTTATAGAGAATTTAATAGGTGTAGGCCCTCTTGTAGCCCATGATTGCTTGATATTGGAGAGCGGGCTCATGTTTGGGTATGGTTCTGACTTGTTTCCCAGCTCCAGCTATGGGTCCCGTTCCACTGAGGGGATCAGTTAGCCGAATCACGAGTAGTTGGTTCCCCACCATGGCTGTGTGCCACTTGTGTGAAAGCACCATGGCAGGTCATTTGCTGCTAAGTAGGTGAGACCATGAGTTGCTTGGACAGATATTGGTCATTTTCCCCCAGTCGCCCATGTAGCACCTTCTGGCACTAGATGCGCTGACTGTCTAGGGACTGACTCTCTTCCAGCTTCCAGCCATGCCATTCCATTTTACGTGTCAACCACACAAGGTGTCTTCAGCAGTAGGGTCTTACCACTAACCTTTGGTGGGTCACCAAGTGCTCTGACAGAAATCTGTCTTCTTTTTAGGAAACCTTGTAGGTCTCTTTGATCAAAAAGCTCATTGTGGAAGATAGCCTCATGCTAGTACTGGGAGTTACTGACCTTAATCTTCTACAGCTTCTCTCTCTCTCTGTGTGTCTCTCATTTTCTCTCTAACTCTTTTATATTCGTTATCTTTTGCTTCCTTTTCTTAGTGGGCACTGACCTGTAACTCCTAGTAGATTCTAAATGAAGTCTACATGACATGATATGTCATGATACTAGCCATGGATGTATACAGATGAACAAGCAACCCACTCTATCTCCTCTTCCAATCTGCCATGAAAGTACTAAGAGGAGAAAAGGGAATCAAACAGAAAAGGAAGAAATCAAAATGCTTTCAGTGCTGCTGACTTTACGGTATAAATGAATGATTCTGCCAGAAAAAAAAAAAAACAAACCTCTTATATACTTAATATTTACTGTAGAATATAACATAATGGTCAAATTAGCACAGGCAAACCAGAAGGTACTCTATATACTAATAATGAATGCACCAGGAAATCATTCGGGGGGAGGGGGAAGAATGTAATAATTGTTTTAAAAAACTAGGAAATGAATAATAAAATGCCTTGTAATATCCCTATCTAAAAATGACAATACTCTACAACAATAGAAAAGTAACAACATTTCCAATCAGCACAGACAAATTAGATGTTCTATATACCAATAAGGAACATGCCAAGAAAGTAATTGGGGAGAGGGAATCTCATAATTACTTTAAAAACTAGGAAATGAATAAATACAACACTTATAATATTCTTATCTAAGGAGGTGCAATATTCTTCAATAAAAGCTTTAAAACAATGAAGAAGAAAAATTGAAGAACACACCAGTAAAAGAAAAGAGGTAATATTTTCAAGGATTGGAAGAATTAATATTGTGAGAAATGTCTACTAAAATTGATGTACATATCCAGTGTACTTCCTTTAGAAGTCTAATTGCATTATTAGCAATACAGTCCTAAGAGTTTCATGAAACTAAAGTTAATTAATTAATTAATAAAAACCACAAAGGGCCAAAGCAGTCCCCAGCAGAAAGAGCAATGCTGCAGCTATTACAGCTCCAGTTCTCACATTTTATTATAGAACTCCATTGAACATTTTAGCAAAAAGAACAGATGCGTAGATAAAAGTAATGAAATGTTGGGGAAGGATAGTCAGTACAACAAATGCTGCTCTCTGAGGGGCAAGGCCACATGTTTTCACACAATCAGTGAAGTTGTTGGAACAGGTGGAACAAAGTGAAATAAATGACTCACACAGCCAGAACTGAGACATTAGCCCTCTAAAAAAAAAACAAAACAAAACAGAGTGTGGGGCTGGAGAGATGGCTTACCAGTTAAGCACTTGCCTGTGAAGCCTAAGGACCCCGGTTGGAGGCTCGATTCCCCAGGACCCACGTTAGCCAGATGCACAAGGAGGCACACGCATCTGGAGTTCATTTGCAGGGGCTGGAAGCCCTGTCGCGCCCATTCTCTCTCTCACTCTCTCTATCTGCCTCATTCTCTCTCTGTCACTCTCAAGTAAATAAGTAAAAATGAACAAACAAATTAAAAAAATAAATAAATAAAAATAAAAGTAAACAGAGTGTGGGTGACTATTTGCTATAACAATATGTTGTTCAAAATATCATTTAAGAGAGAGGCTGGAGAGATGGCTTAGTGGTAAATGTTTGCCTACAAAGCCAAAGGACCCAGGTTCAGTTCTCCAGGACTCATGTAAGTCAGATGCATAAGGTAGTACATATATCTTGAGTTTGTTTGCAGTGGCTGGAGGCCATGGCATGCCCTTTCTTTCTTCCTCCCCCACTCCCTCTCTCTCATCTACCTATTTCTCTATCTCTCAAATACATAAATAAAAATTTTTAAAAATTCTTTAAGAGAAATGTTCAGAATTTCATATACCCACCAGTGATTAAAGACTAGTGAGATAAAAGTGGTCATGATCAATTGCATAATGATACATTCTATATATGTATTGAGTTACCATAATAAAATCACAAACATGGAAAAAAATTTCAGCACTATTTACAATATACATAATAGATACATAAAATAACCCAAAGGTCAAAAGTGTGGAAAGTTTTTATGTATTTCACTACAATCTTAGAAATGCAGTTCAGACTCACTATTAGGCACATACTACATCTTTTTTAAAAAATATTTTTTGTTCATTTTTATTTATTTACTTGAGAGTGACAGAGAAAGAGGGAGAGAAAGAGACAGAGAGAGAGAGAATGGGCACACCAGGGCTTCCAGCCACTGCAAACGAACTCCAGACTCGTGCGCCCCCTTGTGCATCTGGCTAACGTGGGTCCTGTGAAATCGAGCCGCGAACCGGGGTCCTTAGGCTTCACAGGCAAGCGCTTAACTGCTAAGCCATCTCTCCAGCCCCCGCTCTTCTGTTTTTTCTTCCTCCCACTTCCTTTTTCACATTTTATCTGTTTCCAGCTTACATATGTTAGATTAAATTTTTCCATGGGAAGACAATCTTTGCATTTTCTTTTCTGCTGTTTTTATTTTCTTTTGTTATTATGGCTAAATCTTTTCTGGAGGAATCTGTTTATTTCCTGAGTCTTGCTCTGATTGGCTGTGCTATTAGGAAGCCAGTAGTCCACAGCTAGCTCAGGAAGTATTTCTGAACCCATGGTTTTAATCCGCATTGTTTTCAAACCCACAGAGCACTAATTACCGTTTTGTAGAAAGATATTTACATGTTCACTGCTGCACTTTTTGACCCAACATGAAAGTGCTATAGGTGACCCTATGAAACACACCATGACTGAGTGGGTGCTCCAACTGAAAAGTGGGTGCTGTATCTAAAAGACCCACCTATTCCACAAGAAATCTTATATCTGATAAACACTTACACTGAAGTAATGGGACACTGAATCATCATTAAAAATCCACCATTAATAAATCTGACAAGATGGAAATCAGTGAAATATCTTACAATTGTTTCAGAAAAAATAAAATCAATATCCAAGAAAAGCTTGACGAACTTTGTGAACTGCATCCACTGTGGGCAGTTTAAAACCAGGAAACAAGCGAGAACAACAGGAAGTGGAAGTCTTTCTGCATTCTCAGGGATTGCTAGAATTAATTTTTTGAAAAGTTATTTACTGAGAGGGATTTACATGTTAATACAATATCTATAAGCATTCAAATTAAATTCTTTAACAGAGAAAAGAGAAAAAAAAAGCAAATTTGTGAAATTCACTAGAAAGCACAAAAGAATTGAAATAGCCAGGGTGATTCTAAGCCCAAAACGTGCTGAAGTGATCACAACTCCTGCTCCCAGACTGCAATGCGGAGCCATGCTTATAAAAACTCAACAGCACCAGCGTAAAAGCAGACACGGGTGAGTGGCAGAGGATATAGATAAATCCACATGGCAACAGACAACTCACTTTTGAGTAAGTTGTCAAACCATGCAATGAAAAAGACAGTTTTTCTACAAATGGTGCTAGGGAAGCAAAATGTTCATTTGTGCAAGAAAGAAGCTGGAGAATCCCCTGCGATCATGCTTTTAGTCCTAGAACTTTGTTTCTGCAAGAGAAACACAGGTGTAAAACTCTTCAAGGCATAGGGAGAGATTAGCTTTTTTAAAAAAAAAAAAAAAAGAAAGATTCCGCTAACAAGGGAGATAAAGCCAAGAGTAAAGAAATAAGACAACACCCACTTAATCTTTTACATCGCAAATGAAATAATTACTGGGAAGAAGAAACAGCCCATAATGGTTAAAAGTATTTACCAACTACACGCTACATGGTGGGTAAATACCTAGAAAAAAATATATGCAAAAAATATGCACTCAATAGATTAACTAATGAATGGAATATACATTTCTCAAAAGAAAAAATTCAAATGACCAATTTGTATTTTAAAAAAAAAAATGTTTAACGTCCCCAGGCATCCATTTAGGGGAGAAAATAAAAACCTCTTTGAGATTCCATCTCCACCCCAGTGAGGTTGCAGAGAAAGAGGAATCCTAATTAGTACCCTGCTGCTGCAAATGCTTATGTTGGAACAAAAGTTGTGACAATAGTATAGGATTTGGAAATCTAAATAACACAGAAAAATAAATATAAAACAACCACATGGCCCAGCTACACAATTCTTGAGTGGGGTTACAAGGGAGCTGAAATCACAATACCACAGGACAGGATATTTATGCCATCCATATTTCATGCTGCACACTTAAGAAATGGATTGAACTAGTTATTACGCTAAGCAAATAAGGAGAACTCAGAAACAAAGTTATCACATGTTTTCTATCATACAAGAAAGCTGATTATGAATTGAGCAATATATGACTGTACATGTGTATAGGTCACAGGCTGTGAAATAAAACATGCTTCAGAGTGATAAGGAAGAAAACTGTATGGAAGGTGATAGAGTGAGATGCCATACATGTGACATGAAAGCAGAAGAGGGTACTACTGTTTGAGAGAGGGACTGACCAGCAGGAGGGGCATGCGTGATGGAGGAAACATGTATTGGGTAAGGATGAGTCAGAACATAGTAAAATGACATCTAGGCATAACAGTGCCTATAAGTCCAATCAGGTCCTATAAGTGTATGCTACCTTGAAACTTACTAAAATGTTTACAAAAATGATGGGCTAGGGAGATGGTTCAAGGGTTAAAAGTGCTTGCTTGCAAAGGTATTGGCTTAAGTTGGCCCAAGTTCCATTTCCGCTAACCACATAAACCCCAATACACAAAGTGCCTCGCGCATCTGGACTTCATTTGCAGCGGCAAGAGGCCATGGCAGGCCTTCTCTCTCTCTTTCTCTGTGCTAGAAAGTAGCACATAGAAAAATAGAAACATATTTGAAAAAAAGAATATCACAAGTATTCTTTTTTGTGGTTGTTTTGTTTTTTTGAGGTAGGGTCTCACTTAGCCTAAGCTGACCTGGAATTCACTATGGAATCTCAGGGTGGCCTTGAACTCGCGGCAATACTCCTACCTCTGCCTCCTGAGTGCTGACAAGTATTCTTTAAAAATTTTTTTTTTGTTTATTTTGATTTAATTATTTGAGAGCAACAGACAGAGAGAGAAAGAGGCAGGTAGAAAGAGAGAATGGGTGTGCCAGGCCCTCTAGCCACTGCAAATGAACTCCAGATGCATGCGCCCCCTTGTGCATCTGGCATCTGGGTTCTGGGGAATCAAGCCTCGAACTGGGGTCCTTAGGCTTCATAGGCAAGTGCTTAACCGCTAAGCCATCTCTCCGTCCCTGACAAGTATTCTTTTTTTAAAAAAAATTATTTATTTATTTATTTGAGAGCGACAGACACAGAGAGAAAGACAGATAGAGGGAGAGAGAGAGAATGGCGCGCCAGGGCCTCCAGCCACTGCAAACGAACTCCAGAAGTGTGCGCCCCGTTGTGCATCTGGCTAACGTGGGACCTGGGGAACCAAGCCTCGAACCGGGGTCCTTAGGCTTCACAGGCAAGCACTTAACCACTAAGCCATCTCTCCAGCCCCCTGACAAGTATTCTTAATGAACGTAATAACTGTAAAGGAGGGAAGTGTGCCTTGGGGAAACAGTTGAGAGGTATAGTCACTACAATAAATGCTGGCATCCGAAAGGGAAGGACTACATGTTCTTGCACATTTACAAGAAGTCCAGATCCATCTTGAAGAAAAATGTGGAGGAATAATAGTCATTTGAGAATGCGAAGGGTGGTGAGAGGGCAAGATGGAAACTCTCAGAAACAAAATATTGTTTGTAAAGAAAACGAGCGCTTCTAAATTGTCAGAAGAAATGCAAACCAGTTCAACCATTATAGAAATCAGCGCATACGAAGCCCAGCTTCTAGTATGCATACACCAGGCTTACAAGAGAGCAATCACAGCATTTTTATTTATTTATTTTTCAATTATGAACTGTAATATTTAAACATTTTGAAAATGGTCATATTCCTGTCAGGTTATTCTTTTATGCTCCCTCTGGCCTGCACCAATTCTCCTGAGCACCCCCACCAATGGGATATTGGTAGTTTCAGTGTGGTCATAGACATGCCAGTCAGTTTCTGAGGGGAATTTAATGCTGCACAGTACACCTTCACCCCTGTGGCTTTTGCATTCTTTCTGCTTCTTCTCCCACAATGTTGCCTGAGCCTTGGAGGGCGTACAGAAGCTGAGTTTTGTGTTGAGCTCTCAGAAGTCTCTGAATTTTTTGCTTGGGTGGGTTTTGTGTCTCCTCAGTGGCTATTACCATCTCCCTGGAGGTGATTCTCAGGCTCACAGTGAAAGCAGCAGCACTGAATCTGACCCTTCCCCTATAATGTTTCATGGGCCCTGGCAGATGTTATAGAGATGGCTAGGAACTGGACGTTCTCTTCTTGTCATTATGACAAGCCTTAGGTCCCCCTGGTATCGGTTGCCACCTGTAAAACCAGGTCCGGTAACCAGAAGTGAGAGCAACCCTGACCAAAGGGAATGAAAAAAAAAAGATTATATATAAATATACATATTAATTACACTTTTTGATGGACATCACCCCTCCATTTAGCCAAAGGACAAGGTAACTTTCCCTGTATGGTCAATGATGCTCCATTCACACATTGTCAAATTTAACTAGAAAAACACTGATTTGATAGACATATGTGCACTACCATAATCACTGTGGCATTATTCCCAATGGCAGAAAATAGAAACATGCAAAATATCTATAGATAAAGGATAAAGAAGCGTCATTTTCTCCCCCTCTCCTGATTGCTTTCTCCCACTTACCCCTACCACTGTCTATTAGTAACCACACACATTGGAAAAGTTGCACACAAACATAAAATCTTGTATGTAAAGCTGAATGGAACTATTTAATAAAACAATAGAAAGAAACATTTGCAAAGATATAGTTTATTGAATAATATATATTTCTACAACAAATCAGAAAGTTAAACTTAATCACATTTTATACAACATTATAGAAGAAACTTTTTTTTTTTCTAAAATAAATCTCACACAATCAAATTAAAGGTGAAGAATAAGGCAGCCATGTTGCAGATCATTTAACATTAACAGACAGTTTTGTAGATAGTTGAAATTTTGAAGATATTTCAGAATTTCTGATGTGTATATCTTGGTAGGATTACGAGGAAGACCACAGGTTACAGCCCACAGGATGAGCATCCGCAGTAAGTCCTCAGTAGAAGCCATAGGACCAGTACCTCCCACAGCACAGGGGGCGGCAGCAGAGGGAGCCATAGCCACCATAGCCCCAGCCATAGCCGCAGCCCAGGCCACCATAGCCACAGCCATAGCCGCAGCCCAGGCCACCATAGCCATAACCCAGGCCACCGTAGTAGCTTCCGTAGTAACACATGGTGTCAGGAGTGGATGTTCAGGTGAGGAACAGCAGTAGGTTTCTTGAGTCTGGATGTCACAACCTGCCAAGTGCCTTTTATACACCTGGGGGGTTGACAGGGAAACCACAGGCATTGCAGGGTCACACATCTCAATGCTATGCTTCAGTGTCATTAATACCATTACTTACCATAAAAACAAGGCCTACATAACTGAGATAATTTGCCTCCTTTGTTAAGATGCCAAAATCAAATCCTGGCATCTTATAAATAAAGACCTTGTTCCATTTACAACACTTGCTCTCATTCTATATTTATTTTATTGTATACACATGACTTGTTTCTGTGGTACAATACAAATCATTTAAAATGAATATTTTGGGCTGGAGGGATGACTTAGCAGTTAAGGCATTTGCCTGCAAAGCCAAAGGAGTCTGGTTCAATTCCCCAGGACTCATGTTAGCCAGATGCACAAGGGGGCACATGCATCTGTAGTTTGTTTGCAGTGGCTGGAGGCCCTGGTGTGCCCATTCTCTCCCTCTTTCTCTTCAAATAAATTAATATATATTATGTATATATATAATGAATATTTTACTTTTATATGTCTGATATCTCCCTAGATGCTATGTTTTATTTTATATTTTATTTTCTTTTGTTGACTTTGTGAAATGTATCTTGTCTGGAAGGATGTTTCAGATGAAGAGCAAGCTAGCTATTTGTCTTGCATTGGTATGTTGGCAGGAAGTTATTTTCCTATAGAAACACATCTCAGGCTTATATTAGATATGTTTTGTATACAAAATTTAATTTTTTTTCAAGAAAATAGATGACCATTTCATGGAATGAAATTATGTAGGTTCCAAACTTCCTTTGGAGTCTATTTGAAGATGCTATAGTTATAACTGTGAAAACAACATGGTTGAGTTGAGTGGCCCAACATCAAATTTTATACTCATGATTTTACAATCCAGAGTCATGTTTGGTCTCACAGGTGGCATTGCAAGTGCAGTACTGGCATGGCTCTTTCAAAGTTTATGTACAAATTCTGGGGACATACTTCAGTGTTAGATCATTTACCTAGTATCCACATGAAATTACATGCCTATATGCAATTCTCAGTTCATTCTTTCTACAAAAATAAGTAAGTGGGTTCCTTACTCATTATTTCATTCTTCTTGCAGCTGATTAGTGAAGTGTTACTTTCAATAGTGAAACTTCATAAGGACAGATTTTCGCTTGGATCTGATTTTTTGTAAAACTCATTTATGAGTATTTTGTAGATACAAAGTGCACCTAGTTAAGCCCATAGCTCACTCTGTTTGGCAACCTAACAGTAAGAGTTATCAGCAGTCAAAATTTAGGTATTGGCGGATTTCATGAGAAGTTCTCTAATTTTTTTTTCCAACCAGAAAAAACCCTTGGAGCCCACACATACTGCTAGTGGTATACTTTACATTACAAAATAAACATAAAATCCTATATCCTGAAAGACTGACTAAAAGGTTGAATCTTTATCAGATCCTTAGAGGGAACACCTGAATCAAAGGGCCCTGGAGTGGGTATGATGAAGACTAACCTAAATGTTTTCCTGTTTCCCTCTCTCTCTTCCTTCCTTCTTCCTTCCTTCCTTCCTTCTTTCTTTCTTTCTCTTTTAAATTACTTATCTTTTTCTTCCTTCTTTTCCCTTGATGCTGGTCTATAACTTCCAGTAACAGGATGTGGTTAACATTTACAATGAGCTATTGACCATAGAGACCTACAAGGTTTCCCAAAAGAAGACAGATTTCTGTCAGAGCATTTGAGTACCCACCAAAGGTCACTGGTAAGACTCTACTGCAGAAGACACCATATGCTGTTGGTACAGAACCTGGAAAGACCTGGTTGGAATACAGAAGAGAGCAAGTCCCCAGTTAGCTTGTCTAGTGCCAGAAGGTGCTACATGAGCAACTGAGGAAAAGGGGAAAAATGGCCAACATCTGTCCAAGCAACTCATGGTCTAAGCTACTCAGCAGCAAACAACCTGATATGATGCTCACCCAAGTGCAATAGTGGCACACAGGTGAAGGAAATAGACAAGAGAACACTTAACTCCTACCAAACCAGAAATCCAGAGACACAGAGATTCCCAAGACCTTATCACTGAAGTATACCTTAAATGAACCCAACACGGCTCAGGGAAATTTACAGAAGAGGGGGCGGATGGATTGTTAGAGCCACAAGATGGGAAATTGTGCACGGAAACATTGTCTCTTCCCCATAATGGATGGCTACCCCCACAATGCATGACCCACAGTCCCCAGTGAGGAGGGTCCCTTCAGAGGGAGGAGCAAAGGGAGGAGGCTGATGATGGCACCAATATGGATGTTTGCACACTGAGTATGCAAGTAACTAATAAAAGAAAATTAGAAATAAAAAATAGCCCAGGGCTGGAGAGATGGCTTAGTGGTTAAGATCTTGCCTGTGAAGCCTAAGGACCCCAGTTCAAGGCTCAATTCCCCAGGACCCACATTATCCAGATGCTCAAGGGGGGCACATACATCTGGAGTTCGTTTGCAGAGGCTGGAATCCCTAGTACACCCATTCTCTCTCTATCTCTCTAACTGCCTCTTTCTCTCTCTCTCTATCATTCTCAAATAAAATAAAAATACACAAAAAATTTAAAAAATAGCCTAAAGATCATTTTCTCTAATCTTGCATTACCTAAATCTTCAGAGCTCTGAAGCCTTTCCAATGCTTCAAATGAACAATCAAAATAGTCCTATTGTGGCAAAGGCAGGCTTTAGGCGATTTATTTGGTTGACAGTTTGCTTTTTTGAGGTAGAGTCTCACTCTACCTCAGGTTGACCTCAAATTCACTATGTAGTCTCAGCGTGGCCTCAGACTCACAGCATTCCTCCTACCTCTGCCTCCTGAGTGCTGGGATTAAAGGCATGCACTACTATGCCCAACTTGACAGTTTGCTTTTTAATATATGAGGCACTATAGTAACTTCACATACTATAGTGATAGTGTAGTTCTGATTTAAAGGGATATTTACTAAATACTCAAGCATAAACAAGCTTTTACAATGAAAATAAATAAATAAAATAAAATAAAAAATAAAAAATAAATAAGGAAGTGCTTATTTTAGCTCATAGTCCATCATGGTGGCAGAACTATGAAACAGCTGATCACATTGGGTCTTCAGTCAGGAAATAGAGAACAATGAATGCTGGTTATCACCTCATTTCTTTTGCTTATTTACTCCTGGACCTACCTTCACATCTGGAATGTTCTTGTCCATACATGTGATGGGTGTTCTCACCTCTGTTAATTCAATGACTCAACATAGAAACTCCCTCACAGGCCTGCTCTGTATTTTAGTTCTAGTTGATTCTAGATCCTGTCAAGTTGATAGTATTAATCATCATCAGCCCACTCTTTGTCAATTTGACACCCAAGCACATCACTTTTAAGGCATAACTTTTCATTTGTTGTCCTCCTAGGACTTGGGTAGCAATCCCTCTAGCTCTGCCTCCTGCTTCATATATTGCTTCTCTATTGGACCATTTCCGCTCTGTGCCTGTACTTTTCATTGACGGATGACCAATGGTCTTAGCATCACCAACACTCATGGCTATGTATTACAATGTAAAATTTATCATCCCAGCTTTATCTAGTGCTCTTTGGGGTCCCCTTGCCAGGCTCCCAAATATGCAATCAATTATTTGCCCTGAACGACTTTTATGTAGACTGACGCAATTCTCTATGATTTCTCACATTTCTTTCTTTTTTTAAAATTATTTTAGAAAGAGCAAAAGCAAGGGAGAGTCAGAGAGAGAAGACAGATAGTGAGTTAAGGGCCTCAGCTATGACAATCAAACTCCAGATGCTTGTGTCACCTAGTGGGCATGTGCGACCTTGCATTTGGCTCACCTTTGTGCATCTGGCTAGCATGGAATCTGGAGAGTAGAACATGGGTCCTTAGGCTTCTCAGGCAAGCACCTTAACTGTTAAGCCATCTCTCCTTCTTTGCTAAACTTAACATCTTTCTTTGGTGTGTGTGTGTGTGTGTGTGTGTGTGTGTGTGTGTGTGATATCTGTGTATACATATGTTCATTTGCATGTGGGTACACATGTGTGAATGTGTACGGGGCCTGTGTTCATGCTGAATGTCTTTCAGAGAATACTCTTAACTTCATCTATTGAGGCAAAGTCTCTCATGTGAACACAGATCTCACCTCTCTGGCCCATCTAGGTACTCAGCTTGCCCTGTAGATCTCCTGTGCAGTGGTTTGAGCATAAAATGTCCTTTGTGGCTTCAAGTATTTGTAATTAAGTTCTTCACTCTTGTAAGACAATAGTTTTAATACACTGGAACACCTCCCCAGACTCCATGCTTCACACTTTTTGTGTCATTTTTATCT
Organism: Jaculus jaculus; assembly: GCF_020740685.1. NCBI lineage: Eukaryota > Metazoa > Chordata > Mammalia > Rodentia > Dipodidae > Jaculus > Jaculus jaculus. The sequence goes on along the minus strand of NC_059106.1, from coordinate 154,886,173 downwards.
CTCTATATTTTATCTTTCTATATCTATCTCACTATAGATCTGAATAAATGCAGAGATCAGAAGCTATAGCAGAGCCTGAATGCTTTCCTACCTTAGACTGTCTTCTGACAAACAACTTAGCCCAAAGTTTTATTTTCTACATCACTTCTTGGTACACTGGCAGAAATAAAATTGTGAGAACATAACTTTAATGCTTTTTAGAATAGTTTATGGTAGGTCCTTGTTCCCTCTGAAACTTTGTGGGGAGACACTTGTTCACTGTTCACAATTCTACTAGTATTCTGGTATTTCAAATTTCCCACATATGCCTCAATTAGCTATGTTTTCAGCATGATATGGATTCTCTATTTTGTAGTATAGTAGTTTCCCTTCTGACTTTGTGTCTAACCCAAAGTTTTTTGCAACCCACAAATACTGCAGCGGTAGATATTTTTCTTTTTATTTCTGAACAACAAAAAGATCATCATGGATATGTAAATATGATGTAAGAGTTCACTACTCATGAACATTCATATAGAATAATAGTCAAGAGAAATAGGAGAAAAAGAAAAGAAACAGATGTAGGGTAAGAAAGTTAACAAATAGCTTTACAGCAGAAGACATTAATCTATTTTCAAGGATTTAGAAGATTTACCTGAAGGAACTCATACCTCATTAATGCTTTCTGAAAGAAGTTGGATTTAAAATCAAATTAAAGAAACCAAAATATTATCTATCTGTCAATAATGGCATGACAAAAAACTGGATTAAAATATTACAATACTTTCAAAGATAATAAACTACCTAAAAATTTACTTAACCAAGTATGTTAGTGACTTCTATGGTGAAAACCTTAAAACATAAAAGAAGAAAATGAAGATGACACTGGAACTATATAACATTGACATAGATTGGTAGTATTAATATTGTGAAGATAATTTACAAATGTGGCCTGCATTTTCTATGCATCCCAGATGAAGTTATAATTAAATACCTTACATAGCTAGAAAGCCTAACCCTAATATTTATCAGAAAGTACAAAGACCCTGGGTAACCAAAACAATCCTAAAGAGAATGAATATGCTAGGGATAGAACATTACTTGGTTTCAAGCTGTACTACAGAGCCACACTTACAAAACTCAATTTCCCTAGCACAGAACAGATGTGTGGACCAGCATAATGGGATAGTTGGTCCATATATAAGTCCACAGATCTACAGCAACCTTGTGTTTGACAAAGGTGTCAAATTCAACCTTGAGAAAAAAAGTCTTCTCTGTAAGATATGGAGTTGGGAACCAAGGGTATCTATATGTAAAAGAGAGAAACTAAGAAAATCACTTCAAATGGGCCAGTGACTTGGTATTAAATTTGAAATTTCTAGAAGAAAACACAAGTAAGTCAGTTCAAGATATAGGACTAGGCAACTATATTTTGTAAAAGATTCCAAAGGCCAAGGAAATAATGCCAAGAACTGACAAATGGGATCAGATTTAAAAAACAAAACAAAATAAAACAAAACAAAAAAACTATGCAACAGTGGAAATAATCACCAACCAGAGGGAAGAGTTAGCAAATACTTTTTTTTTTTGCTGTTTATCTGACTGATGATTAATATTCACAAAACAAGTTATCAAAAGAACCAAAATGTCAGGGCTGCAGAAAGGGCTCAGCAGTTAGGTTGCTTGCCTCCAAAGCCTAATGACCCAGGTTCAGTTCCCTAGTACTCAGTTAAAGCCAAATGTGGAAAGTGGCACATGTATCTGGAGTTCATTTGTAGTGGTTAGAGGCCCTGACCTGCCTATTCTCCCTCCCTCCCTCCCTTTCTCTCTCTCTCTCTCTCTCTCTCTCTCTCTCTCTCTCTCTCTCTCTGTCTGCCTCACTCTCTGTCCTTGAAAATAGATAAATAAAAATTTTAAAAGACAACCAAACGTTTATCAGTAGAGAATGTGAAATGTTTGTTCTCTCTCCCTCTCTACTTCTCCTCTGCATACTCTTTCTACCTCTGTCTCTTCTTCTTTCCCTCATCTGTTCCTGATTTCTTCTCTCCCTTGTCCACAAGCAAACACAAGTATGTGACCAATGAGGCAGAAATACACAAAAACATATATGCCAAGTTGATGAAATCTATTTAATAACTGAACAGTAAGGCAGTATGTTCAATTAGTTTATTTAATAATACTTATTTTTCTACAGCATAGTTGAATGTTAAGTTTTATCACATTTTACAGATCCTATAAAGATGATGCAAAATCATCTAGTGCAAGATGTCACATAACCAAAATGAAGATGAGGGACCAAGAAAGGCATGCAGAATCTATTTTTTTTCTTGTCACATAGTTTAGTACAAATTAGGAAGCTTTGAGGATATTTAGGGATTTCTGATGCAGGGAACTTGGAGGTACTTCCAGAAAGACAGTGGTTTGATCTCAGCGTCTGGAAAATATCCTTAGTAGAAGCCATAGGACCAGTACCTCCCACAGCACAGGGGGCGGCAGCAGAGGGAGCCATAGCCACTATAGCCACAGCCATAGCCACAGCCCAGGCCACCATAGCCACAGCCGTAGCCACAGCCTAGGCCACCATAGTAGCTTCCGTAGTAACACATGATATCTGCAGTAGACTGTTCAGGTGAGGAGGAGCGGCAGTAGGTTTCTTGAGTCTGGATGTCACCTTCTGCCAGGGGCCTTTTATACACTTGGGGAGTTGACAGGGAAACCACAGGTATTACAGTATTGCACCTAAGTGGCACTGTTTACCTGAAGAGCAAGATTGTGATAATTAAGATGATTTTACTTCTGTCTGTGTCCAGATTCCATGATCAAATTATGGGGTTTTAAGATGAAATTGTGCTTCTGTTTCCAAGATTTGTGGTCACTATGCTTACTTTAGTGATTGCATGTGACATGGTACAACTTATTAACAATTATCTCATACTTATATTCGTTTGGTTTATAGTTCTCCATAGGAAGAAGGTCTTTGTTTTTTTTTTTCTTTTATGCCATTTATTTTGTTATGTTACAGAGGAATAAATCATTTCTGCAGGAATATATTGCAAAAATCTTTCTCCTGAGTGAGATATTCATTCATTATATTGTTGACTACTTGGTAGTTCACAACTTATGTGAATATATCTGTGATTTGGTCAGAATCTATTGCATTTATATAGGCTCTTTTAAAATCTACAGAAAATTACTATTTTATGTAATGATATTTTAAATCTTCTATTCTTAACTTTGAGTTCCTATATGAAGATGTGATAGATGTTCTTGTGAATCACATTATATAGAGGATGCTCCAGCATCGAACCTTATGGACTTTCTTTTAAATCAGGTGTCATATTTGGGCCATATAGAAGTTTGCAATAAATGACTCCCATCTTCAAAGGAGCATTTACAGTTGATGAAGATGCACTTCAGAATAGATCCTTTGCCTAAAATGCACAATATATTACAGCTATAAATCTCAAACATAAAGTGTGTGGCTCCTTTAAAAGTGACTAAAGATGGTGGTGGTACTGACTGTACCCTCACTCAGTACACTAGTTCTCATCTTTCTTGGATGATATTACCTTCATAACAAAAGCAAATAAAAAAATCTCTGCAGGTTTTATCAAGATTATCCTTTAAAAATCCAACACTCTCACACCTCCCAAATGATGCTTAGTACTCTCAAGTTAGACACAATTGTTTTTCTTCAGATGGATGATGAAGCGACCCGGCATGTCTGCTTGCACACTGACACTAACAACACTTTGAGGTAAGCAAGGAATGAAACTGAAGCAGCAAGCAGTAGAGCAACTTATCTAAAGACAACAACACTATTATAATTAATCATTGTGTATTTGCACAACTAAGGATACACTATGGCATATAAAAGTGTATACATTCAGAGTTCTGTGACAATACATTTTTAGTCCCAAAACTTTGAATCTATTAGATGAAAAGATATACCTTCAAGATACAGGTATAGCTTGGCACAGCAGTGCATTCCTTTAATCCCAGCACTTGGGAGGAATAAGTAGGAGGATTACTGAGAGTTCAAGGCCAGCCTGAGACTACATAGTAATATTCTAGGTCAGTATGGGCTAGGGTGAGACCCTACCTCAAAAACAAAAAGAACAAAGAAAATACAAGATACAGGTATAGATAAACACTTTTTGCAAATGATTCCACTGACAATAGAAATAATATCAAAAGTAAACAAGTAGGGGCCTGGAGAGATGGCTTAGTGGTTAAGTGCTTGCCTGTGAAGCCTAAGGACCCCAGTTTGAGGCTCGATTGTCCAGGACCCATGTTAGCCAGATGCACAAGGGGGGGCATGCGTCTGGAGTTCTTTTGCAGTGGCTAGAAGCCCTGGCCTGCCCATTCTCTCTCTCTCCCTCTCCCTCCTTCTCTCTCTCTCTCTCTCTCTCTCTCTCTCTCTCCCCCTCTCTTCCTCCCTCTTTCTGTCCTTGTCACTCTTAAATAAATAAATAAATGAAAAAAAATTTAAAAAAGTAAACAAATAGGATTATATAAAATTGACAAGTTTCTACATATCAAAGGAAACATTCTTCAGTGTGAAAACATAGGCTACAATGGTTAAGAAAAATCTTTACCAACTTTATATCACATAGAGAATAGATGTTTAGAATATATACATTGGTGAAAAAAAAACTATACACCAATAAAATCATCCAGGCAATAGATGAAAGAATGTGTTGAATAGACTCTAATAAGAAATACATGGGCTGGACAGGTTGTTAAGTGGTTAACTATGCTTGTAAAGTCTGATGACATGGGTTCAATTCCCCAGTGTCCATGTAAACCCAGATGCACAAAGTGGAGTTCACATGCAGAGTCCCTGGCACACGCATTCCTTTTCTTTCTCCTTGCAATTAAATAAATAAAATATTTTTAAAAGAGAACAAATACAAATGGGCTACAAATATCTGAAAAATTGTTCAACATCCTCATGCAACCACTCAGGAAGGAAAATGAAAACTACTTTCAGTTTTCATCTCAACCCTGGTGAGAATGCAGATAAAAAGGAACCCTCATATGTTGCTGATGTAGATGTACACTGGTACAGAGACTCTGAAAGTCTATAAATGCTAAAATTAAAAAGAGAACTTCCATGTGACTTATATATACTAATATATATATATATGTATATGTATACGTGTGTATATATATATGTATATATATACATATATATTATACATATATATATTATATATATATATACATATACACCACTCTTGAATATACACACAAATGACTCTATGTCACAAAACCACAGGATTCCTGCTCATACACATTTATTGCTGTATAATGAACAGAAAATGAAAAAATAAGGCATACTCAAAAAAACCCGGGTGGTTTGTATATAAAATGCCCCCTACAGCCTTTTGTGATGAAGCCTCAAACTTAATTCCCAGCTGATGGAGCCTTTGGAGATGGAGCCTTGCTAAAGGAGTCCTGTCTTTTGAAGCATATCTTGAGCATTATTAGTCCAGCCCCATTGGGTTCTCAGAGCAAGGCGACTTGCTGCTTCCTGCTTCATGCTGACATGAAGACATGAGCCTCCTTTTTACTCCATCAAGCTTTTTACTCCTCAAAATACATCCCCTCAGATCTTTAAGTTAGAAATCAACCTTTTTTTCTCCATAAGATCCATCTGATTGTGCATTTTCTTATCACTGAGAATGTAACTGTTACTGAAATATTGTACTGAGAAGTGGAACCATTGCTGAAATAAAACAGACCATGTGCATTTATTTCTATCTTTTGGAACTGGTTTGTGGGAAGAATATGGACATGTTTGTGTCTTTGGATTAGAAAAGTTCTACAATGATATAAACACAGCCTAGTGGCCCTTTCTGGTGAGAGTTTGAAATATTATATTACAGAAAACCTGCGGACTGTGGAGGCTCAGAGGGGAAGAGTAATTGGTTAGGAACTGTAATAGAGGCTCTTAATATCATGTTTTGCGTTTCTTCCCATATCCTGAGAAACTGAGCAAATTTGACCTTAAACGTAATGGACTGGTGTGTTTGGTGGAGGAAAGTGCAGACAGAAAGATGTGAAATATATGGAATTTGGCACAGGAAGACATGCCAATATGTCTGGGTCCATGGACCAGAGGATTACAGCCACTTTAGCTGTTATTGTTTAAGAGATTACCACAATTGAGGATGGGCTAACTGCTCTGTATTGGGACAATTGTAAGAATGTGATTCCTTTGAAAGGAAAAGGCCTGAAGGAAGAATATGGATTAAGGTTCCTTCCCATCAACTCCAAACTTTATGGCCCCTTGATTATCAAATTTGGCACCTGTACCCATCTGGTAATGGTTTTGGAAGCATGAAAGTTCAGGATATAGAGGATAACTAAGTGCACACATTCTGTAGATGGCAACTATGTGAAGTGAGGTTGAAGTCCTTGCATGGAGGACATTGGGCACTATTGTTTGAGGTATGAAGATGAACCATGGGCTGCTATGGAAACCCCAGGATTTTGGAGATGCCAATACTATGGACAACTGCCAAGGGAAGCTTATAGTTCATTCACACTTTTCATTCTACCTGAAAAGCAAGAAGGACAGCTTGTGGTGAAGAGTTGTCTTTTGGAGTCCAGAGGATTTCATAGGATTTCATAATGAGTCCCAGCTTCCAAACACGCAGATATAGGATTTGTTTGCCTTCCTGTTTTTTTTTTTTTTTTTTTTTTTTTTTTTTTTTTTTTTTTTTTTACTGTGTCTCAGTCCAAACTTTCATTGCTGTGCCCCCTTTCCTCTTTTTTTGGAATTAGAATGTCTGTTCTGTGCTGTTAAATACCGGAAAGATATAACTCATGTTTAAATTTTGCAGGGCTCATAGTTAAGTGAGTGTCTTGAGTGTCATATGAGTTGTTAGACTTTAGAATTTTGAACAGTGTTGGGACTGGTTAAGACTGTGGGGGCTTTTAAAGAAGGACTGAATGCATTACGCCCTGCGCAATGGCCGTGAGTCTCTGGAGGACAGGAGTGGACTTATTAGTCCAACTTCACAGGGTGTTCAAAGCCAGTTCAGTTTTGTTCTTTCCTCCCTGCTATTGATATGAAGATGTGAGACAACTGTATGCTCTGCCATACTTTTCTCTCCATAATAAAATCTCCCTTCATACTACAAGGTGGAAATTAAACATATCCTTCCATAAACTGATTCTGTTTGGGTCTTTTGTCCGTCAATGAGAAAGTTATTGCTATAATGTATTAAGGCATAGGGAAAAGAGAGAAGAGTGCAATATCAATGGCATAAAGATATCACTGGGGAGTAATGAGAGGTAGTTTAGCAACAATAGTTTGTGAAGGTGATGGAAAAAGTAAGTAGTGGAGGAATATAAATTAGCACAATGGGAAATTACATATTTGCACAATTCTTTTTTTAATCATTTTATTTATTTATTTGAGAGTGACAGAGAGAGAAAGAGGCAGAGAGAGAAAGAGAGAGAATGGGCATGCCAGGCCCTCCAGCCACTGCAAACAAACTCCAGATGCGTGTGCCCCCTTGTACATCTATCTGGCTAACGTGGATCCTGGGGAATTGAGCCTCGAACCAGGGTCCTTAGGCTTCACAGGCAAGCGCTTAACCGCTAAGCCATCTCTCCAGCCCAGATTTGCCATTCTTTATACCATAAACATTAACAAATACTGTTCACAGTATAAATAAAGACTAAATATGTCATAATGGTGGTAAAATTCTAAAAATGATATTTTATTTTACTTCTAGCTCAGGCATGAAAATCAAACTGATAATGAGATAAGATATTATAGTGGTCAGAGTGGTTACTATTTGAAAGAAAATAGACACACATTAGAGAAATAATGGATAAAATGGGGACTTTAGAAGTAACTATTTGAATTATGTACCAAAATTCCTAACCAAAGCATTTTATAGAAAGTTTTTACTGTTTATCAAGGTGAAGTTTCATCATGGGGAGGAAAGCAAGGCAGGAGTCAACAGCAAGATACCACAACTTCTCATCAGAAGGAAGGAAAGAGGAGTGAGGTGAATTCACAAACACATATGGTGATGTTAACATTAACACCATCACAAGGACACTTCAATAGAATTGGTGGGATGCAAATTGTGCATATATCACACAAAACAATCTACTTTAAGTATACATAGAACTAACCTATGTCACTGCAATCATACTTATGCAAATATAACAAGAGGAAAATGAAGTTAAACTCAACAAAAATGTCTGCACTAGCAAACATAGACTATTATTCATAGTATAACAATATGGAAAATATATAAAGAAATATTGAAAAGAAAATTGAATTGTTTCTTTCTGCCTACCTTTCTCTCTCCATTTTCTGTATCAATCAATCTTGTCAACCTATTTCCTTTCCCTCTCTCAACAACCACTTTATCAGAGACAATAATAAAAATGTGATCAACTAGACAAGAATATACAAACAAATATTAAGCTGATGGGAACTATTAAATAAAACAACAAGAGAGCAATATCTGAAATGAAATATTTTATTTAATTTAATAACACATGTATTTCTCTACAGTCATGCTAAGAAAGTAATTTCTTCTAGTTGTTATAAAAGTCTATTGAAGATGAGGAATCACATATGTTTGCTGCATTTTATGTAGCTTTCTGAGATAGTTGCAGTTTTGAAGACATTTAAAAATTTTAATGTGAAGAAATTTGGGAGAATATCCAAGAATATATCAGATTACAGTCCATACTCTGAAAATCTATAGCAACTTCTCAGAAGAAACCATAGGACCAGTACCTCCCACAGCACAGTGGGCGGCAGCAGAGGGAGCCATAGCCACCATAGCCCAGGCCACCACAGCCCAGGCCACCATAGCCATAGCCCAGGCCACCATAGTAGCTTCTGTAGTAACACATGATGTCTGCAGTGGACCGTTCAAGTGAGAACCTGCAGTGCGTGTCTTGAGTCTGGAAATCACCACCTGCCAAGTGCCTTTTATACACCTGGGGAGTTGACATGGAAACCACAAGCATTACTGGGTCACATGTCATAACCATGCTTTGTAAGATATCATGAGAGAAAACAAGACTATCATAATTAAGATGGTTTCACTCCTATATAAGGATTCCAAGATCAGATCATGGGCTTTTATGATGAATCTGTGTTTCTGTTTTCAAGACTCTATGACATCCTCTATTAATTTTCATGATTACATATGACATACTTCCATCATATGATCCCATAGTGGTTTGAATGTGAATGCATATTCCCCATAGGCGGAGGTGGTTTTGATTAAGCTTATAACTTAAGTTGCCAGCAACCTGCTAAATGAGGTGTCACTAAGGACAGATCTTTTAGTCCAACATCTTTACCATAGGTATGTAAAGAGTCCATTTGAGCTCTGGCTGCTCTTGCTGATGTTGTTTGGTATCTTTCTGCTATGGATGCTAAAATGAGCCAGGTTCCTCTGCCAGTGATGGTACTTCCCCTGGAATATATAAACCTGGAATAAACCAGTCTCTCCCATAAGTTGCTTCTGGTTGGATGTTTGTCCCATTGATGAGAAGGTAACTTCAGTAGATGCAAAGCATTACAATAGTTACTTTCTTTTTTTTTTTTAAATTATTTATTTATTTATTTATTTATTTATTTATTTATTTATTTATTTATTTGAGAGCGACAGACACAGAGAGAAAGACAGATAGAGGGAGAGAGAGAGAATGGGTGAGCCAGGGCTTCCAGCCTCTGCAAACGAACTCCAGATGCGTGCGCCCCCTTGTGCATCTGGCTAACGTGGGACCTGGGGAACCGAGCCTCGAACCGGGGTCCTTAGGCTTCACAGGCAAGCGCTTAACCGCTAAGCCACCTCTCCAGCCCTACAATAGTTACTTTCTATATTTCTTTGTTTGACTCTTATTTATATATGCATTGAAATTTCTTGTACTTTCTTTTGTTGTTTGTGTTCAGTTATAACTAAAGGACATTTTCTGGAAAAAAATATTCCTTGCATTTTGCTTATGAATGAACTATTTGTTGGTTATGGTGCTGGTAACCTGCTGGAATAATATGTAAATATGTTTGAGATGTATTTTGAATCTTTTAAAATTTAAGTGGTTTTACAATCTGAAAATTATGGCTGGAGAGATGGCCTAGCAGTTAAGGTGCTTTCTTTTGAAGACTTAGGTTCCAGATTCAATTCCTCAGTACCCACTTAAGTAAACTGCACAAGGTGGCTCATGTGTCTAGAATTTGTTTGCAGTGGATAGAGGCCCTGGAGTGCCCCATAATCTATCTGTCTACATCTCTCTCAGACTCATAAATAAATAAATACATTAGTCTAAAGATTTTGCTTAGTGGTTAAGGTGCTTTCTTGAAAAGCCTAAGGACCGAGGTTTGATTCCCAAATACCCACATAAACCAGATGTAAAAGGTGGAACATGCTTCTGTAATTCATTTGCATTGGCTAGAGGCCCTGAATGCTCATTCTGTCTCTATCTGCCTCTGTCTGTGTCTCTCTTCCTAGTTTTCTCTCAAATAAATAAAAAAAATATTTTTTAATTTGAACATTAATCACATTTTTAGACAGAAATTACATATGTCCCATGCTTTGATTTTTGATCTTGTATAAAGAAGTTACAGGTATTACTCTGAAACAAACCTTTGTGGGTAGGTACTCAAATATCAAACCTCATGTGCATGATTTTTCACACCATAATCACATTTGTTCTCACAACTAGCTTTATAGGTTTAGAGTGGCTCCTGTTTTTAATAATATATGTTGTTTTCAAGGGATATATACATAATTGTAGGGATATTTCATTCTACTGGCTGATAGAGTCTTTGCTTAGCATGAACAAGATATTTTATATAATCCTCCCATAGGTCCCATTGGACAAAAATGGTATCAATACCTTAAATGACAATATATAAACCATGCACATTTTTCTTTTGAGTGTAGCTAATGTGTGAAATAATTAATATGAATGCTGACACAAGATGATTGAATAAATATAATCATTTGGATTAGCAGTTATCTCACAGTCCTGGTATCTCCAGTGGGTCTCCATTGCAACCCACAGTCCATCCTCATGGCTCCATCAGGTCTCCATGCAGGCACCAGCAAACATGCTACACACTGCCCATGGCGAATTCCCAAACACAAGACTGTGTTGCAAATTCATTGACCCTCTCCTGCATTTCTTATACTCCATAATAACAGGTAGGGTGCCAATTTGTTAATCCAGGGGGAACAAACTGTCTTTGAAGAACAGGACACTCCTTTAGCATTCAGGTCCCTTCAAAAGAGTTTACATTTGGGCTGGAGAGATGACTTAGCGGTTAAGCGCTTGCCTGTGAAGCCTAAGGACCCCGGTTCGAGGCTCGGTCCAGGTCCCACATTAGCCAGATGTACAAGGGGGCGCACGTGTCTGGAGTTCGTTTGCAGTGGCTGGAAGCCCTGACGCACCCATTCTCTCCCTCTCCCTCTATCTGTGTTTCTCTCTTTGTCTGTCGCTCTCAAATAAATAAATAAAAAATGAACAAAAAAATATTTAAAAAAAAAGAGTTTACATTCTTCCTGTTTTTCCAGTGTAGGTCAGCTAACCCAAGCTCAAAGGTTGTAATCACTCATATAATTACAGCTGAATAGGCAGAAGTTTCAGCCAAAATATTTCATTTCTGTGCCATAACCCTCTACTTACACCAGTCCATTTCTATGAAAATCAACCCTACACAACTTCTCGAGACATGGGCCTAGCAGCAAGTGTCTCACACAAATTGCTTCTAGCCCAGATCAGGAAAAGCTCTTTCTCACCCTCACAAGTCAAACATCACAGCCCATAGTCCTTACTGAATTCAGGTCTTTCAACTCTGACCAGGATAGTCCATCAAGCTTTGCTTACAGCACTGCAAGGTGTCTCTTAGGCCAAGGTTTCAAATCCTTCCACATTCCTCTTGAAAATCAGCTCCAAAAGGCCAAAGCTACACAGTCAGGTGTCTAGCATCAAATGGTATCACTCTTCAGTACCAACTTTACTATTGTAGTCAGATTCACATTACTAGCAAAACTCACATGACCAAGAGCAGCTTGTGGGGAAAAGGTTTGTTTCAGCTCAGAGACTTGAGGAGAAGCTCATGATGGCAGGGGAAAACAATGGCATGATCAGAGGGTGAATATCACCTCTTGGCCAACATATGGTGGACTATAGCAACAGTAGAGTATGCCAAACACTGGCAAGGGGAAACTGGCTATAATACTCTGGCTATAATACTCATAAGCCTGCTCCCAAGAATACACTGCCTCCAGGAGGCATTAATTCCCAAATCTCCATCAGCTGGGAACCTAGCATTCAAAACACATAAGTTTATGGGGGACATTTGAATCAAACCACCACATATGCCAAAAACAAATATAGGGAAAATGTCACTCAAAATAGTTTCAAAATTAATAAAATGCCAAGGACTAAACCAAATCAAGTTGGTTAAGTGAATGACTTTAAAACACTGAAGAAGAGAGTAAAGAGGGAGATGTTGAGCATCTAACATTATTTCATTTTCATGGATTGAAACACTATGCCATGCTCATGGATTGGTAGAATTAATACTAAGAAAGTAGAAACTCATGAAAACTGATCTATAGACTCATCAAGATAAAATGTCAGCTAGAGAGATGTCTTAGCAGTTAAAGCATTTGCATACGAAACCTAAGGACCCAGATTCAATTCCCAGCGCCCACATAAGCCAGATGCACAAGTTGGCACATTAGTTTGTTTTCAGTGGCTAGAGGCTCTGACATACCCATTCTCATTCTCATTCTCTCTCTCTCTCTCAAACCAATAAATAATATATTTAAAACAAAAAAGTAAAATTCTTAGTGGAATTATAATACATAATCTAAAATGTATATAAACATCCTAAAGAACTTTAACTGCCAAAGCATTACTAGACAGACTCAGCCATGCTGGGGACATCAGAAATCTTGTTCTGAAATTGTACTACAGAGCTTTTCTCAGAAACACTCTATGATATTAGCACAAAAAGACATGCCAACTAATGGAATAGAATAAATGGTCCATACTGTAACAGCCATCTAATCTTTGATGAAGGTATCATAACCATGCTTTTGAAAAAAGACAGCCTTTATAACATCATTTCTGAGAGAACATGATATGCAGATGTAAAAGATGGGGGCTGGAAAATTGGCTTAGCAGTTAAAGGTACTTGCTTTCAGATACATAAGAAAGAAACGAAGGGATCACCTCCAACTAGACTTGTAACTATATATTTAGTCTCAAAACTTTACAAAATATTTTATTTATTCAATAGACTTGTAACTATATATTTAGTTTCAAAACTTTACAAAATATTTTATTTATTCATTTGAAAAAGTGAGAAAGAGGTAGACAGAAAGGGGGGGTCTTTAGTCTTAATACTTTCTAAAATATTTTATTTATTTATTTATTTATGAGAGAGTGAGAAAGAGGGAAGGAGGGAGGGAGGGAGGGAGAGAGGGAGAGAGAGAGAGAGAGAGAGAGAGAGAGAGAGAGAGAGAGAGAGAGAGAATGGGCAAGCCAAGGCCTCTAGCCACTGCAAATGAACTCCAGATGAATGCACCACTTTTTGTATCTGAGTGCCTTAACTGCTGAGCTATCTCTCCAATTCTTAGTCTTAAAACATTTTTACCGCTAGAGGAAAACCTAATGTTTCCCAATTTTATACCTGACAGGGCATTAATTAATATCTACTATATATGAAGTCCTGCTAAAGGTTCATAGAAAAAAAAATCATCAAATTTTAAATTGGCTAGTGAATCTATAGTTCTCAGATAGTTGGCTGAATCTATAGTTCTCAGATAAAGAAATACAAGAAGGTCAATAACTATTTGAAAATAAAACAACATATTTTGCCATCCATTCAAGAAATGGAATTATGCTTTGAGATCCCATGTCACCCCTGATGAGGAAGTGTGGAGAGAGGAACATGTGTAGCCTGCCTGTGGGAATGTATATTGGTACAAGAACTTGGAAACCAGGTGAGAGTTTCCTTAAAGACTGAAAATAGAACTTTCACTTGAACCTGCCGCACCACTGCTAACTATGCATACAAGGAATACTAAGTCAAAATAGTCAAGACATTAGCACATATCTACTTATTGCTGCACTAGTCACAAAAATGCACAAAATAATCATTATGCCTGTAAACATACATTTCCATCACACAATACATGTGGGAAAGATGCTTGCTGCTTTCAAAAATAAAATTTGGATATAGACTCAGACACGTGTAATAAGAATGAAGATGGTGGAGAAATATTGGTCATGAAGTACTTTATTTAACAATACATATACTTTTAAAACAAAATTTGAAAGTCAAATTCAAGTGCATTTAACACAGCATCACCAATACAATGCCAAGTGTGTCTTCACACTGTCAGATGCTCCCCTTGAAAATGAGGAGTCAAGACTTCCTCAGATGGTTTAGAAAATAAGGTGGCAAATTTTGAAGATATTTAAGAATTCCTGATGTGAAGAAACTTGGAGGAATGTTGAGGAAGACCACAGGTTACAGCCCACAGGATGAGCATCTGTAGTAAGTCTTCAGTAGAAGCCATAGGACCAGTTCCTCCCACAGCACAGGGGGCGGCAGCAGAGGGAGCCATAGCCACCATAGCCCCAGCCATAGCCACAGCCCAGGCCACCATAGCCACAGCCCAGGCCACCGTAGTAGCTTCCGTAGTAACACATGGTGTCAGGAGTGGATGTTCAGGTGAGGATCAGCAGTAGGTAGGTTTTGTGAGTCTAGATACCACCTTCTGCCAGGTGCCTTTTATACACACCTGGGGAGTTGACAGGAAAACCACAGGCATGGTAGCGTCTCACAATTCTCCACTGTGCTTCAGACAATGGCATGAGTGTTGTGGTTTACCTGAAAAACAAGGGCTGCCGAAAATATGGTGAGAGACATAATTTAGTGGATAAACAAGGACTCCCATAATTAAGATGGTTTCACACCTATGTCAAGATTCCCAGATCACATCATGGGACTTTAAAATGAACCTCTTTTTTCATTTTTCCCAGAACTCTAGGTCATTCTATGATACAAATAATTAAAATAGTTATCTCATACTTTTATTTTTGATGCACATTTTTCTATAGAAAAGTGCTTGTGTTTTTTTGTTGTTTATTTTCTTTTCAAAAATTTTTTTTGTTAATTTTTATTTATGTAGTTGAGAGTGACAGAGAGAGAAAGAGAGAAAGAAGCAGATTGATAGAGAGAGAGAGAGAGAGAGAGAGAGAGAGAGAGAGAGAGAGAGAGAGAGAGAGAGAATGGGCACTCCAGGGCCTCCAGCCACTTCAAACGAACTCCAGACACATGCACCCCCTTGTGCATCTGGCTAACGTGGGTCCTGGGGAATTGAGCCTTGAACCGGGATCCTTAGGCTTTATAGGCAAGTGCTTAACTGCTAAGCCATCTCTCCAGCACTTGTTGTTTATTTTCTTTGCTTATTGGGGTTCTTCTTGTTTTGTTTTTGAAGCAAACCCAACAGACTGGGACTGGCTTTTTTTAATTCAAGAAAGCGAGAGAGAGACAAAGAGAGAGAGAGAGAGAGAGAGAGAGAGAGAGAGAGAGAGAGAGAAAGAGAGAGAGAGAGAGAGAGAGAGAGAGAGTATTGGCCCTCTAGGGCCTCCAGCCACTGTAATTGGCTGTAAGTGTAATTGTAGGTGGCTAACTCCAGATGCCTGCACCATCCTGTGAGTATGTGTGACCTTGTATGTCTGGCTTACGTGGGACCTGGAGAGTCAAACATGGGTCCTTGGGCTTTTCCTTAATTGCTGAACTATCTCTCCATCCCAGGTTCATTCTTTGTAGGAAGATTATATTTCCTGAGACTTGCTCATGAATTAACTATTTATTGGTTATATTATTGGTAACCTATTGTTAATCCACAACTTGGGTATATATTCTAGAATTATTACACTTACTTGATTTGTATGAAATTCCAAAGGAAACCAATTGGTATTTTATGGAAAGAGACCTATATGTTCTGTGGAATACTTTGCGATTCCATGTAAGTCTGTTATAGATGAACTTATAAAACATACCATGAGTGAATGGTGATCCAACATCAAATCTTATACTTTTTTTTTCCTTTAAATCAGATTTCATATCCGATCCTCACATAACATTATCAATAAAGCCATTATCTTTCTCCTTTTGCATAAAAAAATTAGATGAAGATGTATTTCAGTCTGTAGCCTCTGCCTACCATCAACAAGGTATTAGATACAATCTTGACTATGGTTTATGGGCTCCTTAACAGTTGGTAAACAAGCCACACCCAATCTTTGTTTCTTATTTTATATACAATCTATGACATATTGTTGTAAATAGCAAGCTCAAATCTGAATGTCAAATTCACTGGTCTGCAATCATAATTAGGTGTCCTTAGATTTGGGGAAATGTATTTAAAATTTGAAACCAAATGAAAATATGTCTTCAAATGATTTGAGAATTTCATAAAAACTACTTTTTCCTCTGACTTTATAGTAACTAACCAAAAATTATTTTATCCCACAATACTGTCTCTGTTAACCTTTACATATCACTGAGCAATAAAAGTAGTCATAGATATCTACCTACCATAAAAAACCCACTACCCCCTTCCATTCAATATAGTTCTTAATATCTCAGTTACAGTAATAAGAGAATAGAAAGAAATAATGGACTATAAGAGGTAGGTCAGAAGTCAAAGTATCATTATTGGTGGATTATAAGAAACTATACTCAAAAGACCTAAGTATTCCAACAGAAAACTTATAACTGATATGCAATTTCAGTGACATAACAAGATGCAAAATCAACATTCAAAAGTATTTCTGTACGGCATTAATTAAATTTCTATGAAAGAAATAAGCAAAAAATACCTTACAACATTTTTTGAGGCAAACCCAACAGACTGATCTATTAAAGAGGGGGCAGGGAGGGTGTTGGCATACCAGGGACTCCAGCCACTGTAATTTAATGCCAGATCCACGCACCATCTTCTGCACATGTGTGACCTTTCATGCATGTGTCACCTTGTGCATCTGGCTTATGTGGTACTTGAAGAGTCAAGTATGGGTCCTTAGGCTTTGCAGGCAAGTACCTTAACTGCAAATCTATCTATCTAGCCCAATCTCACATTATTTTTATAAAAAATAAATAAAATAGCTAACAATAATCCTAACCAAGGAGGTTACCTGAACTATGAACAGTTTAAAACATTGAAAAAAAAATTATAAGGCCTGGAGAGACGGCTTGGCAATTAAAGTGCTTACCTGTGAAGCTTAGGGACTCAGATTTGATTCCATGGTATCCATATAAAGCCAGATGCAAAAGGCAGTGCATGTGTCTGGCGTTTCTTTTCAGTGACTAGAGGCCCTGGAACATCCATTCTATATGTACCTCCTCTCTCAAATAAATGAATAAAATATTTTTTTTTTTAAATTGAGGAGAACATTTGGAGACAGAATGGTATTGGGTCTCATGGACAGGCAGAAATCATTGATGAAAAGTTATTGGCCAAACTTGACCTACAGATTAATGAAATACTCAACAAATTTACAATATATTCTTAGCAGAACAATATAACAAAGTTTTACATTTCACTAGAATGTAAAAGATATTTTAACTGCCAAAATAGTACTAAGAAGGGAGAGTAACACTGGAATTATCACAGGTATTGTTCCAAAATCTTACTGAACAGCTACATTTATGAAAAGCAAATTGGTGATACCACCACCACCACCACCACCACCACCACCAACAACAACAACAGCGAAAACAGATTTGTGGAAGAAGGGAAATAATAGAGGACACAGGAATAAAACAGCATGACCCCAAACACGAAAATTTGGACTAATTTTTCAAAACCATACATTGAAAATAAATATAACCTTTTCAATAAATGTTGCTAGGAGACAAGTTGTCTACTACTACAATAAAGAAGCTAGATAATCATTTAAAATATTCCTGTGATCATTCTTATAGACCTAAAATGGGAATAAAATTCATAAAAACCTTCCATTTATAGGCATAGGCAAGCATTTTCTATAATAGATTCCTCTGGCAAAAATAAATACTGTGAATAAATAGGACTACATAAAAATAACAACAGCATACATAGAAAAGGAAGTAATCACTAGAACTAAGGGGCAACATATGATCTTGACAACTATATACCACATGGAAGAAAAATCTAGAATATATAGATCTGTGCGAAAATTGCACCTCATTAAATTGTGCGATCAGTAAAAGGGCTCCTAAACTGAATAGACAGTTTTTCAAACAATGAAAGACAAAAGGCCAGCAAATATTTTACAAGTGCCCAACATTCTCAGATATCTATTCAAGAAGGAAAATTAATACTACATTGACATTACATCTCACACCTGGTGAAGAAATAGAGAAAGGAGATGGCTATTCCTTGATGACAGAAATGTAAATTGCAGCAAAACTATGAAACTTAATATTGATGTTTCTAAAAAATAACCCTAAAAATAGAACTACCACAGACTCAAAAAGACCAGTACCCTACACACAATAGACACTAATCCTAATACCACAAGATAACTGCATATCTCCATTTACTGCTGTAGTATTCACAGAAAGTGCACACAGTTATTTATTATGTTAAATGAAGTGATACAGACTCAGAAAGATATACCACCTGATTTCTCTTATACATGCGAGCAAGATATAAATTTAAACTTGTGTTATGTGTGTGTGTTTCTGTAGATTATGGGTCATAGAATAGGATGGTTACCATAAGAAGGGAAGAAGAGATATTAAGGGAGCATGAGAAAGAGATGGCCATGAAATATCTGTGATGTGAGAACAGAATAGGGTACCCTCAGTTGGAAGAAGTGAATGAGCAAGCATGGGGTAGGGGTGGAGGAGAGCATTCAGGGAGAAGATGAATGAGCACTAAGCAAAATGACATGTATCCATGAGAATGTCATTATGATCAATTAAATAATAAATAAAACATAAATAAAAAGAATATCACAAATAAACTTATTGGAAGAATTGAAAAAACATGTTAAGGTGCTGGCACTTGCTTGCAAAGCCTGATGGCCCAGGTTCAGCTCTACAGTATCAACATCAAGCCAACTGCAAAATAATAATAATAATAATAATAATCTGGAGTTGGTTTGCAGTGGGAAGAGCACTTGGTGTTCCCATTCACCCTCTCGTTCTCTATCTCTCTCCTCTTACTTCCTCTCTCTCTCTCTCTCTCTCTCTCTCTCTCTCTTTCTCTCTCTCTCTCTCTCCCTCTCTCTCTTTGTGCAAGTAAATAAATTAATATTTTAAAAGTATTTGAAAAGTGAGCAAAGTATGCATGAAGAAACAGATGAGAGAGACAGTCACTACAACAAAAGCTGTTATCAAAAAGCGAAGTAGTTCTGAACCCTTTAAAATTCCAACTTGGGGCAGAGAGGAGGTAAACAGTAGTCACTTGAGACAGAGAAGGGAATTGCTAGGAGGAGACTGGATTAATGAAACAAGTGACACCAAAACACCATTTGAGGGTCACATTAGGGCTGGGTGCTCATGGCAAAGCAGAGTGACTATTAGCTCCAAGTATCTTATTTTTCAAAATGCCTTCAATAGATGTATGCAAGATTCCACAGAACTACCCATTAGTGTCAGAATCTAATTGCTATATCCTTTTTTCAGAATTTGATAAGTTGATTCTAAAATTCATATGTAAATGCAAAGGATTCAGAATCCAAAGCAATACTCAAAGTAAGTAAAGTTGGAGAAGTTATACTTTTTGATTCAAAAATTTATTGCAAAGTTTCAGTAGAATTGCAGAGTAGGAGAAAAGGAACATGCCTATATTAGGAAAAATGGATTTAATAGAAATAAATGATTTCACACACAACTAACTGATTCCTGGGAGGTATAGACAATCCACTTAGTACAGCTGGAAACCAGCCAATCTTGTCCAGGCAGACAGGGGCCCACACCAAAGGGAAGGGCATTGTCTCCACTGTGACATCTACCATGTTGCCACTTGTGGAATGGTCACTGAGTTTGCTAATCACTCTGGGGGATATTACCTTATTTCAATATTAAATCTCCTAACCCATGAGCATTGGAGGTATACTCAAATCTTCTGTAATTTTCCTGAACAATGCTTTGTATCTGCTTATACAACTTTTGTACTCTGGTTATTATTATTTTCTTGCTATCTTAATAAGATTTTAAAGTTTTTAATTTTGGATATTTTATTTCTATTAGTATTATCTTTAAATGTTGGTATATTGATCTTGCTTTCTGAAACCTAGCTTGTAAATTTTTGTGGAAGTTTTTAGAATACCATAAATTAAAAAAAAATCATATAATTTACAGATAAAAAAGAACTACACATTATTATGGTTTTAGGAGAAGAATGTGTTTATTACCATGGTCAAAGTTAGTCTCTCTCTCTTCTCTTCCCTGTGGCTCCCCTTCCTACCCTTATTCCCTTCTATCTTCTTTCCAATTTATGCCAAGTTGATACATCGTAATTAATTAACTTATAAGAAAGTAATAATTGCAATGAAATTATTTATTTATTAATACATTTATTTCTACTTCATACTTGAAGTTAAAATAAGAACAAATTTTACAGTGCATTATAAATTTGTATACACGGTCACAAATTCAATTGATGATGAAAATTAATGTACACATGATGTATTTATTTATTTGTTTTCCAATAGTATTAAGTCTCCAATTTGAAGATATTGATGAATTTCTGATATGAAGAAACTTGGAGGAATGTTGAGGGAGACCATGGGCTACACAGCCCAGAGGCTGAGCATCTTTAGCAAGTCCTCAGTAGAAGCCATAGGACCAGTACCTCCCACAGCACAGGGGGCGGCAGCAGAGGGAGCCATAGCCACCATAGCCGCAGCCCAGGCCACCATAGCCACAGCCATAGCCGCAGCCCAGGCCACCATAGCTATAACCCAGGCCACCATAGTAGCTTCCGTAGTAACACATGGTGTCAGGAGTGGATGTTCAGGTGAGGAACAGCAGTAGGTTTCTTGCGTCTGGATGTCACCATCTGCCAAGTGCCTTTTATACACCTGGGTGTTTGGCAGGAAAACCACAGGCATTGCAGTGTCACATATCTCACCACCTTGCTTCAGATAATGACATGAGAGTCATAGTTTATCTGAAAAGACAAGGGCTGAATAACTCAGATAATTTTGCTCTGATGTCAAGATTCCATGGTCAAGATTTTGTTGTCTAAAATAAAACATGACTCATGCTCATTCAAATTTATCTTGTAGAATAAATATAATAAATATAACTACAATTCAATTTTGTAGTGCAATACAAATCAGTAACTTAATGGAAGAATATCTTTGTGTTTTTTTTATCTTTTGTTTGCTGTGTTTAGTTATTCTGGACTGTATCTTGTATGGAGGAATTCATTTCCTGCATCTCAAACATGAGCAAAATATAAATGGATATGTTAATGGTAAATTGTTAGTAATTAAATCTTATATTCAAATACTTGGGAATTTTTGATTTTTTTTTGTATATGTCATTTTATAATCTCCAGATAATGAATGAATTTTTTGCATGCATGTATGTTTGTAGCTGGTGTAAGTTGTGTGTGTGTGTGTGTGTGTGTGTGTGTGTGTCTCTGTGTGTGTGTGTGTTTGCATGTATGTGTTTGGTATGTGTATGTATATGTGCAGGTTTGGCACACTGTGAATGTGCGTCAATGTCCGAGGTGAACGAACGTCAGGTACCATGCACCCTGCTCAAGTACTTGTTTCCTTGAGTATTTCAACCAGAGATTTGGTAATCCCCCAGCAATGATCTCATATCTGCCCCTCACAGGACTGAGTTTCAGACGTGTGTGATCATGGCCAGCTGATTACATGGTGTCTGGAGAAACCTAACTCTCTGGTCTCAGGCCATATAAGCCCCTCATGCTTGTGCAGGAATCTCTCTTAGCCACTGACACATCTCTCCAGACCCAATACATTGGTTTTATCATCAGAAAATATATATTTTCTGTGTTTCTCATTGCATCCCATATAAAGGTGTGGATCCAATCATGAAAAACACCAAAGTTGTCTTGTGTACTCTGTCTTCTACTTTCATACACTTTGTTTAATCAAGGGTTACCATTGCTTTCACAAATGACCTGATTGTGCAGCACTGATATATCTTTTCTAAAATGTCTCAATGGTTTCTGGGGCTATATGTCAGTGGTAGAGCTTTTCTATAATTCTATAATTCTAAAAGTCTGATGTTTTCTCACCAGCACTCATCCCATCCCTCTTATTAAATAATATATGACTCTTAAAATGGACATAGAAAGCCATACACTCTTTGTACCTTTCTTTTTTTTATAATTTTTTTTAAATTTATTTTTTATTTGAGAGAGACAGACACAGAGAGAAAGACAGATAGAGGGAGAGAGAGAGAATGGGTGCTCCAGGGCTTCCAGCCTCTGCAAACGAACTCCAGACGCGTGTGCCCCCTTGTGCATCTGGCTAACGTGGGACCTGGGGAACCGAGCCTCGAACTGGGGTCCTTAGGCTTCACAGGCAAGCGCTTAACTGCTAAGCCATCTCTCCAGCCCTCTTTGTACCTTTCTTGATAGCTGATATGTGATGTGATGAAGTAACCAGAGACATCCAATCAGTGAGATATGCAGTAATGTTTGATTAATTTATATATATATATGTGTGTGTGTATGTGTGTGTGTATAGATAGATAGATAGATAGATAGATAGATAGATAGATAGATAGATAGATAGATAGATAGATAGACAACTTCTATACTTACAGACTATAAGCCATGGTGTTTCCCTCCCCTCCCTCATTTTCCCCTTCATAACTCTGCTCTCCATCATATCCCCTCCCTCTCTCCATTAGTCTCTCTTTTTTAAATTTGATTAAATTTTTAAAACATATTTTTTGTAATACAAACAAGACCTAATTTCGATCATGGATAAATGAGCTGGACATGGTGGCTCACATATGTAATCCTAGTACTCAGGAGGCTGTGGCACAGAAATGCACCAGCAGTTCAAGCCAGTCTGGGCTACATAGTGAATTCTAGGACAGATATGCTACAAAATGACCACTGTCTTAGGAAAGTAACAGCATTATATATATATTTAAGATGATATCATGCATACATATATATGAAAACATGTGTATGTGTGATATATCATCTCTAAATGTATGTATTGGAGAATTTTATAAGAAGCAGAACCACCTTTGACTTATAGTGTCTGAACCATAAAATTTTCAGGCCCTGCAAACCCTCTGAATTGTAGATCTTGTCGAAATATGTCACAGCTGCATAAACATGACAGAAAAGCATACTATTCTTCCTCTTATTGAATATAGTTGTTGAACTCCTAGCTAGAACACTAATACAAAAGGACGATCAAAAAGATACAGTAGAAAAGGAAGAAATACAAGGATCTTTATTTGCAGATAGATTTTTTTTTTCCTATTTCTAATAGACCCCAAACACCAAAATGAATGTTAGATTTGCTAGTGATGCTCAGGAAAGTAGCAAGATGCAAACTTGACATAAAAATCAGTAGCCTTTCTATAGCATAAACAATGAAAAAAATCCCTGAGAATGAAATCAGGGGGGGAAAAAAAATCCCTTTTACAACAGCAAACAAGAAATTGGAAGCTCCAGACTTATGAAATGAAAAACTTTAAAACGGTGAAAAAAAATAAATTGAAGAATCACTAGAAAATGTAAAGCTTTTTCAACCCAATAGATAGGCACAAATAATACAGTAACTCTGTTCGTAAAAGCAATCTACAGGTTCTATAAAATTCTCATCAAAATTCCCATTACACTCTTCACAACCCAGGAAATATAAAAATATCATATGAAAGCACAAAATACCCTGAGCAGACAGAGCAATTAACAGAAGGAGCAGCTCCTCAGGTGTCACAGTACTGCCTAACACAGCAATAATGATGCCATGTGACTGGCATGAGAACGAACATACAGGTTAATTGAATAGCAAGCAAGGTCCAGAAATAAACATGGAGAGTCATAGCTACCTAATCTTTGACAAATGCATCCAAAGTATACAGTTAAGAGGCAGTCTCTTCAAAAATGATTCTGGAAAAACTGGGTGTCGACATATGGGAGAAAGAGACTAGATCCATATTCTTACCATGTATGCTGATGTATGCTCTTAATGTATGACTTGAAACCCTGAGACTGCTAACTGAAAACCTAAGCAAAGACACTTCAACGCACAGACAAAGGAAAGCAGTCTCTGAAGGAGTCCAGAGGCACAGGAAATAAACTCAACCATTGACACAAAGGATTGCATGTAATTATACAACTTCTTGGTAGAAAAGAAAACAGCAGAGTGGAAAACATACAGCCTATAGGGAGTAGGATAAAACCTTCACCAACTGCACAACCCACAGGGGTTAAATATCGTGAGCCTGTAATGAACTTCAAACATTAAAAATCCATGCCTATTCAAAGTGTTTAATGAGTCATTGAGTCCCACGGGGTGTCTGGAATCAATCTGATCTCTACCAACTTGTGTCTGAGAACATGGGTATTATGAAGGCAAACCATTGATAGAAGAAAGTCTGCTCTGGGCTTGTCCTTAGTTGAATGCAATGGGAAGGATTCCATCTTATTTATCCATTTAATCTGATTTGTTTCAAAAGTAAGATATGATATGAGCAAAAAGAACAAAACAAAGTGTTTGCTAGATTCAAGTGTGGCCTTCCATAAATAGATGAGGAGCATTTCTAACATATGTTAGTGTGCCCTTAAGTTGGTATATTTAATCATTTATTAGACTTCAGTTCTGTCCAATATCTTTTAAAATTTATAAATTCATATCAGACATTTATGAGTCTCTCAATAGAGGCCAAATGAACTCTCAAAATACATTAATATGATTGTTTACTATAATTCCATAGTTATTTGTAGGTGAACATTTTATTGCCATATGAATCGTTTTCATGAAATTCAATTATTCTTTAGAAGATGAGATGTCTGAAAATGTGGAAGGATTTTTTATTTTGAGAAAGATCTTCCCTCTAAAAAACTTCACAATAAAAGATAATGAAGTATTTTAACATATATGGAGTTAAATGAGTTACTTTATTATTTAGTTATGTTGGTTATTGTATTGTATTTGGTCTTATAAGAATGTCAAATTTCTAAAATGAGTTATATAAATTTATTTGTGGCTTAGATACTTATTGCTTTCATGTTACCTTGGTAATGCTCTAATTTCAAATATGAATGGATATGAAGAAAAGGGGCCAAAGGCTCTCTCCTTGTATATGTTTCCAAATCCAGAGTCAATAGCCAAGGGGGCATAGATGAATTTTCCTTTTTGCATACGAGTTGTAGAACATCAATAATATGACCATGAGGTGGGAAGAATAAAATAAGATCATGGAAGCTTAGGGTGTTAAGGAATTGCTAAGGCTATATCCAGATATACCCATGTATTTATAGTTTCTTAGATAACATGCCATTTAAAACTGATGAAAGAGGATAAGAATTCAGAGTTGATTAAGATGACATGGGATTCATTTTTGGTCTGCTTCAGTGCTGAGGTGTTGGGGGCATCTGAGGCTCTGGCTCTCTGATTTGGTAGGAGTTGATTTTTCTCTGCGTTGGTCTCCTTCCCCTTTGTGTTGGTATCCGGTTCACAGGAAAACATCACCCTTGTGTATTTGATGAAAAGAAAACTAATAAATCAAATTAAAAAAAAGATGAAATGGGAGTTTCAGACACATGAGAGCATTTTATGTGATCTATTAAGATATAACCAGTGAACAGTTCTTAGCTATTGTCTTTCTGATTCTATAATTATTAATATTTCACCACATTTCCTGATTATGCTTCCTTGTGTGTCACTGTTTCTGTTTCCTCATACCACTTCTACACTCTGATTTATGTCACCATTTATAGCAATCCTGTGAATGTCATTGTCCCTTATGTGGGTCCTGTAGTGGGTTCACACTGACATTCCCTTATAGGCTTGCAATTTCTCCAGTATAGCCTCATTGTCTGGAGATTCCTTCCATCTCATGGGATTACTGCCATTATTTTTCAACAACAGGAGACAATTGGGACCATTTATCATCTTCTTCTTTTCTAGGTGGAGAATGTTTTTCTTTATTTTTTCAAGGTAGGGTCTCACTCTAGCTCAGGTTGAGCTGGAATTCACTATGCAGTCTCAGGGTGGCCTCGAACTTATGATGATCCTCGTACCACTGCCTTCCTGAGTGCTGAGATTAAAGGCATGCTCCACCACACCAGGGCTTCCATATTTATCCTTTATGTGTAAATAATTATTTCCAAGGAAAGCATGCATGCTGATCATTTAACATCACTGTTTATCTTTCTGATTGCTGCTTTGGTTCCATCCCCTCTTTCATCTTGAGATTGGTTATTCAATGTTCTTGACTTAGTCTTCTGAGTTTTCCACTGATTTTTAGTTAGTTATTATATTATACGTAAAATATAATAAGCTATACATTATGTTTCTATAAGTAAATAGATACGTAAATCATCATTGCACAAGATAATTAGCATACCCATCACTGTGTAGGTTACTACTATTTCATCAGTGAGTATAATAAAAGCCTTCCCTTTCAGTAACACTGCACCGTTACCTGTAATTTTCATATGCTGCACCTTAGATCTGGCAAACTTTCATCCTGGGCCAATGAAGCCTTGTGCTATTTGATCACTGTCTCCCATTTTACATTCCTCTTGCCCCTACAACCACCCTTCTCTCTGCCTCTGTGAGTTTGCTTATTCAGGAGCCACATCTAGAAGAGTTCACATATCATTTGTGTTTGTGTCTGTCTTTTTTTTTTTTAACACTCTGTACTCAAGGTTTACTCATTCTGTGAAAAATGGCAAGAATGCCTTTTCAAGGCTAATAATATGTGTGTGTGAGAGAGAGAGAGAGAAAGAGAGAGGAACAACTTTATTCATTTATCTATTGATGGACATTTTGGTTGATACCATATATTGTTATTGCAAATAGTGTCACAATACATTTGAGAATGAAGATATTTCTTTGTAATTAATATTTATTCCACTAGATACAATTTGAATGGAGGGACTCCTGTAAAATAAGTTAATTATATAGATGTAGAAAGAGAGTTAGTGCTTTTGCCAATTTATATCCCCACCAACAATGTAGAAGGTTTTCCTCTGCAGATACTAATCTCTTCTTACTGATGTCAGCCATTCTAACAAGTGCATGGTGCCACCTCGCTGTGACTTTGAATTGCATTTCTGAGATATTATAAAATAAAATATTAATGTTTCCTTTTAACCGTATACTATTTTATTATGATAAATATCTATTCTAGTTCTTTGCTCATTTAAATATTAGACTATTTTTGTTTAGTTTTAATCTTTCATATAAATTTTGGATATCAATCTATCTTATTTATTTAATTCGAATTTTTGTACAGATGCTTTTATCAAATGTTTATTTCTTTTGCTGTGCTGGACCTTCTCTGTTAGATGCAATCAAACTTGTCTACTTTTATTCCTGCTGGCTTTGCTTTTGAAGTCATATCTCAAAATCATTTCCAAAACCAAGCCAAGAGTTTCTTCCCCTATGTATTTTTGTAGTAGTTTTGTAGTTTCAAGTCAAAGTTTAACTTTTAGTTCATTTTGGGTTACTTCTTTTGAGTTGCTTTTTATGCATGTTTTCAAATAGATGTCAAATGTCATCCTTTTGCATGTGGCTAACTACTTTTTCCTATAATCTTTGTTTATGTACTTTTATTGTGATATAACATTTGTGCATGTTTATTAGATACATTGTAGTAATACATATATACTATAATATGTATTATATAATGCATATTATACAATGGTTATTATCATGTGTGTGTATTTGTGAAGTTAGGGTGGCAATTAACTGCTTCAAAGGCCCATAGTTGAACCTGGTCTCAAAATAGCACCATTTAGGAGATTGGGAAGGACATAACATGAGGTGGGCTCTTTCTCTCAGCCAATGCAGTAATGTAGACTTCCTAGTAGCTCCCTAAACTGATCTCAGGGATAGTGATGTGTGCTTTGTGATTTGTGGTGCATACATGTGTGTAATGGATGCATATGCCCCATGCACATTCATAGAGAGGCCTCAGGAGAACATCAGATATCCTTTTCTTAGCATTCATCCACTTTATTCTCTCTGACAGGATCTTTATCCCAACCCAGTTACTGTCTTTCAGTAAACCCTGGTGATTCACCAACCTCCCCACTACACTGGGATTACAGGGAAGAGCAGTCCTGTCCCACTTTACAAATGGATCTGACAGGCTGAATACTTTGGACTGTGGACAAAAGGCTGCCATATTCATATTGTTTATAGTTTCAGCATATGCTTTAATCAATCTGGATTTTAGTGTATTGCATAAATTTTTACAACTGCATCTTTTTACTTATTTATTTTTCTCAAAGGGTCTTATGTGGCCCAGGCTGACTTTAAATTCCTTGCACAATTGAAGATGCTCATGAACTTTGATCTTAATGATGCTTCCAGAAAATTGCTTGGATTAAAACCACCCCTCAACACATACCATACCTGGTTTTGAGCACCTGAATATTGGCTACCCAAATATGTTTCATAGAACAAGAAAGACTATTATTAGATAAGGAACATAACTTATAGGTTTTCCTATTATGGTAATGTAAGCCACATTCTCCTTGTGTAAGTATTTTGGAGGTGTCTTTTTATCATCTGAACACGGAGTATTTAATTTGAAGTACTTAGTAGAGCTCCCTGAAGACACATTAATATTTTTCAAAGGCTTTGCAACATCAATACATCTTGTGCCATGTAAGGCTATAAATGAACAAATGGAAAACATTAGGAAACATAATAATCACACTAATAATTTTAATGTAATCAACTGTGTTAAAAGTAAATGGTAATGGAGTATACATCATGAATATTACCTAAATAATGGGATGATGATACTTTAAAGGATACTTCACATAAAACCATGCAACTTCAATGATTTTAATTAACTTGGGAAATGAGAGAAAACAGAGCTATGTATCTGTATACTTATACCCGTCTGTAGAGTCTCAGTATTAGAATGATGACATTGAGAATATGGGAACCATTTCAGGGACTCTTACTCCACAACAACAACAAAAAAACCCCAAAACAAACAAACAACAAAGAATAGAAAACCAAAGGCATTCTTCCCATAGAGTAATGAAAATGAACCAAAGAAAACAGGGAAATACTAATTTTTATCATACAGGAGAAAACAGTTCAGTGGATTCACAAATTTAAATACAGAATTACCTAGAGGTTTGAAAATGAAACAAGAGTTTCAGTTTCAATTCCCATAAAAATGGAATGCTGACATAAAAGCAAAATGATATTAACTATGAGACCTTTGTTTTTCTCATGGCATTGTTTGAGGGTGAGATGTGAAACCTTCAATGCCTGTGGTTTCGCTGTCAGCTACTCAGGTGTATAAAAGGCACATGGAAGATGGTGACATCCAGACTGAAGAAACCTACTGCTGCTCCTCACCTGAACATCCACTCCTGACACCATGTGTTACTACGGAAGCTACTACGGTGGCCTGGGCTGCGGCTATGGCTGTGGCTATGGTGGCCTGGGCTGCGGCTACGGCTGTGGCTATGGTGGCCTGGGCTGCGGCTACGGCTGTGGCTATGGTGGCTATGGCTCCCTCTGCTGCCGCCCCCTGTGCTGTGGGAGGTACTGGTCCTATGGCTTCTACTGAGGACTTACTATAGGTGTGTGCAGCCTCTGGGTTATAACCTGTTGTCTTCCTGGACATTCCTCCAAGTTTTTTCACATCTGGAATTTTTCAATATCTTTAAAATGGCATCTTTATACTAAAGTATTTGAGAAAACAATAAAAGAACTGCAACATGCCTGACTTACTCCTCATCCTCAGTTGGATTATGTGGCAGCTTGCAAATAAGTTTTTGTATTATTATATCATTCCCAGTGAAATGCTATCAAATCTGACTTTCAACTGTGGCATAGAAACAAATACTATTTCTTCAAATATATTATTCTTAAAATTTTAATAAAAGTTCTCATCCATTGGACATCTCTGTGCTTGTGTGTGTCATTGATCATGTATGTGATTGTTCTTTAATAACACTGGTACAATTATAGTGCATATTATGGTCATTTGTTTATTTAAAAATGTAGAGTTAGGTAATTAGAGTAATAACACTTTGCACCTCTTCTGTCATTTGTAGGTGTACAGAAACTGGACACTTCTCTAAGGCAAATAGAAATAGTTTTAATAATTATTCATCTACTGTGACATGAAAAACAGAACTAATAAGAGTTTTCTTTTTTTGTTGTCATTATAGTCATTTTATTTCATCTCATGCACAAAAGGCGTGCACTACCACACTGGGCCTTCCATTCTTTTTGTTAAAGATTTACTTATTTATTTGAAAGAGAGAGAGTAAAATAGAGATGAAGAGGTGTATATACATGCATCTCTCTCTCTCTCTCTCTCTCCATATATATATATATATATATATATATATATATATATATATATATATATATATGAAGATGTGGTATTTTCCCTTATGACAATAGGATTAAAAAGATAGCAAACACACACACACACACACACACACACACACACACACACACACACGTGTATTCATATTGTCTTTTTGCCAATGTGTAGTTTTGACACATTTGTCAAAGATTAGTTGGCTAAACCTATGTGGAATTATTTCTGAACCATCAATTTCACTAGTCCATGTATCTGTGGTTGTGCTAGTACCATTTAGTTGTATTTTAAATACAATATTATATTTATTTATTTGTAAGAAAGAGAGGGAGATAGAAAGAGAAAGAGGGAGATAGACAGAGAGAGAATGGTGTGTTAGGGCCTCTAGCTGCTACAAGTGAACTCCAGATGCGTTCACCACTTTGTGCATCTGGCTTTGTGTGGATCATGGGGAACTGGTTCTGGGTCCTCTGGCTTTGTGGGGAAGCACCTTAACTGCTCAGCCATCTTTCCAGCCCTAGCTGAATTTTAAAATATGGCTCTGTAGTACAGTTTGAGAACAGTAGCTGTGATGTGTAAAATGCTCTTTCTGCTTTGGATTGCTTTGGCTGTTTGGTGTCTTTTGTGTGCTTTAAGATGCAACTTATGATTAGCTCCTATGGTTCTACGAATAACTCAATTGCAATTACGACGACGGTTGCATTCAATCTGAAGATCACTTGTTTGAAATAGTTGTTTTCACAATATGAACTTTTCCAATGAGCATGGAACTCTGTTCAGTTTTCTGGTGTCTTCGTTTTCTATTTACGTTTATAAGTTGTCATTGCAGAAGTCTTACACCTACTTGATCAAGTGGAGTTACAGGTGTTTTATTAATCTCTGAAGCTATTGTGAGCAAGATGGTTTAGTCAAGATCTCTATCTTGACATGTAATTCTTTTCTTTTTACATATGGGAAGTGTCTGAGTTTTGTGTTTGATTTTGTGGGCTGTTTCATACTGAAAGTGTTTATCAAGGATAAGCAGTTGGTGTGGAAACTTCTGCATTTTAAATATAGCTTAATGTCTCCTGCAGTTGAAAATGCTTTGACTTCTTCCTTTCCCATTTGTATTCTTTTATTTTCATCTTATCTTTTACCCCAACATTCCAATATCTGCCACCTGACAGTATCTGCAGGTTGTAAAGAACTGTGGTTAAGGGACTATGGTAATTACTTTCCTCACTGCTATGACAAACTCTCAGGCAAATGCAACTAAACTATAAAGGGTTTTATTTATTTATTTATTTTTTAAAATATTTTTTATTTATTTGTTTGAGAGTGACAGACACAGAGAGAAAGACAGATAGAGGGAGAGAGGGAGAATGGGCGCTCCAGGGCTTCCAGCCTCTGCAAACGAACTCCAGACGCGTGCGCCCCCTTGTGCATCTGGCTAACGTGGGACCTGGGGAACCGAGCCTTGAACCGGGGTCCTTAGGCTTCACAGGCAAGCGCTTAACCGCTAAGCCATCTCTCCAGCCCTTATTTATTTTTTTAATTTTGTTTTTTATTTTAAAATTTGAAGTTACAGCCCTTCATAGCATGGAAGGGCCTGGTGAAATTATGAAGAATATGATCCCATTGAACCCATAGTCAGAAAATCGAGAGGATTGATACTCATTCTCAGTTAGCCGTATCATCTTTAGGATATTCATGACGTCTGTCCTGTAGAATGGTGCCACCTGCATTTACTGTGGCTATTTCAACCTATGAAAGCAAAAGAGATATACCAAAGATTTGTTTCCTGTCAAAGAGCTAACAAAGATTAAACATCACAGGGCTGAAGCTGTTTCTTGTGAATCCTCTCATGCTTACATTTATGGTGACAATATCTCGTTTACATAGATTAGTCTGACTGTGAAGACAATGAGCTATAACTTTAACTTGCTCTCTTTTGCATCATATAAAATAAATCTTAATGAATTTATGAAAATTCAAATGAAATAAAATATATCTTTCTGTGATTTAGTTTTATTCTTTATACGAATACTTCATGCATTTGCTACAAAAACATAAAAAGTGCATAAGGTCTTTAGGCCTTTTATCAAGTACAAATGTACTTTAATGACAGGATAGTACCAGAGTTATGTCAAATGTCTTATGTATGTGAGGCAAATGCTAAAACACTGAATTACATTCCCAACCATTGTTATTTTTCTCTTTTTTATTTTTTAATTTTTATTTATTTACTTATTTGACAGAAAAACAGGGTGCGAGAGAGAGAGGAAATGGGCATGCCAGGGCCCCCAGCCACTGCAAACAAATTCCAGATACATGAGCCCCTTTGTGAATCTAGCTAACATGGGTCCTGGAGATTCAAACTTGGGTCCTTTTGCTTTGCAGGCAAATGGCTTAACTGCTAAGCCATCCCTTCAGCCCCCAACATTGTTTGTAACTAAGCTAGTTATGAGACAAGTCATTGCTGTGTCTTCAGATAAAGTTGTAAGAAGTAACAGACCTGAGTGGAAAAGTCACTGAGAAATCAAGCTGGTCCTGAGCAGAAAACCTTCTCCCTGTAGCCAAGCCAACTGAAAGCTGGAAAAAGCTGCACTGTATGCAGCCTTATTGGAGACAAAAGTCATCAGCCGTGAAAACAGTAGACACTGGAAGCCTCAACTTTGTCCAGACAGGCCAAATGACTGAATGAGAGAAATAGTGGCATGTCTACTTTGGGGGAAACCACCTGCTCTTTAATTGGCCTGAAGTCCCACTCTATGGGAGGGAATGCATGCCTGGTACTGAAAACCTAATCAAAAGCCTATGGCAAGGGAGGCCATGAGTCTTAAGGGTATAAAGCCTGATCTCTGGATAAATGCAAATATTACTCTCACCAAATTTCCCTGAAAGCACTACACTTAATGCTCATACTCACATATTAATGCTACTCTCTCTTCTGGTTATGGAAGGATCTCTTTTCAGATGGTGATGACCACTGGGATGACCCAAAAGGCAACATGGTACTGAGAAGGGATGGAGGAGTGTTCAGCACTAAGACATCTCACACCCTCCAAAGCTCAGGGTCCATTGTGGAAGAGGTGGCAGAAAGAACATAAGAGCCAAAGGAAGGGTAGCATTCCTTATATACAACTGCCTGGACCGAATTTGGCCTTCATATCCAAGACCTCACAGTGCTTAGCAATATCCACACCAGACCCACATGATAGGAGAAAAAGATGATGACATCAAATTAAAAGAGAGACTAATGGAGAGAGTGAGGGATATGACGTAGAACAGAATTATGAAGGGGAAAGTGGGGGAGGGAAAGGAGGGGAATATGATGGTTTGTTGTCTGTAAGTATAGAAGTTGCGTGTGTGTGTGTGTGTGTGTGTGTGTGTGTGTGTGTGTGTGTGTGTATATATATATGTATTAAATTTTTTTTCTCAACTTAAAAGAAATCAGTTGTAAGAGCTAAGAGGACACCCAAGTAAAATTTTTAAAAAGTATTGCAGATTTAGATTTGATATTGGAGCCCACTAAACAATGACCTGTTCAAAGAAACATTTGTAACTATTTTGTGAGATTGCAAAGCAAAGTAATGAATACACACACACACACACACACATACACACACACACACACACACACATATATTATATATATATAGAGAGAGAGAGAAAGAGAGAGGAAATTATGTACTTTCTTTAGGAAAGTATGTATTTTAGGTACATAAAATGATAATTTATCTTCTACAGAAATTAAAATAATATATATATGTTATACATATGTATATAAAGATATGAAATCAGTGGGTTAAGCACAAATTCCAATATATTAACATGTTATATAGAAAGTATAACTCAGTTATCAATATTATAATGAATAAACAATTCATTTATTAACAAATCCAGGTAATATTTCCTATGAGTAAGAGGTATTTCATAATCGCAAAACAATAAAAAAGAAAGAAGTGACAAAACAGACTCTCTTCTTAGGAAAAAATGAAATCCATCCAAAGATAAGTAGGAAATAGCTTTTATGTTTTATATCTACTGTTAAAATCAGATCATATGCATTTTCTAAAGGTAATATTGATAATAATCCCTTTTAAATTTCATTTCTTAGCAAGCAAAGATAGATAAGAGAGACAGAGAGAGAATGGTCATGCTAGGGCCTTTAGCCACTGCAAATGAACTCCAGACACATGTGCCCCTTGGGCATCTGGCTTATGTGGGCCCTGGGGAATTGAACCTTGGTCCTTTGGCTACAGGCAAATTCCTTGACTGCTAAGTCATCTCTCCATTTCCTGTCTATCATCTTAAAAACAGAAAGAGTTTTATTTAAAAGTCATATAATTTGGGCTAAAGAGATGTTTCAGGTGTTAAGGACACCTGCCTGCCATGCCAGCTGACTGAAGTTTGATTCCCCAGTACCCAAGATACACAGTGTGGTACATGCTTTTAGAGATTTACAGTAGCAAGAGGCCATGGTCCACCAATATATCTCATCATCCCTCTTCATTTCTCTCTCTCTCTCTCTCTGTGTCTCTCTCAAATAAATAAAATATTTTAAATTCACATAATTTGATTTCAGAATGTTGACATAGGAGAAAAATTATCTTTAATATGACAACCTTGTTTTTCTAGTAAACCAAGACTCTCGTGATGTTTGAAGCACAGTGATGAGATGTGTGACTCTGCAATCCTGTGGTTTTCCTGTCAAACACCCAGGTGTATAAAAGGCACTTGGCAGAAGGTGACATCCAGACTCACAAACCTACCACTGCTCCTCACCTGAACATCCACTCCTGACACCATGTGTTACTACGGAAGCTACTACGGTGGCCTGGGTTATGGCTATGGTGGCCTGGGCTGCGGTTATGGCTGTGGCTATGGTGGCTATGGCTCCCTCTGCTGCCGCCCCCTGTGCTGTGGGAGGTACTGGTCCTATGGCTTCTACTGAGGACTTGCTGCGGCTATAAATCTGCTATGTTCATGGACATTCCACGTTTTGTCACAGAAGAAATTCTTCTATATCTTAAAAATCTCCAGATTCTACTAAACTATCTGTTAACAAAAATGAGCTGAGGAATGTCTGTCTTATTCCTTGCGT
This sequence comes from Jaculus jaculus, assembly GCF_020740685.1. NCBI lineage: Eukaryota > Metazoa > Chordata > Mammalia > Rodentia > Dipodidae > Jaculus > Jaculus jaculus. The sequence continues at coordinate 154,850,552 of NC_059106.1, read as the reverse complement.
TCAATTGCATTGTGTGACAGCTTGCAGAAATATATGGCTTTCTATATAATTTTCTGCAAAATGTGATCAAATTTGACATTTAACTTTGCTGTGGAAAATGTACTATTAAATAAATTACTTCATAGAAAATACTGCTGGTTTGTTGTTTTACTCAACTAAATACTCTACATCTGTTTGGCTTCCATGGTTCTGTTTGTGTGTGACTTGACACATGTGTGTGGTTGTTTGTAGGTAGTGGGAGAAGAGAGAATGGAAGGAGAGAGAGAACAAGTGATGGGAGAAGAGAAAAGGGAGGAACTTAAAAAGTGTGAGAGAGGAACCCTTCTGTATCCTTTTATATATGATTTTTGTTTTGCAACTTTCTGATTTCTGCCTTTGCTAGTGAAAATATTTCTGTCAATTTAAAAAAATATTTCCTCTAGCTAAATTTGTGAGTGTATGATTGTACTATCAAAGTTAATTTTATTTATAGTTAGGGAGGACTTTCTTCACAGTGATTTCTATGACAGTTTTCACTCCCATTTTTACTCTCAAGGGTGACTTTATCCATGCATTCTTGAGCCCATCCTTTCTTTCTGATAGTCTTCATCTCTTCCTACCACCTCCATCCATAGTCTCAATAGACTACCTCTTTCTCCATTTTCGGCAATATGATTGAAGATTTCCCAAATTTTTCCAAACGAGAACACATGGTACTTCTCTTTCAGATTGAAGCCTTTCTTATAGGGGTGATTGTGATATTTTTATTTCAATTTTCATTCAATTTTGAATTATCATTCATATTCTATCTCACACCTGTCAGAATGGCTACCATCGTGAAAAAAAAGTGACCAAAAATGCTAGTGAGGATGTGGAAAAAGAGGAACACTTCTACACTGTTGGTGGGAATACAATATAGTGCATCCATTGTGGAAATCAGTATGGAGGTTCCTGAGATAGCTAAAATTATATTTACCATATGACCCTGCTAGATATACCACTCCTAGGAATATACCCTAAGGACTTGTCTCACTACTTTAGAGATATTTGCTCAACCATGTTTATTTTTGCTCTATTCACAATAGCTAGGAAATGGAACCAGCCTAGATGTCCCTCAACTAATTAGTGAATAATGAAGATGTGGCACATTTATACAATGGGGTTCTACTCAGAGGTAAAGAAAAATGGAATTTTGAAATTTGAAGGAAAATGGGTGGATCTGGAAAAGATTATACTTAGTGAGGTATCCCAGGCCCAGAGAGCAAAATGTCACATGTTCTCTCTCATATGTGGATTCTAGATACAAATAATTGGACTTCTATGTGAGTAGGAATAAAACTCAGTAGCAGATGACAGTAAGCTAGAAAGGGGCTATAAAAGAAATAGAAAGGTGGGGGAAAGGGGACTTAATAGGATGGTATTGTATATATGTAAGTAGAAGAACAGATTAATGGGAGTGAAAAGGCCTAAATGAGGTCAGGGGAAGAGACTGAGTAAGGAAAGTTAGAGGGAGGACTAATCAAAATCTGAGAGTATATAAATAAGTCATATGGAAGTCTACATTTTTGGACAATGGAAAACTCAGAAGCCATAGATTATTACTAGAAAATTTTCAGTGCCAGGGATTGGATCCTTCCAGTGAGTTGTTGGCCAGGGAGGTTACTGACACCTCCAAAACATTACAGGCCATTGCCAAGGCTTTTTGTTTCCCACCACGAATATATAGTAAGATCCTATTTCTAAAGACTCCACATAATTGGGCTGCAAGGTCACTGAGACATCCTGCTGGAGCTAAGCTGAAAACCTCCTTCATGTATACCAGCTAACAGAAAGCTGGAAGAAGCCATGCTGGATTCAGTTCAATGGGAGAGAGAGAAATCAGCAGTGGAGATACTCAACAGTGGACACCACATGCCTTAAATTTGGCCAGCTAGGCCAAATGAGCCAATGGGTGCAATACTGGCATGTCTGTTATGGGGGAGACAACAGCTCTTTAATTGCACTGGGGGTCTGCTCCATGGGTGGGAAAACATCCCTGATACTGAAAAGCTGCAGCAGGGGTAGTCATGAGCCCTAGGGGCGTAATGTCTGGCTAAATGCATATGCTATGTCCACCAAACTGCACTTCTCTTAATGGTCATACTAATATATTAATGCTACTCTCACTTTTGGTTAGAGAAGCTTCTCTTTTCAGATGGTGATGACCTTTGGATGACTCAGAAGGCACCATGGTGCTGAGAAGAAGTGATAGAGGAGTGCTCAGCAGTGAAATCTCTCTCTCACACCTTCCAAGGCTCAGGATCCATTGCGGAAGAGGTGGCAGAGAGAATGTAAGAGCCAAAGGAAGGTTAGGACTCCTAACAACAGTGCTCCTCCAGACACAAAATGGCCTGGATATCCATGATCTCACAACACCTGACACTAGCTACGCAAGACCATCATAATAGAAAGTAAAAATCATGATATCAAAACTAAAGACTGATTGAGAGGGGAAAGGGTATGATGGAGAGTGGAGTTTCAAAGGGGAAAGTGGGGGAGGAAGGGAATTACCATGGGCTATTGTCTACAGTTGTGGAAATTGTCAATAAAAAATAAATTATAAAACGGGTTTTCATAAAAGCATTAGCTTAAATATATGTATTTTTTCAAGGTAGTCCAGCTATAGTCCAGGCTGACCTTGAACTCTCTCTTTAGTTTCAGGTTATCCTCAAACTCAGTGATCTTCCTAACCTTTGCCTTGTGAGTGCTGGGACATATATGTAATCTTGCTTTGTCGTCATTCATCCCTCTGTCACTTGCTTCCCTCTTGTTGATGTACCCTTACCTCAAAGGATCCCTTCTGCTGGTTTGTGTCAAGTGTATTAAGTGTATTAGATACCCACTTTAACAGTCACCATGTTTTCTTCTTCCTTTCTTGCCAGAGACGGCAAGCATGCCATCTCAGGATCACGAGGAATCAAGCGCTGAAGAGCAGCTTGACACAGTTCCAGCCCGACTGTCTCTTCCTTGGAGTTCAATGTGGCCCCTCTATAGAAAATATCTTTGGCTTTCTTTGCTACAGATATCTATGGTTTTCTGTGCAATGTTTGTCTTTTTCTGTCTTTCATTTGGTTCACCAATCTCTAAGTTTATTTTTCCAGCAAAAACAGATGTTAGTGAAGTGTTGGTCAATGTATCTGAAAGAAGCTCTGGCATACAATTGGGAAAACAAGAAAATGGGTCAGAAATAATTGTTTTCCTTAAGGCCTTAAAGGAAGTCAGGCATGGAGTACAGTACACTGAGGAGGAAACAATGAACCTCCCGGAACAGTGTCAGAATTGTTCCATGACTAACTTCTCTGAATGGTATCAATTGCAACAAACTATGGCTCTTTACCAAGAATCTTTATAGGAAGAAAAAACGAGGTCAGAAAGAGTTCAATTGGTGGGGGGGGGGGTACCAAAGTCTAAGTATTGGAAGGATGTGGAAAGGGGAATTCAAAAGAAATGGTTGGGGGATAGATGGGTTTATTGGATTAATGACCAATGGTGGGAACCCCATTTTGGTTGTTCTGCCTCTCACCTTTAATATAGCAACTGAAAGTAGGAGCTCATGAAACCGCAAGTGCTTGACCACGCATACATGGGGAAAATGTAAAATAGTTAGTTATAGGGGCCTGACAGCTGTGCTTCAGGTAAATAATTATGGAATTGTTTGATGTAAAGAAATGGCAAAAAGTTTAAACCCAACCTGGCTCAGGGAAATTTTGCGGAAGAGGGGGCGGAAAGAATGTCAGAGTCACATGTTGGGTCATGATTTGCAGAGACATTTAGCATACCAATAACTGGGGACTAACCCCACAGTGCACGACCCATTTACATCAACAAGGAGGGTCTAATGAGAGGGGGTAGATCATAGATGAGCCTAAACAATGGTACCAAACTGCCTGTATTTGATGAAAAGAAAACTAATAAATCAAATTAAAAAAAAAAAAGTTTCTGTGAATTCTGAGGAACTGTAACTTTCTTGAAGTTTGCTCCTGCATGACATGATCAGAAAATAAAAGACTGAGGTTAAGAGCTGTGGCAGCAGAGAGAGAGAAAGAGAGAGAGAGAAAGAGACAGAGAAACTCAGCTGCCTTCAGCATTAGCCTGTCAGCTTGCATCAGAACTTGACTTCAGGTCATTATTTCACCACTCCCTTTCACACCTCTCTTCAGGGACCCTCCTTCAAGCCAGGGCTGGACCCCGGCACCTTCTTATAAAATCTATTCTAATACCTGTGACCTACACTCCCTCATACACAGAGAGAAAGGTTTAAATTTATATCTATCTTATATGCATAAGAAATCACATGCGACATCTTTCTTTTTGCATTTACTTTTGCCTAACATAACTACTAGGGGAACCTACTTTTGTGAATTGTGCAACACCATTTATGGATGTGTATTCTCCTGAAGTATTGTGACTTAGAGTCTACTGTGTAGACACTCAAGAGTGCTTTAGGTGAGTCACATGGTGATTTTAGTTTTAGTTTTTTGATTAAACTCTATACTAATGTCCATCATTTCTGTACCAGTTTGTATTGACACCAGCCAATTCTCTTTTTCTGCACCCTCACTGGGTGTGGGATGGAATCTCATTATAGGTTTTATATTTAATCTTTATTTATTTATTTGAGAGAGGAAGACAGAGCATGAGAGGAGAGAGAGACAGAGAGAGAGAGAGAGAGAGAGAGAATGGGTGCACCAGAAACTCCATCCACTGCAAACAACTCCAGAGGCATGCATTACCTTATATATCTGGTTTATGTGGGTTCTAGGGAACTGAACCTGGGTCCTGTGACTTTGCAGTGCCTTACCGCTAAGCAATCTCTCCAGCCTTCAAGGTAATTTTTTTTTTTTTTTTTGGTTTTTCGAAGTAGGGGTTTACTATGGAGTCTCAGGGTGGCCTTGAACTCATGGCGATCCTCCTATCTCTGCCTCCTAAGTACTGGGATTAAATGCATGTGCCACCACACCCGGCTTCAATGTAGTTTTAATTTTCTTTCCTGGATTGATTCCTAAGGATGTTGAACAGTTTTCAAAAGTATGTTGGCCATTTGAATTTATTATTTTGAGATCTGTACATTTAATTTATTCACACAACTAGTGATAGGAGGGGTTTTTTTATAATTCTTTCAGGACTGTTTCTATGTAGATATTTATCCCTTGCCAGATATGTAGTTAGCAAAGATTTTTTTATATCATTATAGATTGTCTATTCACTCTTTGGATTATTCTTTTCTTTGTATAAGGATGTCAACCTATTTGTTTATTCTTGATGTTATTTCTCTTGCTGCTGGAACTATATGTAGCAAACGCTTGCATCTATCTTGAAGTGTTTAATCCATTTTTTTCTGTAGTATATCTAAAAATTTAAGCTCAAACATATAATCACAGGCACATTTTCAGTAGGTTCTCTAGCTTCTATCCTGTTCAAATTCATATTCTATTTTCCCAGCTCCATTCTTTGAAGTGGTCATGTTTTTACAGGTGTATGGTTTTTACAACTTATTAAATTGTTTGGTGTTTTTGGCCATACTGGCTTATAGCTGGGTACTCTATTCTTTTTCATTGTTCTGCACGTCTGCTTGTTGTTGGTACCACTGAGTTTTTATAAGTGGGCCTCTGCAGTACAATCTGGGAACAGGAGACATGATAGCTCAAGTATTTATTATTTGTTCTTCTTAGTATTGTATTGGCAGTTGGAATGCTTTTGTGCTTTTTAGTGAATTGTAGACTTTCATTTTCTTGGTTTGATAAGAATGAAGTTGGATGGTTATTTCATTAATCTGTAGATTGCTTTATGTTAAAAAAATCCTTATTCAATAATTCTGGCAAATCTTGATCATGTGACATCATTCCATATCTTAGTGTTCTTTTCTTTTTCTTTCAGTATTAATGTATAAATGTAATGTATTAAACATTTAATAGTTGAGGTAGCTGCTTTGGTTAGGTTTATTCTTAGGTATTTATGCATATTTTCAAAATATTGTATGGTACATTTCATAGAGTTCTTTCTTAAAATTTTCATTAGTGGGCCACAGAATGTCTTCTGATTTATTTATTTATTTGTTGGAGAGTGACAGATAGAGAGAGAAAGAGGCAGATAAATATAGAGAGGGAATGGGCATGCCAAGGCCTGCAACCACTACAAATGAACTCCAGACACGTGCACCCCCTTGTGCATCTGGCTAACGCGGGCCCTGGGGAATCAAGCCTCGAACCAGGGTCCTTAGGCTTCACAGGCAAGTGCTTAACTGCTAAGCCATCTCTCCAGCCCATGTCTTCTAATTTTTGAATCTGATCTTTTTCTGTTTCTTTATAGAAAATGTTTGTCAGATACAAGAATTTTCAGGTGGAACAGCTACCCAGCTTTAAGGTACACCTTCATGTCATTGGCAAATCTGGATATTTTAATATATAACTTCCTTTATGTATTCCATTAATTTTTATTACTCTAGTTAAAATATCAAGAACTTTATGGAATGGGAACAGTGGAATTCTTTATGAATGTCTATATCTATGACTGGTTTGTTTATTATTTATAGGAAATTATACAGAGACAAAATTTATGAAGTATAAAGAATGTTATAGGAAAATATATTTTTCATATAATTGTCTAACATCTGCATTTAGCCTGAGAATATTCAAATTATATATATATATATATATATATATATATATATATATATATATATATATATACATACATACATACATACATATCTGTCTGGCAAACTAATTGACCTATACTCCTTGTTAGGTGTAGTATATATTGTATTTTAAAAACTTGAAATTAGGGCTGGAGTGATGGCTTAGTGGCTAAAGCTCTTGCCTGCAATGCTAAAGGACCTGAGTTTGATTCCCCAGGACCCATGTAAAGCCAGATGCACAAGGTGGTGCATATGTCTGGAGTTCATTTGCAGTGGTTGGAGGTCTTGGCATGCCCATTCTCTCCCCCCCCTCCTTTTCTGCTTCTGTCTTTCACTTTCAAATAAATTAAAATCAAATATTAAATAAAAGAAATATTTAAATCAAATGAAAATATTTCTCAATGATTTTGTTTTAATATTTACAGTACTCCATGAATAAGCTACAAAGAGACAAAGAAATAATGCATGCATTGTCTAGCCCCTTTTTATGAGTCCATATATCCATTGTTCTAAGGAGACCATAGTTAGGATTGCATTTAGTGTACTGTGCATGTTAGACAAAGGCTCTTCACTGAAGTATATATTCATCTATGTTTTCTGTGCTTCTGATGAGAGGAGTCACAGCTTTATCTGTTAAGTAAGAAGTGGTTCACATATGACACCCAATTTAAAGGAAAAAAATGTCCCTAAGGTTGACATTAGAGAGGTCACTTATGGTGTAGTTCATAAGGACATGTAGAACAGTTTTCTGTGGGAATCACAAAATGAAACATGGGACATGTAAGTATCTTTCCATAACATAGTAATTATATTCCTGTGGATTTGAAAGCAAAGTATAAATTGGTAATTAGTTTTCTGTGAATTTGAATGTATGTGAACAATGTATATGAAAACAAAGGGCATGGAAGAAATACCAGAATGTTTATCTAAATTGTGAGCTACCACCAGGTTAACAATGATATAATTAATAAATAGCTAATTCATGAGCATGTCTCCAGACGTATATTCTCCCAGAATATATTTTATTTTCCAACAAGGAAAGAAAGTAAACAGCAGAAAGCACAAAAACCTTCTTATGGAAAATAGTAAACCAAACATAGCAGTGAACCCATCTTAATTAGAATCTTGTTTTTCCAGTAAATTTTGCTATCATGAAGTTTTCTTAAGCATACTGATGAGATCTGTAACTCTGAAATGCCTGTGGTTTCCCTGTCAAAGACCCAGGTGTATAAAAGGCACTTTGAAGACAGTGACATCCAGACTCAAGAAACCTACTGCTGGTCCTTACCTGACAGTCCACTCCTGATACCATGTGTTACTACACAAGCTACTATGGTGGCCTGGGCTGTGGCTATGGTGGCCTGGGCTGTGGTAATGGTAGCTATAGTTCCTTCTGCTGCTGCCCACTGTGTTGTGGAAGGTACTGGTCCTATGGTTTCTACTGAGTAGTTGTTTTGGATACTCAGCCTGTGGGCTGTAACCTGCTGCCTTCCAGAAAGTTCTTCCAAGTTTCTTCACATGAGAAATTCTTCAAAATCTAAATTTGTATAATACACACACACACACACACACACACACACACACACACACACACACATATATGACTATATCCAACTTTCTACCAGACTATCAGAGAAGACTAAATAAAATTTCTCATGCCCATCTTGGTTCTTTATTTTCAAATGGATTGTTGTCACAGTTTGCAAATAGGTCGTGCATTATCTTTACAATGATATATAAAATATGCTCCAATTTAATTTTCAACTTTGATTTAAAATGCATATATAATTATTAAATAAACTTTTTATTGTAAATATTGATTTGTTTTAGTTTTATTAATTGGTTCACCATCAACTTGGCATACATGTTTGTGTATTAGAGTCAGCTTGGTTACAGGAGTTTGGCTGTCATGGATATGTAGGAAGGGAAAAAGAGAAGATAGGGAAGCATTTCTTTAAACATACGCCTACTAAAGAGCATCATTGCTTTCATATGTTGACTACTGTGGAAATACACAATGAATATTGCTGTGCAGATGCTTCCTGGATATTAAATCTGTTTATTTACCGGTTTTTAGGAAAGTTAATTTTATAGAACATAAATTAGTTCTATGCATTTTAGGGAGCATTAAACAAAATGAGTGTTTTCATTGAAGGCTTTTGCTAATTCCCATGCCCACAATGTTGAAGGAGCCTCATTTCTTTATATTCCCCCCCGCCCTCTCTCTCTCTCTCTCTCTCTCTCTCTCTCTCTCTCTGTCTCTCTCTCTCTCTCTCTCTGTGTGTGTGTGTGTGTGTGTGTCTCTCTCTCTCTTTCTCTCTGTCACATTTTATCCATTTTCTTTCTGAAAGTATCTATTTTAGGGCCTCTAGAATAATTTGCATTTTTGAGGTATTAGTAAAATAATGCATTTTAAGCTTTTGGCAACTTGTGTGTTTTCTTGTGACAACTATTTATTTTGATCCCCTGCTTTTTAAAAATCAAGTTATTTTCAGCTTGCTTTTGATTTGTGTTTTATGCAATTTTTGGAAATTCAGTCCCTATTCCGATGCATGTCACTTTCTTCTTTTGTGCATACTTACAGTTTATCATCCTGTTTTTCAAAATATGTTATTAAATCCAAGCATACTACCTATTTTTGTTCTTTTTTCCTATCTTTTATAATTTATATCCAAATTCACTTCTGTGGCCTTTCCCCCTACATATTTTTGTATTATTTTAAATTGTACATTTTTTGTGCATTCTGCAACAATAACTATGGATGTGCAAATATCTTAGGTACTCTGACTTAAAATCTCTGTTTTAAAAATATTTTACTTATTTGCAAGGAGAGAGAGTTGAAACAGTGAGTGATGTAGAGGGAGAAAGAGAATGGGCACTCCAGGACCTTTAGCCACTGCAAAAGAAGCCCAGGTGCATGCACTACTTGTGCATCCCTCCAGCCCCCTGACTTAAAGTCTCTTACAGACACTTGGGAGTGACTCAGTGGGTTTTTGTAGTGATTCTGTTAGTTTTTGAGGTGCTTTCTCTACTGGTTTCCATAGTTTCCTGCATCAGGACACAGTTCCACAGGCAGGGTCCATATGTCCCTCTCTCTACACAGCCTCACCATAGGTGACGTGGACCCTCAAAGCATTTGTGAGTTCCACTACCTGAATGGATCAATGACGATTTTGGACACTTTTTCCAATATTTATTTGATATTTTCATGTCTTCCTTTGAGAACTTTCTACTCAGTACACCACGTCATTTAAATGTTAAATGAGTTTCTGGTGTAAAATTTTTTAGGAATATATATATATATCTCCTCATCTCAGGTGTATAGTTGGACAAGATTTTTTAAACCCTTTTACATTGCCTTTGCCCTCATTATTGATATGATTTTAGGTGATATCATTTGTCAATTCTTGATTATATTTCCCCTATCAGTGGAACACTTTGCAGAAGATGCTTGCCTATGCATGTATTTGAAGCACTTTACTTATATTTTCCATTATCAGCTTAAAAGTTTAGAAGTAAAAATTTGGTCACAAGTCCATGTAGAGATATCCTGTTTTCTCGACACCATTTGTTGCAAAGGCATTCTGTGTGTGTGTGTGTGTGTGTGTGTGTGTGTGTGTGTGTGTGTGTTTTACCTAATTTATATTTTTCAAACCTTTGTCAAAGATTAGGTGTCTGGGGCTGGAGAGATGGCGTAGCGGTTAAGTGCTTGCCTGTGAAGCCTAAGGACCCTGGTTCAAGGCTCGGTTCCCCAGGTCCCATGTTAGCCAGATGCACAAGGGGGCGCACTCATCTGGAGTTCGTTTGCAGAGGCTGGAAGCCCTGGCGCACCCATTCTCTCTCTCTCTCCCTCTATCTGTCTTTCTCTCTGTGTCTGTCTCTCATAAATAAATAAATAAATAAATAAATAAATAAATAAATAAATAAATAAATAAATAAAAGATTAGGTGTCTGTAGCTGTGTGCACTTATTTCTGGAGCATCTATTTGATTCCAATGGATGGAATGTCTGTTTTATTGTGAGTACATTGAGATTTTGTGGGTATGTTTCTGTAGTAAATTTGAGAGTAGAATCTGTGGTGTCTTTAGCATTCTTCATTCTACTTAGGATAACTTCAGCTGTTCAGAGTCTTTTGCATTTTTATATGAATTTAGTTTAATTTTGAGAGAGAGAAAGAGGGAGAGAGAGACACAAAGAGAGAGAATGGGTGCACCAGGACCTGCAGCCACTTTAAACGAACTCCAGATGCATGATCCCCCTTGTGGCACATGAGCTACATTGTGTGCTTACGTCACTGTGTGACTAGCTAGGTGGGACCTGGAGATTTGAACATGAGTTCTTAGGCTTTGCAGGCAAGTGTCATAATCACAAAGCCATCTTTCTAGCCTTTTATATGAATTTTATATTGTTATTTTAGTTCTGCTAGGAATTTTAATTTTATTTTGATTGGTAGCATGCTGAATCTGTAAATAAGTTTTTTGTATAGCTATTTCCTCAATATTAATTGGGCCAACCCATGAATATGAGAGATTGTACCATCTTAATTATCTTTGGTATTTTAGAGTTATCATTATAGATGACATTCACCTACATTGTTATGTTTAGTAATAGATACTAATTTTGAAATTTTTATAAATTTTTTCTCCAGCATTTCTTTTTAAATATATTTATTTATTTATTTATTTAACAGAGAAAGATGAGAGAGAGAGAGAGAGAGAGAGAGAGAGAGAGAGAGAGAGAGAGAAAGAGAGAGAGAGAGAGGGAGAGAATGGGAGAATGGGCATGCCAGTGCCTCCAGCCACTGCAAACGAACTCCAGATGCATGTGCCGCTTTGTGCATCTGGCTAATGTGGGTCCTGGGTAATCAAACCTGGGTCCTTTGGCTTTTCAGGAAAATGTCATAACCTCTAAACCATCCCTCCATTTCCTACAACATTTCTTTTGGGGGCATGTCATCTTTAGGAATACATTCTGATTTTATCTTGTGATTTTTGCATCTTGTTTCTTGTTGGTAGTATTTATCCAATATAAATGCTATTTAAACTTCTAGGATTTTTGGAATATCATAATGTCTTTGGCCCACAAGGAAATGGTGAATTGTTTTTTATTTGTACTCCACTTAATTTTTTCTGTTGTTTTATTATTTTGTATTCAATTTAAAAGAACGTATTCAGGAAATTTTGGCATATATGTATGTATGTATGTATATACACATATATCATCTCCTAACAAGTTAATTGGCTTCCATTCCTTGTGGCTTTTTTAGATACTTTTAGTTTTAGTTAATCATCTCCTCTACCCTAACTCTCCTCCCTCCACCTACCCTATCTTCAGTTAAACTTTTCCATTCACAATATTCTCCTCACACTATTTCCATATCTATAAACACTTGCTTTAGAATCTTCTCCCCCATCATGGCTCTGTTCTAGCTTCCTGGACTTTTCCATGTATAATTCTTTTTATTGTTCAATGATAACATGATCTACCACTGCCACTATTTTTGAGGTCACAGTTATTTTGAGTTGACACTATAAATTTAGAGGGGAAGCTACTTATCATTTAATAGGCCATACTTGAAGTGAAAATACTAAATTTATATAGGTTGTCTTATTTTAAACTTATTGAGCTATGCTCTTGACTAGGTCTACTTAGTATAATATAAAACATATTTTAATTAATTTTGTGAAAAGTAAGAAGGAATTGATAGGGAAAAGAACGTTGTTAATGGGAGGTAGAATGTTTGTAAAGGAGAGTAATTTGTGCAAACAAGATGAAATGGATTAGATATGTATGTCAAAATGTTAAAAATGAAAAAAAAATTAAAAGTTTAAACCAAATAAAAATATTCTTTCAATGATTACATTTTGGTATTCACACCAATTCTTCATGCATCACTGATACAGAGAAAAAGAAAAAGTACATGATTTGTTTGGTGCCTTTTTAAGGAGTAGTTAATACACATCTTTGAGGAGCAGTGTGGGGGATTGCGTGCCATGTTGTGTGCCAGAAAAGGCTTTTCCACTTAGGTATGTCCCCATCAAACGTCCATAAACTTAACACATAAGTCACTCTCCATCTTCCAAGTCAGTTGTGAGAGCAAACTGGCTCCCAAGTAAAAAGTCATATGGTCTGGGGTCATGGCTTGGCTGTTAGGTGCTTGCTTACAAAGCTGCCATCCTGGGTTTGATTCCCCAGTACTCACATAAAGCCAGAGGCTCGAAATGTTGTATGTGTTTGACATTCATTTGCAGTAGCAAGAGGCCATACTTCTCACTCTCTCTGTTTCTCTGCAAGTAAGTAAATAAAAATATTTTTAAAATAATGCACATAAGTTTTGATATCAGAATCCTCTCTACAATGGTGTTTTAAGCAGTAGCATGGATTTACTTTTTACATAGAAACACAAAATGAATGGCCAAACACAGTGTTTTTTATAAAATTCTGATAAATTTTCTGTATATTTATAAACAACTTCAATGAAAACAATGCATTCAGAATGAATCCCAGATATCTCTCTTTTTTTTTTATAATTTATAAACTACCACCAGGTTAACAACAATGTAACCAGGAAGGAACTTATTCATGAACATGACTCAGAAAATGTTTTTCTCCAGAAATGATGTATTGCATAAGTTAGATGGCAACACAAGGATCTTCCTTGATTGGGAAAAAGTGAATAGCAAACAAATGTCAATTAGTACAAATGCATTTATTAATTATTTTAAATATATTGCATATTAATTATATTTCCATTGGGTTTTACTCTTATGTTTCCTCCCTCTAATTCCCATTCCACTGAGGACCTTCCTCATTGGGTTTATTTCTATAGTGAATACTGATAGAGAAAACTACTTTAAATACTTGTATTATCTGTGACACATAGTCAGATGCATTCACTAAAGTTAACACAGAGTGACTTAGAGTCTTGAATACAGAAATACATTTTTATCTTGGAGTCCTTGACATGATCTTGGAATCCTGACAAAGGAGAAAAATTATCATAACTATGAGAGTGTTGTTTTCCAGTAATTTATGACTCTCGTGATGTTGACAGAAGCACAGTGGAGAGATGTGTGACTCTGCAATCCTGTGGTTTTCCTGTCAAACACCCAGGTGTATAAAAGGCACTTGGCAGAAGGTGACATACAGACTCACAAACCTACCACGGCTCCTCACCTGAACATCCACTCCTGACACCATGTGTTACTACGGAAGCTACTACGGTGGCCTGGGCTGCGGCTATGGCTGTGGCTATGGTGGCTATGGCTCCCTCTGCTGCCGCCCCCTGTGCTGTGGGAGGTACTGGTCCTATGGCTTCTACTGAGGACTTGCTGCAGATGCTCAGCCTGTGAGCTGTAACCTGTCTTCCTGGAAGATCCTCCAAGTATTTTCATATCAAAAGTTCTTCAATATCTACAAACCTTCCTACTTTTTTCAGACCTGTAAGAAAAAAAATGAAGAAGTGCGGCATGCACACCTCATTCTTCATCTTCAATTGGAGTGTATGACAGCTTGTAGACAAGTTTATGACACTATAAAATCTGATATATTTTAACTTTATTATGAAGAAATGTATTCACTATTAAATAAACAAATTCATTGCAAATAATCTCGAGTGCTCATAGATTTGTTAGGTACTATCTACCAACTTGCCATACATTTGTGTGTTTGTATGAGGCTTATCACGTGTGTGCTGTTGTTTGTGCACAAGTGGTGGGCAAGAAAGGGTGCAGGGCAGGGTGAAAAGGGGGAAGGAGATAAGGAGGAAGACAGGAAGGATTGGGGAAGCTATGAAAAGAGGAAGGGAGGCAAGAGAAGAAAGAAAGTGATAGCCCTTCCTTTACCCATGATAATGTCCCTGTTCTGTGTTCCTCTAGTTATGCGGGTCTTTGAACACCTCTCAGTAAGAAAGGTTTAAAACACAGTTTTGTCCAATACTTGCTCTACTTTGCTGTGTGAACCCAACACTAACGTGTCCTTACTCCATCTCCTTCTATCAGTGCCTTTCCCAGTCTCAAGTGACCACTATGTCCTTTCTTCTCCAAGCTGGAATCTTAAGGCTTTTAAAATGTAGCTGTCCCCTTTCTGGTAGAATCATTTATTGTACTGAGTATCCCTCCCATCTGGTTTTTCATGGCATACTTTACTATTTTGCCATTTATTACATCAACTTTATTTTTATATTTTTTATTTATATTTTATTTTTAACCCAGCGTACAAAGTTCTGAGTCTCATGATGACATTCTCATACATAAATGTTTGTTTCCTTTGTCCTCTTTCATTCTTCTCCCTGACTGCTTTCCTCCATCCTTATCCTACCTTAGTTCATTCCTTTCCTCTCTCCTATGAATTCTTTGTTCTCTTTTCATATTACATTATATTATCCTCTGTTTTTCACCCCTCTGTTAAGATATCTTCCTCTCCGTTAACAGTGTCCGTTCTAGTTCCATGCCCCATGACCTATGCACACATAGCACACACATAAAAGTCTATATCTAGGTTGCATGAATGAGAGAATGCATGTGGCATCTTTCTTTCTAGTCTTTTATTTTGCCTAAAATAATTAGTCCATTTCCTGTGGAAAGTGCTTCAGTAAACATGTATGTGCAGTCATGTTATGACATTGTGACCTAGCATCCTGTGTGTGTACACTCCAGAGTGGGGTGTCTGTTTCACATGTCCTCACATTTTTCAATTCGTAGAACCATGGCAGTGATTTCTATATTCACTGCCCAACCTGACATTCCCAGTAGCAGGGTGATATGCACTGTCAAACACTTTTCATTTTTATTCCCTGAATAGATTCTAAGAATGCCAATGACGTTTTCAAATATTTGCTATTTACATTACTTCCTTGAGCAACATTTCACTTACTAGACCACTTGATAATTGGATGATTTTTGGTGTGGGATTTGTGTAAGATTTTATACAATCTACATATTATTCTCCTATCTGATGGCCAGTTGACAAAGATTTTTAGATTGTTCACTGTGATTATTTCCTTTTTGGTGTAGAAGGCTTATAATTTAATGCTTTTAAAAATATTTTTCACTTTATTTATGTGCAAGAACACAGAGAGAAAGAGAGAGAGAAAGAGAAGAGAAGAGAGAGAAGGGAGGGGAAGGGAGGGGAAGGGAGGGGAAGGGAAGGGAAGGGAAGGAAGGGAAGGGAAGGGAAGGGAAGGGAAGGGAAGGGAGAGGAAGGGAAGGGAAGGAGAGGAGAGGGAAGGGCAGGGAAGAGAAGAGAGAGAGAGAGAGAAGAGAAGAGAAGAGAAGAGAAGAGAAGAGAAGAGAAGAGAAGAGAAGAGAAGAGAAGAGAAGAGAAGAGAAGAGAAGAGAATACTGGGGCTTGTAGCTACTACAAAAAGATTTCAGATGCATGTGCCACCTTGTACATATGGCTTACATGGGTACTGGGGAATCAAACACAGGTAGTTAGGTTTTACAGGCAAGCACCTTAAGTGCTGAGAAATCTTTAAATCTGATTTCATATTTTCTCAATTATCAATTCTTGGCATTATAATCTGCTACATTGAAAGTAAAAGCTTTTCAAAGAATACTTGCTTTTGACTAAATCTTGAAGTTTTTACTTGTATTTATTCCCATGGGCATTTCAGAGTTTTAGGAAAAAAATGATGAACTTTGGTCCATTTTTATGTGATTTCCTACTTTCTCATACATATATATACATATACATATACATATACATATACATACATACATATATATATATATATGTGTGTGCAAGATTTGCTGAAAAGAGTATTTTTTTCCCATCTGTTGTATGGTCCTCACACATTAGGAAGCTCACATCACTTTAGATTTGTTCTGAGCCTTCTATTCTATTCCAATCCATGACTCCACTCATATATCATGTGGAATCTGAGCATAAGGCTCTATTGTATAATTCAAGCAAACATGTTGTTATACATATTCTTACTTTTCTGATTACTTTGGGTTTGCAGGAGTTTTGTGCATTTTTATGAATTTTAGGAATGCATTTTATAGTTTTGTTAATAACTTAATTAGAATTTTGATGTGGATTATAATGAATCTTCACATTTGGCAAATAGGTATTTTAATAATATTGAGTTTTTCCAATCAATATGCAGAATACATTATTTTGTTAGTATCTTCATTATAGAGCTTATTTACCTCCTTCTTTAGGTTTATTTCTTGGTACAGACTTATAAAACTATTGTAAGGGCTGGAGAGATGGCTTAGCAGTTAAGTGCTTGCCTGTGAAGCCTAAGGACCCTGGTTCGAGGCTCGATTCCCCAGGACCCACATTAGCCAGATGCACAAGGGGGCGCACGCGTCTGGAGTTCGTTTGCAGTGGCTGGAGGCCCTGGCGCGCCCATTCTCTCTGTTTCTCTGCCTCTTCCTCTCTCTGTCTGTCGCTCTCAAATAAATAAATAAAAATAAAAAAAAAAACTATTGTAAGAAATATTTCCCCTGACTTCTTTTTTTGGTAAGGCTTTCTTATTTTTTATATGGTCTCTCTATCCTGTTACTTTGCTGATAACATTAATCCACTATATGAGTTCTCCAGGTCTTTTATTTTTAGTTTTCATTTTAAGAGGGAAAGAGAGAGAGAGAGAGAGAGAGAGAGAGAAAGAAAGATTATCTATCTATCTATCTATCTATCTATCTATCTATCTATCTATCTATCTATCTATTGAGAATTGGTACATTAGGGCCTCCAGCCACTGCAATCGATGTGCACCACCTTTGTGCACATTTGAGACCTTGCATGTTTGTGTCGCCTTGTGCATGTGGCTTACATGGGACCTGGAGAGTCAAACATGTGTCCTTAGGCTTCACAGGTAAGCACCTTAACTTCTAAGCCACCTCTCAAGCCCCCTCTATGCCTTCTAATATAGCATCAATATATCTGTCCATGAGGACATTTTAACTCTTTTTTTTTATTTATATGCTTTTATTTACTCTCTTGTCATGTTTTTCTATCTAACTTATGAAGCTATAGACTAGGTGGGATAGGCTCTTTTATGATATCTACACATGTATGACTGGGTTTGTTGTTCTATGATTAAAAAATAATATACAACTGGCAGCATGTCCAATGTCCAATGGATTGTGTTTTGGCAGTGTAAAGACAAAGAAAGCAACTTCACATACAATATTTCAATGCCAACATTTAAGGGGACAATATTTAATTTATGTAGATGTGCTTGACGGTCAAATTTATTGAGTGTTTACTTAAGTTAATGGGGTTTTTTGTTTTATATAATATGTTTAATGGATATAATTAAGAAAGCATGGGCTGGAGAGATGGCTTAGCGGTTAAGCGCTCACCTGTGAAGCCTAAGGACCCCGGTTCGAGGCTCGGTTCCCCAAGTCTCATGTTAGCCAGATGCACAAGGGGGTGCACATGTCTGGAGTTCATTTGCAGAGGCTGGAAGCCCTGGTGTGCCCATTCTCTCTCTCCCTCCCTCTATCTGTCTTTCTCTCTGTCTCTGTCAATCTCAAATAAATAAATAAAATATTTAAAAAGAAGAAAGCAAATCAGATGAAAATATGCCTTTGAGCTATTTTTTTTTTTTTTTACACTTGGCAACAATACTTCGTCAATCATCTACAACATGGGAAAAAAGTAATATTGATGACATAGTATGTTTAGTCTCTTTTAAGCAATTTTTAAAGATGTGTGAGTGCTGCTGTTTCAACTAATTTACTGTGTGTGCTATATAAAAGCTATACTATTGAAATATATGTGCTACAGTAATCCATAAATTTTCAGGAGATATGTCAATACTATGCCTGAATAGCCATTTTGACAGAAAGGTGACCATTGATTAAAAAATGCCCATAGTAATTGATGTTGTGACCTACATAACAATGGTGTATTTCATAGTAACATCTATCACACATTATATAGGATAACCAGTGAAATAGAGAATATAAACCATTTTTGTTCATTGTCATTTATTTTCTACAGATATTAAAACCATGTGTGTGAAATGTCAACAGGCTAAGAATAAACCCTATGAATCACAAATATGTTTACATAAGTTATAAATTGCCACCAAGTTATAACTGACAAAACAAATAAATTGCTTAATTATAATCATGTTTTGGGAAGCCCATTCATCAAAGAAAAAGTATTGCAAAATGACAAAGAAAAACAAACAAAAGAGAACAAAGACCCTCTATGAACAAAGTAATGAAAAGAACATGAAATGAACAAAAGATAACTATTTTAATGAATTAATGAATTTACTAATTGACGGAATCTAGTCATATGTGCTCAGTGAACCGAATATAAAATCAACAGTATTAAACTAGGAGCAAAGTCTCATTTTTTAACCTCATGATTAGGTTAAATAATACCTGACATCAAAACAAAATTATCCTAACTATGTGAATATTGTTCTTTCAATAAACAGCATACTCACAATGTTGTCTTAAGCACAATGGTGAGATATGTTATCCTGCAATGCCTGTGGTTTTCCTGTCAAACACTCAGGTGTATAAAAGGCACTTGCCAAGTGATGATATCCAAACTCAAGAAACCTACTGCTGCTCCTCACCTGAACATCCACTCCTGACACCATGTGTTACTACGGAAGTTACTATGGTGGCCTGGGCTGTGGCTATGGTGGCCTGGGCTGCGGCTATGGCTGTGGCTATGGTGGCCTGGGCTGCCGCTATGGCTGTGGCTATGGTGGCTATGGCTCCCTCTGCTGCCGCCCCCTGTGCTGTGGGAGGTACTGGTCCTATGGCTTCTACTGAGGACTTGCTACAGATGCTCAGTCTGTGGGTTGTAACCTACTGTCTTCTTGAACTTGCTTCCCACCAGGAATTCTTCAGTATCTTCAGAACTTCCTACCTTATGCCAACCTATCTCAGTAAAATAAATGAAATGCCACATCATCATCTTACTTCCTCATCAGCAATGGGATTCCATGTCTGCATGCAAAAATGTTCATAAAATGTTATCAAATTTAACTTTAAGTGAGCCATAGAACTATATTTTTATTAAATAAACTATTTAATTGAAACACATCCTTTTGTAGTCATTAACTATTTGTTACATTGGGATTCATTTTTGTGTCTGATTTGTCATATGTGTGTTGGGGGGTTGTGGAAAAGCATGAGAGAGACATGGAAGCAAAAAGTGTGAAGTTGGAGAAAAAGATGTAAAATTATTCCTTTATTCATTCACCTATTGAATAACATTTTAGTTGTTTTCATAAATTGCATTGTAAATAATGCCACAATGAATCGGGTTAGGCAGAATTTTTTGAGGCCAAATGTTTACTTTTCCCTCCATTTGAGTTTGAGAACTATTATAGCTCCACGATGAGTTAGTTTCTGTGTAAACTAGAGATAAGGAGCTTTCTGTAGTGGTTTGAAGTTAGTACACTCATTTAACTTTCCATTAACACTGTATATGGGTTCTTTTTCTCCACATGCTATTTTTTTTCTTTTTGATAATATAATCAGTCAGACAGCCATAAACAGGTGATCACATTATGACCTTTATTTGTCTTACTGAAATATTTATGAAAGAGGACATTTTTTAATTCAACTGGTCAATTGTAGTTTTATTTGTTATTTGGGTAAATATTTTATTCACATGTTTATAACACAGATTATGGTAATTTGTATATGCATATGATGTGTAGTCATTGGTAAGTGTATGAAATTTTAAGTAATCCTCTTGAAAACATCTTGAAAGACATTATTTTAACCAATAGTCACCCACTCTGCTGTGGAAATCCTGAACTAAATGTTCACTTTGTATTCTAGCATCACTTGTTTCACTTTGTTTCATTTTTTTCCTCCCAACACCCTCCATTGTCTCGAGGGACACCATTCTTCTCTCTTTTTCATGAAGGGCTTCTCCCAAATGTAAAGAAATGTGGTACTCCCTTTTAAGATAGCTTCACTTCCTGTAATGACTAACTCACTCTGCTGCTGCTTCATAGCATGCTCTTTACGAATTAAATGTATTTGTTATAGTCATTTTATTTAAATTTTTATTAACTTTGACATTATCATACAAGGTACTGCTTCTCATTCTGCCATATTCACATATATATGCCATTTTCTTTTTGTTTTTTTCTTTTCTTTCTTTCTTTTTTTTTTTTTGTAGAGAAAGAAAAGGGGGAGGAGCTGGAGTGCCAGAGTTTCAGCCACTTCCATCAAACTCCAGATGCTTGTGCCATCGAGTGGGCATGCACGACCTTGTGCTTGACTCACTTTTGTGCATGTGGCTAACGTGGGATCTGGAGAGCAAACATGGGTCCTTAGGCTTCGCAGGCAAGCACCTTAACCATGAAGCCATCTCTCCAGAGCTTATTTCATTCCTATTCAGCCTTCAATCCCACCCCTTCCTCCATCCCCTGCATCATCCTTGTTGCTAATTTTCCTCTTCCACAAAATTATCCTTTCCTGAGATTTCATGATATATATGGTTTCATCACCTCCCCCCCCACACATATACACAGTTATATGATGTTAAAGGTAAGTTTAATATATGTTAGAAAAATGTGGAATTTGCCTTTCTGAGTTAATATTACTGTAGAAAACATGATATTTATTTATTTTTTCATTTATTTGGGAGAGAGGGAGAGAGAGAGGAAGAGAGAGAAAATTGGCATGTCAGGGCCTGTGGCCACTGTAAATGAACTCCAGATATGTGTGCCACCTAGTGTGTCTGGTTTACATGGGTACTGGGGAATATGACTGGGTTCTTGGGCTTCACAGGCAAGTATCTTAACTGCTACGTTGTCTCTCCAGCCCTCATCTTTTTTTTAAAGTTATTTATTTGAGAGACAGAAAAAAATATGGACTGCTTCAAGGATTTGTGTGTCATCCATGCACAGGGGCCATACTAATGTCCTCTGTATTGTTCCAATTTTAGTATATGTGCTGCCAAAACAAGCACCTCATTTTAAAAAAAAAATTTTGTTCATTTTTATTTATTTGTTTGAGAGTGACAGAAAGAGAGAGAAAGACACACACACACACACACACACACACACACACACACACACACACAGAAAGAGAGAATGAGCACGCCAGGGCTTCCAACCACTGCAAATGAACTCCAGACACGTGTGGCCCCCTTGTGCATCTGTCTAACATGGGTCCTGGGGAATAGAGGCTTGAACCTGGATCCTTAGGCTTCAAAGGCAAGCACTTAACCTCTAAGCCATCTCTCCAGCCCTCATCTTATTCTTTTTTTGTTGTTGTTTATTTTTATTTATTTATTAGGACAGGCAGAGAGAAGGAGGCAGACAGAGAAAGAGAGAATGGGCGCGCCAGGGCTTCCAGCCACTTCAAATGAACTCCAGATGCCTGCGGCCCCTTGTGCATCTGGCTAAAGTGGGTCCTGGGGGTAATCGAGCCTTGAACTGGTGTCCTTATGCTTCCAAGGCAAGCACTTAACTGCTAAGCCATCTCTCCAGCCCTCATCTTATTTTTTTCTTTAATGATGACAGATTACATCTATTTTCTGTGAAAAGTTTAGTAATGAGTATGAATGCACAAGCATGTTGTAGAATCAGCTGAGTACACTCAAAGGGGGCATGCCTGGGGCGGGCAGTAGCTCTCTTTTCCTAATCTGAGGGATATTCATCCTAATTTCCACAGTTGTTGCACCACCGTACATAGCCAAAAGCAGGGAATGCTTTCTTATTTCCTTAGCCATCACCAGATGTGAGATGACATCTCAACGCCATTTTAACTTTCATTTTAGGAATGGACGGTGAAATGTGTTGCTTCTACCTTTTCTGAGATCTATATTCAGTTTTTTAACCAATTTTAGTGAATGAATTTGGCATAATTTTTGCAGGAATTCATATATTCTTTATATCAGTCACCTGACTGTTACATACTTGCCAAAATCTTACCATTGTAGGCTGGCTCTTAACTCTAGGGATTTCTTTCTCTATTGTTGCATAGAAGCTGTTTTCTTTCTGTTGTTATTGTTTGTTTGTTTTTGTTTTTTCCTTCATGTAATACAATTTGTCAATTCCAGTGACTAACTTTGCATTTGGAATCCTTTCTAACAAGAATGATTATCTGTACTTTCAAGTGTTTTACCTATATTTTATCTTAGAAGTTCTAATGTTTTTAGGATTAATGTGCACTGGTCTATTTCAAGGTGATTTTCTAGTTTGTCACAGAAAGACAAATGCCACATGTTCTCACTCATCTGAAATTTCTATCCTGGATCAGCTTGAGTTGCTGGCATACCTGATAGGCAACTTGAGGCTCAGGCAATAGGGATGAAGAGGGGAAGAGGTGGTTTAGGGGCCCAATAAACACAAAACTAAACCCCAAATTAACTGGTACCATAGAACCCTTTCTCCTTGAAGGTAGACTAAAAGATTTAACCCACAACAGGAGTATAGGGGACCATCTGAAATGAAGGGCTCTGGAGAGGGTGGGATGAAACCTCACCTTAAAATTTTTGGCTCTGGCCTGTAACTCTCAGTACAGAAAGTGGTGCTACCTACACTGAGCTGTTGATTGGAAAGACCTACAAGGTCCTCAAAACAATACAGGCTTCTGTTAAGGCACTTGATTATTCAACTGAGGTAAAAGGTAAGTCCCTGCTGCTGAAGGCACCATATGCCATCAAGTGACACAGAATGTGTAGAGACCTGGATGGACTCCAGAAGAGAACAAGTCCTCAGACTGTTCTCAGACTGCCCAACTAGTGCTGGGAAGTACTACATGAGCTACTGGGTGGGGGGAAGTGGCCAATGATGGTGTGAACAGACAGGTTTCTAAGCTACTCAGAAGTAATTCACCTGACAAGAAATACGTACTGGTATAATGGTGACACACAGCCTTAGTGGGTAACCAATGGCTTTCTGATTGGCTAAGAGATTTGCTCAGTGGAAAGGAACCCACGTCTGGAACAGGGAACCATATCAGAATCCTTTGGAGACAAAGATTGTACTCTGCAATGTCAAGCTCCCACTAATTGTTGGCTGCAAGAGAGGCTATATCCATCAAAATTTCCCTAAATTAATGACACTTATCCTATTTAACCTATGCTGACTTCACTCTCCATTGCAGAATGTATTGCTTTTTTCATAAGGTTGAGAGACACGAGGAGATAAACCATCCCTCACATTCCAGCTAAGGCCCAAGTGAAACCACAGAGGAATCTGGAGATGAGCAAGAGTGCTGCTTCCGTGGTGAGCCTGACTATCATCTCCAGGCTGAAGAAGACAGATCCTGAGAATACTTAGCACATACCAAAGCAGAAAGCCAGAGGCTCCTTGGAGAGCTAATCACTGACGTAGATTTCAAACACACCCATAAGGATAAGAGAGTTTTGTGGCAGAGGGGTTGGAAATATTCTAAGAGCCACAGGTTGGAAAATCATACTCAGAAGCATTGTCTCCCCCCAATAACTGATTACTTCTCCCACAATGCATAACTCACAAGCCCATGGAGAATACAAGCAACCCCACTGTGGAGTGTCCCCAGTGGAACAGAGTGAGGGCAGAGGGTAAGCATGATTCCAGAATATCATATATAACATCCACCTGGGATTATAAAGTCAGGTACAGATACATGTAGCATCTGACCATGAAATGGTCATTTAATTTCTGTAGATTTCAAAATGTGTATTAAATGAATGGGCTCAGTATAAATATGGAATTTGTTATTTAAGATTTAAATAGCCACTAAGTTACCAATAATATAACAAGGAATTAGTTCATCCTTGAACAATTTTCAGGAAAAATAATATTCCTAGTAAGATTTATTTCACAATAATAAAAGAAATATTAAAGACCTTATTCCTGCAGACTCATGAAAATCAAGCAAATTGCAATAAGATACATGTTTTAGTTACTTTATCATAGGAGGGAATCAGTCGTATTTATTTTATAATACATGTGAGCTTAAGGCTTCAAAATAGACAAGAATTTCTTTTTAGGCACTTTAGATTTGAGCTTGGAATTCTGATACAGGAGTAAAATTACCTTAGTTATGCAGACCTTGTTTACCTAGTAAACCATGACACTCATGACATTCTCTGAGACACAGTGGTGAGGTGTGTGACTCTGCAATGCCTGTGGTTTCTCTGTCAAACACAGAGGTGTATAAAAGGCACTTGGCAGAGGGTGACATCCAGACTCAAGAGTACTACCACTGCTCCTCACCTGAACATCCGTTCCTGACACCATGTGTTACTACGGAAGCTACTATGGTGGCCTGGGCTGCGGCTATGGCTGTGGCTATGGTGGCCTGGGCTGCGGCTATGGCTGTGGCTATGGTGGCTATGGCTCCCTCTGCTGCCGCCCCCTGTGCTGTGGGAGGTACTGGTCCTATGGCTTCTACTGAGGACTTGCTGCGGATGCTCAGCCTGTGGGCTATAACTTGTTTTCCTGGAAGTTCCTCCAACTTTCTTCTCACCTAAAATTTTCAAATATCTTCAAAACTGACAACATTATACTATATTATGTTAGAAAAAATTAACAAACTGTAGTATCACAAATGTCTTGTAATCTGTTGCAATGTGTAACAACTTACAAAAGAATTTCTTTGTGTTTTGTTATGATGTTCTGTAAAATATTGTCAACCTTGACTTTATAATTTGTTTTTGAAATATGTTATTCAATAAAGTATTTTGTTGATAATCATGCTTGAATAGCTTTATTAAACAGTGTCCATCAACTTAGTGTATTACTGTCTGATTTGTCATATATTTGATTTCTTGTAGAGCCTTTGAAGAGAGATGAAGCTAGAAAGAGAAGAAAGGAAGGAGGGAAGGAGAGAAAATTCCTTTTATTATGTTTTCATCTACAAATTGAAATATTGATTATTTCCAGATATTGCTATGGTGAACAATGCCACAGTGAATTTAGTCATGAAGAATTAAAACAAAATTTAAATATTTTTTTTTATTTGACAGAGAAAGAGACATATAGAGAGAATGGGTGCACCAGGGCCTCCAGCCACTGCAAACGAACTCCAGATGCAAGTGCCCCTTGTGCATCTGGCAAACGTGGGTCCTGGGGAATCAAACCTGGGTCCTTTGGCTTTGCAGACAAATGCCTTAAATGCTAAGCCATCTCTCCAGCCCATGAAGAATTTTTGAGATTATTTTTTTTCTAGGTATGGTCTCACTCTAGCCCAGGCTGGCCTGGAATTCACTATGGAGTCTCAGGGTGGCCTTGAACTCATGGCAATCCTCCGACCTCTGCCTCCCTAGTGCTGGGGTTAAAGGCATGCACCACCTCACCTGGCTTCAAAAACTTTTTCTCTAGTTAAAGTCAGAGACGTGTGATTGCTGGATCCTAAGTTAGTGCTATGCACAATTGAAGTAGAGGATTATATGTTGTGATGTTTTCAAGGATGGAATCCATTTGCATTCCACCAAATATACAGAAAGCTTTGACTTTTTTCCATATGCTTTGTAATCATGATTTTATTAGTGAAATCAAACATTCATTTAAACCTCTGGTTATTTGTATGTGTTATTTATTAGTTATTTTTATTATGAATATTTTTACATTTCTGTATACATGATGATAATTTGTTACATTTGATACAGAATATAGTCATGAAATAACAGTAATAATAATTTGATTTCTTCAGTATCAAATCATTTCATGGAATTTTAAGAGCTTTTCTTGAATACATTTGAAATATATATTTAAATAAAACTATAACCATTCCACCCTTCTATAGAAAAAGTAATGTGTCTCCTATTTTACATCTCTCATTTCACTTTGTTCCATCTTCTGCTCTCACTACCCTTCTCAGTACTAAGTGCCCTCTTTACCACTTTTTGTCTCCGTTCTTCTTTAAGTTGGGCTTTCATATTTCCCCAATGTGTGTGAGCAGAAGATGTTTCCCTGTCTGATAGGAGCATTTATTGTGCTGACTGTATTTCCTGCTGTGTCATTTCCATTGTTTCATGTGTTTATCCATTTGCTTGTGCTCTTGAATTTAATTCATGCCTCCATAGCACAATTTCAGAAGTATAGTGACGTCTGAAGCATTGCTCTTTCTGCTTAGGACTCTTTTCACTGTTTCAGATCTTTTGTGTTTTTCTGTGAATTTTAAGGCTGTAATTTTATAGTGAATGTGATTAGAGTTGTGATGGGGATACACTGAAATTTTATATCAACTATAATATATAGATTTTTTTACAATATTAATTTTGCCAATCCATGAGCATGAAATGCCATTCCTTTTTCTAATACAAATCCCCCCACACTTTTTATGTTCAGAGTTTTAAAGTTCTCATGGCAGAAGATAGGTCTACATGTGTCTGGTGTTCATTTGGAGTCACTAGAGACACTGGTGTGTCCATTCTCTCTCTCTCTCATAAATAAATAAAATAAAATATTCTAAAGCTTTGAAAAACGAGTTTTGTGTAGTAGAGTTGTCAAACTATACTATCATGTCATGTGCATTAAGGCCATTTTGACTCCTTCCTTTCCTCTTGTATAACTTTTATTATTAGACATCATAGGAAGCACTATACTGAATAACAAGGAGGGCGCCTGAGTGTTCTAATCCTGTGCATTTGGGGAGGGTCACACAACATCCACTAAGGAAACCTGAAGGTACACCGTGGAGAGGGCCCATGTATGCTGCAGGCAGCAGAACTAGAGGGCTGAGAAACTCAAGCCCCTTGGGCCCAGAGGTTTCCAACATGAACTCCAGATCTTGTCATTAGGTTGTACGATTTGGGATTTGTCCTGCTGGCTTTTACTCTTGACTTGGTCTGATGTTTTTCTGGCAATACTCCCATTACTTCCTATTGGAATGAAAATGTTTATGCCACTGGGTATCATAACTATATAACTTATTTTTAAGAGTTCCAAACAGTTCTGGGATTATCTTGAGTGTCAGAATATACTTATACATTGAACTTATAAAAATATTTTAATTATTTATTTAGGAGAGAGAGACAAAGATAATAATAATTTAAAAAAAAAAAAACAAAACAAAAAACGGCTGGGCCTCCAGCCACTGCAAATGAACTCCTGATACATGTGTCACCCTGTGCATCTCATTTGCATGGGTACTGAGTAATCCAACCTAGGTCCTTAGGCTACACTAGCGAATGACATCTCGCCAGACCAACTTTTAAGTTTTAAGCTCTGTATCAAAATGGTTAAAGATTATGGGGACTTTTGGAATCAGATTAGAGGCTATTTGAAATTTGATCTGGCCATGGATCTAAAGGAACAATGAATTTAAGGAGTGAGATTGAATGCGATATTTTTGGTTTCAATTGCACAAAATGAACTCATGTTTGCTAATCATGACTGTGAATTTAACAGATTATAGAATCTTCTAGGAGACCAACCACTGAGCATGTCTGTGAAGGAGTTTCTACAGTGGTTTCATGGAGATGAGATGTACCCTGAACGTGGGAAATACTCTTTCCAAGGTTTAGGTCTCAGACTAAATAAAAAGGAGAAAGTGTGTTGATAACCAGCATTCACTTCCCTCATTTCTGATAAAGAGTCAATGTAATCAGATGTCTTACAGACCTATCACCATGATTTCACCACTATGATTTTCAATACCATCAAACTATGAGCAAAAATAGACCCTTTCGTATGTAAGTTTACTTTTAAGGAGTTTTGTCACAGCAATGAGAAAAGCAAATATGGTTTTATTGTTAAATAATAAAGGGTAGCCTGGGAGAAATTTATGGAACACAAATTAATATCTGTTAGAGAATAAAAACACAGACAGAAGCTTTGTCCTATGAAATACACAATACCTATATTTATAGTGTTGAAAACTCACTGACTTGCACAGATGTTCCTGACTGTCAAATTGTGTGGGCAGTACTCTTAACTAGCTCGCCTTTGCTTTTATAACATATTCTTAAATAAATTTAATAAATACTCAACCAAATGAAAATATGGTTTAAGATGATTTAGCATCACTATTTACACCTTTACTGCATGCATCAGCTAGAGAGACAATAAGACTGAATGGATTATTACTGAGACCCCTTAAAGGAGACCATACATTGATTTCTTAAAGGGGATGCTACTGAGGGTGGCATGCAGTGGCTTGAGTATGTTGGGTAAATGCTCTATAATTGAAGAATATCTTTTCTAATTAGGTATACAAATTAAGAAAGAAAAATGTCACTAATGTGCCTGAAAAGTCATGTGAAATAGTGATTGTGACCTTTGATTTGAAAATGATAATTTGATGTTGGTTCTCCCAACTAAACCACTGGCTTCTCCAGGGCAAAGCTATAGATACTTATCCTGTGGCCTTTAATTTTCTGCCTTCCTAGAAGTTTCTTGTCATCAGGAATTATTCCATACTTTCAAAAATGTCAACTTCACATTAAACTGCTCAGAAAAGCAAATGAAATGTGGCTTCTCCACCTTATTTCTCATCTTCTATTGAATTGTGTTTTAGCTTGCATTTTTAAAATATTTTTTTATTATTTATTATTTATTTATTTATTTGAGAGTGACAGACACAGAGAGAAAGACAGATAGAGGGAGAGAGAGAGAATGGGCACACCAGGGCTTCCAGCCTCTGCAAACGAACTCCAGATGCGTGCGCCCCCTTGTGCATCTGGCTAACGTGGGTCCTGGGGAACCGAGCCTCGAACCAGGGTCCTTAGGCTTCACAGGCAAGCGCTTAACTGCTAAGCTATCTCTCCAGCCCGTAGCTTGCATTTTTAAAAATTGTTTTATAATGATCTGTAAAATGTACTCAAATCTGACTTTCAACTTTGGTGTGGAAATTCATTTATTATTTTTAAAGTATTTCATTGTTTAGATTGTTTTCTTATGTTGTATTAATCAATATGAACTTGACATGTATGTTTGTGTATTTGTATCTGATTTTTCATGTTTGGTTAATTTTATACAAGTGATTGAAGAGGGAGCAGAAGAGGAGTGGAGGATGGAGGGAGAAGCAAAGAGAGAGGAAAACAGAGCATGCAAGATTTCCCTTATCCATTTTTTATGGATTAACAGTTTGGTTGCTCATCCATATCTTTTTATTGTAAATGATCCTGGAATTAACTTAGTAGTATGCAATGTTCTTTTAATTCAGGTTATTTTCACCTAGTTAAATTTGCAGAAACATGGTTTCTGAATCATTTTGTTTCTATGTACTAGAAAAGAGTGATGTCTGTGTGTACAAACTTTCATTCTCACCAACAATATAGAATGATTCCTTTCCTTCACATGCGCTTTAATCTTGTTGTGGCTTGAACATAGAAGGTCTTCTGTAGGCTCTTCTTTATGGACACTTGGTCTCAAGCTGGTGATGACATCTGGGAAGGCTGTGGAACATCTAAGGGACGGAGCTTTGCCAGACGACATGTGTCACTGGGAGTGGGCCTTGAGCTTTCATCACCAGGCTCCACTTGCTCGCGCCTGGACTCTGTCTGCCATGTCTGTAATTGCCCTCCTGAATCCACTCCCATGCAGTCATCTCTCTCTACTTCCTAAGTACTCAGTGTTACCAGTTGTCACAACGTCCTTTCACCATGACTCTCCAGCATTACAGCATGTGCCATGAAACTGTTAGCCGAAGTAAACCCCTCCTCCTTAACTATTTTATCATGTGGTTTGTCACAGTAACGAGAAAATTAACTAATACAACAGGTTTTATTGTTTGATGCTAAATTCTACTATCGGAAGTATTAGTGTGGTCCAGAGAATTTTCTATCAGACACTATAGAGTGAGAGAAGAAGCATCTTATAAAATCCTCTAACACCTGGATATATCATGTTGATAACTCACACACATATGTGCCCATTTTACTGCCAAACTTATTGGCCTGTACTCTTAACTAGGTCTGTTTTGCTTCTATGTGATAGTCTTTAAAAAGTGACAAAACATTAAAGTGAAATTAAGACATGCTTTTCAAGGATTCCATTTCACTGCTTACAATACTTAATGTCTCAGCTACACACCAAGAGACAAAGAAAGAGTAAATTGCTGCTGAGTTCATTTTAAGGAGTCTGTACACTTATTTTTGATAGTGGTCAGTACTGAGTATGACATCTAATGCCCACTGAGTGCCAGGAAAGCGCTTTTCCACTAAAGCTAACCCTAGAACTTGTCCATTAACATTTAAAGAAATATTTTATTTCTGTTCAAATGCAAAGTTATCTATGAGGTCAAATGTCACCCTTGTTTTGATAATTATGAACATAAAACTTGATGTTGGCATGTCAAACTCAACCATGCTGGTTTCCACAATTATATGCATAACATTTTCAGATGTATTCAAAATAGATGAGCAACACATATGTCATTTCTGTTTATAAATTATTTGTTCATTTTCTGGAAAATTTGAAGCTACATTTACAAAAAAAAATGTATTCAGAATAAATCCCACATGTTTACTCATGATAATAACTTGTTACCAAGCAAGTTATAATCAGTATTTAGTGAATAAGAATCATGAAACATATCCCTCCAGATAAGACTCATTACCTAGGTTCAAAAGAATGAAAACACAAATCCATTTCCTTATTGTGGTGTAATCAATACCAAACAAGTAAAAAATAAGACTTTGATGACTTCTACCATAGAACCAAGTAATATGCATTCAATAACTAAATATAGCATGAACCCAAGTTTTGAAAATAAAAACAATTTTATTTTAGACATTACATGATTTGATCTCGGAATCCTGACACAGAACATAATTATCTCAGTTATGCAGGCCTTGTTTTTCTAGTATAGCATGCCTCACACAATGTTGTCTGAGGCACAGTGGAGAGATGTGTGACGCTGCAATGCCTGTGGTTTCCCTGTCAACTCCCCAGGTGTACAAAAGGCACTTGGCAGAAGGTGACATCCAGACTCAAGAAACCTACTTCTGCTCCTCACCTGAACATCCGCTCCTGACACCATGTGTTACTACAGAAGATACTATGGTGGCCTGGGCTGCGGCTATGGCTGTGGCTATGGTGGCTATGGCTCCCTCTGCTGCCGCCCCCTGTGCTGTGGGAGGTACTGGTCCTATGGCTTCTACTGAGGACTTGCTACAGATGCTCAGCTTGCTGTCTTCCTGGAAGTTGCTCCAAATTTCTCCACAAAGGATGTTCTTAAATAACTTTATAAAGTCACCTGCATACTAAAATGTCTGAGGATAATGAAGGAGCTGTAGCATATTCATGTCAATTCTTCATCTTCAAATTTGTTGTGTGACTGTTTGCAGAGCAGTTTCCAATTCTTCTCTAGATGCCCAGTAAAATGTGCTAAAATTTGATATTAAACGTTTGTGTAAAAAATATGCATTGTAAAATAAATGATTTCATTGTCAATATTGTATTTTATACTTTTATGAAATAGTTTCCATTCACTTGACATAGATGTTTGTGTATTAGAGTGTGTTTTGTCATATGAGTGTGGTTGTTTTTAGGTAAAGTGGGGAGATAGGGAGAGGGGGATGCAGGTAGAGATGCACAGATGAGGAAGAGAGATATTTTTTCTTTAATTCTTTATCTACTGATGAACATCGTCCTTGTTTTTATATACTTGCTATTGTGAAAGCTTTCACAATAGATTTAGAAGTATAGAAAAGTTCTTTAATGTTAAATCTGCTTCCCTACAGTTAGGTTAGGAAAACTGTAATTTGTAGATCAAAAGTTAGTTCTAAGCATTTTGTGGGTGTGGGTGTGGGGGAAGAGCATTGAAAAAAATATGCACATTCATTAATGGCTGAGCTAATTTATATTGCCACCAACAATGATGAAGAGGTCTTATTACTTTATATAACCTCAAACACTTATCTGTTCTATTTCCTTATCTGCTCTTGGGTGATTTTAACTTACATTTATGAGATATTTGTAAAATTGTATATTCCTTTAACCTTTAGATCACATTTGCATGTTTTCTGTTCAGAAATATCCATTGTAATTCATTGCCCACTTATCATCATTATTTTCATTGTGATTTTAGTTACAGGGCTCCACATGAATTTGTAAATTAATCCCTTTCTTATATTACTTTATGGGTTCTTTTGCATATATTTACTCTGTCTCTTGTTCTATTCTGCAGAACATCTTAATACATAAACACACTACCATATTTTCATTCCTACTTTCTGTGTTTTTGACATTATAACCAAACTTGATTTTTGAGGAAAGACTCTTTCCTTCTATGTATATTTATAATAAATTTGTGTTTTGAAATCTATGATTATAGACTTAATGATTTGTTTATACATTTTGAGAATAGTGCAGCAATAAATATGGAGGTGCAAATATCTTTGGTCTATTGACTTATAATTTCCTTTATGCAGTCAGGAGTGGTACAGTTGGTTCATATGGTACTTCTATTTTCAATTTTATTGAGGAACTTCTATCCTGGTTTCCATAGTTTCTGCACCTGTATACATTTCCACAGGCATCCTCATCATGGGTGACATGAAATCTCAAAGCAGTTGTTAAGTTTAATACCAATGTTCTAAGTAGGCTAATGAACACAATGGACTGAATAAACAGCTCTAAGAAAAATGCAAATAGCCAATGGATACTTGTAAAACTGTCCAATGTCTAGCTATTCATTTTGAAAGTAGAAATTATATCAGAGAGGGAACTAATATCTAGTAAATAAAAAGTATATGGTATATATAGTTGGACCAGATTTTCTTATAATTACACACTTTTCTCTCTGGTTGTGGTGGTTTGATTCAGGTGTCCCCCATAAACATAGGTGTTGTGAATGCTAGGTTACCAGCTGATGGAGATTTGGGAATTAATGCCTCCTGGAGGGAGTGTGTTGTTGGGGACGGGCTTATTGGTACTATAGCCAGTTTCCCCTTGTCAGTGTTTGGCACACCCTCCTGTTGCTATGGTCCACCTTATATTGGCCAGGGGTGATGTGTATCCTCTGCTCATGCCATTGTTTTCCCTTGTCATTGTGGAGCTTCCCCTCAAGCCTGTAAGCCAAAATAAACCTCTTTTTCCCACAAGCTGCTCTTACTTGGGTGATTTCTATCAGCAAGGTGAACCGGACTGCAACACTGGTTATTGTTTTATTTATTTATTTTTTTTCTCTGTAGAAGGAGTTTTTTTTTTTTCTTTTTTTTTTTTTTTTTTTCCCTTTGCAACCCCATTGTGAACTGCTGATAATATTTTCCTGGTTATTGTAGTCCTTTGCAGAAAATGTTGTTTTGCTTATGTTTCCATCCTGCAATTTAAAAGTTTTAGAACCTGAAATTCTGTCACCATTCTGTTTGGAGGTGATTCATTTGTTTCTTTCTTATAAATGTTGGCATCTTGTTTTCTCAGTGCTATTTGTTATAAAGGCTATCATTTTTTTTTCTAATTTGTGGTTTGACACCTTTATGCAAGATAACTGGCTGTAACTATGTATTTCTATATGTTACTTTCTATTACATTAATTGACATATATACTTTTTTCCCTATAGCATTGAATTTTTGTTAGTATGAATATGTATTTAATTTCAAATTAAATTTAAAAACAGGATCAAAGCCGGGTATGGTGGCACACGCCTTCAAACCCAGCACTCAGGAGGCAGAGGTAGGAGGATCACCATGCATTTGAGGCCACCCTGAGACTACATAGTGAATTCTAGGTCAGCCTGGGGCAGAGTGAGACCCTACCTCAAAAAAGAAAAAAAATACAACCAGGATCAATGTGTCTCCTGCACTGCTCATTCTACTTAGGATTACTGTGGCTGTTCAGAGATTTTTTTCACATGCATTTTGATTATAAGTTCTAGCTATGCTAAAAGTCTAATTTTAATTTTCATGGAATTTCATTGAATCTGTCTGTGTGCTACTTTGATGAATAGCTATTTTCACAATATTGATTGGAATGCCATGCAGGTTACCAGTGGATCTGCATCACCTCTAAAACTTACAATGCTAGTTATGAAGATTGGGTAAAGGTCAAAATGCACTTGGAAGGAATTTGGAACCATGGTAACATTTCGTTGGATTTGATTAGTTTACATTCAGAAATTCTAGCTATACAGAACAGTCATCTTGATTTTGATGCCACTAAGGCTGCTAATGATTTACTTGCTGCAATTAAGTCTGTGTTGCCTGGTTGGGACTCTAAGTTCCTGGATAGGCAGCTTTGCAGCTGTGGGAGTTTGCCTTCTGCTTCTCTTATGCCTATTGCCTATTTTCTTCAAGGGTCTAATGAAGTCTATTGTGAATGTTTGTGCAGAGATCCAAGCTATGCACTATAGAGCACGTCCTTGGCTCTCTCAGACTTTATCCTAATTCTCCCTGAATTTTGTCCAGCTGGTAGCCAGAGACGGGTAAGATCAGGGGAGGAGGCATCCAACCTAAGACAGGGCATGTATTGAAGGATAATATGTTTGTCCAATGATGGGTAAGGATGTTCTTCTGCCTCTGACAACCCAAGACAGCCACAGTCGCTTTTTTTAATAGATAAAGAAGGGGGAGATGTTGGGAGCTGTAGCTGCTCTTTGACCGTGGGAACTGCAGCTGGTCTTGGATCTCCAGGGCCTTGGTAAAGCAGACTTCAGACACAGAGGCATTAACAGCCTTGGTGGAGCAGACTTCAGACATGAAGGCATTGTTTTGAGAAAGTTTTATTTTCTGTATATAAGCTTGTGTCTGCCTGAATAAACTTGAGCCTTGATCAGAACTTGTCTTGGCTCCATTCCTTGTGCTCTTGTCTCAGGTTCATTCCCACTCCCTCCTTTGGGGTCTATTTTGACTCTCATACTGCAGGCTGGCACAGGCTTGCATGTTACTTTTTCATGTGTCATTAGTTTTGGTTAACTTTTTCCCCACCCTTTCCTTTCCTTCACATACCTCCCTTATTTCAAATTTAACCTTTCCTGACCCAGTACACTTTCCCTTCAACTAAAATTTAGTTGTCCTTCCTCTTAATGTACCCCACCCTGCATGGTCCCCTTCTAGTTTTCTGGTATCTACTGACTCTGCTCTATAACTGCTTTTTTTTTAAAAATTTTTATTTATTTATTTGAAAGCGACAGACACAGAGAGAAAGTCAGATGGGGGAGAGAGAGAATGGGCGTGCCAGGGCTTCCAGCCTCTGCAAACGAACTCCAGACGCGTGCGCCCCCTTGTGCATCTGGCTAACGTGGGACCTGGGGAACCGAGCCTCGAACCGGGGTCCTTAGGCTTCACAGGCAAGTGCTTAACCTCTAAGCCATCTCTCCAGCCCTATAACTGCTTTTGTAGTTCATTGATGATGAGGTTTATCGCTGCCAATATCTTTGGAGTTAAAAGTGAATTGGGTTGGCAGTATAAATTCAGGCAGAAAGCCACTTCTCATGAAATCATGCATACATTTCTTTAGCATAACATTACCAAATTTATTTAGGTTGGCTTATTGTCAAATGTATTGAGCTATACTTCTAACTAGTTCTCATTTTATGATATAAAATACCTCTTCATTAAGTTTATAAAAAGCAAGGTGGGTGTTAATGGGGAAGAGAAGGGCGTGAAAGGGAATGTGAAAGGAGCAAAGATAGTAACTGAGGGGATCAAGATCAAAATGCATTATTATATATATGCATGGAAATGTCCAAAATGGAAAACTAAGTAAAATTAGGAAAAAAATTTGAACAAAACATATTTTTAAATGATTATGATTCACCATTTATACCACTATTTCACTTATCAGCTATAAAAAGGGTGAAAAATCAAATATGCACCTTTTTATGGTGACTTTATGGATATGATACACTGTTTTTACAGTGAAAATATGGCTTATTTAGATGCCATGTCTTGATCTACTATGCTAATACTCTGTCCTACAGCATATATATAGCAAATGATCATAAACTTTTAAAATCATGAGATATTAGGTGCCTTCAAAGCTAGTTTTGAGACTAATTGTGGCTCCTATATTACAAATTATGTACATGTGACTTTTATATTAG
This sequence comes from Jaculus jaculus, assembly GCF_020740685.1. Taxonomy (NCBI): domain Eukaryota; kingdom Metazoa; phylum Chordata; class Mammalia; order Rodentia; family Dipodidae; genus Jaculus; species Jaculus jaculus. The sequence continues at coordinate 154,814,026 of NC_059106.1, read as the reverse complement.
TGTCCATTCTACAGTGGTGTGTTTAATAGTAACATCAGTAACTATGTGGTATCATAGTTAGTTAATTAAGCACTGAAAACATAGTCTCTTTCCATAAGATGATGATTGATTTCTGTAGATGTGCAAACAACATATGTGAAAAAAAATGGGTTCAGAAAAAACCCCAGATATATTTATGTAAATTATTAACTGACAAGTGACCCATAACAAAAAAAATAATATCTCATTCATGAGGAAAACTCAGGAAATGCATTCATATATGAAAGGTAAATTCTACAGAGACAAAAGAAAATATAAGGGCCTAATTCCAATTGAAATATTAATACCAAACAAATGTTATTTAGAAATATCTATTTTAAAGACTTACATCATCTGGTATGATATAGTCACGAGCAGTCTCTGGAGTTAACACAAAGTGATTTAGAGTATTGAAGACAAACACACAGGTTTACCTTAAAACCCCAAAATGTGTTTCAGGAATGCTGACATAAAGTAAAAAATATCTTAACTATGTGAACTTTGTATTTTCCAAATTATGACTCTTATTACATTGTCTGAAGGAGAATGGTGAGATCTGTGACCTTGAAGTGCCTGTGGTTTTCCTGTCAAACACCCAGGTGTATAAAAGGCACTTGGCAGAAGGTGACATCCAGACTCAAGAAACCTACGGCTCATCCTCACCTGAACATCCACTCCTGACACCATGTGTTACTACGGAAGCTACTACGGTGGCCTGGGCTGTGGCTATGGCTGGGGCTATGGTGGCTATGGCTCCCTCTGCTGCCGCCCCCTGTGCTGTGGGAGGTACTGGTCCTATGGCTTCTACTGAGGACTTGCTACAGATGCTCAGCTTATGGGCTGTAACCTGCTGTGTCTTCCTGAAAGTTCCTCCAAGTTTCTTCACATCATAAATTTTTCAAATATCTTCAAAATGCCAACATTCTTCTAAACTATCTGAGAATACTCAAGGAACAGAAAGCCCAAGTTATTCTTCATTTTCAATGGGTTTTTGTGACAGCTTGAAGAAAACTTTGTATATTCTTTATAAAGCTTTGCAGGAATCTATCTATCCATATATATCTTAAATAAACTATTTCATTTCAAATATTGCTCTTTTACTGTTCTATGTAATGGTCTCCATCAAGGTTGACATACATGTTTGTGTCTGATTGGTCCTATGTGTAACACAGTGGAAGGGGAGAGAGAGTAAGGCACTGGGATGGCCACATGGAAAGGGATATAAAAGGGGAAGAGAGAATGAAGGAGATAGATCATTTTTATTTCAAATTGTTAATTCATATTGTTTGTTTGTATCTTTTCTCATTATGAATAATTTTTTAGTTCACATATTTATTTGGGTTATAATGATTTTTCTTTATAGGTTTGCAGAAGTATGAATTCTGGATCATTAGTTAGTTCTGTATATATTGAATTTGGTGATTCATGTAGTTATGTCTTACAAATATACATTTCCACACCCATGTAGAAAAGCTCATTTTAATCCATTGTCTCTCTACACTCATCTGTTTTTCTTTTTATAGTACCATTTCTGAAAGCTGCAATGTATGATCTAATTAAGAGTTTGATATTGATACCTGAAAAATATTTCAAATAAAATTTATTATCAGTTTTGCCATTATTATGATTCCTTTTTCTACTATGAATGCTATTTGTGAATATTTATGGTAGACATTACAATCATTTCAAATGCTTAGAGAATGCACACTTGTGGAATCAGCAATAACCACATTCATCCTTTCAAAATTGAATCACTCATAGGGTGTGGAATTTATAACACTCCTCTTGATAACATTCTAGTGTTTTCTAGATGTATTAAGTATTTAAATGGAATTTTATGGAGATTTCATTGACCCTATCACATTTGGTTAATAATTATTTTCACTATGTTGAGTGTTCCAATTCCATGAGCATGGGACATTGTTTCATATTCTAATGGCCTTTTTCAATTTTTTCTTTAGTGTTTTTAAACTTTTCATTTTGGAGATCAATCACCTCCATTTGGTTTATCTCTAGATAGTTTATGGTTAGATTATTTTTCTCAATTTCTTTCCTGAAAACTTAATCATCTGAATATAAAATGCCTTTTATTTTATTTTATTTTATTGGCTTTTTCAAGGTAGGGTCTCACTTTAGCTCAGGGTGACCTGGAATGCACTGTGTAGTCTCAGGGTAGCCTCAAACTCATGGCAATCCTCCTACCTCTGCCTCCCGAGTGCTGGCATTAAAGGCGTGTGTCACCACGCCCGGCTGCCTTCTGATTTCTGAATATTGATTTTGTGTCCTGTTTTGTTGCTCTAGAGATTATCACATGTAAGAGTTTTCTGGTGGAGTTTTCTATGTCTTTTAAAATTAAGTCATCATATGCAATCATATATATCTTACATTTGTTTGTTAGTATTTAAATTACCCCCTATTAGTTTCCCTCTTATTATTTCTCTAGTTATTATATTGAGATCTATGTGAAAAGGGACAATGTACGATTTTATGAGATTTATACAACATCTATAACAATTTTTGTTGTTCAATGTTAATAAATTCTACCATGGCAGTATTTTTGTGATCCAAGTAATTTTGTGTTGGTACTCTAGTCAGAGGGAAAGGATCTAAAAATCTTTTAGTAGCTTCATTTGTATGTGGAATCTCATCTATATAGGTGGGTCTAGTTGACAAATTTAGGGAGCTATATGCCTAATTAGGTCTATTTTACATTATCTAAAATGCATATAATACATTTTATAAAATGTAAAACCAAAAGAAAATACATATTTCCACAACTTTGTTTCATTATTTACAGAAGTAAGTCACTTAGCTTAAATTTGTAAATAAAAGTTACTATTACACTGGTTATTATTTTTAGAGACAGAGTGTCACTGTAGCCCAGGGTGGCATCAATAGCAAGCTTACAGGTACATGGCAGTTACGATGTAAAGTCAAGCGCTTCCCATGGTATGCTTCTTAAAGTAGAAATTCATGTGAGCTCCAAAAAAAGAATGGTAAATTGGCTATCTTCAAATTAAAACCTTCTACCAAGCACAGAAGCACATGCTGTAATCATAACACTCAGGTGGCAAAGATGCAATGAGTTTGAGGCCAGCCTGGGCTACTTAGTGAGTTCCAAACCAGGCAGGGAAGCATAGTGAGACCTTGTCTCAGAAAAACAACAATAACAACAACAACAAAAAAAACCTTAAAAACCTCTGCTCTTCAAAAGACGCTGATAATAAAAGCCAAAAAGGAGCATGCCATCAAGCCTCCATAACAAGAAAACAATACTAAGGCGAGCAAGGCTTCCAGAGTGGACATGTTTCTTACGATCCTGCATCACAAGACTGCCATGGTGATGGTCGCCAAGGAGACAAGCACCATGTTGGAGTTTAAGCACACTGCCCAGGGCACAGTCAAGGGGCCAGCGGATGAGCAGCCACTGTACAAAGATGACCTGCTCCTTGTTGATGGAGAAACGCTGGTGAGTGCGGGAACTGCACTGAAGTGCCTGGTGGGGCACAGATACCCCAGAACATCCCCCAAGGAGGCTGCCTGGCATCAGCACCATCGATCCTGACAGATGGTTTAGCCCCCTCACCGCCTCACTGAGGAGCAGCTCTGCGCAAAGAATCTAAGGTAAGTAACAATGTTCAATTCAACTTGATGGGGAAGCATTACCTGGAACAAGAGGACAGCAAGGTTGTAGAACTATTTGTGAACCATTTGAAAAGATAGCTCAAGTGCCAGGTATATGGGTACCTCCATGATCTTTGAGGGGCATTTTTTTTGTGTCCCACCCCAGCCCATCCACAAGAAAGGATTTGCTGGGAACAAAGCTGGAGATGGAAAATGCCTCAGTGTGCCACTTGATGTGGGCAGAAGACAATGTACTGAAAGGCTCATAGGACACTGATGCCCCACCCCAGTCCTCCGAAGCTCCATCAAGTAAGATCAGTGGTGTCGACTTGCCACTGAAGTGACTGAGACTAGCCAACTTCATCAGTGACAAGCCTGCAAACCGTGTATCAGCTGGAGGCCCTTTGCAAGCATTAAGGCCTTATATAGCCTCGTGCTTGGGCCAGGCTGCTTGGTATGTCTACAATGACCCCTGTGTCTCCTGTTAGTGAAAACCAGGTGGCATCCAGTGACTTTGATGTGCTGGTCTCCTAACTGATGCAGGAGGCACTCTTGTGCCTGTGCCATCCTGAAGCCCTGGCACCTGTGAAACTCATCAACACCCTCAAGTTTCCAGGCTCCCCATCTACCCCAGAGATGTCTGCTTTTGTCTCTTTTTAATTGGGGAAGGGAAAGGGTAGTTGTAGCTCCCTTTTTTAACAAAATAATTAAGAACTACCCCTCCCTTGTCTCTCTGCCCCATGTACAATCATTACATGCCCGCCCCCATACAGCCCCAGAACCTCTGCAACCTCACTTTTTGTTTGGTCAGTAGGGTCTCCTCCTAGCCCAGGTTGACCCATGCATTGACTTGGTAGCCCAAGCTAGCCTTGAACTCATGGTGAGTCTCCTAGTCAGCCTCATTGATGCTGAGATTAAAGGCGTGCGCTACCGCAGCCAGCTATCTCCACTGGGTCTCCACTGCAATCCATGGATCATCCTCATGGCCCCATGAGGTCTTCATGCAGACAACCAGCAAACTGTTTCACACTGCCCATGGCCATTTCCAAAACACAAGATGGTGCTGCACACTGAACTCAGGATCCTCTCTGTCCTGCATTTCTTATATTCCACAATACCAGGCAGAATGCCAATTTGTTAATCTAGGGGGGAATAAAGCAGACTTTGAAGAGCAGGACACTCCTTGAGCACTCAGGCCCCTTCAAAAGCATCTACATTCTTCCTGCTGCCCCAGTCCAGGTCAGCTGGCCCAATCTCAATGGTTATAATCTCTCAAACAATTTCCAGGTGAGTGTGCAGCAGTTTAGGCCCAAAGATTTCATTGTTTCTGTGCCATATCCCTCTGCTCACACCACCAGTTCATTTCTATGCAGAGCAACCCTGCACAACTCAGGACATGGACATGACAGCAAGCTTCTAACACAAACTGCTAGCCCAGTCCAAGCAAGCTCTTTCTCACCCCCATAAGCCAAACCTCACAGTCCATAGTTCTTACTGCCTTCAGGTCTTTCAACTTTGACCAGAATAGTCCATCAAGCTGTACTTACAGCACTGCAAGGCATCTCTTAGGTCAGGGTTTCAAGACCTTCCACATTCCTCTTGAAAATCAGCTCCAAAAGGCAAAAGCCACACAGTCAGATGTCTAGCAGTAATTCCACTCCTTGGTACCACTTTACTGTTGCAGTCAGGTTCACGTTGCTGGTAGAAATCACTCAACCAAGATCAGCTTGTGAGAAAAAGAGGTTTATTTTGGCTTACAGGCCCAAGGGGAAGCTCCACGATGGCAGGGAAAATGATGGCATGAGCAGAGGGTGGACATCACCCCCTGGTTAACATAAGGTGGACATTTGCAACAGGAGAGTGTGCCAAACACTGGCAAGGGGAAACTGGCTATAACACCCATAAGCCCGCCCCCAACAATACACTCCTCCAGGAAGCTTTAATTTCTAATTATCATCAGCTGGAGAGACTAGCATTCACAATACCTAAGTTTATGGGGGACTACCATAAGGCAGGGGGGAGCAGCAGTGGCCCAGGGACCAGTGAGTCTTCACCTTGATCTTCAGTAAAACTAGGGTGGCTGCCTTGGCATACGGAGCCTGTGAGCTAGCTGCTGACAGGACAAATAGGAGCAGACACCACTCCTTTCACAAGACCTCGGCTCTCGGCACAGTCTGAGCCTCCAACAAACCTCCCAGGGATTCAGTGGTCACGGTAGACCTAAATCCATTCCTGGAAAACCTTTACTAAGACTCACATCACGGTGCCCCTCCTACAGGGCAGTCACTTCATAATGGCTTCCAGCACATAATGGTCTCCACGCTGCTGCCCTGGCAGCACTAAGTGTCCTCGAATCAGAGGGTGCAGTGATCCCAGGCCAGTCACATCCTGCTGTCAGGTGGCTTTAGGAGAAGGACCTGCAGTTCAGAATGCCACTCTGCCTGCTATTGCTAACCCCTCCTCTGAGCTTACTGGCCCAGGAAGTCCCCTGTACTAACTCTGGGTTCCTTCTGAATTTAAAGCCAATGATTTCTAAAGTTTCCTGCTGAGACATACACGAAGCCAGCTGTGAGACCAGAAGCCCGCAAATGTCCAGAGCCACAGGATTTGGGAAAGAAAAGAAGGAAGGAACTATGCTGGGGACAGAGAGGAGGCTACTGACCACAGCACTCCTGGTGCCATCTCCCTCCAGCCTGTTTGCTTCAGCTGTCACCAAGGGACTACACTGCCTCCTCTTTGACATATCCCAAAGGTAGGAATCTGGCTACTGTGTCAGTTCAGAATGATGGAAACATTCAAAATCCTTTCATGTAGATGCGGGCATATCTAGGAGAGCATGATCTGCCGTCGCAGCGCTACGTAACAGCTCACCAGTGCTTCTTACTCCCACAAGAATAGGACCTAGTGCCCACGACTAACCTTTCCCAATCATTAGCTGGTGGGGTAGGGCAGGTTTAATGAGGGGGGCAAAAGAAGTGGGGAGGAGGGTTGGAGCATAGCTAGGAAATGGGTAGGGCAGGGATGAGGAGGAAAGTGTAGTGCTTGAACACAGCCTTGCTTTCCTGGGCATGTAACAATATTACCATGAAACATAAAACCATTTAGTACATCCATGGTTCCTTTGGCCAAGGCACTATGTACATAGGGATTTTAACAATATTTGACTCTAAACATATCTAGATAAGGGGATCTACCTGTTATTATGTTTTTGCTTTTTTTTTTTTTTTTCAAGGTAGGTTTCTCTCTCTAGAGCACACTGATCTGGAGCTCACTCTGTAGCCCCAGGCTGATCTCAGATTCAAGGAGATCATCCTACCTCTACCTCCCAAGTGTAGGCCGCTATGTCTGGCTACAGCATATGCCTCTTAAAACAATGTAGAGATCATGATGAGACCCTAGGCTTTATGCCTGGTTCTATGTTGAGATGTTTTTCACCCCACTGGGAAAATACTTTTTATATAGAAGGAAAGTGCCCACTGCTGGAGACGATAGAAGAGAATATCTTAGGCTGCCCTTCTTGTTCAGCCTGAGGTACTTTGGGGATGCATAGCAGTGCACTTCTGAGAAGACGGTGAAGCCATGTGTACATAACAGGTATGTGACATAAAAGTGATATGTTTAATATATCTTATTTATTTGAGAGAAAGAGACAGATAGACTGGATGCTCCAGGGCCTCTAGCCACTGCAAACCTTGTGCATTTGGCCTTGTGTGAGTGCTATCGAATAGAACTCTAGTCATTAGGATTTGCAGGTAAGTGCCTTAACTGCTGAGCAATCTCTCCAGTTCCTAAAAATAATTTTTATGGTGATGATTTTTGTTGTTGTTGTTTTTTTTAAGGTAGGGTCTCTCTCTCGAGCTCATGCTGTCCTGGAATTCTCTATGTAGTCTTAGGGTGGCCTCAAACTCTTGGAGATCCTCCTACCTCTGTCTCCCAAATGCTGGAATTAAAGGCATGCACCACATGCCTGCCTCCTAAAAATTATTTTAATACATTTAAATGTATAATGGGTTGCTTTATAGATAAATCATATGACTATAGGCATTGTAACTGCCATGAATGCCACAGAATAAACCCTCATCTGCTTTTATGTCATTTTCCTAGTAAAGCATACATCCAAAAAAAAACCATTAAAAGTGATTTTGGCACTTCCCAATTGTATACTGTTGATTTTATTTTATTTTTTTAAATACCATCTAATTAATTACCAGAGATTTTCTTTCTGTAAGTTCACCTTGAGTGCTGCTCTTTATTTTTCTTTTTTGTTTATCTTTATTTATTTATTTGAGAGTGACAGAGAGAGAGAGAGAGAGAGAGAGAGAAGGAGGGAGAGAGAGGGAGGGAGGGAATGGGCACACCAGGGCCTCCAGCCACTGCAAATGAACTCCAGACCCGTGTGTCCCCTTGTGCATCTGGCTGACGTGGGTCCTGGGGAATGGAGCTCGAACCGGGGTCCTTAGGCTTCCAGGCAAGCGCTTAACTGCTAAGCCATCTCTCCAGCCCGATGATTTTATTTTAAAAAAGATACCTCATAGCTTGAAGTAGGTCATTTGTATACTGACCAATATATATATATATATATCTTTCTGACCCAGAGTGAAAGGAACTATTTAATCTTGATGAAGGACAGAGACATTTTTCTGTCAGAAATTACACTCTGTGTGGAATATCACTGGAATTTTAATGGGGATTGCACTAAAACTGTAAATTACTTTTGGCAACATAATCATTTGTTATAAAATTAATTCTATCAATCCAGGAACATGGAAGGCTTTTTCATTATATAGTATCCTCTTTGATTTCTTTCTTTTTTTAGTATCTTGAAGTCTTCATTATAGAGAGTTTCACAGTTGTTTTAGTTTTTGTTTTATTTATTTGAGAGAGACAGAGAGAAAGAAAGAGGAAAGGAGGGAAAGAGGGAAGGAGGAAGAGAGAGAGAGAGAATGGGCACACCAGAGCCTTCAGCTGCTGTAAATGAATTCTAGATACATGTGCCCCCTTATGCACATGTATGACATTGTGAGATTGCATCAATGTGTGTCTGGTTTATGTGGGACATGGAGATTTGAACATGGGTTCTTAAGCTTTGCAGGCAAGCACCTTAAACACTAAGCCAAGTTGCCAGCCTTAGTTTCACAATTTTGATTAAGTTGAATACTTAATTTTTGGAGCTATTGTGAATGGGAAGTTTTTGATTTCTTTATTTCTAATATGCAAACTACTGAGTTTTGTGTGTTGTTTTTGTATACTGCAACTTTACTTGAAGTATTTATTAGTTCTAGGAATTTTCTTATATATTCTATGTTTTTTTTAAAGTATAGATTCATGTCATCTACAAATAAGGATATTTTGACTTCTTCCTTTCCTATTTTTATTCCTTTTATATCTATTTACTCTAGCTAAGACTTTGAGCACAATATTATAAAGAAATGGCCAGAATTGATTGGACTTGAGTCCCACTCCCCAAGAGGGAGTTTCTACCTAGTACTGAAAATCAAAAGCCTATGGCTGAAGAGACTTAGCAAAGAAATTACTATTATTGTCTGGGTAAATATATATATATATATATATATATATATATATATATATATATATATATATATATATATATATATATATATTATGCTCACCAAAATATCCTTCACAAACTTTCATTTATGCCCTTACAATAATACTTCTCTGACATTTGGTTATAGGAGCTTCTCTTCAGATGATGGTGATGACTGGGGTGATTCAGAACTCACCAAAGTGCTGAGGAGACAGTAGAGTGCTCTGCACTGTTGGATATCTCCATTATACCCTCCAAGGGTGAGTGACTATTATAGAAGAAGTTATGGAAAGAGTATAAGAACCAAAGGAAGGAGAGGAGTGTCCTGCAGTACTGTCTTCCAGAGACACAAAGTGGTTGTGGTTATGCTATTCATGACCTGGAAATAGCTGATGCTACCTACACAAGACCTACCTAATAGGAGGGAAAATGACAATATCAAAATATAAGAGAAGCTAGTTGGAAAGAAAGGATTCTGTGGAGAGGACTGAGGAGAGGGAAAGAGAGAGACATGGGAGGGGATTATTATGATCTTGGTATCTTATCAATATGTACTTGGTTTGTTAGCAAAATTTAAAAAAAATAAGTGGTCAGAGTAGATATTCTTGTTTCCTTCCTGACCTTACAGAAAATAGTCCCATTTTTTTTCTCCATTTAATATAATGTTGGCTGTGGATTTGTCATATATGCCATTTTAGTATTTTGAGGTACATTCCATCTATTCCTTTCATCACAAAGTCATGTTGGACTTTGTTGAATACTCTTTCTATATGAACTGAGATGAGTAATTTTTATCCTTAAGCTTATTTATATGGCTATATTACCAGCCTTGCATTCCTGATATGCAATGACTTGGTCATATTGAATAATCTTCTTTAGTATGTTCTTGAATTTTGTTTGTGAGGACCTTGTTGAGAATTTTTTTTTTTTTTTGAGGTAGGGTCTCACTCTAGCTTAAGGTGACCTGGAATTCACTACGTGGTCTCAGGGTGGCCTCAAAATCACAGCAACCCTCCTACCTCTGCCTCCTGAGTGCTGGGATTAAAGGTGTGTGCTAGGCCTGGCTTGCTGAGAATTTTTGCATCTGTGTTCATCAGGGAAATTGGTCTGTACTTTGTTGTGGTGGTGGTGTTTTTGGTGGTGCTGTTGTATATCTGGTTTAGGAGCCAAGGTAATGCTTGCTTCATAGAATGAATGAATTTGAAAGTGTTCCTTCACTTTCTGTTTTTTTTTTTTTTTTTTTTTAAGTAGAAACTTTGTATGGATGTACCATGTGTTGGTACCATCATTACCCTCCTCCCTGCCTCCATTCCACTGAGGGCCTTTCTTAGTAGGGTTGCTGGTATTCACCATGGGGTTGTGGGTTATGAGTTGTGGAGCAGCCGTCATTTGTGTGGAGGGTGGCAATGTTTCAAGATATTCCCTCCCATGCTGTGGCTTTTATATTCTTTCTGTGCCCTTGGTCACAAAATTCCCTTAGCCTTGGTTTGATGGGTTTGTTTTATGTCTACTATTGTGCTGAGCTCTCAGCAGATGGATTTCTGCTTTCATGTGTTTTGAGGGTCCTCAGTATCTATCTGCATCATGGTGACACAGATTATCAGGCTCACCATGGAAGCAGCAATCTTTCTCTTCTCACCAGTTCCTTTGTGGTTTCACCTGGGCCCTTGCTGATTTGTAAGGGGTGATTCATCTCCTGCCAGGGCGTCAGCTATCTATTCTCATTTTATTGATGATAGATTTTTATTGTCCTTGGTTCTCACTGCTTTCTGAAAAAGAAAAACAGATTCTTCAATAGGGAATGAGATCAGGATATTTTAAAGGGGATAAGTATTGTTAATTTAAAGAGATGTGGGGGCTGCAGAGATTGCTTAGTGGTTAAGGCACTTACCTGCAAGGCCACAGGACCCAGGTTCAATTCCCTAGGAGCCATGTAGGCCAGATGCACAAGGTGGCACATGCATCTGTAGTTTGTTTACAGTGGCTGGAGGTGCAAGAACACCCATTCTCTCCCTCCCTCTGTCCCTCACACACACACTCACTCTCTCAAATAAATAAATAAATAAATAAATAAATAAATAAATATTTTTTTGAAAAAATAGATTTTGATAGCTCATTTTTGGCTAAAGGCTAGTGGGAGATTCTCACTAGAGTTTGTAATCTTGGTATCCTTAGGATTCTGACTTGGTACTGAGTTACAGGTATGGGTTCCTTCCTACTGAGTGAATCTCAGCCAATCAGTGTTTCTTCATTTTCTGTTTTCTTGACTAACTTGAGAAGAGTTGGTATTAGGGAATCTTTAAACTTTTGATATAGTTTTACAGAGAATATACTTTATCCTGTAATTTTTGTGGGGAGATTTAATTATACCTTCAATCTCATGACTTGTAGGGGGTCTTTTAAAATTATTGATGTCTTCAAGATTTAACTTTGGAACTTTATAAGTATTAACAAATTTGTCCATTATTTCGAGGTTTGCCAGCATTTTGGAGTACAAGTTTTCAAAGTATTCTCTAACGATATTTTTGTTTTATTGTGGTCTTTTTAAACACAACTCCCTCTTTAGATCTGATTTTGTTAAAGTGGGTCTTTTCTCTCAATTTTGTTACTTTGGCTAAGGGTTTATCTATCTTATTTATTTTCTGGAAATATTAGCTCTTTATTGGATTAATTCTGCATATTGCTGTTTTATTGTCTATTTCATTAATTTCTGCCCTGGTCTTTATTATTTCTTGTCCTCAGGTCATTTGGGATTGGCTTCTTACTGTTTTTCTAAAGCTTTAATGTGGACCATTAAAATCTCTTCATTTCTTGATGTGGCACTTATAGCTAAAACTCTCCTTTTAGGACTACCTTAGCTGTATCCCAGAGGACCTAGTAGAAATTTCTTTTAAAAAAAAATTCTCCTTGATTTCTTCAATAACCCATTGATTGTTCAAAAGTATATTGTTCATTCTCAAGAATTGTATAGTTTCTGCATTATTGCTATTGATTTGTACTTTTATTCTGCTGTGATTTGGTAGTATATAAGGAATCATCTCAAATTTTCATTTGTTAAAGTTTATTTTGTGCACAATTTTAGAGAAGGTTCCATGTGCTGGTAAGAAAAGTGTGTATTCCACATCTGTTTGGTGGAATGCTCTGTATATACCTGTTCAAGATGAGCTTTTTAGCTCTGAAGTTTCTTTGCTGATTTTTAGTCTGTATAATTTAAGTATAAGAGTGGAGTATTGAAGTCTTCTACTACTATTCTGTCTGGACCTGTGTGATCTTTGATGTCTTATAGTGGTTGTTTAATGAAAATAGGAGCCCCCAGGCTAGAGAGGTAGTTTAGCTTAGCAGTTAAGGCACTTGCCTGAAAAGCCAAAGGACCTCGGTTGGATTCCTCAGTACCCACGTACGTCAGATACACAAGGTGACTGTTGCAGTCTGGTTCGCATTGCTGGTAGAAATCACCCAAGTAAGAGCAGCTTCTGGGAAAAAGAGGTTTGTTATGGCTTACAGGCTTAAGGGGAAGCTCCATGATGGCAGGGAAAACGATGACATGAGCAGAGGGTGGACATCACCCCCTGGCCAACATAAGGTGGACCATAGCAACAGGAAAGTGTGCCAAACACTGACATGGGAAATTGGCTATAACACCTATAAGCACATCCCCAAAAATACACTCCCTCCATGAGGCATTAATTCCCAAATATCCATCATCTGGGAACCTAGCATTCAGAACACCTAAGTTTATGGGGGACACCTGATTCAAACCACCACAGTGACACATGTATCTGGAGTTCATTTGCAGTGTCTGGAAGCCCTGGTATACCCATTCTGTCTGTATCTGCCTCTTTCCAGCTCTCAAATAAATAAATGAAATAAAATATTTTAAAAATAGGATCCCCAATATTGGTGCATAAATGTTTATAATAATTACACCTTCTTGATCAATGGTTCCTTTTATTAATATATATTGCTTTCTCTTGGCTTTTCTGATTAGTTTTGGTTTGAAGTCTACTATATCTTATAAAAGTGTAACAACTTCTCCTTGTTTATACAGATTCTGTTTGCTTTGGTAGTTTGATTTTCATCCTTTAATACTCAGCTTTTGAACATCTTTGCTGACTAAGGTATGTTTCTTATAGAGAGAAGATAGTTGGATCTTTTTAAGACAGTCATTTAGTCTGTGTCTTTATTGGTGAATTGAGGCCATTTACATTTAGAGTTACTATATAAAGAAGCTTGCTGTTCCCTAGTAGTTTGTTGAATGATGTTCATATTGGGTAGATTGTTGGCATTCTTTCCTTTTTCCTCTAAGCGTTTGCACATTTGTTGTGTTAGGCATAAGTAATTTTTTTCATTTCTTTGTTCATCTGTTTCTGTCTTGAGATGGATCCTGTTGTGTGTTCCCACAGACGGGGCTGCTGAGGAGAGTCTCAGACACACTTCTTAGTGCTGCCTTCCACGGTTTCCACCACAGCTGCCCTACCTTTGGAAGGAAAAGATAAACCAACCTTCAGGTAGTAAAACCTGTTGAGAAAGGACACATACTTTTTCTCATGACTTTCCAGATGGAAAACCAACATCACTATGTATTAAGCACTGTACCTGCTTCTTGTTTGGCATTTCATTGGTAAAGCAGAGTATGTACCCCCTTATGCACATGTGGGACATTGCACACTTGTGTCTAGCTTATGTGGGACCTGGAGATTTGAACATATGAGTTATTAGACTTTGCAGGCATGCACATTAACTGCTAAGCTATCTCTCTAGCCCAAATGTTTTATTTGCATACTTCTTTTATATATGTAGAACCATAAAGGGTCATGAGTACAAATAGTTTAAGAAACACTGATTTAAACACTGGTATAAATAAATCATGAGTAGAGAGACAGGTATAATGCAGATAATTTTATAACCATTAAGAAACCTAACTAGGTAGGTACATTTTATCAACTCCTTTTTGTACATCATTGTATATATGTATGCGCGCGCGCGCGCATGTGTGTGTGTGTATTTATTTATATATATACAAACATATATATATGTGTATATATATATATATGTATGTATACACACACACACACACAGATATATATATATATATATATATATATATATATATATATATATATATATATATATACACACATTCATTCATTTTGTTTTGTTTGCAAGCAGAGAGAAACAGAGAATGGGTGTTCCAGGGCCTCTAGCCACTGAAAACAAACTCCAGACATATAGGCCACTTGATGCATCTGGCTCTATGTAGGTAGTAGGGAATCAAAATCAGGTTTCTAGGGTTTCAGGCAAGTCCCTTAACTATTGAGCTATCTCTCAATCCCAGGATGAGTATGCATGTATGTGTGGGGGGACATATATATATAAAATCACTTTGTATTTTATTTTGAAAAAGGTTAAGATTGTTACTCCCAAGTGTAGGGGAATTTATGTTTATTCTTTATGAAATTTATTTTTGTTAGTTATGGACATACTGAAAAAGAATGCTTTACTTAGAGTAAATGCTTTACTTCTCACTTTCTCCTTTATAGAAAAGTTCTCATATTGATGTGATTTGTTTTCCATGGTGGTTTATATCAATGAATTCCAAATTATACCACCAGGAGTAAGAGCACATAGCAGCCTACCTGACAACAGAATCTATGTGTAAGTTATCTTTTTGCAACCACTTTTTGACTTAGGGACTGTCTTAGAAATATTAAGACACACACACACAACACAAACATTAGTTTTCTTTACTTGCTTGTTATATACTATCACTGATTTATAGCCACAGCCCAGGATGCATTGATTTTAACTTGACTTTGTCCTTAAATAAGAATTCATGCTGGGCATGGTGGTGTATACCTTTAATCCCAGGACATAGAGGTGTGAGTATCACCATATGGTGAGCTCGAGGCCATCCCTAAGAGTACATATTGTTTCAGAGGATCAGAAATATGATAAGGGTTTATCTGCTTTCAACCTGAGTCTCTGCTCAATGGGCCTATTTCAGTAAATTCAGCCTGATCTAATCTTATGTTCCTTCCTCCATCATCCCATACCCTTAAAATCCATTCCCACAAATATTCACCATGCTTTTGCCTGTACAAGTTAGAAAACTCCTGAAGTTCTTTAGGGGTGGATCTCACTTCTTCTTGTGTCACACTTTCTATCTCATCTTTAGGGGCCTGCCTAGCCTTCCCTCTGGGTATAGGCCTAGAGGCAAAGATGGGTGGGATCTGAGAAGCAACAGTACCTCCTGCTGATTCCTCAGACAAAGAGAGATTAATTCCCTCAGGCAAGGGTGGGGAGGGTAATACTTCAGGGTGTGTAGGTGGGGATACAACTGGTGCTAAGGGAGGGGAGGTCATATTTTCATCCAAAACATCTTCAGAATCTAATGCTTCAATGTTCCCAGGTTCTTCAGGGTCTTCTCACACATCACCATCCCAAGTCACAAGATCCCACTCTTATCCAGTTACTGCCCTCACTTTAACTTCTGATAGTTGGTGAGACTGGGACTTGAGTTTATATTGCAAATTAGCCAATCTCATAATGAGAGCTTGGGTTTGGTTTTCTGTAGTCTGAGCCCTGTTCTGGCTAGAGAGTAGACTGTCCTCCAGGGCACCTTCAGAAACCTTGAGATTACACATGTGGGTCTTATGGTTGGAATTTTCCTTTTTGGGCTTCTACTGTTCCCTCACTAGTTTGTCCAGAAATACTAAAAGCAATCAACCAGCCTCATCATTGGTCTTACTTTTCCACAAATATTCAAATGTTTTAAATACAGTCATTAAATTCCTTGATCTTCACAAGAAATGAGTCAGGATCACCAAATACATCTATCTCATGACGTTCTTTAAATTGTGCACACCATGGATTATTAGTGCCCTTCATATTTCCAGTAAAAAGCACTCTCCTTATCACCAGTAGGGCCTTTAGTAGCACTGAAATTGGAGATACAACCCCAGATAGCACCAAGCCCACTAGAGAAATCCATCCTTACAATTCTGTTTCTCTAGAACCACTCCTGGCACGAAACTCTGTATTAGTTAGGGTTCTCTAGAGAAACAGAGCTACTAGAATGAATTATTTATTTATTTATTTTTATTGTTTAGTTTTTCAAGGTAGGGTCTCACTCTGGTCCAGGCTGACCTGGAATTAACTCTGTCATCTCAGGGTGGCCTTGAACTCATGGCAATCCTCCTACCTCTGCCTCCTGAGTGCTGGGATTAAAGGCGTGTGCCACCATGCCCGGCAAGAATGAATTATTTTTAAAAAGGGAATTTATTGGATAAGCTTACGGTAGTCCAATAGCAGTTGCAGGCCCTCGAATCATGGAAACTGGTAGCTGCTCAGTCTACATGGCCAGATGCCTCAGAATCCCAATCCAGCACTGAAGGCCTGGAGGTTTCCTGAGGAGCCACTGGGTTTCAACCCACTTGAGTATTCAGTTGATGATGGTCTTCAGTCCTTGCTGGTCTTCAACCCACACTGAAAGGTAGCGAGCAGCTCTACCAGCCAAGTGGAAGGAAGGAAGGGGCTCTTTTCACCCAGAGTTTCCTTATATGAAGTTCCCCTCTGAGCAGGGTGCCCACTCTGGGGGAAAGACTCACTCTGCGGGAAGGATTTCTTCCTTCAGTTAATCCTTCCTGGAAGCAACCTCCTCTGAGACCCACCCAAAAGTGATTTCTTTAGATTACTAAACGGATCAAGTTGACAACACCTTAATTGTCACAGGTTCCCTCTTGAAATTTTTAGTCAGCATGCAGGCTGGAGCTGTGATCTTGAAGATGTAAGAGAGTCTGGAGAGTTGCTCACAAGCTCTTTTATGTGATTGTTGACAGGAGGTTTCAGTTCCTTGGTAGCAGATCTTCTCCATGGAAATCCACCCTGCTCTTGTCATGATGACCTCCACCACTGAGTGATCCACAATTTCTCTTGTCTTATTGCTTCATCTAGGACTTCCAGTACTATATTGAAGAGCAGAGGTGAGAGTGGACAGCCCCCCTGTCTTGTTCCTGATCTCAATGGGAATTCGTCCAGTCTCTCTCCATTAAGTATTATTTGGACTTTAGGAGCATTGTATATAGCTTTTATTATGTTAAGATATGAATCAACTATGGCAATTCTCTCCAATGTTTTTATCATGAAGTGATATTGTATTTTGTATAAGGCCTTTTCTGCATCTATCGCAATAATCATATGGTTTTTGTGTTTAACCTTGTTTGTGTGGTGTATTACATTGACAGATTTCCATATGCTGAACCACCCCTGCGTTCCTGAGATGAATCCTATTTGATCAAGGTGGATAATGTTTTTGATGTGTTGTTGGATTTGGTTTGCAAGGATTTTGTTTAGGATCTAAGCTCATCAGGGAAATAGGCTGGTAGTTTTCTTATGGCATTTCTGTCTGGATTTAGAGTTAGGGTGATACTAGCTTCATAGAAGGAGTTGGGGAACTTTTCCTGTTCTCCAAATGTGTGACACAGTTTGAGAAAGATTGAGTTCCTCCATGAAGGTTTGATAGAATTCAGCTGAGAAGCCATCTGGTCCTGGACTCTTCTTCTTGGGGAGGTTTTTTATTACCATTTTAATCTCAATGAGTTTGATAGGTTTGTTTAGGAGATTAACCTGCTTTGAGTGTAGCTTTGGTAGATGGTATGTGTCTAGAAATTTATCCATTTCCTCCATATTATCCAATTTTAAGGAGTAGAGGTTTTTAAAATAAGTCCTGATGATTCTCCCAGTTTTACTTATGTCTGTTGTGATCTCTCCTTTTTCTAATTCTGTTAATTTGAAGTCTTTCTCTCTCTCTCTCTTTTTTTTTCTTTGCTTGATCAAATTGGCCAGGGGTTTATCAACCTTGTTTATTCTTTCCAAGAACCTGCTCTTTGTTTCATCAATTTTTTAAATTGTTTTCTTAGTTTCCCATTCATTAATTTCTGCTCTAATCTTATTTATTTCTTTTCATCTGGAGCTTTTTTGGTTGGATTCTTTTTGCTTTTTCAGTACCTTTACGTAGATGGTTAGGTTATTGATTTGTGATTTCTCTGTTTGTTATGAAGGCATTTAGCTATGAATTTTCCCATGAGAGCCACCTTCATTGTGTCCCGTAAGTTTTGGTATGATGTGTTCTCATTGTCACTCATTTCTAGAAATTTCACAATTTAATTTTTTATTTCATCCAGTACCAATTTATTGTTTAAAAGTTCAGTTTCCAGGAGCTGATGTGATTCTTGGTGGGTCTTTTGTTGTTAATTTCTCTCAATATAGCATTGTGGTCTGATATCATGCAAGGAATTATATCAATCTTTCTAAATATATGGATGCAGGCTTTGTGACCCAGTATATTATCTATTTTAGAGAATGTTCCATGGGCTGCTGCTGAGAAAAATGTGTAGTCTGTGGATTTGGGATGGAGTGTTTTGTAGATGTCCGTTAGGTATAAGTGATCTATATTTTTGTTGAGCTCTCTTACCTCCCTGTTGAGTTTCTGTTTGGATGATCTATCTATTACTGATAATGGTGTATTGAAGTCCCCAACTATGATGGTGTTGATGGTTATTTCTGTTTTATTGTCAAATAGGATTTTTTTTATGAACTGTGGTGCCCCTTTGTTTGGTACATAAAAATTTATGATTGTGATATCATCTTGATGGATCATTCCCTTTATAAGCATGACGTGGCCTTCTTTGTCTTTTTTGATTATTTTTGGTTTGAAGTAGATTTTATCTGATATTAGTATAGCTATGCCTGCTTGTTTCTTATTTCCATTTGCTTGGAAAATTGTTTTCTACCCTTTCCCCTTGAGTAGGTGTCTGTCTTTAGTTGTGAGGTGGGTTCTTGAAGACAACAGATTGAGGGATCTAATTTTCTGATCCACCCTGATAGCTTGTGTCTCCTTATGGGTGAATTAAGGCCATTAATATTTAGGGTAATGACTGTGAGGTTTGATTTGATCCCATATTGTGTTGGTACATGTGATTTGGTGTTTTCATGGAGTTTGAAGTTTTTTTTTTTTGTTTTTTTTTTGACTTGTCTGAGTTTGGTTATTGTGATCTATTTCTTATAGGCACTTGAGGTTGGTTATTTGATTCTTCTGTGTGGGGAATTTTCTGAAATACTCTCTGTAGGTTTGGTTTTGTGTTCATGTAATTGTAAAGCTGAGTTTTGTCATGGAAAGTTTTTCTTTCACCATCTATTATGAGGAATGCTTTTGCTGGGTAAAGTAGTTTGGTTTGGAAGCCATAGGTTCTTAGACTTTGCAGTGTTCCATTCCAGGCCCTTCTGGCTTTCAGGCTTTCCACTGAGAAGACTGAAGTAACTCTGATGGGGTTACCTTTAAAAGTGATATGCTTTTTTTTCCCTAGCTACTTTTCAGATTTTCTTTTTATTGTCAATGTTTAGAGTCTTAATCACAATATGCCTTGGAGAGTTTTTCCTTTGGTCCAATCTGCTTAGAGTTCTGTTAGTTTCTTGCATCTTGATGGGCCTTTGTTTTGAGACAGTGGGAAAGTTTTCTTCAAATATTTTGTTAAATAATTTCTCCATGCCTTTGGTCTGAATTTCTTCCCCTTCTGGTATTCCCAGAAGCCATCTTGACTGGCACTCATCATTATTTTCTGCTAAGTGAATTATCAAGGATTCATTTTTTTTTTTTTGTTCCTAAAGAAAATATGCTTTTTTTTACCTAACTTTCTTTGTTACTATAATACCAATAACCATTTTATATCTAATACAATTTTTTCCTATAGTTATTTATCTTTTAAAATTTTTATACATATGTTACTTTTTTCATATGTACCTAACACCTACCTCCTTAGTCGCAATGTTTCTTTCATCTCATCACTGACCATGGCTATATCATTGAAGAAAATGGCTCCTCACAAGCAACCATTTTGAACTTTCATCAGGGAGGGAAGTGGCCTTTCCTATATCCATATTATACTGTGGATTTGTCTTAATAATAATAATAAAAGTTAATGGAAGCTTTATAGAGTGGGGTGGAGAGCAGAAATGATATGTGAACATAAGGATCAATATTTAACCATTAGTTAGGTACTGCATCTTTTTAGCAATTCAGCAATAACTTTGTCTTTTTAGGGCCTACATTCTCCCTAGCCATGTCCTATTGTCCAAGTTTCCAATGTGAAGAACTAGTTCTGTCTTGTGGGATCAATCATAGGGTGGTTAGTTACCTCTATAACAATCATGCCACTATTGTACCAGAATGCATAACTTCACTGGTTGCTCAGTATTGTAGAATACAGGATTCACCCCTGGGTGACATTGTTGCACTATGATATAAAAACTAGCCAGCTGAAAGGAAGCTTCTGCTTCAATCCAACTTGATGGCTCTGCATCTTTAAACCAACAGGTTGGTGTCTTAAGTAGGATCTTACTTTTCAGTTCTGGTGGGCATCCAACATCCAAGAGCCATGACAGTAGAATGAATACATTTTTTTTTTCAAATAATCAATGTTTATTCTTTTACACATGGGTATCTAATAATTCATATGTCCATATATCATATTCATATATGTGCTAATATACATTATTTGCACAGGTTAGGATGATTTGACTCATATGTCCCCCACAAACTCATGTACTTTTAAATCTTGGTTCCAAGCTACTGGCAATTTTGGAGGTGGATCTTTGCTAAAGGAGGTGTGTTCCTGGGGGCAGGCTTTAGGGTGTTGTAGTACAGTTTTCCTCTTGCCAGAGCTCAGCTCACTCTCTTGTTTTCATATTCTCCCTGCTGTGGTAAGGAGTGAGGTGCAGACTTGCCATCATTAAATTTTCTCTTGAGAATGTAAGCAAAATAATCTCTTTCCTCCTGCAAGCTGCTTTTGGTTATATGTTTTTTTTTCTTTTTTCTCAGCAAGAAAAATATAACTGCAACTGAAAATTGGTACCAGAGGAGTGGGGGCGGGGGAGGAATTACTGCTAGAAAGCTGACTGTGCATCTTTTGATGTTTTGGAAATGATTTATGGGAGGATTATGGAACTATTTGAAGTTTTGGAGTAGGACACAGTGTTCAGGACTCTAAGCAGAGCTTGGTGTATCAATCCTGTCAAAATTGAAAGATATAAGTGCAGAAAAAAAAAATGGTAAGGCTTGGCTTATAAGGGGAAAGAGAACTTTGTTCAGGCCGAGTCAGGGGCAGTTTTAGGGAGAGGCTAGGTGTGCACTATCTGCATCCTAGGAACTTGAGCAGTGTTGAGTTTATAAGAAATGGACTGGTGTGAGCAGGATATTTTACAGAAAAAAAGAAAATATAAGTCCCAGGGTATGCCCTAGTTTAGGTACAACTGTTTGAAAGATAAGGAAGATTAGAACAGGTCTTCTCATTAGGACAGGAGGAAAAATGCCGAAGGAGAATTCCTATACTTCAAGGTCAGCTTTATTTCTCATAAAACTAATACATTTGGTAGCGTTCCTGGTACCATGGAAGTCTGACAAATACAAGAAAGAGAGGGTAGTTATATTTGCAATGTGGCAAGTTTTTGCTTCCATTAAATAGATCTCAAGCATTTCTTTTAAAACAAAGAAGTGGTTAAAAAAAAAACTTTAAATTTTCATTTGTTTGAGGAAAGATGTGATTTCTTCTTTTTTTCAAGTGCAGTTTTGCTGAGTACAGTATTTATGATTGGCAGATTCTTTGTTTTCAATACTCTGAATGTATCTAACTCTTTTCTTACTGCACGTGAATATGTGCATATATTTCTAATTTTGCCTGCAAAATACTAAAACTAGCAACCTCATAAAGACAATAAGCACACAAACCACCCAGATTTTTATTTTAAAATACAATTCTCCTGTCAATAGATAATGTTTTTGTGATTTTTTTTTCAATAGTAATGCCTATAACAGGAAAGGTAAAAAAGTGATAACAAAAGGGGAGGGTAGGTGGCTGACTGGAAAAAGTACTTGCTGTGTGCATGAGGACCTGAGTTTACATCCCTAGAACTCATGTAAAAACTGGCATGGTGGTATCTGCAATCCTAAGACTGGGGATGTACAGACAGAATGATCCCTAGGGCTAATTCCATATATATGTGTTCTGTTTTTACGTTTTCCATGTGTATCTTGAGGTAAAATTTAAGTTTCTTATGACATAACCCAGTATATATCTTTAAAATTTTCATATTGAAATGAGACAAAGACTTTTGTCTAAATTTCTCACTCTAAGTAGGACTTGCATAATGTAGCAATAGATGTTGATCTGAAAAGAATTTTTTAGCTGTGTAATTGGGTTAAAGATTTTCTGAAAGCAACTCCATATTATTGTCTCAACTCTCTTTTCTTTCATTTATCACAGGAATTAGAAATTACATTTTTCAGGTTCTTTTCTTGGAAGCATTTTGCGATAAACTATTTCAGTGAAAGGCTCCTGGCAAAATTGAACAAGATTGGTTAAAGAGAGGAGAAAGCCATGTTATTAGATATGAGCAGAGGGTTCATATGTGACTTGAAATGCATGAGCTTTTATCTTAATCGCTGGTTGCTCCTGAGGATCACCTGTCTACCAGAATCCTGACTCACTGAGGTAGAGTATTCGTGAGTAGTGATGGAAACACTAACTTTTGCCTCAGAACTTCTGGTGGTTGCCTGTTAAATCACTTTTCTTGTCTGTAATTGAAATTGTCCATATATGTGTGTATATATATATATATATATATATATATGTGGGTTTTCTTCTAAGTCTAAGTAGCATCATCATGTTGTGCACACAATATTATGGAAGATATTTCGTTTATGATATTAAGGGAAAATTGATGCCAGCATTTTAATTGTTTCAAAAACAAATTTCTTTGAGTTTTTAAAGATGGCTTTTTGCTACGTCCACAGCGACCTCGCCTGTGTAGCAAAGATGCCTCTACACTGGAAGAGAGCTGAGGACAGAGGGCCAGCACTCCTCGGAGGGATGCCCCCGGTGACCCCTTGGCAGTCAGTTACTGTAATGGTTCCTGCTGCCCATAAGAAGTCACAAAGACCCGATTGCTGGCGCCAATGGGCTGTTTTCTGCGCTCTGTTTCTTTCCTGCTTCCTTTTAGTTGTTTGTCTAAGAACAGCTAATTTAACACTTATTAGTAATCATGCACGCAATCAGAATACAAGAAACAATCTAAGCATTAAATGTGCCCCTCCTATGATTAGGGCAATGGAGGAAATGTATAACTCTACTAAGAATAAAAAATTAACTTTAGGACAATTTTTTGATGGTGTAGAACAAAAACAGCTTATGATGTTTAAGAACGATACTGAGCCTGAGAATATGAAAGTAAAAATGTTGATCGGTAGTGTTCATAAGAAACATGACAGTTCTGCAGAAAAGGAGTTGCAAAACTTAGGCATTCCCACCAGGAAACTTCCTGGGGGATATGTTCAGTACTTGATCAAGGGCAGATGGTGGACTCTTACAGCTGGAATCTACTTAGTTCCACTCCCCTATGAGGGAGGATATGATGAATTCGGTAATAGATGGGTAAATTATGAAGGGAAAAGGAGGCTATGGCATTCTCTTCCATTTATGGGAACGCTTAGCAAGGAAGTGTAAGCCTTGGTGTTTATACAATAAACAAGTAAGAAGGGAATTTCTAAAAAGTATTACACCAGCCTTAAAATATTGGTGGTCTTTTGGATGGAAACACTTTTATAATGAATATGAGGATTATATAAATAATTTAATAAGTGAAAAAAAGATGGTTTGGGGCATGACAGTCCTTGGGGCATGACAGTCCTTGGGGTATAAAAAATAAGTAACCTGTTATTCACCTTACACCTTTTGCCCTAGTTTCTGTTCGTATAATGTTGTAGTCAATGGTGAGAGATGTACTTCTCAGAAAATGGGTACATTTCCTGCCTGATAAACACTACATGTATAGAATAGAACAATACTTAAGATTTTTTAGATTAATAATTCTTGAGATCACTTGTTCAATCTATATAAAACCTTGATGAAAACTTCAGTAAATCACAGCAACATATTCAACTTAGAGTGTGTCTGTCTGTCATTTCCTCGCCGAATCCCGAGTTCTCCTTGAGCCTTCGCCCTTGTTCTCCCTCGGTCCTGATCTCCCCGAGAGTCAGTCTGCGGCAGCTTTTTAAAACTACTTAATTAAAAATTGTTTGTGAAAATATATACAGGGTTAAGTGGAAATGATCATAATTCTTGGCAGATAAACACTAAGGTATTTTGTCAGTAATGGTCTATCTTATATATGTTTAATTTTTAATATTTTATTTATTTATTTGTGAGGAAGAGAAAGAGAAAGAGGCAGAAAGAGACATGGGAGAATGGGCACACCAGGGCCACTAGTCACTGCAAATAAACTTTAGATGCCTGTGCCTCCTTGCATCTGGCTTCCTTAGGTACTTGGAAATTGAACCTGGATCCTTAGGCTTCATAGGCCTGCACCTTAACCACTAAGCTACCTCTCCAGCCCAGAAACTGTATTATAGAAAGATATATTGAAGATAATTCTTTCTACAGGAAAGTCATTTCAGTTGAAAATGCAAATGTAGGGTGAGGATAAGGAGTGAGCAAACATCACAGTAAGTATGGGTTGATATTTTCTCCCCAAACTAGTATCATCATAGTCATGATCACCATGGACCTCTGCCAGACAACATGTACACAGAACTAGCATGGATCAAATAAAAGTACAACAGAGAAGATAGTGTAAGTGCACTTATAGTACAGTAAGTCTTCAGTATTATAAGAGTAGCACCACATTAATTTATCTCTGAGTGTAACAACCAAAATGTGTTTAGTCTCAAGTGAATCACTATAAAAGTAATAAAACTAAATATCATTTTCAAGTCAAGAAGGAAAATGAAATAGAAAATACTTCATTAATTCAAACAAGTCAATGAAATAGAAAATGGAACATAAAAATCTTCAGACAATTTTAAAACGAATAGAATGATGATAGGTCAAAGCCCGTGTGTTTATTTATATATGGTTTCCATAACCACATAGCAGTAATGTAAACCTTCCAATGAAAATGCAGAATTCCAATCACATAAAATAATAATGTTAAGTAATTTTGCCAAAGGAGATGTACTCATACTCTCTTGTGAAATATTTCAAAGTCAAATAGTTCAATTGTACACTGTAAACATTAAGCAAATGAAAATAAGTTTGCCTACATGAATAGCTTATTTTAAGGGCATAAATGCCAGTTAAAAATATTATAGTTGTGCTGGGACAAAAACCATTAGTAAAATATAGCAACTTACTTCAATGATATATAGGTCACATAGTTTTAATAGTAAACAACATTTCTTGACATAAATATAATGAAATGAAGTATAATATATATTTTAGCAACCATAAAAAGCAAAACAAACAAATATATGAAAGGATGTAAAAGATCCATAAACATTGTAATTAGTGAACTTGACCAAATGATGAGCGAAGGCAACCAAATCCGAACTCAGAAGGTGTACTTTTCATGTGAACTAGGAGCAGTTATGAAACCAAGGACAAGCCAAGATAAGCAAGCTTCCACATATTACAGGGGACTTAAATACAAACTAGTAATTGGATCTATTGTCACATATAATTCTAGTACTCTATAGGAGGAATAAAATATAAAAATCCCCAACTATTTCAAATGAAATTATGGACTGAATTTTAGCAGGATCAAAAATGAAATCATAATTGCAATTGTAGAAGTTCTAAAAACAAAATAGTGCTAAAGACAGACTATATCAGAATCTGTAGGATAGCAGCTCGGAAGATGGGGCTGTGTAAGTTTGAGGGCAAACTTCAGATCCCCAGCATGAATGCAAATTCTGAGCAGGTAAGGCTGCTTGCCTGTAATTTCAGTATTCCAGATAGGGCATCCCCAGTGCAAGCTGGCTAGGTTAGCAGAATCAGCAAGATCCAGGTTAAAACGAGAAACCATGCCTTGGTAAATAGAGCAGAGAATGATCCATCCAAGTAACACTCAAAGTTAACTACTGGCCTCTATGGGCACCTCATACATTCAAACATGCATGTAAGCATGCACAAACATCACACACACACACACACACACACACACACACTGGCTGGTTGTGTAAAGAGAAACAAAATCTTTTATTTGTATATATTAAAGGAATGTGATAATGTAGTAATTTAGAGATTAGCTTATGTTTTCATTACATGTGTCGGGGTAGATTAGTCATTTCTGTGAATAAGAGTTCTTTATGACATCACATATAAACCCTTTAAAATGACTTATAAAGAATAAACAAGAGCTGGAGGGATTGCTCAGTGGTTGAAGTGCTTGCTGGCAACGTGAGAGGACCTGTGTGATTCCCAGGACCCACGTACAGCCAGAGGCACCAAGCGGCACATGCGTCTAGAGTTCGTTTGCAGTGGCTGGAAGCTCTCATGTGCCCATTCTGTCTGTTTCTCTGACTTCTCTTTATGTCTCTCTGCTTGCAAATAAATAAAAATATTTGAAGAACTGGAAAAAATTACAGAACACAAATTTCTGTAAGAATACCATATGAATATCAAGAAACTATAAATATAATCCATACATTTTATCATTTGAAATTGTATAAAGTCTACTAATAATTGAAAATGAATTTTTTTAAATTTAATTTATTAATTTTCTTTTCAGCAAATACAGGCAGTTTGGTACCATTGTTTAGGCTCATCCATGATCTACCACCTCCCATTGGACCCTCCTTGTTGATGTAAATGAAAATGAATTTAAAAGCAATATTTAAAAGCAGAGTGCAACAGTTCTTAACCTGTAGTAGCCCCAAGTGGACAATGAATGGATGAAATGATGTGTGCTCCTTTGTTACCAGAAAAATGCTCTGGAAGCACACCATGATGAGACTAACCACAGTGTGGGATAATTTAGGCGAACATTCATTCTTTTGTGTGTGTGTGTCTGTGTCCGTGTGTGCATATGTGTGCACACTGATGTATGTGTGTTCATGTTATGTGTATGACTGCCAGGATACATGTGTGCCACAACATGCATGTGTAGATCTCAGGATGACTTTGGGTGTCAGGTTCCTTCCCTTCCACTTCATTTGAGGCAAAGTCTCCCCACTTTTATTTCTTCTTAGAGTGATTCATTTGTAAATAAAACGTTTGTTTATTGCAATCTAAGATAAATTAATACTTTACTATTCCTACAGCGCTAAGGCCTTGACATACTGTGACTTCAGTTATACAATATTCTCTTCTTTTGCACACTTATTCCAAGCATGTTGGTTCTATACACATTTTGAAAACAAGAGTTACATAGTGATGATGATGATGACACTGGCTTGGCTAGAACACATTGGTCGATATTTACTGTGATATTCACTCCCTCCTCATTCCTCAGCCTGTATTTGTGTCTTTCTTTCCTGCAGAAAGAATTGTCTTTAGTACATCTTTCTGTAAGACTATTACAGACAAATTCCCTCAGTTTTTATTTCCTGGAGTCATGGTCATTTCCACTTACCTCTTAAATATTTTCACTAACAATTGTTTAATTAAGTACTTTGAAAAAGCCACCTTTAAAAGAAATCAAAGGAATTTGTGTTATAAACATAATTAAATTGTTGGTATTAATTCACCCATAATTTCATGAATTACATGTCCTTTATCCAGTGATCCATGTCCCAAGCTGGGTGAACAATTTTTAAATGTGAAACCTAGAAAAGGTGTAGAACAATTTTAGGTTTCATGTTATGCTCCAGGGTGTTAAAATTTAGTATGGTATCTTTGGAAAACTATTCCTATGCTGATGTGTATGGCCATGATATGCATTTCTTTTCTAAAATATGTATGTATGTATGTATGTATGTATGTATGTATGCATGCATGCATGTATGTATATATGTATGTGCAAGCACTAGGACCCTGAGACTGCAAACAAATGCCAAGTATCTGTAACTTCCTCTGTCTGGTTTATCTGGTTCCTGGAAAACTGAGCTCAGGCCACCAGGCTTTGCAATCAAATGCTTTAACTGCTTAGCCATCTTTACAGCCCCTCAGAATACATTTATGAGCACATATAGAAATAAATTTGAACAAGTACTTTTACCAAACATATGGAAAACAATATTGATATTAATATTATTTGTAATACATACAAGTGTACTTCAGAAATCTCCAGATATGGGAAATACACACTGCAGGATATTCACATGGAAGAATGATGTTGCTGCCTTGTTCCATGTGGTGTCTCTAGCCACATGTGGTTACAAATTCATATTTTTATTAATATTTACATGCCATAGTATTTCCATTTCAGCAAATATAACTATTCATTTTGTTTGAGTTATTTCTATATTTCCTTTTGTTGGATGATGTATTTTTCCACTTTGTTAATCTCTATCCTTTAATTAGTAAAGTTACAGAATTCTGGTAATTATTCCTTTCTGAAAGCTTCAATGTGCCATTTTAATGGCTTTTTTTTCTACTTGTTTATTCTTTTTTCTTGTTTTCTGCTTCTGTTTCACTGGTTCTCGATATCATGTTTGTCCTCATCCATACCATAAGTTCATAGTGATTGCAAAAGAATAGTAGATAAAAATACAGTATTCTGGAGAAAGATAAAATGCAATCATTTTACTCTGTTAATGAGATGCTGAGAAGTGACTTCTCAGACTATGAAGTAAAAAGAGGTCTCACAGCTCTCATTGAAGGCATTTTAAAAAAGTTGATTATAAATTTAAACTAGTAAAATCCTTAACTTAAATACTTTTCTCTGAATAAAGGACTCTACATTAGAGTATTTGTATTCTCATCTTATGTGAAATGTGGAAACATATTGAAATTCAAATAAAAATGAATCAACCTGAATCTACCTAAGTTGCTGACATACCTATCAAGCATCTCGATGACTGGACAATAGGGAGGGAGGGGAGAAAAAGGGAGGGAGAGGGGAACACAAAGCTGAACCCAAAAGATGATGGTACCATACAACTCTACATCCTAAAAGACAGACCAAATGGTTGAACCTCCACCAGGCCCTTAGAGGGAACACTGGATTCACAAGGCCCTGCAGAGAGTACAATGAAAACTGTCCATTATGTCCTCTTATTTCTGCTTCTCTCTTTCTCTCCCCCTCTTCTATATCATCTCTCTATCTCTTTTATATCATTTATCCTGTTCTTCCTTCTCTTCTTGGCCGCTGACTCCCGGTACCAGCAGGTGATAATCATCCACAATGAGCTTTTGATCACAGAGACCTACAAGTTCTCCCAAAAGAAGACAGATTTGTGTCAGAATGCTTGAGGACCCACCATAGGTTAGTGGTAAGACACCAGACACTGTTGGCACGTATCATGGAGTGACACGGCTGGAAGCTGGAAGACAGTCAGTCCCCAGATACCAGCAAACAACCTGACGTGGTGCTCATACAAGTCAATAGCAGTGCACAGTCATGGTGGGAAACCAAGTGCTCTTGATATGGCTAACTGATCTGCTCACTGGAACAGAACCTATAACTAGAACTGGGAAACAAGTCAGAATTGTATCCAGAAAAAACTAATTAATAAAAAAATTAAAAAAAAGAAAAGGTGAAGGGAGTGTCCATCTCACTGTCCATGAGGAAGCAAATGCAAATAAATAAGCTCTCATTGACAAATAATATCTAACTATATGCATCCATACACAATATTCAAATAGATGCAAATTGACAGTGCTTGTTCCATGTTTGGAATCTTGATGAGAGAGTAGACAAAGCTATAAGTAAATGAATAAAAAATTTAAAAAAGAACCCTCTCTCCACTAAACTCTCTCTAAAAAACAATGGCTATCACATTTTTTGGTGCTAACTTTTACTCTCCATTGGTGAATCTGCTACTCTTTTTCAAATAGATGCAGATCCTAAGGAGAGACTCAATCTTGTTAATGAAAATATGATGAATTTCACTGAAATATCAAAAGGAATTGTTCTCCATTGTTGGAAATATAGCTCAGTGGAAAAGAGTTAGAAACAGATAAAAATAGAGCTCTGCAGAAATAAAGCAGTATTTATTTTAATTCATGTATTCAGAGTCAGAAAGAAGCTAAGAACAAAGACACCAGCTAGCTCTAGTACCCCTTGCCTCTAACTTTAGCACTTGGGAGGTGTGGCAGAGGACAAGGAGAACAAGGTCATCTTGAGCTACATAGCAAGTCTGAGACCTTTCTGGGGTACATGAGACTGTTCAACTCTCTACTCAAAAAGAAAAAAAGAACTGCCACCAAAATAGGAATAGGGGAAGTAAGGCATGTGTTGTACAAAGTATAAATTACCAGTGTTAATTGGCATATAAGACCCTGGCATACCATTTCTCCCTCTCTCTCTTCTTCTTTGTCTCTCGCTGCTTTAAAATAAATAAATAAAACTATACATTAAAAGTAAGTCATTTTTCTTAATTAGGCTAGGAATAAGGCAGTGCATACCAGCTCTGGTGTTGTCCAAAGAAGGGGCATTAAAAGGAACATAAAAATCTACTCTAAATCCATCAGAGGAAATAGTGATGTCTATTACTCTTCTGATTCTGTGATGCAGGGATACTTATTGGCAGTAGTAAATAATTTACCTTTAGATTACATTACAAATGCTCCACGGCTGTCCACATCATACAATGAGAGGTGAACACCTGAGACATATCATAAAGCTTGCAAGGCCCCGAATACTGTCCATCTCTTTACCAAAGAAGCATGACTTCCTTTTTTTGGTATGTACCCAAATAGGCATGTTGGGCATAAACCTAGAGGCAGAATTGATGGATCACCTAAGAGACAACCAGCCTTCTGATGTTAATGCATATTTTCATATTTTCTAATTTTATAAGCATATTAATTTATTACAGGTTCTGAAATAAACATTATTTTTCTTTAAAAAACATGAAAACCTCAGCAGTAGCTGCTTTTTAGTCTAAATATTTATGCTATATTTGGCATCCATCCCTTATCCCACATATTAAAACCTCAAAAGAAATTAGCACTCTTATTTGTGCATGATTAATATTGATTTATACTCTTTGATCAATTTTATTCTTCTCTGACTGCCTATGTTTTTGTCTGGGTTACATTTCTTCTACCTAAAATAACATTTTTTCCTTATAATTCAATCACAATGGAGTTTTTTTTTTTTTTTGCTTTATTGTCTGGCAAAACGTTTGTTTTTTTCTTTTTGATGTAATTAATGAATTTACTTATTACATTTTATTATGTGGACATTTTCGCTGAGATAGCTATTTGCAATCCATCTTTAATCCATCCACATTTCCCTCATGCTTTCTTTGTTTCTCTTGCCAAGTTTGCTGTTGGTTGATTGTTCCACTTTGCGGGTGATAATCTGTTTTCTTCTCTAGTTTCATTAAGGTTTTGCCTTTGAATTTTATGTTCAGCCACTGAGGTATGTCTCCTACACTTATATTTCTTCTTCTTGTCAGTGAAAATATCTAGAATATGTGAGCCCATGTCTTTCAACACTTTTAGAAAATTTATAACTTGCTTTCTTTACCAAAGTGGCTTATATTTCATTCTTTGCTCCCACGCTAAATTCCAATTACATGCATGATTTACCATTGCCATGATGCATGATACATGTGTTAAGCAGTTTTCACTTTCTAAGTTTTCTGACTTTGCATCAGAAATTATTTTAAATAAACACATGTATAAGTTTAAAACGTAACTCAGGTATACAAAAAGTTAGTTTGCCTTTTTGTTTGTTTGTTTTTTGAGGTAGGGTCATGCTCTAGCCCAGGTTGACCTGGACTTCACTATGTAGTCTGGCCTCAAACTCATGAAAATCCTCCTACCTTGGCCTCCAGAGTGCTGGGATGAAAGGCATGCACCACCCCACCTGGCAGTTTACCACAATTTTAACTTTATTCTTTTCTTTTCTTTTTGAATAATTCAAATTTAAATGTAATGTGTTGTAATATTTATCTGATTTTAGTACATATATTAAAGTTTCCTTTATATTTCTCATACTTAATCATAAAAATTACATTTAAATTTCATATCTACAAGCTCCAATGTATGTCTCATTTGATGGTTAGCATCTATTATATCTTCTGCATATTTCCATATTATTGCAGTGAAGTCAATGTTTTGTATTAATATTATAGAGTCTCCAGAAACAACTTTCATCTTACAGGATCGTAATCCTTGCTGTTATTGCTGCTCTTAGGCTTTTTAGAAAAGGTATGATTTTACTAATTGGAAGAAAAACTAATGTGAAATTAGACTAATGTGAAATTAGGCTCTTGGCATTTGACAAGATCTTTCTCCTTTCTTTACCCTAGTTTATATAGAACCCTACTTGTCTCTTTTAATGAAGGATACTTCATAGTTTCTGAACCTTAGTGCTTATTGCCTCATCACCTTGATGCAATCATTTCTTTCTAATTTGCAAAGGGTTCTGCTTGGTGTCTTTAGAAACTGAGCCCTGGAACTGGAGTTTGAAGGAGTACTTCATGGAGAAACCTGGCTGTGTCCTCCCAGCACATAAGGATCATGGAGGTGTACGTTTTTGTCTCTAGCTTTGTTTGCCAGCCCTGGAGAACAAGAAAAAAATAAGCTAAAAAAAATAAAATAAAATAAACATATTCTGTTGACTACTCTTTCCCTTGCACATGCTCACCAGGTTTCAAGAGTAAAGTGATGCTGAATTTCAATAAAACTCTCCCTAATTTGTCCATTTGTAAGGTGTGTACCCTTTATACCTGTTTTCTATTAGCATTTTACTGTATTTAATACAAAGACTTTAAATGTCCAAAGTAAAGCACAACTATTTTAAAGAGTGATGCAGTTTGATTCTGGAGAAAACTAAAATACGTAAACATGAATATTTGACAAACACTACATTTGTGAGCAAAGAGAAAAATTCTAATATTAACTTAAAATTGACAAAATATACCATGGTTTTAATAAGCTTATCTTGCTATACATAGTATATGCAGTTTTTAAAATGAATAACTTGGTGCATTTTGAAGTGTTATTTGGCTCTCAGATTGGTAAACCAGACCATTGTTATTAGTGCTGACATTTTTAATAGCACCCATAGTCATTTTCTAATAAGAGTATTTTAAAAAGTAGAGAAACCTACAAGGTTTCCCAAAACAATGACAGACTTCTGTCAGAGTACTTGATGACCCACCAAAGGCCAGTGGTAAGACCCTATTGCTGAAGACTCCATATGCAGCTGATACGCAAAATTGAACGGCATGGCTGGAAGCCAGGAGAGAGTCAGTCCCCAGTCAGTGTGTCTAGTGCCAGAAGGTGCTACATGGGCGACTGGGGGAAACAACCAATATCTGTCCAAGCAACTCATTGTCTAATATAATTAGCAACAAATAACCTGACATGATGCCCACACAAGTGCAATAGTGGCACACAGCCATGGTGAGGAACCAACTACTCTTGATTTGGCTAACTGATCCACTCAGTGGTACTAGACCCATAGCTGGAGCTGGGAAACAAGTCAGAACCATACCCCAAAACAAGCCCACTCTACAATATTAAGCTATCATCAATCATGGGGAACAAGAGGGCCTACACCTATCAATCTGTCTATCAAAAAAGTAAGTGTTGTTTCAATTTTCTTGGTGCTAACTTACTCTCCGTTGGAGAATCTGCTTCTCTTTTTCAGATAGATGCAGATCCTATGGAGAGAGCTGCCCCAACGTACCTCAAAAGGGGCCCAACTGAAACTAAGGACAATTGGTGAAACAAGCAAGGGTGATGTTTTCCTGTGAACCGGATACCAGCACAAAGGGGAAGGAGACCAATGCAGAGAAAAATCAACTCCTACCAAATCAGAGAGCCAGAGCCTCAGATGCCCCCAACACCTCAGCACTGAAGCAGACCAAAAATGAACCCAACATGGCTCAGGAAAATTTTGCGGAAGATGGGGCGGAAAGAATGTCAGAGTCACATGTTGGGTCATTTGCAGAGACATTTAGCATACCAATAACTGGGGACTAACCCCACAGTGCATGACCCATTTACATCAACAAGGAGGGTCTAATGGGAAGGGGTAGATCATAGATGAGCCTAAATAATGATACCAAACTGCCTGTATTTGATGAAAAGAAAACTAATAAATCAAATTAAAAAAAAAAAGAAATCCTTCATAAATGCGATGTTGCAAACAAAACAAAGTATTAAAATTTACAGAAATTTAAGTGTTCCTAAAAGTACAAGAATTGTAGAAAGTATTTTTAAATCTTTAAAAAAATGTTATCACTAACCAGGGTGTGGTGGCACATGCCTTTAATCCCAGCACCTCAGAGGTAGAGGTAAAAGGATTATGGAGAGTTCAAGGCCACCCTGGGACTACATAGTGAATTCCATGCCAGCCTGAGCTAAAGTGAAACCTTTCCTTGAACCCCCTTCCCCCACAAAAAATGTAACCAAAGAGAAGTGATTAAAATGGATACAGATATTTTATAACCTTTTAGAAATAAGAGATATTTTGCCTTATTCATTTCAGACCTACCTTGATTACCAAGATGCTGGGTTTTTATCTGTCTTTGCCATTGTTAATTTTCCTCACCCCCAGAAACAACCACACAATGCAACTAATACAAACCCACAAATATATGTGTAGAATATTACTTATAAGAGCAGTTAATTAGTACAAAATGTTTGCAAAGAATTTGAGATTTGAATTTTATTTTATTTTACATATTATTATAAAGACAATACATTAAAAAGAAATATTTTCAATCACCTATGACCCTATCAAATTGGTAACGATGGGTTAAAATGAATGTGTGGAATTTCAAATAGATATATTGAATTTCATTTATACTTTTCAGATAGCTTTGAATAAAGTGGGGAGTTTTGAAGATATATAACTATTTCTGATGTGAAGAAACTTGGAGGATCTTCCAGGAAGACAGTTTACAGCCCACAGGAATCTGTAGCAAGTCCTCAGTAGAAGCCATAGGACCAGTACCTCCCACAGCACAGGGGACGGCAGCAGAGGGAGCCATAGCCACCATAGCCACAGCCATAGCCGCAGCCCAGGCCACCATAGCCACAGCCCAGGCCACCGTAGTAGCTTCCGTAGTAACACATGGTGTCAGGAGCGGATGTTCAGGTGAGGATCAGCAGTAGGTTTCTTGAGTCTGGATGTCACCTTCTGCCAAGTGCCTTTTATACACCTGGGGAGTTGACAGGGAAACCACAGGCACTATAATTTTTCACATCTTACCACTGTGCCTCAGACAATGTCATGCATGTCATGACTTACTGGAAAAATAAGGACTGCATAGCTGAAATAACTTTGTTCCTATGTCAGGATTCCTTGGTGAAATCCAAGACTTTTAAAATAAAACCCTGTTTCTATTTCTAAGACTCAGGGTCATCTATATTTAGTTTATTGAATACATATGACCCAATTCCATCATAATATTCAGACCATAAAAATAATTTTATCCTTTTCCCCTTTGGTTTTCTTTACTCTGTGGGAAGAATTTTTGTTTTCTTTTCCTGTGGCAAAAAAAAAAAAAAAAAAAAAAAAGCTATCTGAAGGACTATGTTTTTGAGTCTCATTGTTGTAGATGAAGCTAGTTATTTATTGGTATTTTGAATAGTAGTCGGTAGTTTATTTCTCAACCATATTCTGTAATTTAGTATGGATTATTTTGATATTTGGAAAGTAAATAACCATGTTTGTAGAAAAACTACTGGTGCTCTCCACGTCTCTTTCTTTCTCTATATGACATTGTAAGTGTAATGGTGAAACACCCTGAAGCTGAATTGGTTAAGGCATCCTCAACTACTGTTTATTTATTTATTTATTTTTTTTTAACTTAATTTATTAGTTTTCTTTTCAGTAAATACAGGCAGTTTGGTACCATTATTTAGGGTCATCTGTGATCTAACCCCTCCCATTAGACCCTCCTTGTTAATGAAAATGGGTCGTGCATTGTGGAGTTAGCCCCCAGTTATTGGTATGATAAATGTCTCTTCAAATCATGACCCAACATGTGACTCTGACATTCTTTCTGCCCCCTCTTCCGCAAAATTTCCCTGAGCCATGTTGGGTTCATTTTTGGTCTGCTTCAGTGCTGAGGTGTTGGGGGCCTCTGAGGCTCTGGCTCTCTGATTTGGTAGGAGTTGATTTTTCTCTGCGTTGATCTCCTTCCCCTTTGTGCTGGTATCCGGTTCACAGGAAAACATCACCATTGCTTATTTCGCCAGTTGTCCTTAGTTTCAGTTGGGCCCCTTTTGAGGTATGTTGGGGCAGCTCTCTTCTTAGGATCTGCATCTATTTGGTAAAGAGAAGCAGATTCTCCAATGGAGAGTAAGTTAGCACCCGGAAAATTGAGATAACACTTACTTTTTTGATAGACAGTATGGTAGGTTTAGGCCCTCATATACCCCGTGATTGATGGTAGCTTGATATTGTAGAGTGGGCCTGTGTTTGGGTATGGTTCTGACTTGTTTCCCAGCTCCAGCTATGGGTCTAGTACCACTGAGTGGATCAGTTAGCCAAATCAAGAGCAGTTGATTCCTCACCATGGCTGTGTACCACTATTGCACTTGTGTGGGCATCACATCCAGTTATTTGTTGCTAATTAGGTTAAACAATGTGTTGCTTGGACAGATCTTGGTCATTTCCCCCAGTCGCCTATGTAGCGCCTTCTGGCACTAGACACACTGACTGTCTGGGGACTGACTCTCTCCTGGCTTCCAGCCATGTCATTCCATTTTACGCATCAGCTGCGTATGGAGTCTTGTAACCACAGTTCTCATCTTCTTTAAAAAAAAATTGTATGATAGAGAAAGAGAGAATTGGGGCTCCAGGGCCTCTAGCCACTGTGACAAAACTCTGGATGTGTGCTAACTTGTGTGCACATGTGATCTTGTACTTGCGTCACCTTGTGCATATGGTTTACATGGGATCTGGAGAGTTGAACATGGGTCCTTAGGCTTTGCAGGCAAATCATCTCTCCAGCCACAGACTCATAATTTTCTATGAGCAATACCCACAGATTCATCAGCAGCATGTCTATGAAGAGGTGTGTGGATAGTCTTGAGGGAACAGAATGTCATCTTCATTGGGGTTTGTAGCAGAGATATGAAAAATTAGCAGAAATAGACTTGCTCTTGTTGTTGGGTTTAAAATATGGCCCATATATTTAATGCCTAGTTTTGTTTGTTATATATAACAAGCACATTATATCTATTGTATAGCTCAGTGACTTTGGTAGTAAAGCAGATGGCAATGTAAATTGTGTCAATCTCTGCAAAAAGAGCTCTTGCAGGTTTTCCTGATTCTTCACTTGCCTAATCCCAATCTCTTCTGACTACACACTTCCCACCAGACATACTTCTCATCCTTAATCCCAGAAACTAATGATGGGAACATTTGCCCCATGAAGGCCCTACTTTCCCCATGCGTTGCATTTCAAGTATTTAAGAACAATTCATATAGGTCCCATTCCCTTTTTTATTACCCAGTCCAGTGCTATCTATACTATAGATTTGTCCAAATAGTTATGATATTTGTTCAGATGTTCAAATAATTCCTGACCCTTATGTCAGTTATAATTTTATTACTGCTTTATAAATGTCAAATGTTAAATAAGATTGTGACTAGAGGATTCTGGGGTATAATGTTATAAATTCTTTTTAATCAAGAAGAAAGTCCACAACCAGAACTGATTTTTTTTTTGTCTGAGTGCTATCCTATCATAGAAAATTCTATTGACTCACTGTAATTTCTGAACACAATGGGGATCTGTAAGAGAAAAAAACATGTGGAGTAGCTGTGCATATTCATTTAAGGATCTCAATGGAAAAATGTAGAATCCCAAGATTTTTAAAGTGGTTACATGGATGGTAGGCAGGTACTCAGAACCTCCCAAACTGTTATGCTGGTGTGTGTGTGTGTGTGTGTCTGTGTGTGTGTGTGTGTGTGTGTGTATGTCTGTGTGTGTGTATGTATGTTTTGCTATATGAAAGACCAAAGATAATCATTTGTTAAGACAAAAGGCTTATATTTGGGAAGAAGCAATCCATGACTGACTGGCCCCGTCCTTTGTATCTGTGACTAAAAGGCAAACCTTGAAGTGGTACCTGGTAAACCAAAACTGCTCTTCATTTGCCAGTAGGTACATGAGGAAAAAGAAAGTGATGGAATCTACACAATTCTCACTGAGAACACACTCCCATGACCTAAGACGTCCCATTCCACCTCACTTCTGAAAGGATCACTAACTTCAAACAATGCCAAACAAAAGACAAGCTATTGCATATACAGTCCTTTTTGGGGGGTGGGGTGCATGAAAATCTAAACTCTAGAAGCTAATAAACGTCCAGTCCTTTCCAAAGTATTTAGCATCACACACCATAAATTCAGCAGCTCTCCAGACAGATTTTATCTATCTTGTATTTGCCATCTGGGTGATGGGAACTATGCAGACAACATCAGTGGAGGCAGAATCAGCTGAAGGGTGGGAAGACATTATCTCCTTTTCTGAGGCACAGTGACCTGGGATTCAGCTAACGTTTACAGTATCAAGAACCCATCTGTCAGAAGGATATACAGAAGGATAGAAATCAGGACTGCTTTGATCAGCAAGGCTGCCAGTTAAAAATTAGGAAAATGAGTGTACATTGATTATTTGTTGAAGTATGGTAGTGGGTTCTCAATCACATGGAAGGCACATTACAAATGACCTCAATAAAATGTCCTGATGTAAGAACTGTGAAAGTTTTAGGTATGCCAAAACTTTAGGAGGTATCCAAAGATTGCTTTGTTCTTGGTACCTGCCTCTGTCTCTCATCCTCATCTCTAATACTTTTATTCTGTCTCAGACACACACATATATACAAACAGAAAAATCCAAGCAATCATATTATGTTAATATGCATGTGATGCATCACAAGGTACAGGGTACATAATTTATTAAATGATTTTTTCTCTGACAAGAAACATATGAAATGAAAATATGTAAAGGTAAAGAACAATGCAGTTAATGCAACATAATGTATAAACTTCTTCTAAAAATGACAAGGCATGGGCTAGTGAGATAGCTTAGTGGTTAAGCACTTGCCTATGAAGCCTAAGGAACCCGGTTCAGGGCTCGATTCCTCAGGACCCATGTTAGCCATATGCACAAAGGGACACATGCGTCTGGAGTTTGTTTGCTGTGGCTGGAGGCCCTGGAGTGCCCATTTTCTCTCTCTCTCTCTGTCCTTTCTCTATCAAATAAATAGATAAATAAAAATAAAATATTTAAAAAATGGCAGGGCATTTTATATGGAGAATATTGAGTTATTTTTCTCCAAGTAGTCAGGGATAAAGTTGGTATTTCTGATGTATGTATGGAGGTTGGGTTACAGAATACAGGCGAAGGAAGGTTGAGCTGTTTAGGAAGGATTTTTGGAGAACAAACAGGACGTCATACCCTGTTGCAAGATGAACAACCCCTAGTGAAAGACTAGACATCATAGATGGTGTTATAACCTGTAGTATCAAAGTTTTGAAAGTTCACTCAATTAGCAAGGAATCTGCTACATCTTATTGAATGTCAGCAACTGCCTGGCAAATTGCCCATTAAATACTTTGCGGCTGCCCTCAGGGCTTGGGGCGCTCTGCTCTAATGACTTGGATCAGTCAAGTTGTCATCAGCTAACACAGTTGGGATTATTGTATTTTCACTGTAATGTATGTATCAATGTGTTTTTCAGTTGGGCTAAAACATATTCACAAATTATTTTATTTAGAGATACATCTGTCAAAGCCAATCTTACTAAATTTTACATACATATTTTCATTTATACCTGTTGGACTGACACAGAGCAAACCAGGCCCCAGTACTCCACCATGCAACCATACAGAACTCCAAAGAGGTAACATGAAATACGCTGTCTTCACTGACAGTGAGATTCTTCTGGTGTACATAGGTGCATAACTCTGCTTCCTCACATGTTCCCAATTCATGTAATGTAATTCATTAATGTATCACTGATTTTTGCATATCCTATATCCTAAGCAAAAAGCATTCCCTCAATTAAGTGATACTAAAAGGGAAATATATGCCAGTGAGTTGTAAGACAATGTGCTAGGCTGCTTGCATTAATGTGGGTCATGCTTTTCAGTATGATTTTCTCTTATTTATAGCATGTGCTATAATCAGGACCTGCTTCATGGAGTCATTTGAGTATTGCAATGGAACAATGGATTCTGATTTAAATTTTTCTTAAATATTTTATTTACTTATTTGAGAGAGCAAGAGAGAGAGGTAGATAAAGAGAAATAGAGAGAATGGGTGTGCCAGAGCCTCCAGCCACTACAAATGCACTCCAGATGCATGCATCACATTTTGCATCTGTCTTACATGGATACTAGGGTATTAAATTTAGGTCCTTAAACTCAGCAGGCAAGTGTGTTAACCACTGAGCAATGTCTCCAGCCTTTCTTAATCCTCATAACATGTAAAATATAAAACAATAAGAGAGTAACAATAAAGTAGTATTATTCTATATGAGAAAATTGAGGAAACAATTACTGATTAATTTTATCCATGCTGTAATCAAATTACAGAGAGAAAAACTTGAGGTGGAGGAATTACTTATTTGGCTCACAGTTTAAGAGGGTTCAGCTCATGGCACTTGGTCTCATGACTAGCTTTGACATAACACCATGGTAGCAGAGGTATGTGCTGGTGGATATTAATCTAATGTCAGACAGGAAGTAGAAAGACTGGAGGTAAATTTGGACCTGAATTTGAACTTGAATATTCAAATACACATCCCTATTGATAGAATATAGTGATTTATGAGGATAGGAAGTAATTCCCAATGTGAAAGTGATTTTTTTTTTTAATTTGCAAAAGAAGAGAGACAGAGAGCGAGAGACAGACAGAGAATGGGCATGCCAGTGAATTGCAGGTACATGTGCCACTTTGTACATGAGGCATTATATGAGTATTGGGGAGTCGAACCCTGGTCAAGGTATTTTAATTATTAAGCTCTCTCTCCAGCCCGTGAAAGGTTTTTGTATATGGAGAAACGACTCTCTAGCCTGCCCTATAATTGTCAATACTTGACTCCCAGACAGCAGTGCTATTCATGCAAGTTTGGAATGATGTGTCACTGGTTCTTTAAGGAGAATTTGTTCTGTTCTTTCTTTGCTATTTGTGATGTTGTATTATTAGTTTAGAGCTGGAAACAGAGGCATTATAATGAGAAAATCCACACACTCCCACACTCCACAAATTCAGAGCTTCACCTTGCTCCCCAGAAAGAAATACAGCAGTATATATATTAGATAGATAGATAGGAAGGTAGGTAGATGATAGATAGATAGATAGATAGATAGATAGATAGATAGATAGATAGATAGATAGACAGACAGACAGACAGACAGACAGACAGATAGATAGATAGATAGATAGATAGATAGGTGATAGATGGATGGATATACTTGACAATGTGGTTGAGGCAAAGAATCATTGGCTGAGAAACAAGTTTAAATGAAGAGCATGGGGCTAAGTTGATCACAATAGAGGGGGCACTGAATAAAAAAAATCATAGGAAAGCATAACTTTTAACTTAACTGATATCAGTCTTTGTGTTCCTGATACCTGTCTTATATGAAGGCACTCCAAAGATTGTTTTTTTCTCTTCCCTAATGTCTTCTTCAGCATCAATTTAATAATTCACCAAAGAACACACACAAAAACACATGAGCATATATACAAAAGTAACAAAGATAATTTTAGAAACAAAATAATCTATCTATCTAGATCTTTTTGTTTGTTTGTTTGTTGAGGTAGGGTCTCACTCTAGCCCATGCTGACTTGTAATTCACTCTGGAGTCTCAAGGTGGCCTCGAACTCATGGCGATCCTTCTACCTCTGCCTCCCGAGTGCTGGGATTAAAGGCGTGCGCCACCACGCCTGGCA
The DNA here is from genome assembly GCF_020740685.1 of Jaculus jaculus. NCBI lineage: Eukaryota > Metazoa > Chordata > Mammalia > Rodentia > Dipodidae > Jaculus > Jaculus jaculus. The sequence continues at coordinate 154,771,961 of NC_059106.1, read as the reverse complement.
ACAAAATAATCTATATTTCGGTGAGATCGCAGCTGCAGAAGACCCACACATTACTGGCCTGCCAATAATTGCATCCATGATGGTGGAGGAGGGTATGAGGCCCCCATCCTTTCCTGAGGAGTAATTGTCAATTAATGACTGTTGTGGGTGTGGTCAGATCCCTTCTGATGTCAGAAGCTAAGCAGAGCTGGGCCTGTTTAGTACTTGGATGAGTGAATAGGAAAAGATGTGGATTGAAGAAACCCAGGTGGAAGGAACAACAGATTTGAGTTTCTCTACAAGTTTCTCAGCAGAATCAGGCCTATCTAACCCTACCACATCCATAGACACAGCCACTGTTATCGCCACAACCAGAGCTACCACAGCTACAACCTGGATGCCCACAGCTAGCTCAGACCTCCCTAGTGGAAGCACTTGGTTTCAGTAGGGCACAGTCTGGGTGAACAAAACGGAGTCAGTCCACTTGGTTTGAGTACCACTGCGTGCACAAGTCCTTGCACGTGCATGCATGTAGGACATATCACGTGCTGTAATCACACGTTTACAATTAATCAGTATGAGTAGGTATCCACAGTCTGTCTCATGGAAGCCCTGCAAAGCGAGACATCTTTGCTACTGAATCAGCAACATTCTTATGACCAAGTCATGTGCCTGAAATATGCTTTATTTTTCTTGTTCTCATGCAAAATCATGACTTACTTGTTATTACCTTAAAATATTTGGCAAGCTTTTCCTAGTTTGAGCATTTTCTAGTTTTTAAGACGTTGAAATTTTAATATTATGCCATCAACCCTGGATCTATTATGGGGGAATATTCTACAGATAGAAAATAATTTTCATGAAGTCAGGGAAGCTTTTTGTAGCTCATTATTTATATCAGTAAGTACTCTTTCATGCATGCATAAAAAAGCATTAAATTGTATTTCAAGCTTCATAAACATATCCTTGGGGTTGAATAAATGTCAATATTCTACCCTCAGCTCTCTCTCTTACTGTACTTACTGTCAGTTCCTTTGAGGTTTTTTAAACAAATTCTAGCTGTGACAGGATTTTCTCATTATTATTTTATCACAAAAAAGTTTCATAGACATGTATATCCATGATGTTATCAACACCAATAATATGAAAATATTCTTAACAGCCCTCTAAAATTCAATTTATGTTCAATTTTCCTCAATTGCTTCACAAATCTATTTTCTGGTACTTGTTTTTTTATGACTCATATTTAAGCATGCCTTTCAAATCTTTTTAAAGTTACAATAGTTTTCCATTTTTTAACTCATTTTAGTTTTTGAACATACCATATTCTTTTATAGGCTTCTTAAATTTTGTATATGACTGATTTCTTCCTCATGGTTTTCTTTTCACATATTTCTGGATCTCTCATACTGCTTATAGGTAGAAATACAGGACTTATTTGGTTGTGGTTAATTCTGATATCTTGACAACTGATATTGTTTGGATCCAGAATGTCCCTCAAAGTTTGGCCCCTAAACCATGACCCTAGAGGTTGTAAGTTCTTCAGGAGGAACATCTCAGCTATTTGAGTAATTGGGCATATGCCATTGATAAAAATAGTACAACTCCAATCCATTCACCTTTCTTGCTTTTTACTGTGGTGAGGTAAGCTTTGCTGTACTTTACTATGCTGCTGTCTTGCCACCAGCAAAATCCACCAAGACCCATAGATCATGCACAGATACAGCTACAGCTATGGGGAAAATAATCTCCTTCTATTTTGGAGTTGTCTTACCTTTTTTTTTTTTTCAGTAGAAATCCAAACATCAAAAGACTAAAAGACTTTTATATTTGTTCTGTGCACTGTGTATTGCATAATTAAGAGTACCACCTAATGATATTTACTTAGTCTATTGCTAATACTGCAATTGCTGTTTGGATTCAGGTGTTGTCTTCCCATTTTTCATCCACCATTTTGCAATTGATAATAATTACCTGGGCTTTTCTAACATGCGCTGGGGTTTTGGCAAATTTTCTAAGTCAGTATCTCATAACTTCCAGTATTAGTAAGCCTAGAATATCTTAAATGACAAATTTCCAAAATAACTGTATTATACCTAAATGCTAAAGAGAAGTATTTTGGCTTGAAGCAAAACTTAGGTTAAAGTGAGTGGTTTTGTTGTGGTACTGTGGCTTGAATCTAGAACCTTATGCATACTAGTTTGCATCCTATCTTTGAGCTCCAACAGTTAGGTGAGTTATTTACATGATGTTAGGACTAGATTCCTTTGTATGTCTATCCAGGTAGATTTCCACTGGTGATGCTGCACCCAGATCCCTTCTCATCCTTTGGAACCACCTCATTTCCTTCCATGGATGATGGTCCCCCTGGTCTACTCAGAAATTCATCATGCAGCAGCCATGTGACATGGATCCCAGGATTATTTAGAGATGGGACAGGGTGGTACCACAGAGCCCATCCATCAATCACATCTCATTAGTTGTGGGTTTTTTTTTCCTCTCTTAGATTTCTTCTACCAAAATGATCTTGTCATATATGCAAGCTTGTCATGTGTATTTTTATGTAAATCTGGAACTGAGCATGATGGTTTGAAAATAATAGGGAGTTGGCTTCCATTACTCTCTGGTTTAGGGGCTAGGTACTATGGTAACTATTATGAAATGCCTCATTTTAGTGATTCTTGATGGAATTCTCTATATTTGAAACATTGGTCTTGGGCTTGAGAGATAGCTTAGTGGTTAAGGCACTTGCCCATGAAGCCTAAGGACCCAGGTGCAATTCTCCAGGTCCCACATAACTCAGATACACAAGGTGACATGTGTCTGGAGTTCATTTTCAGTGGCTAGAGGCCCTGGCACACCCATTTTCTCTCTCTCTCTCTCTCTCTCTCTCTCTTCCTCCCTCCCTCTCTCTCTCTCTCTTTCTGTCTTGTGCATCTGTTGGACAATGCACACTGAACATGTGAGGTGATCATGTGCACATTGTGGAGCAGAGAGGTCTGTGCTGTATGACCATTGTTAATCATAGGGAACTCAGCTTCCCAACCAGTCATGTTCAGTGGCTTCATGAGTTGAATCACACCTTGTTCCAGGTTTATGGGTCATGGTTTCTGTCCCCCACAGTCAGGACACTACAGTGGCCAGCTAAACACCATCCAGTTTCCCATAGGAGTGGGTAGACTCCAATGCAGTTGGATCATCTAAAGGTCCCATTTACACTTAGATGACAACATCTCCATAGCTAGACAGATGCAGCTCCCTCTCTTAGAGTTTTAAGTGCACAATGTGCTAATTAAATTTCAGTCGTTATGTTGAATAGCAAAGCTCTAGAACATACTCATCTTTCATCATGGAAACATTTTACTCATAGAATAACAAATCCCTATTCTACCTTCTCTAAGGACATTCCTATGCAATGATAATGGTGGCTAACCATATGACACTGGTTCAGAAAAAAATACTTAGGTTGTATGCATAGTATTCCTCCCTCCTTCCCTCCCTTCATTCATTCCTTCCCTTTATTTGTGTGTGTGTGTGTGTGTGTGTGTGTGTGTGTGTGTGTGTGTGTACATTAGATTTTCTTGCTGTTCCAACCACATGCCTTTCTGCCTTTATGTGGCTGGGGCTGGATAGCTTTGCAAGCCAGCATCTTTAACTACTGACCCATTTCCCAGGTCCACCTGCACAGTATTTCTGATACCCCCACTTATATAGCCTGGTGCACACATGTTGTATCAGTTACTTTCATATTGCTGGGACAAAAATATCTTTCCAGAAGCAGTTTAAGGAAATAGTTTCTTTTGGCTTACACTTTCGGAGGACACAGTCCATCATGGACAGGAAGGCATGCTGTAAACAAGAGACCTTCATTACATTTTCACATCAGTCTTGGAGAAGTAGAAAGAAAGAACAGCAAGTGGGGCTGCCCCCAGTGACACATTCCCTTGAGTGAGGATATACCTATACAACTTTCTTTAAGACAATCACCCAACTGTTGATTAAATATTTTACAGATGAGGCAATAAGCGACATTTTTCATTAAAAATGTACCATACATGTGTTCATACATTTTGCTTCTGTGACTTTGTTTCACTGATTCATTGTAGCTGTAACCATTTCACTGCTAGTATGCTTGTTTCTATTTTTAAAATATGTGTTTGGTAATTTTTTAAAAGGTTTTTTGCAAGGAGAAAGAGAGAGAGAGAGAGAGAGTGGAGAGCAGAGAGAGAATGAGCATGCCAGAGCCTCCCGCCACTATAAATAAACTACAGCCACATGTGTACCTTGTGCATCTGGATTACATAGGTCCTGGGGAATCCAACCATGGTCCTGTTCTTCAGGCAAATGCCATAATCATGAAGCCGTCTCTCCAGCCCAACATGTGTGTTTTTCTTTTCTTTTTTATTATGGAATGCATTCCATAAAGTGTTGTGTGATATTGTGATACATCAGTGAATACATTTTCCTTCCAGACATGTAAATCATTGTGTAATTTTTAGTGAAATATATTTCCATAATAATATTTCTAGAAATATTTTTGAAATCATCAACTTTAGACATTTTGGTCCTTTGGAGCATTAACATTCACAGTGGAAGGGGTAGAGTCCAGGGGCTTGGAGAAATGGCTCAGTGGGTCTTAGGGCTTGCCACACACACATGAGGCACTAGGAGAGATTGACTCATTCATTTCCATTCTCCAGCAGTCAGGTAACCACAGAACTTGGCCACACATGCATGTAATCTCAGTCCTGTGTAGAATAGAGACAGAAGAGTGGCCTGAGCTCGCTAGCCAGTCATCCGGACTGAAAATGACAGCTTCTTGTTCACTGAGAGACTCCTCAAAAGAACACATGAATGAGGGAGATAGGACACCCATGTTGTGCACACCTATGACTCACATGCCTATGCTGACGTGAGTACATCTTCACACGCACACTCATACATACACCCCACCACAGACTAAACACACACACACACACACACACACACACACACACACACACACACACACACATTAAGAAGGTGCAAATTCTATGGCAGAACTAAAGAAATGACTTTATTCACTGCTTAGGATACCTGCAATAGTTGCTGTAAGAAAAAATGTGTCCTAACCTAGGTCAGTAAGAGACTTATTTCAGAATATTCCCTACCTCACTGGCAGCTGACTGGAAATGTAAATTAAGCCATTCCTGATGAGAAATTACTTACTTGACCAGCAAACACATGACATATATGAAATGTTTGATGTAATTAATTTTCCTACATTTGATAGGTTATAGCAATTCTTTTAAATTTGAACCTCTCTGTTTCTGTAACGATGCTGAATTTTTGTCATGAGTCTCCTCATTTTTAAAACAGAGATGTATTTGTAAAAGCCATATAGTATCATTCAGCTTAATGAGACTTTTAAAACAAAATCTAGTTTTAATTTATAGAACATAATGCAAATGAAAAACTGCAAACCTCGGTTTCTCACACCAATATTTTATTTTTTAAAATTGTGCTTTTAAACTACCAATATGTTTCCTTTCATTTTAGTTGTATATTTAAAGTAAAAAATGTTATAAATAACAATAAAAATTAAATGGTTTCCTTTTTTTATAAAAATCAATTTTTATGGAAACTAAAAATGCAACAATTCCAAGAAAGATATCATAGATAAATGTATGAGAAAATTACAGTTCTTCCACTAAAAGTAACTTTGCTTTATTATTAGATAGATTTGAGAGGACAGTTCAGTTCTTTTTATTTTTAGCTTAGCACACAAAGTAAAGAGCTACATGATCTCATTTTCAGACATTCTGTGTTCTTGTTGATATTCTTCTGGCACCTTCCTGTGCCCTGCCCCATTCCTGCTTGAGTCCTTGCTTCTCAATAGTCCTCCTTCTGCATTGTTATCATATATGTTCTAGTACCTTCCTTTTTATCCTTCCTCCTTCACTAATATTTCTTTCTCACTTCTCAGTGTCCATGACTTATACCACCCACATATCTATATACTAGTATATCCTAGAAAACACACACACACACACACACACACACACACACACACACACACATTCTAGGATCCACTTTTAACAGAAACATATTTATTTTTATGAATCTGGATCATTCTGTGTTACTTGCTAATTTCAAGCTAAGTGTTCAACATAATTCTTTCATAACATCAGAGGGTTTGATACAATGTACTTGGTGATCCTACATTCATGGCCCCCAGACATACAGAGTGAGGGATAGTGCAGTTAACACCCTGTACTTTCCTTTATGAATTAATTTATCTTCCCTCTGAAACTATAATTGCAAAGATTTTAATTTAAACAGTACAGTTTGGACAAAATCAAAACATTTGGGAGTCAGAACTCTGGGGAGAAATAAATGTGTACATATTTTAATAGTCATGTTTCTTACATGCTGTATTTGAAAAGCATGAAAGGTACATGAAATATTCACAAAAGTTGATGGCCTCATTAGATTTATATAAAAATGTCCTAGGTTGGAGAGATGGCTTAGCGGTTAAGTGTTTGCCTGTGAAGCCTAAGGACCCCAGTTAGATGCTCGGTTCCCCAGGACCCACCTTAGCCAGATGCACAAGGGGGCACACATGTCTGGAGTTCGTTTGCAGTGGCTGGAGGCCCTGGCATGCCTATTTTCTCTCTTTCTCTCTCTCTGCCTCTCTCTCTGTCGCTTTCAAATAAATAAATTAATTAATTAATTAATAACAATAAACAAAAAATTTTTTAAGTCTCCTTGGAACTGCTAGGTGCTGACTGCAAAAATTCTATCAATGGCTTTGTGCTCTTGAAATTATTGTATTTATCTATCATGAAGTAGGCTGTGATATTTGTAGAGGACACTTGAGAAAAATCTCATTATACCAGAGCTCATTTATGTTGTTTAATATATACCATATGAAAAAAGAGACATGATGTCTAATACTCTATTGCAAACAATAAATATCCATAAGCAAACTTATTATTTAGTTTGAAAATTATTAAAAACTTAAATAATCAAATAATTCTGTCATCTTATATGTATATTATTCAAAAATGTCAATGTAAATAACATGCAGCACATTGATATTTCAGTGTTTCAAAGTTTGCATCAATCACTTCTGGAAAAGTTCATAATTTCAATATAAAGGTTAAAATAATGTATTAATTCAAAATAAGCCTAAAAAGAGTGATGTTGCAATTAGTTTACCGTCATTTTTCTTCTGTCTGAATGAAATTTGTATTCAACATAAAATTTCTATCTTCAGAAGAGAAGATTTTAAAAAAACACCTAGAGACCATTGCTCTAGGGAAACATCTGATATTTTATGCTTGACATGGTCATGGGTTAATGGGTTGCTGTCTCCTAAAGACTCACATAAGTTCCACAAAGACTTACTTTTCTGCTAACTTTAAGTATGAGATATGGTCCAAATGTATAATCCCAACAAAAGGAGGGGGTCACAGAAAATGATGTCAGCTGGTAATCTAGCTGTTTCTGCATACACAAGTCTTTAAGTGTAATGTAAAAAATTTTTTACAAAAACAGGGCTGGAGAGATGGCTTAGCGGTTAAGCGCTTGCCTGTGAAGCCTAAGGACCCCGGTTCGAGGCTCGGTTCCCCAGGTCCCACGTTAGTCAGATGCACAAGGGGGCGCACGCGTCTGGAGTTTGTTTGCAGTGGCTGGAAGCCTTGGCGCGCCCATTCTCTCTCTCTCCCTCTATCTGTCTTTCTCTCTGTGTCTGTCGCTCTCAAATAAATAAATTAAAAACAACAACAACAACAAAAAAAAACAAACAAAACTACAAACAGCCCAAGTGTGAGGGGCACAGGGTATAGTAATATGAAATGGGAGTATTGTTTTGAGGTTTTATTCTCTGGTTACACATTTAGCATATAGAATAAAATTAGTGTAATCAGTGGGGGATACGGGATTGATTACAGGTTCATCGCAACTAAGCTTCATTTTAGAGAAACTTATTCTTTGACCTTTGATTTTTGACATCATACACAAGTGGGCAGTATTTCTGGCTCCCTGGTAAACTCTCACAGGAATGCATGTACAAAATGTGACAAACATGATGTAACAGAAAGAAATGTTATTAATAAAACAGATTTTATTGAAAAAAAATAGTTTCACAGGAAGAACATAGAACACATTATATGTAGAGCAGAAATCGTAGCATAGTGGAGAGAAGAAACGCTTATTTTATACAGCAAGACATTCCCGCTGATAATATTCTAATGAGATGATGAATGTGGCATTTAACTATGCTTTCCTTCCTAAGTAGACCAAGATGGGTAATTGATATTCAGAAATAAAAATTACCCAAAAGTGGAGCCCAGAAACATAGAGAAGTCCTGGAGTATCTTTATAAGTAGGTTTCTTTCTTTTTTTTTTTTTTTAGTAGAGTCTGTAGTGTTAATATTTACCACAGTAACTTAAGTGATATCAGCTGTAACCAAACCTGCCATAGACACAGCCAGTGCCCAGGACCCCCAGGACCCCACAGCCATAGGCTCAGACCACGCTTTCATAGTCTGCTGACATAATTGTAGCTCTGGTAGCTCATGGCCTCAAATAGAATGCTATGTCAAGGATTTAAAGAATAGTGTGCTTTGTCTGAGTGTCACTATCTTCCCAACAGTTTTACTTCCCTTCAGTGGGAGGTGTGGAGAAACACAGAAAGGGATACACTCTGATTAATATTAGGAAAATACTGTCATGTTTGCCAAGACAAGGACTTCTCATAGGTTATCATTAGTGGTCTATATCAGGTCTCATGACCAAATCATGTGAACTCAATTATACACGATTCATATATTTGCAAATTTACATCAAGTTGTACTTGCTACTAAGAATTATTTGACAAAAGTTTAGGGAGTTAAGAATAGCATTGCTACTCATGTGTATACACAGGTATATAGGCATATATTTTAACCATCGTGATTATCAAAGTGTCTGTATTTTGTTGGGTCATATGATTTATATTCTGTTAGAGGGAAGCAATCCCCTTAGTGCTTCATAATGGATATGCTGATATTCAAGTCTCATCACAGAAGTGCCTATACTCCTATAGTTGTTACCTCTTATCATTTCTGGAAGAACCATGTTGTAATAAAATTAAATATACTGTTCTTATTATCTTATGAGACATTAAAAGATGAATCTTTCTACAGTGAATGGGTGTATTCTTGGGAATCTCATTCTGATTTAAGAATTACCTTTTCAATTTTTAAAATTATTTTTGGTTACTTACTGCTCCACTGTTCACAGTAGTTAAGAAGTAGAACCAGCCAGTGTATTCAATAGACTGTTGTGATAAGGAAAACATGTATCCATATACACAGTGAAATTTCATTCAGCTACAAAAAAAAAAAAAATGGGACCATGGCCCTTGCAAGAAAACAGATGGAAATGAGAATCATTATATTAGTTGTTTGATAGTTTTTATTTTTGTTTTTCTATTGTTACAAAATAGTCACATTGGAGGAGTTGGTTGAGGCTACTTGCTTTGTGGGGCCAACCATGAAACCTGCTAGCCATGTGGTATCAGTGTGCACTATCAGACATGATCTTACACTGTGAATAAAGGCATTGGCTCATCCAATTGATGGGCATGTTGTATGTTCTGTGGTGATTCCCACACAAATTTGTAGTGAGAAAAAGAGTTTGAAATTATATTCCTGGTGATTGGCCTATGATTAGAATGTTACTTTCTAAGGTCTTTTTCTTCCCCCAACCTAGGCATTAGTAGCTGATGTTTGGTATTTTGCTCACATGGAGTGAAGTATCCTTACAAGGCAGAAAATGGTGAGAGAGTCTGCAATTACATTTTTAAGTTTTGATTTCTGTTCAGAAGATAACTGAATGAAGTGGGCCCTTGACACAGGCAAAGAATGCATCTCACTAATGAAGGGCCAGAGATTCTCTTTGAAGAGAGGCTATGAATCAATGAGCTTTAACATGACCATTTAAATTCTAGGTCTGAATTACAGTTGGCATTCTAAGGAAGAAGATGAAGAAGACAGGGATTTTTTTTTTTTCTTTTTCAAAGAAAGTTAAAGAAACTATTATTTGCTTATACAATGATATGCATGGAATGCATGGGATCTCAAAAATGGCAAAATAAACATGATGACACTCATTGTTTAACCCATCATGTATTCTACAATTATTTAATCATATTTTTAAATGATGGTTTTAAGTAAATCTGAAGGTTTTTACCACAAACATTTGATGAATTTTAGGTAAATACATTTAATTTGATTTAAACAGTATACACAATATATACCTTCACCAAAACATCAAATGGTGCCCAGTACATTAGTATATCAGTCAGAATTTGATAGAGGAACAGAACTGATAAGATAAATCAGTATTAAAAGGGAACTGATTGGATTATCTTATGGTAGACCGGCAATAGCATTCTGCAGGTGTGACAGTCAAGGAAACCCAGTAGCTACTCAGCCCATGTGGCTGGATGCCTCAGAAGTCCCCATCCAGCACTGAAAGCCTGAAGGCTTCCTGGAGAGCTGCTGATCTTCAGCCCATGCTGCAAGGCTGAGGAAACTTGGCTCCAATGCTGAAGAAGGGTAGCAGAACAGGAAAAATGCTCATGCAAGTGAAAGTACTCATCAGCAAATAGCACAGGCAGCCAGGAGGACAAAAGCAACCATTTCCTCTGAGAGCTTCCTTACTTATGGCCAAGCACCTAAACGGCCACTCTGGAGAAAGGCCTCACTCTGGATAAAGTACTTCCTACTTTAGTCAAACCTTCCTGTAAACAATGAGAGAGACAATGCCTGTCGATTCCTCGTTTGATCAAGTTTACAACAGAACTTCACCACTACAATTCCCATGAGCAGATTTCATATTTATAAATCAAAGAATAAAAATCAAATACTTTGATGAACTTTAACTGTGTGGTTAGTATGATCAAAGTCATTCTCTGTCCTCAGTCTATTTATAGTTCTGCTATAACTGGGTGAGATATTGGGAAGATGTCCTCTTTCCCCCTCTCAAACTAATGCTTTGTTTCATTATTACTACTCCATGGAAGGCATATTAAGAAGTAATCAGTTCTTGTTGGTTTAATAAACATTGTTTTTATATCTAGAATCTAGAATGCTTTATGTCACTATTCTCTTATTTTCTGTTAAAGTATAAAATGAAATATTGAATCTAACATTGCCCTTATCACATTTGCCTCAAAATATTATTAGGTATCATCTCTTATAGCTACAGAAGTGCCATCCTTACCAGTGATACTGCACAGGACATCATTTATTTCTATATTATCTAGCTCTTGAGGGTGGGTCAGGAGAAAATCTACCATCTAAGGGAATACAGTTGTAATAAAAGCTTTGCATCAGTTTCTATTGTATTAACAATAATATTTCTTCTGATGTGAAATGAATATGTATCTTAACTTGGGCTATGGAGAACTCTTACAATAATAAATGTAGACGTGTGCCTACCACATATTTCTGTCTGAAAATATCATCAGCTTTATACAAGAGATATTCAGAAACATTCCTTTTTTACTGTTTCCTAAGAATACATTCACTTTTACATTGTATTGTTTAGGTCAAGAAAATTAAAATAAAAAGTTGAAAACAGAAATGTTTTCTACAAAATACAAGTTAGAAAAAGATGGTAAAAACATTTAAGCATCATTCTCCAAAGGAGAGTCAAGCGGCTTTGTCAAGACACCTAGCAATGAAAATGATAATGGGTTCACTACATATTCCGGTACCACACCCATGGGATGTACTGTCTTCTTTTGCTGTTAAACTAGGAGGAGCATCAACATTATTCAAGGCAAGATCAGTCACTCATGAGTACGTGAAGACTCAGACTTGAATGATGCAAACATATAGTGAAATTGTAGGGAAACAACTAATGACAGACATATCCAGCAGAGGTTAACAGGAAATGGAGCTATTGTGGTATGGAATATCACTTGCTATGAATGCATATCAGTGTTGCCACATCCCTATATCCCTGTAGTTCCATCATACTTGAAGGTTAAGATGAACTTCACATCTTATGAATAAGGAAACATGTTAAGCCTGAGGCTTACAAACCAGCTGCTGGGGGCTCAACTGCAGACTTTATGTGAAAAAGAAATAAGTTCTTAATGCATACACTATTCTGTCATTTACAATATATTCTACTTCTTCATTGATATAAGAAAAGAAAACATGTTTGAGGACTGGAGAGATGGCTTAGTGGTTAATTCATTTGCCTTCAAAGCCAAATGATCTTGCTTTAATTCTCTAGGACCCACGTAAGCCAGATGAACAAAGGGAGTGGGGGCACAGGCATCTGGACTTCATTTGCAGTGGCTGGAGGCCCTGGCATACCCATTATCTCCACCTTTCTCACTCTGTCTCTTTCTCAAATCAATAAATTATATCTTTTCAAAACAGAGAAAAAGTTTGAGAAAGTTCTAGATGAAGTTAAATTTAGCTTGTGGTTCAAGTTAAGTTGAAATACAGCTCTTACAATTGTAGCAATAAAATATAAACATGTGATACCTGGACTAGACTGATCCCATTGTGTAGATCCTCATTTATTCTTTGGAAAGTAATTGTCTTAGAAAGTGATTACTCAGTAGGATTATTTTCTAGATTTTGTGCATGTGAGATACTGAGGATTCAATCACACTTTTTTCCTCCCAGTGTTTGTTAGAATATGTATTTTTGTATCTGTGAGAACTGTAATGTGTTCCTCTGAGGAATCTTGGACTGAGAGTGACAGATAGTCACCAGAATCCAGGCATACTTTCAACTCTTGTGCTTGTTGAATTAAAGTGAAGTCAGTAGTTTAAGAATTAAGAGACGTTAACTATATCTACAGAGATCCGTCAGCTTAAATACTACACAGCATATACAGAAGGACAAAACCATGGAGGAAAAATAGGCACAAAGCAGGATCCATTCTTGTGGAGAGTTATTTCATTCAGATTCCCATCTTACTATCATCCACTTGTAGGATGGGTGGTAGAATAAATAAACGTGAAACGACATGAAATTTGTAAAGGGTACATTTATTGAAAGTAAATTTGTTCCATTTTACTTAGACAGCTGATATTTTGACATATTGTCATTTTGAAGGCCAGAAACAAAAACCATGTTTCACAGGTGATCAACTTCAGTGGATCCGGAGCTTTAGAATTTCTCAGTAGAAGCCATAGGACCAGTATGGGCCACAGCACAGTGGGCGGCAGCAACGGTATCCGTAGCCTCCGTAGCCACGGTAGCCACAGCCAAGCCCTCCATACCCGTAGCCCCCACAGTAGCTGCCGTAGTACAGCATGGTGTCAGAAGTTGATGGTTGAGGTGTGGAAGTAGAAGGTATTTTGCTGTGTTTGAACACCTCCACCTTCGTAAGACCTTTTATACTTCTTCAAGAGTGTGTATGGCCAATCACAATCCATTTTTGCTATTTAGAAATTATTTCATATAAACCACAGGAACTCTCACACTTGCAAAACTCTCATACCTGCCTTATTTCATTAGGCATAGTGAAACCTTTACCACCCAGATTCTTCTACAGTTAAGTCACGATTTGTACAAGTTATATGCTTTAGATGACATTTTATTGGACATAGTTTAAAAGCATTTTCCTCTTGAAAGCTTGAACTTAAATTCCAGGATAATATACTATGAAATATAAAAAGCTCTGAAAATAACAACTGCTCAAATTATTCTGCGGTTATGAATATGCTCAAATGATGAATGAATGGATTTAGGATCAATATAGGGCACATGATTTTATAGTTCCAATATATTTTATAGGTGGATTTATCCTGCTTTATATATACAATAGCAATAACATTTTGGTAATAAAAAACTTTCTAAATGAATGCATATACTGTATTTTCCTGTTTTATATACCAGATAATACCTCAAAATAAACTCAGCATAACTAAGTAAGTTTCTACCTGTACATTAAAGATTTTGTCACTGCTGTCCTCCTCCGATGGTGAACTGTAACGCACAGTGCACTGGTACGCTGTGAGGTTTTCTGATGTGATTGGAAGGTCTGTGTGTTGTCGGTTTCTGCTGTAACAATCAAGTAGCTGGTGAGTTCACTAACTGGCATTCAGTGTTACATCCCATGTGTTTACAGCCATAAACACCATTGTTGTGCAAGGTAAATGCAGTGAGGCTACCTGCAGGTCTGCCTGGGTGAGCTCCACTCAACATCCTGTATCTACCTACTCATTATTGCATTTGTTGCATAACCCAATAAAAGTTGCTCCTGGGAGAAAAAACAAAGTGTCTCTTTCTCCACTTTTTTAAAAAAATTGTTTTGAGGTAGGGTCTCACTATATCCCAGACTGCCCTTGAATTCACTATGCAGTCTCAGGGTAGCCTCAAATTCATGACAGTCCTCCCACCTCTGCCTCCCAAGTGCTGGGATTAAAGGCATGAGACACCATGCCCAGCTTGCTCCACTTTTAAATTCATTCTTGAATGCAAATTTTCTGGTGCCTTCAGCTTTGACGGCTCTGAATGAAGACTTTACCATGTCTGTGTACTACCTTGTTCAGCACATCAGCTCTCCACTGAAGGTTAAACCCAGGAAAGCAGTAATAAGATGAAGTAAACAACAACAACAACAACAACAAACAAACAGAAAGTGTCTAGTTTCTACTATGCAGGAGGTGTTGTTCTAAGTTCTTGACATTGACTAATTTCATTATCAAAATTATAATCACTAATGTTCACTCTGAAGATGGGCGACAAGGAATATAGTTTGGCTAGTTACACTAGCATAAGCAGTAAAGTATGGTTTAAACTGGTCATGCTGGCTCACATATAATTTCAGTAAATGGTATGCTGAGGCAGGTAGGTTGCTGAGAATTGAGTCCAACCTGGTCCACATAGTGAGTTTCAGGCCAGTGTGTGCTTTAGAGTGAGACCTGGTCTCAACAGAATAAAGAGAATATTTATTATATAAACTCAGAGAGGTAATTCAAAAAGCGAAACTCCACTTGCTATGTTTTACTGACTTGTATGGAGTCCTCCTCCTAATAACATGGTTCATAGGGGAGCTGTCAGAATCTTTGAATTCAGCCCTTAGCTGAATTCAAATTCTAAAGCTTACATTACTAATCTTCCAAATCCTGAGATTTCTTTTTTTTTTTTTGAGGTAGGGTCTGGTCTCGCTCTAGCCAAGACTGACCACAAATTCACTATGTAATCACATGGTGGCCTTGAACTCATGGCAATCTTCCTTCCTCTGCCTCCTGAGTGCTGGGATTAAAGGTGTGCGCCACCACACCCAGCCCAAATTCTGAGATTTTTTTAAAAATAGTCCTTGTTGGACATATTCTAGGCTTCATGAAGATATGCATCTGCTATTTTGCATCAAATATGCAAGTTTCTATATTCACCCTTGAGCCAAACACAAAAATAATAAATGTATATAAAATTTAAAGAAATCTATTTCATGAAAATGTAGATTTATATAAAAAAGCAAGCTGCTAATATTTCCATTTTCTTTTTGTAAGTTCAAGAAAATAAATTGGAAAACATGGGGCTTTTATTTTTTGTTTTAAAAGCAGTCAGGAATTGTATATTGAGGCACATGTGAAAAAGTCACGTCTGGGTCCAGAGTTTCACACAATGGGTCTGAGAGGCTCATAGACAAGTGATAGACTATCTAGACTGTGTGTGTGTGTGTGCGTGTGTGTGTGTGTGTGTGTGTGTGTGTGTGTCTGGGTCTAGATGAGGGCCTCAAGATTATATCAAGATTACATGATATTCTCATGAGTGACTGGATAGTACAACAAGCAAGGTCATTCGTTGCCAGCAACAGGTTAGATTTTGCCCATCATTTCCTGTCATAAACCCAGGTTACAAGGAGCAATTTAAATATCTGGTCTGTGTAGTATGCAAAAGATGAGATACTGATTCTCATGAAGGCCCACAGGCCATTCCGATGTGGCTAGACAACAGGAAATAATTCTCAGGAAGGATGCAACACCAAATAGTTATCCCATGCTAGCTTTAAAACAAAGTCAACCAATTACTCAAATGGCTTCTGAAATGTAGCCATTGTCATGAGCATGGGGTAGGTCCCACCCACATGGAGGAGGTATAAAAGGTCCTCTGCAGGCAAAGTGCACAGACTCAAGTCACCTGCATTCCCTCTCTACTCAAGGACAACCTCTCAACCAACACCATGTGTGGCAGCTACTATGGAGGCTACTATGGAGGCCGTGGCTATGGCTACTGTGGCTACGGAGGCCTGGGCTATGGCTACGGAGGCCTGGGCTGTGGCTACGGAGGCCTGGGCTGTGGCTATGGAAGCCTGGGCTGCGGCTTCCGCAGACTGGGCTGTGGATATGGCTCTGGGTTTGGATACTACTATTGAAGACCTCAGGGACACTCTCTTCCAATCCAACTGGAACCTAGGACACACCAATTCTGAACCACACATGTTCTGGGCTGTCAACTTAGATGCTGATCCTGCAATGGAAGTCTAGTATGATCTTGTGTTAAACTATATGGAACCTACCAATTCCTTGCTTTTCCCTTCCAAATGAGATGCAGTGAAATTTGCACAGGGCCATGGTTGTACCATCATCAGAATGATGGTGTCAGAGTATATGTCTCAATGATTTTCATGTTGGAATTTGTTTTTCTGTTCCCTAATAAACTAGTTTGATCCATAGAAGTAATTTCATCAGTCATTTCATGTCTAATATTAATGTAGATTCTTCATTTGTCCTGCAAGAAAGATCACTGATTAAGTATGGTTCTACAGAAAAGAACAGAGCCAATAAAATGTGAGTGTGTAATTATTATTGAAGGGGTTACATTGGGTAAACCTACTCAACAAGGGTGGGGTGTTCCAACAATGACTGACTGAACAAATACGACTCTGAGAACTTGGGGGCTGCTCAGTATGGAGGTTCAGCAATCTCTAACTGGCCCTGGAGGCCAGAAGACACCACGAAGAGTCACACATGTTCAGTTCATACTGAAAGGTCAAATAAAATGGAGTGACGTCAGCAGAGAAAAGAAGCAGCAGGAGCCACAGACACACATTCAGGACGAAGCAGAAAACAGCAAGACACGGACCCCGCTGTTTCTTAGAGTTGAAAGGCAGACAAGTGCTTCCCTCTCAGCTAATTCTATCTGGAAATTACCTCACAGATTCACCCTAGCATATTTCTCCAAAGTCGGTACTAAATCCCATCAGGTTGACGATTAAGATCCACCATCTAAGACAGCAACCTTCTTTGAGAGTCAATTTATTTTACTTTGACTAGATTGCTTTCTTTACTGTTCAAAGATCAGTCATGCTAGGAATGTAACAGTGTTTTTTTTTTTTTTTCCCCCTCTTTACTTTCTTCTTCTTTTGGAAATGATGTATATTATGATGGGCAACTCTCAATATTAAACTGATTAATTTCATCTTAGGTGAAGCATTGCCTGGCATAAGACAGATAGCAGTGAAATTAACTTCATTAATGTATACGTCCATAAATGTGCATACATAGCTATAAGTAGAGTTATAGACATAGATATATACAAACACTATGGAACCTTCTAATATGTCTTTTTAGTTAGTCCCTTTAAAAATGTGCTATGGTTTCAAAATCTGGCCCATTCTAAGGTAATATAGATCATAAACATGTTTTTCCTAGATGGTAGGCAATGATACTTGGTTAAGAACACTATTTTAGGGTTGGAGAGATGGCTCAGCACTAGAGGCACTTGCCTGCAAAACCTAGCAAACTGAGTTCAGCTACCCAGTACACGCTTACAGCCAATTGCACAAAGTGGCACATGCGTCTGGAGTTCATTAGCAGTGCCTAGAGGCACTGGCTTCCCCATTCTCTCTCTCTCTCTCTTTTGTAAATAAATAAAAAATTTTTAAAAAGCACTATTTTGAGGAATACTGAAAAGCTTCAGAGGCTTGCAGGAGTGCACCTCTAAACTTTGGGGAGTCAGTTGTCTATCACAGGCTGAGATGGGAAAATCCACTTCTAATCCCATGCCATTGTCAAAATGCAGTTTCTCACAGGAATAGTGGCAGAAGGGTCTTTTTTTTTTTTTTTTTTTTTGGCCAGTTATTCATTGTCATCCCTTCCAGATTCTTATCTGAGCTCCAAATAGCTGTCCAGGGCTTCTTGGGTAATAGGTTCCTAAACACTTTTGCTTATTTTCTCAAGTCCATGGAGTAAAAGAGACTCCAGCAAGGTGGGTACTACAGTCTTATGCATAATCTCACAAACGTACACCTAAAAATATATGTGTTTGCCATACTCCAGTGGATAGAAACAAGTGGCAGGTCTTACCCACACTGGCAGGGAAAACCTACTGCAAAGACATTAAAATCCGAAGCAGGAACCATGAGGACATGATAAGAATCCTCCTGTTACATGTGTAATATTATGTGCCATTTTTGATAGGAGTTAGGAAGTCTCTCAATTTCAGAGATCTAAAATGTTTTCAACAGTGGCATTATTTCATTTTTCCAAGACTAGATAGAATCCCCCTGATAAATTACCTAAACCCATTCTTTTCTTATGATAATTTGTAAGTGATTTTTGTCCATTACTTTCACGGAAATTGTTATACTTATGGTTTCTAAATTTAATGGTCCATTTTTGGCAATTGATTCCACTAGGAAAACATTTCATCTCAGGTTTGAAAGTAGTCCACACTGGTGCTGTTTCAATATCCCTTATTACATTTTGTTCTTGTATAATTTTTTCCTGTTGTCTATGTTTGTTAGAAAGCAGTTTGTAACTTTGTTAATTTCTTCAGATTGCAATATTTTTCTCATTATTTAAATTTATTATTCTATATTCTACATCATTTCAGAATATATTTTTATTATTTTTAATTTTTGTTTATTTTATTTATTTATTTGAGAGTGACAGTCAAAGAAAGAGGCAGATAAAGAGAGAGGGAGAATGGGCGTACCAGGGCCTCTAGCCACTGCAAACAAACTCCAGATGCCTGTGCCTTCTTGTGCATCTGGGTCCTGGGGAATCGAGCCTTGAACCAGGGTCCTTATGCTTCACAGGCAAGCACTTAACCACTAAGCCATCTCTCCAGCTCTATTTTTATTATTTTTATCCAGTGCATATTTTGTTTAGTTAGATGTCTGTAATGATATAAAGTATTTGGAATAACATTTTACTTTTCTTCTATCATTATTAAAAGTTTCTTTTAAAATTTTCTTTAACTATTGTTTTAAACATGAATCTTGGATATTATTATTAACTACTTTTAGCAATAAATATTTAAGATTATGTAATTTCATTTCTATGTTCTCTTTCACCTGGAAACTTATAATTTTTTTTTATTGACAACTTCCATAGTTGTAAACAATATCCCATGGTAATTCCCTCCCTCCCTCCACTTTCCCCTTTGAAACTCCTTTTTCACCTTGTAGGTTAAAGAAATTTTTTTTCTAGTTTTTTTTTGTTAAGAATTACTAATTATGGGGTACTTGGAAATTTTTTCGCCAACAGTTTTCATTTATTCAAGTTTTGTGGACATTCTGTGTGAATATGAAAAGAAAATTTACTGTCATCAGGGTTTAAAAGTCAAAAAATGTAATTACAAACCTGTGTTTGTATTATTTAGGTCTTTTCACAATTGTTTTTACTTTATTCTACTTGACTTGTATTCTTTTCATATTGCTAATTATGTTATTTGTTATTATTTTCCAGCATCAGTTGGCTGGGTTTAGAATCTTCTACGGAAGATTTCTTTTTTTCTTTCTTTTTTTTTTTGTCATTTGCCTGAAGAACTCTCTTATGTAATATCAACATCTTATAATTTGTTTGGATTTCACTTTAAAACTTGAGTCACGTTGAAAACGCTTTGTCTGGGCTGGAGATATGACTTAATAGTTAATGTGCTTGCCTGCAAAACCAAAGGACCTTGCCTCGATCCCCCATTATCCACATAAGCCAGATGCCCAAGGTGGCACAGGTGTCCGGAGTTCATAAACAGCAGCCTGATGGCCCTGCTGTACCCATTCTCTCTCTCTCTTTTTCTGTCTCTCTCTCTCTCTCACTCCTCTCTTTTTATGCCCCTATCTCTCCCAAAAAAGAAAATGCTTTGTTTAATAGACAAATTAAGCCAATGCATATGTTTTATATAGCAAATGTATTTATAAATATACTTCACATCTTAATATGTTACAGTAGCTCTATCAGAGTGCTCTGCTTTGATGATGCTTTCCTGGGAAACCTTCCATTGTTGTTTCCATCTGTAGGTATTGTTTTCAGTAAGCCTGAGAACAACTGTTCATCTTTGCCTTCACTCTTTGTCATAGAACTGTAAATGACATGATTTCAAGCTCAACAAAATACTCTTTCTTCAATATTATACAATAGCTTTAGTGACATTTCTTGTTCTGTTTGTGATTATACAAACTTGTTGTCTTCAAAGATGTGTTTACTCTTTTCTTTCTGGGGCCCTCACCCATTTTAATTTTTTTTACCCATATTGCCCAACTTATGAAGGTTGTTCCACCCTTCTTTCTTGCTTTCCTTCCCTAAATGTTGCTTTGCCAACTGCTCCTGCAAACCCTACATGTCTTTTAACTGCCTAACTGATTGTCAATTTGTTCATTTGATAAGATGACTTTTCTAGTTTGTTCATTTTTTTCCCTCTTTCCTCTTGACCTCTCTTCCCTCCCTTTCTCCTAGCCTCCAATCATTGTGTGTGTGTGTGTGTGTGTGTGTGTGTGTGTGTGTGTGTGTGCGTGCACATGTGTGTTCCTGCTTTTTTCCTTCCACCTTTAATTCCTTCGTTTAGGCTCAGAGTGAAACTGTATTTGTTGTTCATCTTTTGTAGAACCCATGTCCTTATTGTTAGATACCCAGTTGTCTGCCTGAAGTCTTTTTTCTGTCTGTCATGGCTCACCACAAAGTTTGCAGGATGATGTTGATAGAATAAAAGATGGCTTATGTTCTGGAATTTACTCTTTTCATTTGCTTTATTAAAGGTATACCTACTGCAGCAGTTTGGGTGTAATAATGTAAATACATGTCCCCATAGACTCACATGTTTTATTAAAATTGAGTTTGCTTCTCTCTCTCCCTTCTTCTCTGTCAAATAAATAAATAAAAACATTTTAAACAGCTGTTTGATGGTTTCTCTCTGCATGGATCTGTGAAAGGGAGCCAGTTTCTTTGGCCATTGATAGAACTATCTCTGCCCCTATAAGTTTGAAATAAATCCCTTCCTCATGTAAATTATGTGTTTTGGATGTTCACGCCAGCAACATGGAGCTGACAACATCTGTTGGGATTTCTATTTTTGTAGAGGATGTGGTTTTCATATAGATTTTTTTTCCTTTATTGAGTTGCATCTGTACAGATGTATTTATTGATATAATTTCCCACGATATATCAGAATGTTTACATGCTTAGAAGTATACATCCTTTGTAAATGTAACAATTAAGAAAATGCCAAGTTAGGGTGTTTCCATGTCAGGTAAATAGCCTGATTGTAGGAAGGATACATGGAGATACAAGGCACAGAGCCTCACAGGGGAGATGAATAGAAAAACAAGACCAGAGATTAGAATTAGGTTTCCACTAGTCAAAGAACATCAAGGGATCCTGGAAACTATAAGAAGTTTGAAAAAAACTGGTGTGATATCACATGCCTTTAATCCCAGTACTCAGAAGACAAAGGTAGGAGGATCACCATGAGTTTGAGACCTGCCTGGGACTACATATTGAATTCTAGGTAGCCTGGATTAGCATGAGACCCTACATCACACACACACACACACACACACACACACACACACACACACACACACATGTTTGAAGAAATCAAGAAAGATTCTTTATAGAGAAGATTGGGGGTGGGGAGGGCACCATGTCCCTTCTGATACATTCAGTTTAGGCTTCTTGCTTCCAGAAATGTGAAGTAGCAGAAATTTACTTTACTACTCCACATTTCTCTCCCTGGTAAATTGCTATAGTAGCACATGATTCAAATGAGATTGGTATATTAGAATAAAGGTTAGTAGGACAATGCCATTTTCCTCACTATTCAGATATGCATCAATTTACCAGTCAATGCAACCATTTTTTAAGTTTTATATTTATTTTTATTTCTTCATTTGAGAGAGAGAGAGAGAGGGAATGAAAGAAAAATAAGCAGGGAGAGAAAGAGAAAGAATGGGTGTGCCAGGGCCTCCAGCCACTGCAAACAACTCTAGATGCATGTGCCCCCTTGTGCATCTGGCTTGCATGGGTCCTGGGGAATTGAGCCTGGGTCCTTTGGCTTTTCAGGCAAGCACCTTAATGATTAAGCCATCTCTCCAGCCCAGTGAAAACATTACTTTTGGAAAGAGTTTAATAGTAGTAGTTGAGCCACATTTATCATGCAATCCATACCTATTGTCATCAGTTTATTAATTTCAAGAATATGTAGAAATTTATATTTTTCATATTAGTAATTTATATACCACTGTCTCTTATGGCTTTTGCCAGTCTACCTAAACCTTAAAAAATACTTGAATTTGTTCAATTGACTTATTATTTTTCTTCACCATTTTCAAGAATTCCAGTTTTCCCTTTGTTTCATTAAAGTTTGCTTAATTTGAATTCATTTTGTCTGGTTAAGAGACAAAGCCAAGAAAAATTTATTCAGAAGAATAAGGAAAGAAGCAGAGAGAAACAGCCTCCTTGTTAGGGAAAGGGTCCAGAAACCAGAATCATTACCTCTTAATCTTAATAATTTAAATAATTTATTATAAGATATATATTCTCTTTAACATTACTAAATAATAATAGGTCTGAGGCACAGCATATATTCAGAATATTAGCATTTCTTTATTTTCATGTTGAATTGTCTTTTATTTGTATATGATTTTTTTTTCGCTTTCAACCACATATACCCACAGTTTAAAGAATTTCCTTTCCTATACAAAGAGGTATCAATGCAACAAATAACATGTGGGCAAGGAAGCTACCACAGGAACTATTTCGTCATGAGGAGACAGTGATGCAGTTGCTAAGGCCCTTTTCTACCCTCTAAGAAGCAACACTATGGACAGTTAAACCCCAGTCACACAACATAAACCACGCAGACAAAATCACCTTAGGAAGAGTCTGAAAAATCATCGGACATTGCAGGCATACCCCAAAGTAGACCATGGTCTAGGTGCTAAGCCCAGAGCTGATTGTAAATGAGTCATGCAGTGCTCTGTGTTTTGAATTTAAAAAAAAAAAAAAACTTTCCAGAATTCAATAGAAAATCAACCCTCATATCATAAATTCACAAGAGTGAGAAGAAAACAAAATGATACAGAAATGGAGATAAACCAGATGTTGTTTCATAAGGACTTTTAAGAGTCACCACAATAATTCTTTAATAATGATTTCTTTTGAAATATTTTTCAAAAAGTAGAAAACCTGAGCAAAAACCCAATATGATAAATTATATTATAAAATAACAAACTAAAAGTATGAAAACAGAAATAACAGAGTCAGTTTTTGAATCGAAGCAAAGGGTACTGAAATAGAGGACTTAATACAATTCACCCCTTCTGCCCAACACAATGAAAGAAGACGGGTAGTGAAAATGAGCACAGCTGCATGAACATATGGGAAAAAGAAAAGATGCACTCTTATGTTATCAGTGTCAAAATAGTTGAGAGAGAGAGGTGACATATTGTACGTAGCAGAGTAACAGTTTGAGTGACAATCTGATACCAGAGAGTAACGAAAGAGATGGCTTGTTATTTTTATGTATTGAAAGAAAATGACAGACACATATTTTTTCTCTCAGTAAAACTAAACTTAAACATAAGAAAAGGATGAGAAGAAAGACTGTAGAGATGGAGTAGATGTTAAGACCCTTGCCTCCGAAGCCTAAGGTCCCATGTTCTATCTCTCTCCAGATCCCACATGAGCCAGATGCATAAAAGCGAGGCAAGGGCAAGGTCACACATGCCCACTAGGTGGTGAAAGTGTCTAGAGGTCAATTGCAGAGGCTGAGGCCCTGGCACACAAATTCTCTCTCCCTCTCTTCTCACTCTCTCTCACTTTTCCTTAAACAAAGGGAGGGAGGGGAAAAAAGAAGGAAATCAACATTTACTGAGAGGCAGATCTAAGGTAAGTTGTCAGTACAAGACATACACTTGAATATTCTTAGTGTTCTTTAAATAGAAAGGAAATCATAATAGAAGGAACGATTAAACATCAAGATACAATGAAGTGATAGAGATGTAATAATGTAACTACATGTACTGGGCTATTTCCTTATATGAGACTTCAAAATAATAATTAGTAATTAAGTAAACAATACTATTTTAGGCAATGATTTTGTAAACAACCATGGTGAAGTGAAATAAATTGAGGTAGGTTCCAAACTTCATCTGTAATGGTAATTATTTATATAAGTGCATTTTATAAGTGGTAGGAATACAAGAACAACAAATTTCTGCAAACTTATGTGAAAATAAACATCTTAATAAACCATAACTAAATAATCAATCTTAAAATGTGTTCAGGAAATTGACAGAAGAAGAACTATATTGTACATGTAAAATAACAATGACATACATTGACATAGCAACTAAACCATAAGGTCTGGGTAAATCAATCAAAAGATATTAGTAGCTGGGCATGGTGGCTCACACCTTTGATCCCAGCACTTGGCAGAGGTAGGAGGGTTGCTGTGAGTTCAAGGACACCCTGACTACATAGTTCCAGGTCAGCCTAGGATGAGACCCTACCTTGAAAAAACAAAACAAAACAAAACAAAAAGATATTGGTACAGGTGTCAGAATGAATTTAAAATGTCAACATAGGGCTGGAGAAATGGTTTAGTGGCTAAGCTATTGCCTGTGAAGCCTAAGGACCCTGGTTAGAGGCTTGATTTCCCCAGGACCTAATTTAGCCAGTTGTACAAGATGACACACGAGTCTGGAGTTCGTTTGCAGTGGCTGGAGGCCCTGGCATGCCCATTCTCTCCCTCTCTCTCCTCTCTCTCTCTCTCTCTCTCTCTCTCTCTCTCTCTCTCTGCCTCTTTCTCACTCTGTTGCTCTCAAATAAATAAAAATCAACAACAAGAACAAAAATAAAAAATGAAGGTCAACATGGGCTAGAGAGTTATCTTAGTGGTTAAGGTGCTTGCTTGCAAAGCCAAGGGACTCTGGTTCAATTTCCCAGTACCCATGTAAGCCAGAGGCACAAGGGGGCACATATGTCTGGAGTTTATTTATAAGGGTTGCATGCCCTGGTGCACCCATTCTCTCTTTGTTTTTCTTTCTGTCTACTTGCCCGTTTCTCTTTCTTTCTCTCTCATAAATAAATAAATAAATAAATAAATAAATAAATAAATTAGAAATGCCAACATGACCAACATGTATTTTGTTTATTTCAAAATTTAAGATTGTTAGAGCCACAGAGTGTCCACATTTCATAACCCACAACCACAGTGGAATTACCAGTAATCCCACTGAGGAGGGTCCTCAGATGAATGCCAGAAAGGATGAAGGAAATTATGGTACTAACATATGATATATGCATACAAGGTTTTACTTAATAAGAAAATAAAAGAAAACGAGAAAAGGCATGCCAGAGCCTCTAGCTTCTGCAAACGAACTCCAGATGCATGTGTCTGTCACCTTGTACATCTGGTTTATGTGTATCCTGGGGAATCAAACCTGGGTCCCTAGGCTTCATAAGCAAGTGCCTTAACCTCTAATCCATCTCTCCCGCCATTTACTTCAAAGTTATTGGCATAGTGAGGCTAAACATACAAGAATGAAATATTTCATGAACTAATTGGTATAATACAGAGGGTATATCTATCTATATTAATAACTGGTAAAAGTATTTTGAAGTAAAAATTCCACTGGGAAAAACTAAAAGTCTTATTTATAATGAGTTTACTATGCCAAGAACATATTACATCACTTGCTATGAATGTACCAAACAACAGTTTCTTTTTTTTTCTTTTTTCTTTTTTTTTTGGTTTTTTGAGGTAGGGTCTCACTCTGGTCCAGGCTGACCTGGAATTCACTCTGTCATCTCAGGGTGGCCTTGAACTCATGGTGATCCTCCTACCTCTGCCTCCCGAGTGCTGGGATTAAAGGCGTGCGCCACCACGCCCGGCATCCAAACAACAGTTTCTTTATTTCCATGGCAAAAATAGTCAGTCTTTGACATACTTCAACTAAGAATACTAGAAATAAAACCTACACACACACACACACACACACACACACACACACACACACACACAATCTATATAGTGAGAAAATAATCATATACATACATATATACTGAACATACATATATAAAGTTAACAACACAATGAAATATTATATTTGCATATATTCTTGAGTTATCAAATAAATACATACATATATACACACTATATATGTTGCACTATATAATCAGTGTCTAATTTTCATATATATTTTTTACACAGTCATGATTGATGTTTATATGCAGATTATTGATTAAATCAATCACAGATGGAGTTTCTTTTAACTCTGTCTTTCATTTTTCAAGTATTGTTTTATATTCATGTGCTAGTTGGCAGCTTTTTCTTTCTCTCATCACTTCATGCCTATCATTAAAGTGTGTTTTTATCATGGTTACTTCTGTTGTTATCAGTTGACAATTTCCTTGTTTGTGACAAATATTTTATATTTTAAAGGTTTATTTGCTGTTAGCTTTTGACATACCTTTTATGATGTGTCTTTACATCTCTCTCTCTGAATTTATGTTTTCATAATAATAAGTATGTATTCCACCATGTTCATATCAGTCATTCCTCCCTGTTTCTCATGTTTTTCTAGTACTCAGTTAATAAGCACACTAGTGGACTTAATGAGTTGCTACATTTTTCTTTGTTCCTCAATTTGTTCTTCACAGTAAATAATTAATATATTTTCATATTCACTTAATTATTAACTCTTGGTCAGTCCACATATATTCTTGCAGCTAATCAGAAAATTAAATTCCCATTTCAGTTACATTATTTCTCTACTAATCCACAAGGAGTACGTTTCGATATTGCCAGTTGACTCGCAACCAGGGACTGTAATGAATTCTCTATATAATGTTTTTACATGTATACATACCTGTGATGTGTTTCATTTTACTAACAAGGTACATGCAGAGAGTTAATTAAGTAATAAAGCAATTATACAAAAGATATAATATAATTAGTTTTATTTGTTTCTCAGAATAGCTTATTTTATTTCACATTTTCATTTCAGAAACATTTCACAGTGTCTCTTTGTCATAAGTAAATTGGTTATATCACTAATCTTGTACTGTGGAGCATTTTTAATCATAAGGATGGGCTGCTGAGAGGTCTTCTCATGTTACACAGAATGACACATAATTTAACCTATCAGGCTACATGTAGTTGAGTATGAATAGTTGAAATTCCAGAATGAGACTTAAAATAAGGAAGTCATGCTGTAATGTATCTTTCAACTGTGTACTTTTCACTTAGTTCTTTTAAAGTAAGCTTTATCATTTAATTACTGCTTTGTACTAGATGCTACTGTATAACCCAACACTTATTTGCTTCTTCATTACTTTTACTTGTTTTAAAATATTTAAAATGGCTTTTTTTGATGACATATTCATCTGGTAAGTCTAGCACAGGGAATCTCTTATTATCCACTTTTAAATTATATCTCCCTATTTCTTATTTATTTGAGATAGGGAATAATTGGGTATGCTATGGCCTCTAGCCACTGCAACCAAGCTCCAGATGCATGTACGGCCTAGGACATGTGTCTTACATGGGTACTGGGGAATTGAACTTGGTTCCTTAGTTGGTTCCTTAGGCTTTGTAGGCAAGTGCCTTAATCACTAAACCATCTCTCCAGCCCTTGAGTCATGACTTTCTGACTCTTGCTCAATTTCATTATTGTTTAAATTGAGAATTTGAGGTTGTACTTTGTATCAACTCCAAACACTGCACCCTTACATTCTCTAAGTAGAACTGCTTGCTCTTTCATTTAGTGACTCGGTAGGACTGCAAGTGACTGAGATGCCTTTTTACCTGTTGTAAAATCTCTGATGTTACTTCTCAAAGTGAAATTATGTAATAAGTATTTTCTTTCTGATTTTTAAGAATATTTTATTTTATTTTTTTAGTATTTTAATTTATTTATTTGACAGAGTGGGAGGGAGGGAAAGAGAGAGAGGGAGGGAGGGAGGGAGGGAGACTGAGCATGCCAGGGCCTCCAGGCACTGCAAAGGAACCCCAGACACGTGGGTCCCCTTGAGCACCTGGCTAAGATGGGTCCTGGGGAATCAATCTGGGTCCTTTGGCTTTGCAGGGAAATACCTTAACTACTTAACCACTCCTCCAGCCCTTCTTTGTGATTTTTAATTTACACTCTTTTATTAAATGTTCTCTCTCCCTGATCACTTTCTTTTTTATATTAATTATTAAGAACAATAATCTTTTTGTTTTGTTTTGTTTTTATTTTTTGGCTTATTTTTATTTATTTGAGAGTGACAGACAGAAAGAGGCAGGTATAGAGAGGTAGAATAGGCATGCCAAGGCTTCCAGCCACTGCAGACTAACTCCAGACGTGTGCGCCCCCTTGTGCATCTAGCTAATGTGGGTCCTGGAGAATCGAGCCTCGGACTGGGGTCCTTTGGCTTCACAGGCAAGTGCTTAACCACTAAGCCATCTCTCCAGACCCCTGATCACTTTCTTTAAAAATTATTTTAACACTGTTGTATTTCATTTAACTGTTTCATTATTTTCCACAATGCCTTTTGATATAATTGCTCTCAACTTGGTTTGTATTTACTGTTTCAAGTATATGATATCTCATTACTAACTTTATAGTCATGGGGCTGTATATTAAATCCTGTATTTTCCTCTTAAACTGAAAGTTTGTGCTCCTTGACCAATGTCTCCTCATTTCCTCTCACTCTTGTAGCAATGAGAACATTTCACTGTTTGTGATGACATTCTTTACTTTAAAATACTTTTTCTCATATGGCTTTCTGAATATGTTATATTGTAGTTATAATCTAAAGATGCAAAGCCATATCTCACATGTTTCAAGCTTGTGGAGTCCATTGCCATTTCTCTCTTCTGCCACTTCACATAACTCTAATGTATTTTCATAATAGCATCCTGATAATGCAATATGTGTTAGTGAACTCCTTATTGCTGGGACAAAATACCTGACAAAAGCAGATGAAGTGAGGAAAGGGGTTACTAAGATGGTGGCATGAGTTCTAATCATCCCCAGGCTCGGAACAGCATTCAGACTCATCCTGTTCACTTTGGAATCCTGAACGACTCTGCAGCCTGTACCTTCATTCACCTATACACAGTTGCTTCAGTTCCGGCTTCAGAAGCTGCTTCTTCTAAAGATCCTTATCACAGCATAGTTCTCCCAGATTTGTGCCCTGACAGATATGTGTTATAGATAAGATGGTCTATAGTCTGTATCTAAACTGTTCAGAAGGACCAAGTGATCCTAACACTCTGCCAAAATTAATCTCAAATTTTATTTCCAACCTAATATAAACATAATATGAATGTTAATGTTATAATGCATAATTCA
This sequence comes from Jaculus jaculus, assembly GCF_020740685.1. Lineage (NCBI taxonomy): Eukaryota > Metazoa > Chordata > Mammalia > Rodentia > Dipodidae > Jaculus > Jaculus jaculus. Next base: position 154,742,411 of record NC_059106.1, on the reverse strand, counting down.
AACTCATATAATATAATTACAACATAATAAAACACAAAATTCATGACATTGGACATTTCCTAATATTAAAAATGATAGTACATTTATTGACCAAAGAAATTGACAATTTATACCTGTAGGGATTCATTCAAATAAGAATCTAGTAATTTTAACTCAAGTAAAGACCTTATTTCACTATTTTTATTATATCAGTACTATTATCTGTTCTATGCTAAGATAACTAATATTGCATTCAGCTGTCCTATCTCTTTAGTGTTCTATGATTGCTAATGATTATCATGGCCTTGAACATTTGGAAAAATTCAGAGTTTTGCAGAATAGTCCTAAATTTGGATTTGTTTAAACTTTTTTCATAACTAGATACTGATTTTACATTTGGTCAAGAATGCATGAATCATCAGTGGAATATTTTGTCACTAAATCTTTGGGTGTTTCTGCAATCATTTTCTATCTCAGGTTTCTAACAGATTTAAATCCTTCCATTTTAATCTCCAGGATCTTTAAACATCAGGTTCTCTTTGATTATATGTAAAATGACAAATATGTGTAAATGTAAAGTATAAGGACCTTCTCTTTATAGGGGAAAGATGGAACATTGTGCAATTCAATATTGTATGAGTGAATCCTGCCAAAATGATTTCTCTTCAGTGTTCCATTACTATATACCCTTTTAAGCCACATTTTGTTCCTAGGGCCATTGTATTTGCAGATGTGAAAAAGACTCATTTTCACTTTAAGCTTAACTTATTGTTTGTTGATCATGGGCTCTAACTGTTGGGAATACTTCATTTTCAGTCTACAAATTTGAATTTGAGGAAGCAGGAATATTTTCTAGTTTAAAAATCTCAGTCATCAAACAGTGAATAAGATGTTGCAAACACTAATCAAATATACAAACTTAGATATTTTAAGAAACACACATGAAAACAAAATTCAAAATATGTGATGGATGGTTAAACACATATATGAATTGATTTGATCATTAATATGAAAACATTTATCCTGTTCCATTCAATTTACACATTCAAAGTACCCACTGGGTGAGACAAATTAGATAATCAAAAAATCCATGGCTAAATTATGAAGGAGAGTTGATTTGAATACAGAGTATAGCTAATATCTTCATCTTTTTAGTTGTCAGGTAAACCATGTATAAATTCCAATCCCTGGTCCATAACCAAGGATACCTATAAGGATTCATTCACAAAATAATCTACTATGAACTATTGTTGGGATGTTATACATAGTATTTGGAATAGCACAAATCAATATGGTTAGATAATGGAACCTGCCCACATACATTTTTTTGAGAGTTATCTAATAAGTTTGATTAACATCAACAAATATGTACAATGTGACAAAAGAACCTAAGTTTGAATTCATGAGATTGCTTATATTTCATTTTCTATCAACAAAAGTACAATAAAATTTGCTTAGACATAGTTTACTTAGTTTTCATTACCAACATTATGGGTATAAATAATGCATTTGGCTTTAGTATAGCAAAGGACAATCGCCTTTGATGAAAATGTTAATATGGATCAAAAGACAATAAAAGTCATGATTCAAAAGAAATACTATTTTTTTAATGTTAATGAAAATGTTGAGGTAAAGAGAAAATAAAATTCTAATGAAAATAGGTACGATTTTGTTGCATAAAGGATGGATAGGAGGTTAAGAAAAAAGTATAGCCCAAGGCAGGTTTAGATGAGTTTATATCTCCAGTCACTGAAACTTCAGTTACATCAGTTGAGTAAAAATATCTGAGACTTACATTTTCTTTTCCTCCCAGCCCCATTTTTCTTTTCTTTTCTTTTTTTTTTTTTAAGTTTGGTTGTTTGACGTACATTATGTTTTTGTAAGCACTTAGTGAATAATCTTTGATCTTCCAAAAAAAATAATCTGAGACTAGCCAGGCATGGTTGTGTACACCTTTAACTCCATCACTTGAAGATAGAGTTAGGAGGGGTACTGTAAATTCGAGACCAGCCTGAGACTACATAGTGAAATCCAGGTCAGCTTGGGCTAGAACGAGACCCTACCTAAAAAAAAAAATAAAATAAATTAAAAAAAAAAAAACCAAATCTGAGACCAGAAAAAGATTCATAAATAACTCTGCCACTTTATCAAGGTTGAGAAACAACAAAATAATTAGCTTAGTCATAAAATTAACCAATGGCATGAGCACATGTGTTTGCTAGAGGCTGTAACTGTAAAGGATTCTCTAGAAATGTTCTCAGACTCAGCATGTAGCTTTGCTTACTGTTCATAGTCATTACAGAGGGATGAAGATTAAGTTTCCCAATATAATTGTGAATGTAACTATTCCTTAATTTCTCTCAGTTTTTGCTTCGTATAATGTGGTGCTTTGGGATAGACAATAATGATTTTTCTTAATTCTGGTTGCAATGACTAGGTTGTAAGTATGTATATTCCTTCACCTTTAGTAAGTTTCCATGTAATCAGGGTAATTCTTTTCTTTTCTTTTTTTTTAAAGCGGGCAATGGTGGTGCACGCCTTTAATACCAATACTCAGGAGGCAGAAGTAGGAGGACTGCCACAAGTCTGAGGCCACCCTGAGACTACATAGTGAATTCCAGGTCAGCCTGGGCTCATGAGACACTACCTTGAAAAAAAAAAAATAGAAGTGTTAATGTGGAGCTGGGAGACGGCTCTGTGGCTAACACTACTTGCTTACAAAACCTGCCACCCATGTAGGCCAGATGCAAATAGCAGCACAGACATCTGGTGCTTATTTGTAATGGCAGGAGGCTCCACTGTGCATCCCCCCCACCCCACACAACTGAATAAAAACATTGAAGAAATGGAGGGGATTGGGGAAATGGCTCTAAAGGTGCTTGCTTAAAAAGGCTGATGGCCCAGGTTCAATTCTCCAATACCCGCATAAAACTAGACACATGAAGGGCTGGAGAAATGGTATAGCAGTTAAGCACTTGCCTGTGAAGCCTAAGGACTCCGGTTTGAGGCTCGGTTCCCCATGACCCACGTTAGCCAGATGCACAAAGGGGCACACGGGTCTGGAGTTTGTTTGCAGTGGTTGGAAGCCCTGGCATGCCCTCTCTCTCTCTCTCTCCCTCCTTCTCTCTTTCGCTCTCAAATTCTTATGACTTATTATTTGCATAGTAACACTATCTTTTCCTCTTTTAGCTATTCTCCTGCCTCATTTTTATACATTAGAAGTGGTTTCTAGTAACAAAAATATATATGAAACTTATTTCTTACCATCTAAAGTGTATCTTTTGGTTATACAGAGTGTTCAGATAATATGTGATTATCAATATGATTGAAATTACCTATCAAATATAACTTGTTTATTTCAGCTTTTGTTCCTTTTTAGAGATTTTCCTGGTGTATTTATATTGGTGTAGTTTTTTTCTGGTTTTTGGAGGAAGGGTTTCACTCTAGCCCAGGCTGACCTGGAATTCACTCTGTGGTCTCAGGGTGGCCTCAAACTCACAGCGATCCTCCTACCTCTGCCTCCCAATTGCTGGGATTAAAGGCATGTGCCACCACCCCTGGCTTATATTGGTGTAGTTTGAATATTACATTTTAATTTATTTATTGGCCTTCGGGTATCTCTATGTTGGAGTTTAATAAAAATAAAATACTCAAAACATCTAAGAGTATTCTCAGGTTTTATATTTTACTTCCTGAGCTAAAATATTTAACACAAAATTCCAAGTACCCTTTCTACTCCCTTCCCCTATCTCTCCTAGTCTTCCTCCTTCGAGCTTGCTTTTGTTCAAGGCAAGCTGTTATTGCACGGCTGATGCTGGACGGAAACTCATGGTCCTTCAGTCTCGGCCACCCAAATGTGTAATTAAATGCTTAGTTGTGTTGCTTTTTACTTTCCATGTGTAGTTACAAATTTCCATTTTAATAGCAGTTTTCTCTGTTCTAAAAGGCTTTTCATCATTTCTTTAAGGGTAGTTTTTCCTAAATACAGGATTTCCTTAGTTTTCTTCCAGCAGAAATATTTTATTCTACTCACTAGCCCCACCCCACCCAGAGTATTGTTATTATTGAGCACAGAGTATTTGGCTCTTTTTCACTGACATTTGACTTATATTTTCTATGCCCGTTTAGACACTATAGTTTTTCATGAGAAATCCACAGTAGTTATTGTTCTTTTCAGGTGATGTGTTATTTACCATTAGGTGCATTCAAGTATATTTTGTTTGGGATTCTCAGAAATGTTCTTGGTCAGGTGTTTTCTGTCAGCAATGAGAACATGACTGCAACACCTTCCTCCCATTTGATATCCCAGTGGTAAGAGTGGTACAACTTTTTAATGCTGTTATAGGTATATTATTGGAAAAAGGTTCCAAAATTCTCCTGATCCTAGACTATTTCACAGTTTCAAGAAGAAAAAAAGGATATTCAATACCATGAAATGTTTTTGCACTTAAATACCTAACAAAATGTGGAAAATATGTGGCCTTGTTAAAATAATTAAGCTAGTTTACAACAAGTATAATCAACTGGTGAAAAGGGATCCACTTGAATTACTCTGGGTAACTACTGGGGATGTTCCCTGTTTACTAGGCTCCAAATTAAGCATGGGAACAAAAATATCATGCATCAACATTTACATCTTCAAAAAGATTCCAGGCATATAACAGTTTTGGTTCAATATCTCTAGGAATATATAGAGCTTCCAGACAGTGGCAAATAGAGTGGACAAATATCACCTCACATAACACTAACATGCATAAACTATTCTATTAGGGATTCACTTTGTAAAATAGATAATACAGAAACTTCTGGAAATGAAAACTTCATTCTTTAATCATTCTGAATGCTAAAGTTTAAATGAAAAGCAACCCACTTTGGTGTTTTCAGTTGAACAAGTTTATTACAAAAGGAGAAAATTCTCTGGCCTCAAAAGGAAGACAGGGTATATGACAGGGCCATCTTCATGTTTGACAATGCAGACATTCAGAGGATGCACTTCACCATCTCCCACTTGTCACAACAAATCCCACAGGAATGAGTTTGTCATATTAGGTCTGGATGCCATCAGAGCATGACTTCAGGAGCATGTCTTCCGAAACCTGTGATATATTAGCATCATCTTCCAAGTGTAAGGCTTAGAGCATATGGAATTTAGAACTGATAAGTCCAGAAGTCACAGTTGGAGAAAGTGAGTCTCCCCTGAGTTCTTTAGTGGTAGTAGCCAAATCCAGAGCTCCAACCAGAGCCATAATCATCCAGCAAATCAGTATTTCCAGAAAATCAAGTCTGATCTGAATTCATTACCATGTTATATGGATGACTCTAGCTCCCACTTAGATTTTAGTTTCTACTGAAGAACTAGAAAGGAGAATTATATTTCTATGCTTATTTTTTCTAAGTCAAATGCCTAATGATTAATGTATAAGTGAGTATTAGAATTATAATTTCTGTAGGTGACTATAAAATGAGCTTACCATTACATATTTATGATTGTCAGTGTATTAGACAGAGCCATATTTATTAAATATCTCAATATTATTTTGGTTTTGGACTAGAAATGCTATTTTCTCTTACAATGTGCTATTATCATTATGGTTATTATTCAAGTAAGTGTGATATGTATTCCTATTGCAAGCACAAATAAGTAAGAGTAGTTTCATATTTTAGTTGAAAAATATACCTTCATGTCTATCAGAATTTTATTAGGAGATGACAATATCCACATATCCAGTACACTTACCTTGGCTGGTATACCAAGAGACTTAAAAAAATGACAAAATAGTATAGTTTCATTTTAATGGCCAAAGAAAACACATTTATTTAGTGTGTGTGTGTGTGTGTGTGTGTGTGTGTGTGTGTGTGTTTCTGTCTTTTGGGGGTCCCCTTACATAGCCCAGATGGCATCAGGGTGCTTGTGACCCTCCTTCCTCACATTCTAAGTTCTGGGATTATAAGGTATGTGTCAAATTTTTGATTTGGAATTTTTTTTCTTCATTACTATTTCCTTGTAGATTAGTTTTCTATGAGTGTATACATTACAGTGATATCCTATTCAGTACCAGATGTTTTGAGAATTGGAGAATATCTTTATAATGTCACATAAAGGAAATAATTGTGACCTCAACTTACACTTGCACAGGGAAAATCAATCAATAATGTAAAATAAGATTTTAAACAAATCTAATTTAACTAAAATGGTTGTTAGTCTTTTTCTAAACTAAGTTCTTAGACATTCATTTGAAACTTGCATTACTCCACTGTCAGTTGAAAAATACTACATTAAATATGTTTATATTTGGCTGAAATGATCATAAAACTTTTTGTGTAATAGATCACCTCTGGTTACAAATTTTAGTAAATTATGTTAAAACATACTCCCTGGAATTTATTATTTTCTGATACAGAATAAAATAGGTTTTTTCCCCTTAATCAAAATAGTGAGACCATACACCCAATGAAAAGCCTTTCTTTATTTTCTGCTTTGATTGTTCTGATCTGTCACAGATTCTTTTTTTTTTTTTCAAGTTAAAAAGATATTTATTGCACCATCTATTTACAAAGGAACAGAGGCTATACCTAATAAGGAAGGAAGGAATCAAATGTCAGGCATATACATTTACATAGCAAGTATGGACAAAAATTATCAAGAAGATTGCACTATTTTTAGCACTTAACAATCAAAATCAGTTTCTAAGAATAATTTACCTTGGGAAGTTTTAGAAAGATTAAAATTATAGCTGCCTTAATGAAAACTATCATTTTATCTTCTGAAAAGCTCCAACTTGCTGAAGGCCACATAAACCAGATCATTGCTGACTTTAAAAAGATTAAGTACAGATCACCTGGGAAGTCCCACTTGCTTAGTAGGATCACTCAAGTACACACTGTCTTCAGGAGCACCAACAAACGAAGAAAAACAGGCGTGGAGCCTGTTTTCTTCAGCAGCAGTAACCACCGGATCTCCCAAAGCCAGAGACAATATTCTTCAGGGCTGTCCGTAGCTGAGCACTGGCAGACCTGCTTCCCTGAAGAGCAGTGAAAGATGTAACAGGGCGTCTGGATCTTTCCTTCCAAGTCTAGACACAACTTGTGTTGCTGAACCCTTCCTTGGTCAAATGCTTTTGATGAGTTCTTCCTTTAGATCACTGTCTTTCCTTGAGGTCTCTGGACTAGAAAAAGGGGAAGACTCCCAAGACTGGCTTTCTTTGTCAAAGGACTCATCTTCTTGAGAAGCAAACTTCTGCTTAAGCGCCTGCGATATTAAAGACACTGGGTCCCAGTCTTCTGTGAATGGGTCTACCACCAGGTGATCTTTCAACAGCACGAAGCTTAACCTTATTCATGTCCTTTAGAACATCCAACATGTTCGGAACAGCATTATTTCTCTGGCTTTTTGAATGATGACCACAAATGTTCTTTCTAGCATCCGAGTGTTGCTCTTTCATTTCAGTTGCTGGATTATCTAAGCCACCACTATTAGTAGACCTTCGTAGTGTGGGAGGAAAACACTGAGGCTGGACAGAAGAGAACTGAAGAGGAAGCGGCGGTGGTGGTGGTGGTGGCAGAGGAGGAGAAGAAAGCTTCGAACTTGGAAAGTGATCTGGTTCCACAATCAGCTTACCAGTCCCCGACGACAGAAATCGTCCCACACCACTAGGTTGCTCATTCATGTCAATGAAGCCAGATGCTGGGCTGCTCCGCAGTCCCTGCATTTTCACGATGGCAGCAATCTGAGACCGAAGCGAAGCGAGCTCATCTTCAAGGGCAGCTATTTTTTTAACTGCAGCTTCACTTACAGGCACATCATTTTTCATTGGTTTGTGCTGTCTTTCAGCAGGTGACAATGGATCCCAAACATGTGATGGGTGGAAAAGATCAATTTTTTCCTCTCCCCAATTTCTCCGTATGTTATTTCGACATCTGAGGGGACTGGCTTCTTCACCACCTGCCACACTCAAAACATCAGCAAAAGATGGAACTGTAGACTCACAATGATCACACTCCACAGAGCTCAAGTGTGCGATCAACTCAAAATTAGGTCTACGGCAAGGTTCTAAAGGAAGCATTTTCCCAATAGCACGAATGATACTCCGAGTCGAGCCATAATCTTTATTTTTCCACGTGAGCAAAACCTGGAATTAACGCTGTAGTCTCAGGGTGGCCTCGAACTCTCAGCGATCCTCCTACCTCTGCCTCCTGAGTGCTGGGATTAAAGGCGTGCGCCACCACGCCCGGCCAGGGTCTTCTTATAGAATTAAGCTGGTCTATGGGGAAAACAAAGTAAGCCAGCATCTTTCTTAAAATATTCAGTATGAGAGACATGGATGTGGTGAATTCAAAGAAACATTGTCAGTAGGTACCAGGAGGGCGTGAGGTCAATCTGCGAGAGCAAAGCCGTGCAGAAGGGTGAGGGGTGCAGGCGCCCGTGGAAAGCAGGCAGGAGCCGGCTTTAAAAGACTTAAGAGAACGCAGGGATGTCACCCGTCCAAGATAAGGACAGAGGGTGCGACGGGAAACGCCACTTTGACACCCACCCTCCGACGCCCAGCCTCGTGCCACCCAGGGAGGGAGGGCGCCGCGTGGGCGGGGCTCGCGGTGGCCGGGATAACAGCGGGAGGCAGCTCCCTCGCCTCCGTCGCCACCGCCGCCGCAGACCAGCGCTTGTCACAGATTCTTAAGTGTATTTAGTCATCATCAACAGAACACAGTTGTTTTTCTTGAGCCTTTTAGACCTCTCCAGCACACCTCACAGTTGCGTTTTCTGTTTTAACACAGAATTTCATATGTATTTCCATGGTGGCATTTTAGCCTCTACATCTTTTACTCCTTTTTGCTTTTTATATTTTCTATTCTATTAAAATGATTCCTACAGAGATCTCCAAGACATTCATCTTGTTAAACTTTGTGTCCAAGTCTTAATTTCTCTGGAGCTGCATAGTTTTCAAATCTTTCATAATGAAGAAACTACCAAAACCCCCCTTATATCAATATTTTTAACTAGTTACAGAAGCTTCCCAGATCTAACAACTTGTTCCACTGTAGTGTGTGTGTGTGTGTGTGTGTGTGTGTGTGTGTGTGTTTCTTCTGTTCCAGGTAAAATATCACCAAGGATCCCAAGGGGAATTTTTGCCATGTTTTCTTAGTCTCTTCCTATTGGCCAGAGTCTTCAGTCTCCCCTGACTTTAATGGCAACTTTAAAGGCAAAATGATTTTGAGAATAATTCTCATTTTTAATTTTAGTCACACCAATGAGTTGAAGTTATATATTAAAGAGAAACTAATACAAGAAGAGTTATGCCTATTTCTTTATGTCATGACACATAATAATCAATCTTTAAGATTTTAAAATGTAAATTTTTAAAAGAATAAGACTTACCATTTCCATATAATGATAGTCAATGTGTTCAAACATTACAGACTAATACTACCATTGCTTGTGCCATATGTGAAACTATATATGCACATAATATTTCAAATTTATAAAGAATAATTAAATAGAATAATACTGCTCCACAAGAAAATTACAAAGCACATTATTATTCAAAGACTGCAAGCAAATTCTGCCAGCTTCATTTTCTTCCACAAGATTTCTTTCCATAATTTATTTCTACCTTAAAGTCAACTGTTTGTTCCAAAGACTATGAGCTCAGAGATCAGAGTGGCTTAAAGGAAATTGACTTAATATATACCTGGCCTGGAGGGAAAAAAAACATTCAGAAGAAGAAGCTTCTTGAGGAAGAAAAAGTGAGAGAAAGTGTAAATTTGGATGGACTCAGTCCTAAAAATAGACCTTAAATGACTTAACATGCTATTAGTTCAAAGCATTAAGCATTTTACCAATAGACAATGTGTTATTTAAATTATATATGAGCACTTTGCTGATGCTAGCGTATATAAATCCAACAACCTAGATGAAGTACAGAACAAAATTGACACCATTATATTTAAAGATCACAAAGGGCCAATATTCTAGGAAAAGCACAGCAAACTGTTAAAATGATATTTGACAAATAAACCCCATATCCAAATGCTTTATCTAGAGAATGCTACCAAATATTCCTAGGCATAATAATCCCAATATTCTTTAAATTTTAGACAGTATTATGAATGAGGAAAGCAAGTATCATTCCAACCCTTGTCTATGTATAGCCATTTATTGATGGGAGCAGGCTGCAATGATGCCTCTGTTATTACTTCCAGTGATACCAACTATCCCTGCCTGATCCCCTCCTCTGGAAGGCAACTTGCTTTAGCAAATAGAAAATCAAAGATGATGTAGAATATATAATTATACCTGTAATTTTGTCATATAAACCTGTACTGTTCATCTCTGTAGAGGCCATGTACTTCTTTTGACGGCTTTGAGGAACAATGCAGCCACGTCAGGAGATCACAGGTGCAGGAGGCCATTGGCAACAACTTGGAGGTGATAGTAGACTTAGTGTATTGCATGCAAAGGCTTTCAGTCTGTGTTGGGCCCCTCATTTGGAAAACCCCACGGAACAGAACATTGGCAACAAGTGTCTGGGCATGGAAAAAAAAATCTTCCTTAGATGCATCTCACATACTAACACCCAACCAAAACACCTTCATGATTTCATCCAGTGATCTCGAAACTCACTCTAAGCCTAGAACGTGATTTAGCATGCAGGATTAATAGTTTTAATATCTGCTGTTACTTAATAAAGTGAAAGACTTCAAACTATTTTCTGAGATAAAACAAAGATTATAAAGAAAGATGTCACCATAAATATTAATTTATATTAAGGCATCATGTATATAAAATTATGGACATAATTATTTTCCTATGACATGCAAGAATGAACTTAATATTTTTTTTGTTTTTTTGAGGTAAGGTCTCACTGTAGCCCAGGCTGACCTGGAATTCACTACGGAGTCTCAGGGTGGCCTCAAACTCATGGCAATCCTCCTACCTCTGCCTCCCAAGTGCTGGGATTAAAGGCGTGCACCACCACGCCCTGCTTGAACTTATTTTTAAAAAATAAAACATGTAGTGGAGAGTTACTTCATATGCAAAGTGTATCCTCAGTACCATTATAAGAAACTATGTTGGTACTTGGCAAGTCCTGAGGTCAGAGTTGAAGAGCATGCATCTTCCATGGTGTCTCAATAGCAGCAGCCAAACACACAGTTATAGCCAGAGCCATATGCATAGATTTACAACAAAGATTCTATTTTCCTAAGACACTTAATATTGCACCTTGTAAAGAAGTTGACCTAAAGCCAAAAACGTCAATAAGAAGCTATCAACATCAAATGATTGAAATAAAAGCACGGGTTTGTGTGTGAATTAAAGATGTTTATTAAGGGCAAGAGAGAAGTAAAATCCAACATGAATGTCACCAAGCCAGTTGTCCTGGAACCATACCAGAATTCTTATAAGCACAGACAAAACAGATGGAAGGTGAATTTTCCTGCATTCTGCTTCTGGATCTCCAACCCAGGGCACTGGCAGGCTCTGCAAGGGTCCGTGCCAGACCATTTTAGACTTCTGCTGCAGGATTAAACTTCTTTCAAGTGTAAGGCTCCTGGCAAGTGAGGATCAAAATTGGTGAGTCCTCGGGTCACAGTTGGAGAGGGTCTCCCCTGAGCTCCTCAATAGTAGTAGCCAAATCCAGAGCCATAGCCAGAGCCATATCCATAGCCGCAGCCACAGAGAGAGCGAGAGCCAAAACCATAGCCACCACCATAGCCACAGCCCAGTCTGCGGAGGCCACAGCCATAGCCGGAGCTGTAGCCACAGCCCAGGCCTCCGTAGCCACAGCCCAGGCCTCCGTAGCCACAGCAGCCATAGCCGCGGCTGCCATAGTAGTTTCCGTAGTAGCTGCCACACATGGTGTTGGTTTCTGAGGTTGTCTTTGGGTAGAGAAGGAGAGCAGGTGACCTGAGTGTGTGCTCTTCTGCCTGAAGAGGGCCTTTTTATAGGAGCTCAGTGTGGGTGGGACCCACTCGTGTGCTCATACCATTGCCTAATTTTATGACTTAAGAAATAAGTATGTTAAGAGAAGCTTAAGGTGTGGAAGAGCATTCCTTTAAAAGCCTCATGGTGGTTTAATTGTGTAATCACACACTGACAGCTATTATATCAACACGCGTCTTCAGTTAAAGGTTTAAAGTTCCATAGATCGTAAACAATGAGCATTAGCAATTCTTTCGACTGGCTTTCTTTTTACAACAGGTATTTTCTTTTGATCTTTAACAACTGTAGTCCCTACCAACGATGAGGTGTGTTTTTTTTTTTAATAATAATTTTCTTGCTTTTTCAATTTTGTCCTTTTGTATTTATTTATAATTATTATTAAAAACATATTTTGTATGGATAAACACGTGAAAACATAAACATGAATCTGCTTATGAAACCCCCTATACTTTATTTCTCCATAGAATAAGCCACAGTTAGTACTAAGAACCTGGGGTATGCTCATATATTTGTGGATCTTCTTAAATTATGTGCAGCCTTGCATAAACTTGTCAGTTGCATTTCCTGGTTTCAGAATCTGTGCCTATTTCTGATAATTAAGATGGTACTTACGCCGAAATACTTCAGAAACTGTCATATCATAACTGATCCTCACTACATGGTCTGCTCTCATTTTTATATGCAGAGCAAGGGTAGAAAAGTGGAATAAGGTGAAATTTTAAAGACTCACCAAATATAAAAAATGGAATATAACTAAACATGCATTAATAATTAAGAGAGAAAATTATGGTTTTTGAGACATGTGGATAATTTTTTTTGTAATTTCTTCTGGTGAAATATGGGTCATTAGGAATAGGCAGTACAGAAAAAAAATGATTTTGTGTTGTTCCCGAGATCCTTGAAGATGAACAGGCAGGAAAATGTTCATGAAGATCATGAGAAAAATAGGGATTTGATGGGCAGTAGGAAGTTGGATGCCATAGAAACTCAGGGGAAATGAGAAAAGAATGAATGAAGCTTCTTCATGAAATAGACAAAAAAGATGGCAGCATTTCTTTCAGAAAGAATTGGCCATGAAGAAGAATTGTCAGACTGCTGTTTGCAATCTTGCTGTGTGCCTTCACCATGGCTTGACCTAAGGGAACCTGGTACTGGAAAGAGTACATAAATAACAAGAAATGTGATTATATAGTTATGTAATACAACCAATATGAGGATGGTCAAAGAGGGTGAGAGTTTACCACTGCAGGAATATAAATTAATATAAACTGGGATTTAAGATTTTTATTCTTATAGACAGAGTCAAGGACAGAATCAAAAATAAATAGACATTTTCAAACAATCCAGATATATATCCCTCTTAATTACATCTGCAATCTGTCCTAACCATTTAAAGCCATTCCTGGGTTTTGGAAAGTAAGGAGGGAAAGGATGGCATATGAAAGAAAAACAAAATATCCCCTGGGGCAGTTCACACATGCTTCTGGTGATCACATGGAGATTCATGAGATTTACATTTAGAATCTCAAGTAAGCAAAGGCTACAAAACACCAAAATATGTCTCTCTGGGAGACTCATGATCTCAGTTTTTAGGCATCTGACAGGCAGTGACAATTACACCTTGGACAGGTAATTAAGTATTTTTGAGGGGGTATTTATTTTTTTCTTTTAATGCTAGTGAGTGTATAAAAGGGCTATGTGGTTTGTCTCACATACCATTCTGGGGTATAAAAGGATGTGAAACTGCTTAGGAGTCTCAGACTACAGAACCTACTCATCCTCCTCAAGTCCACCTTCCATTCCCGACACCATGTGCTACTACGGCAACTACTATGGAGGCCTGGGCTACGGCTTTGGAGGCCTGGGCTACGGCTATGGAGGCCTGGGCTACGGCTGTGGCTGTGGCTATGGCTCTGGATTCGGTGGATATGGATACAGCTGCTACCGTCCATGCTGCTATGGAAGATACTGGTCTTCTGGCTACTACTGAGAAATAACTATTACTGCTCATTGGGAAAATCTCCTTAACAATCACCAATAGGATAATGGTGTCATTGGCATCTTCCCAAATTTAACCTGCTTTAACCATTTATCATCATGGATCACACCTGACAGAATTGACTGGTAGAAATCACAACAAAGAGGATAATCATTGATTTATTTTTATGTATTTGTTTAAAATAAAAAAAAAACAAATAATTTTGGATGTGGAAAATTTCAGAATCTTGCTTTTCAATAAATAGTTCTTTCACACTAAATACTGTATATGGGTATGCATTTCTCTCCATTGTATTTGTGTAGTCTTTGATGTGTGTGTGAGACCGAGTGAGTGAGAGAGAGAGGTGGGAGAGGGGAACACACACACACACACACACACACACACACACACACATACTTACATACATATATACATACACGCATACATACACTAAGACTACTGACTCTGTAGTTATTTTAGTAAGTGATGTGGCAAAACAGATGATGTATGTTTGAATTTTTCCAATTTGTGTCTGGTAAATGCATTTTCATGTGCTCTTCCAAAAGCTGTCATGTTTTGAGTTACTCTAATGCAAATGTCTTTTGCAGAAAATGCAATTTTTTTCAAGGCCAATGACAAACACCATAGCACTATTACACATCTACAACCTCATTTTAGTGCACATTTTTGCTGTGTCTTAGTTTTCTACATTTAAGCATGTGTCATTGGATAGAATATAGTTTTAACCCCTATATCAAGTCTTCTGTTTGATTCTCAATCAGAGATAAGAATTCTCTTTAGGCAAATGGGTGGACTGATTGATAGTTGTCTTATTTCTATAGATAAGAATTACTCGGGCTGGAGAGATGGCTTAGCGGTTAAGCGCTTGCCTGTGAAGCCTAAGGACCCCGGTTCGAGGCTCGGTTCCCCAGGTCCCACGTTAGCCAGATGCACAAGGGGGCGCACGCATCTGGAGTTCGTTTCCAGAGGCTGGAAGCCCTGGCGCGCCCACTCTCTCTCTCTCCCTCTATTTGTCTTTCTCTCTGTGTCTGTCGCTCTCAAATAAATAAGTAAAAAAAAATTAAAAAAACAAAAAGAATTACTCATTGTGAAATTTTTCCTAGTGAGTCTTTCAGTTTGTCTAATGCTCACTGTCTTCTGACAGAACCATTTACAAGTGGTCATGGCTTGGATAGATCACAATTTGTAAATGTTTTCTGACATGAATTCATTGTTGTATAATGTGATCTCAATTGCGGAAGCATACTTGACTTTCTGCAAAACTGCCTTAAAATGACTTTTTATGCCAATAATATTAATTTATTAATTATTTATTAAATCTTAATAGGGTATCATAATGAAACATAAAGAACATTATGGTTCTTCTGTTCCTTCCTTCCTCCATTCTTCTTTCCCTCCCTTCCTTCCTTCATTCCTTCCTTCCTTCTTTCCTCCATTCCTTTTACTTTCTTCCTTTCTTTCCTTTTTTTCTTCTTCATGCTCTCATTAAGTACCTTCAGCTGGCTACAAACTTATTATATAAGCATTATGTAAGATAGCCTGGCCTCAACAGTCTGCCTGCCTCAGTCTTCTAATTTGTACCTCCCTAGTGTTGCTATTACAAGGATACACTGTGGTGGTTTGATTCAGGTGTCCCCCATAAACTTAGGTGTTCTGACTGCTAGGTTCCCAGCTGATGGATATTTGGGAATTAATGCCTCCTGGAGGGAGTGTATTGTTGGGGGCGGGCTTAAGGGCTTTATAGCCAGGTTCCCCATGCCAGTGTTTGGCACACCCTCCTGTTGCTGTGTTCCACCTTACGTTGGCCAGGGGGTGATGTCCACCCTCTGCTCATGCCATCGTTTTTCCCTGCCATCGTGGAGCTTCCCCTCGAGCCTGTGAGCCAAAATAAATCTCTTTTTCCCAGAAGCTACTCTTGGTTGGGTGATTTCTACCAGCAATGCGAACCGGACTGCAACAGTAAAGTGGTACCGGGAGTGGGGTTGCTGCTAGACACCTGACTATGTGGCTTCAGCCTTTTGTAGCTGATTTTCAAGAGGAATGTGGAAGGAGTTAAAACCATGGCCTAAGAGATACCTTGCAGTGCTGTAAGTACAGCTTGTTGGACTATTCTGGTCTGAGCTGCAAGACCTGAATGCAGTAAGAACTATGGACTGTGAGGTTTGGCTTATGAGGGTGAGAAAGAGCTGTGCCTGGACTGGGCTAGCAGTTTGTGTGAGAAGCTTGCTCTTGTGCCCGTGTCCTGAGAAGTTGTGCAGGGTTGCTTTGCGAAGAAATGAACTGGTGTGTGCAGAGGGATATGGCACAGAAAGAAAAATCTTTGGGTGAACTCTTGCCCGTTCAGCTGCAACTGATCTCTCAGTTACAACCTTTGAGACTGGGCTAGCTGACCTGCGCTGGGGCAACAAGAAGAATGTCAACTCTTTTGAAGGTGTCTGAGTGCTCAAGGAGTGTCCTGTTCTTAAAAGTCTGCTTTATTCCCCCCTGGATTAACAAATTGGCACCCTACCTGGTATCGTGGAGTATAAGAAATGCTGGAAAGAGGGTCATTGAGTTTGCAACATGGTCTTGTGTTTTGGAAATGGCCATGGGCAGTGTGAAGCGGGTTTGCTGGTTGCCTGCATAGAGACCCCATGGGGCCATGAGGATGAACCGTGGCTTGCAGTGGAGACCCAGTGGAGATGCCGGGACCATGAGATGGCTGCCGAGGAGCTGCCGGCCCCGATGAAGTTTCCCAGGACTGTGAGTAGCCTAGCTGGAGGGGTGGAATTGGAATGCCAGAGACTTGTTGCTGGTTAGAATTATCGGACTTGAAGATTTGTCACTGGTTAGAGTTGCTGGACTAGAAGCTACAGAGTTTGATGTTTTCCCTGGTTGTTTTAAATTTGTATTGGTTGAATGTTTCTTTGCTTTGCCCAATGCTATCTTTTGCAGTGTGAATATTTATTCTGTGTCATTATGGGTTTTTTGAGGTTATATTTTGGTATTATGGCTCAGTTAAAGGTCTTGAACTATGGGGATGTATGAACATCTTTGGGATTGATAAAAAACTATGGGGACTTTTAAAGTCAGACTAAATGCATTGCATTTTACATCATGTATGATTATCAGTTTATGGGGGCCAGGGGCGGAATGTGGTGGTTTGATTCAGGTGTCCCCCATAAACTTAGGTGTTCTGACTGCTAGGTTCCCAGCTGATGGATATTTGGGAATTAATGCCTCCTGGAGGGAGTGTATTGTTGGGGGCGGGCTTAAGGGCTTTATAGCCAGGTTCCCCATGCCAGTGTTTGGCACACCCTCCTGTTGCTGTGTTCCACCTTACGTTGGCCAGGGGGTGATGTCCACCCTCTGCTCATGCCATCGTTTTTCCCTGCCATCGTGGAGCTTCCCCTCGAGCCTGTGAGCCAAAATAAATCTCTTTTTCCCAGAAGCTACTCTTGGTTGGGTGATTTCTACCAGCAATGCGAACCGGACTGCAACATACACTATCTGGGAATGAGGGCGTGTGCATGTGCTGAGGTCAGAGGACAACCTTGGGCATTTTTCCTCACCTTCACCCCTACTGGAATTAGGTTCTTCTCATGTTTACCACATCATTGATCAGGGTACTTAACCTGAAAGCATCAGTAAAATTCTCCTTCCACCATGACCCCTATAACTGTAAACATCATGGATTACAGACATCTGCTACATCCAGCTTTTTACTGGGTTCCTGAGGATACATTTTTATGCCTTATGCTTGCATTTAAGCACCTTTTCACACTTGCTTATAAACATTTTATGCCCTGACCTATTTCCTCAATCCAATGTTCACTAATCTTAATCTCAGCAAACCAATACATGGTAATGAATGTACAACAGGAGTTCATCTTGTACATAAATGTAAAATGATTTTCCATATTTTCCCAGGCCCAATTATAATCTTTCACAACAAAAGGTAAGAATCCCTTATTACTCTAAATTCGCTTCATGTAGTGTAAATTGTGAATCACTTAGGCATTACTAACCTGACTTGTCTAAATGATGACTGTATATAGAAGGTGGTGACCATTTTTCTGAGGGACTATGAATTGAATAGGGCAATGATTCTATAAATAATTCCACCCCCAAGACTGCATATATGGATTCCCAGATCAGGATAGTCTCCCACACCCTGCCTTTTCCATCCCTTCAGAGGCTATTGCTTATAATAAAATCCGTTACCTTTCCTTTTTCCAACTAAGTTTGCCTGTCCAGTCTTTGCTCATAAGGAACAAATCCAAATCACTAGAAAGTACCAAACATTCCCCCCACCATAACCTCCAGAAAGCTTAGGCTGGCAATATAGCACATCTGCTCTGTCATGATTTCTTATAACAGTATCTAGAATGAGGACGTTTAATGGAATTTTTGCTTTGTAAGTGATATTGGATGAAACTTTATTTATGGGGAGACAAGCAGACATGTCTATTTATCCTCAGATCAGGCACAAATGACAGACCAAAGCACAATTGCACCAAAATTCAGTTCTGGTGCATTAATGAATTCATTGGGGTTACTGACACAATGGGGTGAGGGGTTTCTGAAGCTACATTTCTGGTGCTCAAGGCAACAACTTGCAGGCAGCTCAGCTCGTTGGAGAGTCCCTTTCCCAACCCCTAGCAGTTACTACTGCTTCTATACCCTAGGGAGTCTTGTGACCTTTCATGTTTCACCTTTCAGGCCTTCTCTACCTGTGAGACTCCCTCTGGGAGGGGAAGTTTTAACTTGATGTGAAAATAAAGAAGGAATTGCTACACAACACAACGCCCTTTCTGGGTATTTCCTTCTTTCAGTCTCCTCCTGTGTTCCCTAGGCTTTCAAGTGGGTGATGCTCATCTGTAGCTACACACAGGATCACTATGCCCCAGCCGTAGTCACTTAGTCTCATGAGTTTGACAATTTGACTTGCTGTAGTACACATCCCATAGGTTCTAAATTTTTGGATCTCATGAAGGGCTTGTTGCCACTAATTTGTATTTTGTTTCCCAATAGTCTTCTAGCTGTTAGAAGTGTCAGCATACCATCTTTATCTCATCCTCTCTTTTATTCACTTTTCCTGCCAAGTCCGGCAGGAAACCATCTTCCTTCCCCTTTTCATTTCCTCCTTTACACAACCCAGTTCCTCTGAGCAGCCATCTTGGCCTCAGATGCACATCTTATTACCTATAACAATGGCCAAGCCACTTTACCAGTAGTTTGCTGATACTCTTGTCTCTTATATGCCACACTCAGGGACGTTAATATTTGCTTTAGCCCTTCAGCCATTTTCACTATCCACACACTCACAAGGTGGACCCCAGTACCCAATCAAGTGAGCCATCCCATGCTAATTTGAGGAGGACAGCCACCCAAGACACTCTCCTTCTTGATGTCTCAGCCTTGGTCTTGTGTTTTGCAACCATCACCCCAAGAAGGCAAATGATGGGGAAGGAAAGCTATGTCTGGATTTCCACTCCCAGCCTCAGTTATATGCCTTACAATAATTAGAACTATATATGTACATACTTCTAATATATATATATATATATATATATATATATATATATATATATATAATATATATTATATACCATATTATATATATTATATATAATATATATGTATAATATATGTATATATTATATATTACATATATATATATATATATATATATATATAGAGAGAGAGAGAGAGAGAGAGAGAGAGAGAGAGAGAGAGAGAAATTTCACCTCCCAAATCCATCATTGGTTCTGCCATGTCCCTGTTTGGGAGCCAAATGTTGCATGAACATGGGGAGATGTAAGGACATATATTTATACCAGATAGGACACAAATATCATACCAAAGAACAATGCCCCTCAGCTTTGTATAGGCAAAGAGACACCTAGTACTAAACCCAGAGTACCTGGAGAAGGTTCATACACTTGGAAATATAAAGTCATGACTTGCTGTGGATGGGTTTGTCACTTAAATTTCCCTGTTTCAGAAGGTATGCTCTTTTCTGATTGGCAAGATGACACAAATCCCTGACAATTTATGAAACACAGTGTCATTTTCTATATGGCCCTGATTGATTTATGGAGAATACCTTTCAGAATTTAATCACATCAAGTTTTAGACTCAATAAATGCAGTTTTCTACATAAACACCACTTGTGCATTAAGAGGAAAAAAATAAGGAATGGAATTGAAGATATGAAGAAATATTAGCAAATTGGAGTGAAGAGAAAATGCATTTAGAGGTACTCAGGAGGTGCCTGGAGATACCAAAAGTTGCAAAGTCAGGAAAATTTCTTACCACAATAATGAGAAAAATGATATTTGGTAGGTGCTGGAAAATTGGATGCCATAATAAGAAAAAAAAGTGAGAAAAGTATGTTTGAAGCTTTCTCATAAAACAGACAAGGAATAGAATTTGAAGATTTCTTTCTAAGATACTGAACATCATAAAGGATCCTCAGAGAGGAGAGAATGCTTAGCAGTTAAGGCACTTATCTGTAAAGCCAAAGGACCCAGTTTTGATTCCATAAGTCTCACTTAAGCCAGATACACAAAAGGATGCATGCCTCTGGAGTTCATTTGAAGCAGCTGGAGACCTCATCACACCCATTTGTCCTTCTCTCTGTCTATCTGTTTGTTTATCTCTCTCTCTCCAATAAATAACTAAATGCAAATAAATTTTTTTAAAGGCCAGACACATGTGTTTAATCCCAGCACTTAAGGAGGCAGAGTTAAGAGGATCACTGTGAGTCTAAGGCTATCTTGAGACAACATAGTGAATTCCAGGTCAGCCTAGGCTAGAGTGAGACACTCCCTCAAAAAATAAATAAGACTCTCATGATTTATACTTATTATGTACACTCATCATTGTTTGCCCCAAAGGAAATTGCTTTTAGAAAGCTTTCACAAACATAAAGGAATATAATTACATGTATATGTGATACAAACAAAGTGAGGCTGGTGAAAAAGGTCAGCATTTGATCATGTGTAAACTAGGTAGGGATATAGAATCTTATTTCTATAGATTGAGCCAAGGAGTGCATCAAAAATATTTAGACTTATGTACAATTAATCCAGATATTTTACTCCATTACATTTAAACTCTGTCTTACCCAGTCCAGACAACTCACAACTCACTTGATTCAGGAACTAGGGAGATACAGGAAGTTATATGAAAGAAGATATACATATATATTTAAACTCCATCCTGAGAAAATACACACATACTATTGGTGATCACAGGGGGACTCTCTCAATTTTAAGAATTTTAAGATTACCTTTGGAATTTCTAGTAAACAAAGGCTATGAAATAATCTCTGTGAGTCTCATGATGTCAGTTTTAGGCAACTGACATGAAGGATAATCTTGTCTCGAACAGCTGATCATGGACAGATGACTAACACATTTTTGAGGATGTGTTTCTTTTTATGTTAATGCTAATGAGTGCAAAGAAGGGACTGAGGCGTGTCTCACATACCACTCAGGGGTATAAAAGTTTCTGCAACTTCTTAGGAGACTCAGACTACAGAAGCTACTCCTCCCTCTCAACTCCACCTTCCATTCCCGACACCATGTGCTACTACGGCAACTACTATGGAGGCCTGGGCTACGGCTTTGGAGGCCTGGGCTACGGCTATGGTGGCCTGGGCTATGGCTGTGGCTGTGGCTATGGCTCTGGATTCGGTAGATATGGATACAGCTGCTACCGTCCATGCTGCTATGGAAGATACTGGTCTTCTGGCTACTACTGAGAAATTAGAATTACTGCTCATTGGGGATATTTCCTTAAAAAGCACCAGGGTATAAATTGGATAATTGTATTATTGTTGCCTTCCCAAATTTAAGCAGATTTAATCATTCACCATCATGGATTACACCTGACTGAATTGATTCACGGAATTTATAATCAATTAGAATGACCATCCTCTGCAATTTTGTTATATATATATATATATATATATATATATATATATATATATATATATATATATATATATATATATATATATATATATATATATATAAACTGAAAGATAAATAAATTTACAAGTGGTAAAATTCACAATTTTGTTTTCCAATAAAGCTAACACTTTCACACTAAGTACGGCTCAGATGTATTCATTTCTCGCCATTGTTTTTGTGTGTTCTTTGATATGTTTGTGTCTGTGTGTATAAGAGTGGCCAAGTGAGAGAGACAGGTGGGAAAATTCACATGCCTACCTGTACACATACATACATAGATTGAGACTAACTACTGTCTCTGCAGTTATTTTAGTAAGTGGTATGACAAAGCAGGTTGAATTTTTCTAATTTGTGTCTGGTAAAGAAATTTCATTGTCGTTCCAAAAGCTCCTGTGCTCTGAATTACTCTAATGCAAATGTATTTTTCAGAAAATGCAATTTTTCCAAGGTAAGTGACAAATGCCTTAGCACTATTACACATCTACATTTTCTTTCCACTGCACTGCACTTTTTTTTCTCTGTCCTAGTTTTCCACATTTAAGTATGTGTCAATGGATAGAATATAATTTTACCCCTATATCATGTCCTCTGCTTTACAATGACAGATAAGAATTCTCTTTATTTAAATAGGTGGTCTGATAATCATGTATTTCTAAGGATAAGAATTACTCACTTCGAAATTTTTCTTAGTGAGTATGAGTTTGCCTAATGGTAGCTATCTTCTGACAGAACATCTGTTGCCATTAACAAATGGTCATGGCTTGGATAGATAGCAATTTTTAAACTTTTTAGACATGAAAACATTATTGTATAGTGTGTTCTCAATCAGGGAAGCATAGATGACTTTCAGAAAAACTCTGTTAAAATGACTTATCACAATATCCATTTATTATTTTATTTATTTATTAAATTACTAATAGACATCATGACTAATTAAACATAAAGCACATTTTGGTTCTTATAGTCCTTCCCCTGTACCCTTCTTCCTTTCCTTTCTTTGTTCCTTCCTTCTTTACTTCCCCCCTCCATTCCTTTTTCCTTTCTTCATTTCTCTTTCTTCTTTTACACATTCTCAATAAGTACCCTAAGATGGCTACAAAGTTTTTGTGTAAGCATTATATAAGCCAGCCTAGCTTTGACAATCTGCATACCTTGGACTCCTGAGGATTTGGATTATGGGAATACAATGTCTGGGAACGAGGGCATGCACATGTGTTGAGGTCAGAGGACAAACTTGGGTGTTGGTCCTGGCTTTCCACCTTTGCTACGATTAGGGCCTCTTCTTCACCACATCACTAACCAAGCTACTTGGCATATGTCAGTAAAATTCTCCTTCCACCATTTCCCCTAATACTGTTTGCATGCATGGATTACAGACACCTGATATCCAGCTTTACAGAAGTCCTGGAGATACATTTTCAGGACTTACACTTGCATGTAAACAGTTTATCCCTTGACCTATTTTCTCAATCCAATGCTCACTAATCTTAATCTCAGCAAGCCCACACATGATAATGAGTCCATATCAGTAGTTCATCTTGCACAGGAATGTAGAAGGCTTTTCCATATTTTCCCAGGCACAATTATAAACTTTCACAGCAAAAGGTAAGATCCCCTTGTTACTCTAAACTCTCTCATGTAGTGTAAATTGTGAATCACTTAGGCATTGCTAAACTGACTTGTCTAAATGGAGACTGTACAGAGAAGGTGATGATCATTCTTCTGAGGAACTATGAAACAAATGGGGCAATAATTCCATAAACAATCCCATCCCCAAGACTACATATGTGGATTCCCACATCATGGAATCCCCCACATCTTGCCCCTTCCATCACTTCAGAAACTGGTGTTCATAATAAAAATAACTTACCTTTGCTTTGTGCTATTCCCTAACTTGGTCTGTCCTTGGGTGTACAACCCTTGATCACAAGGAAAGAATCCAAATCACTAGATAGTACCAGACATCTCCTCCCCTCATAACCTCCAGAATGTTGAGATGGGTTATATTGCCCATGTGCTCTGTCATGATTTCATTTAACAGCATCTGGAACAGGGCCTTTAATAAAATTTTCCTCAGTAAGTGATGTTAGATAAAACTTTATCTCTGGGGAGGCATTCAGGAATGTCTACTTATCCCACAGAGCACACGAACAACAGATCATAGCACAACTGCACCAAAATCCAATTCTGGTGAATTAATGAATTCACTGGGGTTACTTACACAATGGGGTGAGGGGTTTCTGAAGCTACATCTTTGGAGCTCAAGGCAACAATATACAGCCAGTGCAGCTGGTTGGTGAGTCCCTTCCCCTACCTCTAGAAGTTGTTACTGCTTCTATACCCCAGGGAGTCTTGTGACCCTTCACATTTCTGCTACATAACACTCCACTCCTTCTTCTGGCTCTTTCGTTCTTTCGGTCCAAACTTCTGTTCTGCTGCGTAGGCTTTGAAGTGGGTGAGATGGACGCCCATCTAAAACTACATATTGGGTCATATTCCATAGCAGCAATCACTTAGTCTCATGAGTTTGACCACTTGAGTCTCTGTAGAAGAGATCCTATGTATTCTAAGATTTTGGATTTCATGAAGGGCTCTTTGACACGGATCTAACTTGTACTTTGTTTCCTAATTTATAGTCACATAGTTGTAAGAGGTGGCAGCATATCATCTTTATCTCATTCTCTCTTTTATTCATTTTACCTGCCAAATCAGAGAGGAGCTCAGCAACCTCCTTTCCATTTTCAGTTCCTCCTTTACACAACCTAGTTCCTTCTGAGGCCATCTTGGCCTCAGAGGCATATCTCATTACTTAGGTCACCTTCTCAGGGGGTGGCTGACCGTCTTATCCCTTATATGCCACACACAGAGACCTTACTGTTTGCCTTAGGCCTTCAGCCATGTTCACAATACTCACACTCATAAAGCAGACCCTGCTAGTCAAACAAGTGAGTCACCTCACACTACTTTGAAGAATACAGTCCCCCAGAGAATGCACTCACAGACATTCTCCTTCTTTATGGCTCAACCTTGGGCTTGGGTCATATGCAACCGCTATCACCCCAAGAAGGCAAACCATGTGGAAGTACAGCTATATCTGGAATTTCCTGCAGATGACCACTCCCAGCATCAGTTCAGTGCCTTATTACCCATAACCATAACCATGCAAATTCTTCTTCATAATTCATCATTGGTTCTGCCATGTCCCTTATTGGGAGCCAAGTGTTGCATGAAAATGGAGAGAAGCCTTCTCCATTCTAGTTCTGTACAGGCAAATAGACACCTAGTGCTAAACCCAGAGTGCCCGGAGAATGTTCATACACTTGAAGATCTAAAGTCATATTGAGACTTGGATGAATTTGTCACTTAACTTTCCCTCTTTCAGAATGTATACTCTTTTCTGATTGATAAGATGATAGATATCCCTGAAAATTTATGAAACTGTCATATATGGCCCTGATTTTAGGTTTATTCTTCTTACTGATTAATGTATAATTCTTTTCAGAATTTAGTCAAAATAATTTAGACTTAATAAATATAATAATCTAAATAAACACCAATATCATACTAGGAGAAAAAATAAGGAAAGAATTTTGAGATATGACAAAGAAATATTTGCAAATTGGCATGAAGTAATTTAAATCAGTAAGAGAAAAGTGCATTTAGAGGCACTCAGAAGGTCACTGGAGATAAGAGGCTACAAAGTCAGGAAGATTTTCACCAAGATGATGAGAAAAATGATGTTGGTAGGCCCTGGAAAATTGGAAGCCATAATAAGATAAAAGGTGAGAAATGTATGAATGAAGCTTCCTCGGGAAACAGAAAAAAAAGGCAGGATTTCAGCATTTCTTTCCAAAGTATTGAATATCAAAAAGGATTCTCAGGGCTTCAGAGATGGCTTTGTGGTAAAGACACTTACCTGCAAAGCCAAAGTACCCAGTTTCAATTCCCCAGGACCCACTTAAGCCAGGTGCACTAGGGGAGTGCATGTATCTTGAGTTTATTTGCAGTGGCTGGAGACCCTAGCATGCCATTCATCTTTCTCCCTCTTTCTCTTCCTTTTTTCTCTCTGTCTCTCAAATCAGTAAGTAAATAAAAGTAATTTTTCTTAGAAAGGTAGGGTGTGGCGAATCACACCTTTAATTCAGCACTCAGGAGGCAGAGGTAAGAGGATTTCTATGAGTTCAAGGCCAGCCTGAGACTACATCCTGAATTCCAGGTCACTCTGGGCTAGTTGAGACCATACCTCAACACACACACACACACAAACACAGAAGGATTCTCAAAGGGAATGTCTTTTACAAGGCTTTCACAAACACAAAGGAGTATAATTGTACATATAAATGATGTGAACAAAGTCAGGAGGTAAAAGAGGTCGGCATTTTGTCACCACAAGTATGAAGTATAAACTAGGGGTATAGACTATTATTTCTATATATTAAGACAAGGACTGAATCAAACATATATAGACTTATATAGAATGAATCCAGATATTTTACTCCATTACCTCCATTACATCTAAAACCTTTCTTAAGCAATTCAGATATCTCTCTTATTTCAGGAACTAAGGAGATATATGAAATTATATGAAAGAATTTACATATATATATATATATATATACTTATATTTATATATATAAATATTTAACACCCCCCCACATACAGACTGAGGCTACTATCTCTGCAGTAAACAATAACATATTTAGTAACTCATTCTAGAGGATTATAATCCAGAATACAAAAATAGTGCTGTGGTAGTAGATGGCTCAGTAGGTAAGGCACTTGCCTGTGAAGCTTAAGGACATAAGTTCAACTCCCCAGAGCCCATGTAAGTCAGATGCATAAGATGTCATATGCACACAGGTGGTTCATGCACACAAGGAGGCACACAGATTTGTATATTTAAATATTTAATATACATGCACATATATATACATATATATTTATATATATAAATATTTAATTATTATACACACACATGTGTTCTCCAAAGGACAGACATATATGTTATTTGTGATCACATGGGTACTCTCATCAATTTTAAGATTATGTTTGGAATCTCTAGTAAACAAATGCTATAGAATAATCTCTAAGAATTTCATGATGGCATCTGTCTTAAACAGATGATTAGCAAATTTTTGAGGGTATATTGTTATTTTTTGCTAATGAGTGCAGAGGAGTCTGTGACGTGCCTCGCATACCACTCAGGAGTATAAAAGGATGTGAAACCGCTTAGGAGACTCAGACTCCAGAACCTACTCATCCCCATCAAGTCCACCTTCCATTCCTGACACCATGTGCTACTACGGCAACTACTATGGAGGCCTGGGCTACGGCTTTGGAGGCCTGGGCTACGGCTGTGGCTGTGGCTATGGCTCTGGATTCGGTGGATATGGATACAGCTGCTACCGTCCATGCTGCTATGGAAGATACTGGTCTTCTGGCTACTACTGAGTAATTAGAATTATTGCTCATTTGGGGTATTTTTTAAAAAAATACCAGGGTTGGGCTGGAGAGATGGCTTGAGCGGTTAAGCGCTTGCCTGTGAAGCCTAAGGACCCCGGTTCAAGGCTCGGTTCCCCAGGTCCCACGTTAGCCAGATGCACAAGGGGGCGCACGCGTCTGGAGTTCGTTTGCAGAGGCTGGAAGCCCTGGCGCGCCCATTCTCTCTCTCTCCCTCTATCTGTCTTTCTCTCTCTGTCTGCCACTCTCAAATAAATAAATAAAAAATTAAAAATAAATACCAGGGTGTATATTGTATAATGGTGTTATTGTCATCTGCCTAGATTTAACCAGCTGTAATAATTTTTCATCATGGATCATATTTAACTGAACTGATTGGTGGACCTTACAATCAATTAGAATAGCAATCCTCTGTGATTTTGTTACTTCTGTGTATTTATTTATCATAACACAAAAAACTTTGTCACATGGGAAAAAGCAAAATTTTTTTCAATAAAGCTAAATCTTTTACACTAAGTATGTTTATATGTATTCAATTCTCTCCATTGTTTTCATGTGTTTTTTGAGACATTCTGTGTGTGTGTATGTCTGCGTGCCTGTGTGTGAGAGAAAAATGGAGGGAGAGAGGTAGGAGAAAGTAATACACACACACACACACACACACACACACACACACACACAGACTGAGGCTACTATCTCTGCAGTAAACAATAACATATTTAGTAACTCATTCTAGAGGATTATAATCCAGAATACAAAAATAGTGCTGTGGTAGTAGATGCCTCAGTAGGTAAGGCACTTGCCTGTGAAGCTTTAGGACATAAGTTCAACTCCCCAGAGCTCATGTAAGACAGATGCATAAGATGTCATATGCACACAGGTGGTTCATGCACACAAGGAGGCACACATATTTGGAGTTCCTTTACAGCGGCTAAGGCCTTAGTGCACCAATTATCTCTCT
Organism: Jaculus jaculus; assembly: GCF_020740685.1. NCBI lineage: Eukaryota > Metazoa > Chordata > Mammalia > Rodentia > Dipodidae > Jaculus > Jaculus jaculus. The sequence continues at coordinate 154,714,113 of NC_059106.1, read as the reverse complement.
TTACCTCATCCTCTGTCATGAATTTAAAACTTAAAAAACAAAAATAAGTATATGTAAATGCACATATTTCAGAATATATAATGGCTTAGAAAATATACGAACTTAAAAGGCCATTTCCCTGGACCTATATAATGTGCTTTCAGCATAGCTCTCTTATTCTCCACAAACCTCGTCCTTCTTATTTCCCTCCCCTTTCATTGGTCACAATTAGGTTTCCAAATATTTTTTCTCTGTTTTCATCCTGTCAGTCCATAAATGATATTATATATCTATAAATACAAGACCAACAGATGGCAATGACAATGAAGAAAAAGCCATAATTTCTCTTCTAATCCATGTTATAAAGTGTACATCACAATTGTGTGAGCACATTACATTTAAAAGTGTTATTTCATTAATCTTATTGAAGTTTTAATTTATTCTTTGTCATGACTCAATATTTTCCTGATATCAAAGCTAACAAGCTTGATGCACAGAAAGTATATAATGAGTTTTGAAAATGGTAAAAAAATAACATGGGATCAAAGGCTTAGAAAAACATATCACCAAGAGTGGAAAGAAGAACTTGCTAGGAAAACCATAGGTAGTTGGTGCATGTGAATATGTATCTTGAGGATTATGATGTCATGAGTTAAATAAGAAACCAAGTTCACACTAATACAAAGTCAAAAATAAACAACTAGGGCTGGAGGGATGGCTTTGCTGTTAAGGCATTTGCCTGCAAAGCCAAAGGACCCATGTTCGATTGCCCAAGACTCATGTTAGCTAGATGCGCAAGAAGGCACATGCATCTGGAGTTTGTCTGTAGTGGCTGGAAGTCCTGGAGCACCCATTCTCTCTCTCTCTTCCCCTCTTTCTCTGTCATATAATAAATAAAAATAAAACATTAACAAATAATAAACAATTAAATGGCTAGAGCTGAATGCATAATTTCCTATCTTGTATAAGGCAAAGTAAAAATGTGTAAGGATCAATCATTAAATATGGTATCATTCTATTAAATTAAATGGATTCTAGAGCAATATAAATAATTGATAAAAATTATTAACATAGTCTCTAAAAATGCCTTCATAATTTTGGAATAGATTGAATCCATAAAATACCTACTGAACGTTAAATGGCTGAAGCTAATATTATCAGTGTTAGGGGGACAATAATATCATTTGTTTCATGATATTATATACTAATAACACATTCATCATGAATATGCCAAAACTCATTGACCAAATATACTCTTAAAGAACAACAGACAAAACCATTTGGGGACATTTTATAAATAAGCTCTGAAGAACTCTCCAAGTCATACAAATTACAGAAAGGTTGGGGAACTGCATACATTTTCTTTTTCTTATTATGTGTGTAACAAGTCAAAACCAGCTCATTTCTTCTTTGCTTTCTTCTCTCATCAAAGCTATCCATTGGGACAGGGCTTTGACTCAGTAGGAGAGAAGCCTTGCTGTGAAAACGGGAGGATCTCGAATTGCTAAAACCAGGTTAAGAAAGCCATCTATCCCTGTGTATGCCTGTTAACTCACTGCTGAGAGAGATGGAGACAGGAGGATTGCTAAGGGTCACACAGCAAGCAACAGGTTAGGGAAATACTTTGTTTCAAGGAAATAATGCCAAAGTGTAATGGAGGAGTACACACAATATTGAAGTCTGGCTGTTGCACATGTGTGCATGGGAGCCATGCAGCTATGTATACATATGCTGCACACACACACACACACACACACACACACACACACAACTTTTTTATTCATATGTTGACTTGGATGCTAATGAGCATAGGTAACTTCACCCTTGTATATCTGATTTCGTGATTCAGCATTCTCCATACTTATTTATACTGTCGAACTCCCATTGGCTTTTCTTCATATGAAATTTTTGTTGGTGTTTATTCATCTCATGCAGTGGTGGGTTTTGATAAAGAAAAATTTGCACAAAATAGCTTGTCCATGCCACAAATTCAACACCTTCAAGCATATACCTGCAATAAGATCCCAATGTCTGCACTTTATTAAAACCAAACAAGGAGTGTTTGACTTCACTTTCTATTTAAGTTAAACTTAATACCCATATTCAACTTTCATGATAATGTATCTTACTTCATCTAATTGAGTAACTTTATAATTTAATATAATTTACTGAAATTTGTTATCCTCACAGTATTTATACGTATTAGCATTTACCTAAAATATTTCATTTATCTTCTCAACATTTCTACCTCTTTTAACTGAGAGGGATATAGCTTTGATGGGTGATCTCACTATAATCATCTTTAGCTCACAGAGCTCACGGAAGTGCAAGGTAGGCAACAATGGTATGTCGTCACACAGGAGGTGTACCTTCCACACCAGGGCCTCCTTGTTCTCCCAGAGGTGATACAGACACAATCAGAGCATGAGGATGGTCATGGGCTCCAACATGCAGCTGCCATGGGAAATCTGTGCCCTGGACACCGTATCCTCAACGGCTAGAACCTAGCACCAGTGCCCGGGGTGGGGGCAAACGGTCCACTGCTGCCAGGACAGATTGAGTGGCTTAACTGCCCTCCTGGCTCAGGCTGTGAAGTGCTATGGTCTTGGGAGTTGTGGAAGTGGAGGAACGGGCACCTGCTTCAGAATTGGCTTGAAGACAGAGCAGGCTTTTCCTTTCCTTCTCCAGATGAGAAAATAGAAGAAAGCAATGAGAAGATGGGGGGAACTGGATCCATCATTAGCATAAGGGGAGGGAAGAGAGAAGTGGGCTACCCTATAAACACCCTCATTGCCAAGCCTGCTTAGATGCGTTTTCAGATCAAGGAAACTCCCAATTCACATGCTCTGAGAATCTCTTGCTTATAATACAATGTTACCTTTTCTTTCGCCAAGTCTCTGAGTTTGTCTGTCTTTGAGTGTCCAATTTTTTGCTCATAAGGAACGAACCCAAACCCCTAGACTGCTAGACAGTACCAGACCAGCCCCCCCACTGGCCATCATAACCTCCAGAAACTTGAGATTGGCTATATTGCTCATCTGCTCTGTCATGGTTTCATGTAACAATATGTAGAGCAGGGAACTTTAAAGAAGTTTTGCTAGGAAAGAAATGTTAGATGAAACTTTATCTCTGGGGAGACAAACAGACATGTCTATTTTGCCCAAATAGGGGGCAAACAGCAGCCCAGAGCACAATTGCACCAGCATCCCATTCTGGTGAATTAATGAATTCATTGGGGTCACTTACAGAACAGCCTGAGGGGCGGTTTCTGAAGCCCTACCTCAACAACTTGCAGGCAGCACAGCTGGGTGGGAGAGTCCCTTCACCAGCCACTCGCCTTTCCAGCCTCTCTGCCCCATGGAGTCTTGTGACCTTTAGGTTTTCAGCTTTCGAGCCTTGGTTACCTGCGAGCCTCCTTCTGGGAGGGAAGGTTTTAGTTCAATGTCTAGTAGGGAAGGAATTGCTACACAGCACTCCATGTCATCTTCTGGCTCTCAAGTACTTTCTTCCTACGCCTTGGAGAGGGTGGTGTGGATGCCCATCTATAGCTACACAGTGGGTCACTATGCAACAGCAATATTCACTTAACCTCAAGAGTTTGACAACTGAGCATATGTAGAATATATCCCAGGGGTTCAAAGAGTTTTGATCTCATGAAGGTCTCCTTGACATTGATCTAATTGGCATTTTGTTTCCTAATTCATAGAGGAGGCAGGATAGCTTCGTTATCTCATCGTTTCTTTTATCCAAATTAACTGCCTCGTCAGAGAGGAGCTCAGCTTCTTCTTTCCCCTATTCGCTTCCTCCTTTACACAATCCAATTCCTTCTGCTCAGCCAACTTGACCTCAGATGCATATCTTATTACCCGTAAAATGGCCAAGTCACCTTCCCAGCAGGTTGCTGACACTCTTGTCCCTAATATGCCACACTCAAGCACTTCAGTATTTGCTTTAGACTTTTAGCCATTTTCACAATACTCACACTCCCAAGGCAGACACAGCTAGTCAATCAAGTAAGCATACCCATACTACTTTGAGGAAGGCAATCACCCATTGAATGCACACAGACACTCTTCTTGTTGATGACTCAGCCTTACTGTTGATCTTATGAAACCACCATGACCCCAAAAAGGCAAACCATCATGCACTACATGTGGAAGGACAGCTTTCCCTCCAGATTTCCCTGTAGATGATCCTCTTCGAGCATCGCTGACATGCATTGGTACTCATAAGTAGGACCACACAGTTGCTCTTCCCAAACTCATCTTTGGTTCTGCCATGTTCCTGTTTAGGAGCCAAGTTGTTGCATTAAAAAGGGGGAATGTGGGCTGGAGAGATGGCTTAGCGGTTAAGCGCTTGCCTGTGAAGTCTAAGGACCCCGGTTCCAGGCTCTATTCCTCAGGACCCACGTTAGCCAGATGCACAAGGGGGCGCACGCGTCTGGAGTTCATTTGCAGTGGCTGGAGGCCCTGGTGCACCCATTCTCTCTATCTCTGCCTCTTTCTTTCTGTCTGTCACTATAAAATAAATAAAGTAAGAACAACAAATTTTTTTAAAAAAGGTGGAATGTGAACCCATATATTCATAGCAGATAGGACACACACATCAGACCATAGAACCATGGCATCAAAACCAATTCTGATGAAAAAGTAAGTTTTTTGGGGGTCCTTACATGTTAGGGGTTACTGAGGACTCAAAGTGAGCTGCATTACTGAAAATCCCACAACTGCATAAGTGATGGTTCTCTTAGGCAGCATTTCTGGAGCACACTCCACAATTTGCAGGCAGCTTGGCTGTTCAGAATATCTCTGTCCCTAGGAGTTGTTAATTGATTGTCTGAACTTGGGAGGGAGGATCTTGTGACCTTTAAGCTGCAGCTTCCCCTCACAGTTGTTTGCCTCATGAGTTCCCTTCTGAGAGAATGTTTCAATTCAAAGGAAATTGTCACATAAAGGACTGAATAAAAAAGCTAACCAGGTAGTCAAATCCTGGGCTTTCTCCACTCTAGTTCTGTACAGGCAAACAGATGCCTCATGCTAAACCCAGTGTACCTAGAGAAGGTTCATACACTTGGAGACCTAAAGTCATAGTAAGACATGGATGAATTTATCACTTAAATTTCCATATTTCATAATGTGTACCCTTTTCTGATTGGGGAGATGATAGATATCCCTGAAAATTTATGAATCACTGTTATTTTCTATATGGCCCTGATTATAGGTCTATAAAATGGATAATACTTTTCAGAATTTACTCGCATTAATTTTTAGACCCAAGAAACATAATAATCTACATAAACACCAATTGTATATTTAAAAAAGTGAAGAATGTAATTTGAGATATGATGAAGAAATATTTGCAAACTAGAGTGAAGAAATCTAAGTGAGAGAAAGATGCATTCAGAGGTACTCAGGAGGTCACTGGGGATACCAGTTTGCAAAGCCAGGACAGTTTTCACCAAGTATATGAGAAAAATGATGCTTGGTAAGTGCTGGAAAATTGGAAGCAATAATAAGTCAAAAAGAAAGAAATATATGGATGAAACTTCCTCATAAAACAGAAAAGGAACAGAATTTCAACACTTCTTTCTAGGAAATTGAGCATTAAAAAGGATTCTCAGGACTGGAGAGATGGCTTAATGGGTAAGGCATTTCAAAGGACCTCCAAAGCCAAAGCACATAGGCTTGATTCCCTAGGACCCACTTAAGCCAGAAATGCAAGAAAGTACATGCCTTTGGAGTTCCTTTGCAGTGGCTGGCATCCCTGATGCACCTACTCAGGTCTCTCTCTCTCTCTCCCTCTTAAATAAATAAATATAAATAAAAAAAAATTTTAAAGGCTTGGAGTAGTGCCACATGCCTTTATTCCCAGCACTAGGGTAGTAGTGTGATAGAAAAGAACTGATTCACTGAGTTACTATAAGAGCTAATTGCTGAGGAACTAAAATTTATCTTTGTCAGCAGATGGAAAACTCTTCCAAAATGAATTATCCAGGAAGAAACCAAAGGGATGATAAGAAGGAAAAACAGTTGAGGCTAAAACAAAGTAAAGGGGAGTTCATTGTTAGGTTGGCTTGACTATAGAAATGACTGATATGCAAATTGCCACATCTTGTTTGTTCACTTTACCCTCCCCTTGGCTATGAAAACTACAAGCTGGAAATATAATCTAAGCTCAGGGCCAAAACGTTTTTGGAGGGCTACCTCTAGGTTTTCTGCCCCTGCTTAATAAACCCCTCCACTTTCATGCACATTGGCTTTGGAGTGATATTTCTAGAGAATTTCTATAACAGTAGAAGTAAGAGGATCTCTGTGATTTCCAGTGAGGCCAACTTGAGACTACATAGTGAATTCCAGGTCACCTGGGCTAGAGTTGAGACCCTGCCTAAAAAAAAAAAATTCTCAAACTCTGATGTTTAACCTTAATATGCACACTCATCAAATATTGCCCAAAGGAAATTGCTTATAGAAAGTTTTCACAAACACAGAGGAATATAATTATTTGGAATACGTTGCAATAAAAGTGAGGGTAAAAAAAGAAGTGAGCATTTCCAGTATTTCGTCACTCTGAGCAAGAAATATAAACTAGGTATACAGATGGAGGAAAGGGCTGAAGCAAACTGATTTAGAATTATCCACAATTAATCCAGATATTTTACTCCAGTAGACCTCATTCTTTCTTAAACAATTCAGACAACTCTTATTTCAGGAACTAAAAAAACACAGGAAGTCATATGCAAGAAGTTTTAAATATGTTAATTATAAATAATAAATAGTAAACATATCTCCATTTCAAGGAAATACATATTTGCTATTTGTGATCATATGGGGACTCTCATCAATTTTAAGAATACGTTTGGAATCTCTGTGTAAACAAAGGCAAGAAAATCTCTGGGTGTCTCTTGATTTCAGTGTTAGGTACTGCACGTGACGTGACAATCTGGATTTGGACAGATTATTACCGACAGATGACTAACACATTTTTGAGGGTGTATTTCTGCTTATTTTAATGCTAATGAGTGCAGAGAAGGAGTCTGAGGCATGTCTCACATACCACTCAGGGGTATAAAAGGTTCTGCAACTTCTTAGGAGACTCAGACTACAGAAGCTACTCCTCCCTCTCAACTCCACCTTCCATTCCCGACACCATGTGCTACTACGGCAACTACTATGGAGGCCTGGGCTACGGCTTTGGAGGCCTGGGCTACGGCTATGGTGGCCTGGGCTATGGCTGTGGCTGTGGCTATGGCTCTGGATTCGGTAGATATGGATACAGCTGCTACCGTCCATGCTGCTATGGAAGATACTGGTCTTCTGGCTACTACTGAGAAATTAGAATTACTGCTCATTGGGGAAATTTCCTTAAAAAGCACCAGGGTATAAATTGGATAATGGTGTTATTGGCATCTGCCTAAATCCAGATTTAATTATTTACATCATGCAACACACCTGACGGAACTGATTGGCGTAATCAATTAGAATGTCACTTCCCTGCAATTTTGTTACTTTTATGTATTTGCTTACCATAACATACATATTTTTTTACATGGGAAAATCACAATTTTCTTCTTAAATAAAGCTAACTCCTTCACACTAAGTACTGTTTATATGTGTTCATTTCTCTCCATTGTTTTTGTGTGGTCTTTGCTGTGTTTGTGTCTGTGTGTGTGTGAGTGAGGGAATGAGGGAGAGGGGTGGGAGAACTTCACCTACATACATATACATATGCATATGTAGACTGAGAGTACTGTCTCTGTAGCAATTTTAGTAAGTGATGTGGCAAAGCCATATTATTCATGTGTTCTGTCATGATTTCATATAACAGCATCTAGAACAGGGTCCTTTAATTAAATTTTGCTTAGCAAGTGATATGAGATGAAACTTCATCTCTGCGGAGACACCTAGATAGGTTTGTGGACCTCCAAACAACAGACCAGAGAATAATTGAACCTAAATCCAATACTGGTGAATCAAATAGTTCTCTGGAGTTACTTAAAGAATAGGGTGAGGGTTTTTTTTTTTTTAATTTCATATTTGAGGCTCACTGAAGCAACTTGCAGGTAGCTCAGGTGGTTGGGGATACCCTTTGCTTTTCTCTTTCACTATCCTTGCAAGTAGTTGTTACTGGCTCTATACATTAGAGAGTCTTGTGACTTTTCATGTTTCTGCTTTCTAGCCTTTTTGTTTAACTGTAAGCTTCCCTCTGGGAGGGAAGGTTTTAATTCAGTGTTTAAATATGGAAGATATTTGCTGCACAACACCCCACCCCTTCTTTTGGCTCTTACATTCTCTCTTTTTTTTTCTGCTATGTTCCAAGGACTTGAATTGGGTGACTTGGATAGTAACAGTCAGTTAGACTCGTGAGTTTGACCAGTTAAATCTGTGTGGTACAGATCCTATGGATTCTAAGTATTTGGATGTCATGAATGGCTCTTGGACACTCATCTAAGTTGTGTTTTGTTTCCTTTATAGTCTTCTAGTTGCAAGAGCTGGAAAGGCAGCATATTTTTCTCGTCTTCTCTTTCATACAATTATCTGCCCAATCAGAGAGAAAATCTGCATCTTCCTTCCCTTTTAAAATGCTACTTTACACAGTCAAATTCCTTATGAACAGCCATCTTACCTTGAGATGGAAATCTTATCACTCGTAACAGTGGCCAAGCCACATTACCAGCAGTTTGCTGACACTTTCATCCCTTATAGGCCATACTTGTGGATTTAAATAATTTGAATTAGACTTTCAGCCATTTTCACAATACTCACACTCACAAAGTAGACATGACTAGCCAATCTAGTAATCCACCCCATACTACTTTGAGGAATACAATCACCCAGTGAATCTACCTTCATGCATTATTCTTGTGGATGGCTCAGCCTCAGCCTTGGGTCTTGTGAAACAACCACCATATCAAGAAGGCAAACCATCATGTACTACACGTGGAAGCACAGCTTTGCCCAGATTTCCCTGCAGATGATCTACTTCCAGCACTGCTTGCATACATCAGAGCTCATAACTAGGACCACGGGATTGCTCCTCCCTAACTCATATTTCTTTCTGTCATGTCCCTGTTTGGGAGCCAAGTGTTGCATAAAATGGAGCAATGTGAACACATACGTTCATACCAGATAGGACACATACACCAGACCACAGAGCAAAGGCATCAAACCCAATTCTGAATAACAAGTGAGTGTATTGGGGTTATGTACAGAACACTGGTTAGGGGAGACTTGCAGGAGCATGGATGACAAAGTCAGCAGCATCACTGAAATCTGACAACTGTATATGAGATGACTCCTATGCAGCATTTCCAGAGCACAATACACAACTTGAAGGCAGCATGGCTGTTCAGAATCTCCCTCTCCTCAGGCATTATTTACTGCTTGTCTAAACTTGGGAGTGGGGAATCTTAAGACCTTTATAATAAGTTATTTATACAATATATACACTCATGTTGGTACCATCATTAGCCTCCTCCCTGCCCTCCCTCACCTTCTGCTGAGATCCTCCTCTTTGGGGGGTATGGGTTGTGCATTGTGGGGTTATCCATCAGACTATGGGTAAGAGGCAATGTCTCTGTGCATAATGAATGACTCGACTTGTGGATCTAACATTCTTTCCATCTGCTTTTCTAAAAATTTCCCTGATCCATGTTGGGTTCATATTAGGTCTGCTTCAGTGATGAGGACTTAGGAGCCTCTTTGTCTCTGGATATCTGGTTTTGTAGGATTTGAGTATTCTCTGTGACTATCTCCTTCACCCTTGTGCTGGTAGCAGGTTCACCAAGGAAGCATTTTCCCAAATACACTTAGTTAGAGCCGGGGCCCTTTTGGTGTGTGATGGGATGGTTCTTTCCTTAGATGTGCCCATAGGAAAAGGAGAAGCAAATTCTTCAGTGGTGAGTGAAGTTAGCACCAAATAAATGGGATAACTTTTTTTTTTTAGAGAGAGAATTTAATAGGTGTAGGCCCTCTTGTAGCCCACAATTAGTGGGAGCTTGATAATGGAGTGTGGGCTCATTTTTTGATATGGTTCTGTCTTGATTCCCAGGTCCAGCTGTGGGTTTTGTTCCACTGAGCAGATCTGTTAGCCATATCAAGAGCAGCTGGTTTCCCACCATGGCTCTGTGCCACTATTGCACTTGGGTGGGCATCACATTAGCTTGTTTGCTGCTGAGTTGCTTAAACCACTACTTGCTTGGAAAGATTTTGGACATTTTCCTCCAATCAATCATGCAGCACCTTCTGGCACTAGATGAGCTGACTCCTTTTAATGTTTCAATGCATAAAAAAAATTGCTACACAAGTGACTACGTGAAAAAGTGAACCAGGAAATAAGATCCTGGGCCTTCTACTCTAGTTCTGTACAGGCAAACAGACACCTAGTGCTAAACTCAGAGTATCCTGAGATTGTTCATACACTTGGAGATCTAAAATCATATTGAGAAGTGGATAAATTTGTCATTTAAATCTCTCTGACTCATCATGATGCATACCCCTTAAAATACATGAAACCCTGTATTATTTTCTATATGGCCCTGGCTATAGGTTTATTCTTCTCTTTGATTTATGGATGTTTCAGAATTAACTCAAATCACTAAATGTAATAATCTACCTAAACATCAATTATTTACTAAGAGAAAAAGTAAGGAAGGATTTCTGCCTGAATACTGCAGCTTGCTACTGAGCCAGCATCATGGACAAAGCCCATCAAGCTTGCCCAGGTTACCAATGTTCTGGGCAGGGCCAGCTAGCAGGGACTGTGTACACAGGTGGGTGTGGAATTCATGGATGACACAGCCACACATCAGCATCAGCAATGTGAAAGGCCCTGTGCGTGAAGGGGACGTGCTCACCCTTTTGGAGTCACAGAGAGAGGCCCAGAGATTTTGCTGAATTTGGTGTGTCCTGGATCCACCAATTGCCTCTCAAGATACCCTGCAATGATAAATACAGGGTTTGCATTGCTAAAAAAAAAAAAAAGTAAGGAAGGTAATTTGAGATAGGAGTAAGATGCATTTAGAGGTAGTCAGAAGGTCACTAGTGATACCAGAATTTGCAAAGTCAGTACAATTTTTGTAGATGCAGGAAAACTGGAAGCTATAATAAGAAAAGATATGACTGAAGCTTCCTCATAAAACAAACAACGGGATTTTTATATTTCTTTCTAATGTATTGAACATCAAAAAGGATTCTCAGGGCTGGAGTTATGGCTTAATGGTTAAAGTACCTTAAATGAACCTGCAAAGCCAAGGGATCTAGATTTGATTTCCCAAGACCCACTTAAGCCGGTTACACAAGGTGGTGCATACATATGTAGTCCCCTTGTGGTGGTTGGAGGCTCTTCCATACACAGTCATGCCCCTCTCTCTTTTAAATAAATAAATAAATATTGATAAAATGCCTTTAAAAAGGCCAGACATGGTGGTGCATGCCTTAAACCCCAGCACTAGGGTGGTAACAGTAAAAGGATAGCTGTGATTTTGAGGGAGGCCACCTTGAGACTACTTGGTGAATTCCAGATCAGCCAGGGCTTGAATAGACTGTTATCTAAAAACAAAAATAAAAAGGAGTCAGATGTGGTGGCTCATACCTATAATCCCAGCACTGGGAGGAAGAGGTAGGACAATCCCTGTGAGTTCAAGGTCACCCTGAGTTTTCATAGTGAATTTCAGGGCAGCCTTGGCTAGAATGAGACCCTATCTCAAACAAACAAACAAACAAACAAACAAATAAATAAATATGAAAAAAACAAGGATTCTCAAACTATGACATTTAACCTTATTATGCATGCTCATCATTGTTTGCTCCTAAGGAACTTGCTTTTAGAAAGCCTTCACAAACAACAAGGAATATCATTATATGCATATATGATGTAAAATAGTGAGGGTGGTGACAGAGGTCAGCATTTCATCACTGTAAAAAAGAAGTGTAAACTAGGAATATAGACTATTACTACTGTAGATTGAGGAAAGTCCTGAATCAAACATATTAAAACTAATACAATATTAATCCAGATATTTTACTCCTATACTTCTAAAATTTAATTTTTGTATTTTTAAAAAACAGATTTTAATTTCAAATTTATAACAGTCATATTTTAACATACTATTTAATGTGTTTGTCTATATGTTTGTCTTGTGCACATTATTACACTGAAAATTTCAATTTTGCAGTACAAAACTTGACATCTATTTACTGATCTAGAGTAGAACATGCTGAAGTGATGGCAATTGAAGAAAGAAAAACAATATAACCATTTTCTTCCACACTAGCATCATTACCAGATACCTAAGGACTCTGCAGAAATGGGGAAATGTATGTTTTTTAGTACAATAAAAGCATAAACACTGATTGAATCTTTTAACATCAGAAATCCTGAAAAATCATAATTCATCACCTATATTAACAAGTAACTAGGATTAACATGAATACAATCGCAGTATTCGTTCACAGTGAATCCTTTGTGATCTTTTACTTTCATTATTTTGTTTTATTTAGAATATGGTGTTAGACTTAAATCTTTTTTATATATTTTTTTATGTACACAGTGTGTATACAGCTATGCTGGTACCATGGCTAGCCTCCTCCCTGTTCTCCCCTCCAAAGGGACCCTCCTCTTTTGAGAATGTGAGTCGTGCACTGTGGGGTTAGGTATCAGTTATGGGGAGGAGGCAATGTCTGTCCAACATGTGGCTGTAACAATCTTTCTGACCCCTCTTCCCCAAATTTCCCTGAGCCACATTGGGCTTGTTTTAGATCTATTTCAGTGATGAGGACTTGGAAGTCTTTGTATCACTAAATATCTGGTTTGGTAGGAGTTGGGTATTCTCTGTGTCTATCTCCTTCACCCTTGTGCTAGTACCAGGTTCACCAAGAAACCAGCACTCTTGTTCATTTCCCAAAACCTTTCTTAAGCAATTCAGACAACTCTCTGGTTTCAGAAACCAGAAACTAAGGAGATGCAGGAAGTTATATGAAAAAGGTTTCATATATCTAAATTACACACACACACACACACACACACACACACACACAAATGTATATATATACACACACACAAACACATCTCCAACCTAAGGAAATACACACACACTATTTATGATCAAATGGGATTCTCATCTATTTTAAGATTATATTTAGAATCCCTAGTAAACAAAATCTACAAAACAATCTATGGGTGTCTCATGATGTCACTTTTAGGCACATGAAGTGACAATCTTGATTTGAACTGCTGATTGTGGACAGATGACTAACACGTTATTGAGGGTGTATTTCTGTTTATTTTAATGCTAATGAATGCAGACAAGGAATCTGTGGTGTGTCGCACATACCACTCAGGGGTATAAAAGGATCTAAAACTGCTTAGGAAACTCAGACTCCAGAACCTATTCATCCCCCTCAAGTCCATCTTCCATTCCCGACACCATGTGCTACTACAGCAACTACTACGGAAGCCTGGGCTACGGCTTTGGTGGCCTGGGCTATGGCTGTGGCTGTGGCTATGGCTCTGGATTCGGTGGATATGGATACGGGTGCTACCGTCCATGCTGCTATGGAAGATACTGGTCTTCTTGCTACTACTGAGAAGTTAGAATTACTGCTCGCTGGGGATATTTCTTTAAAAAGCACCAGGGTATAAATTGGATAATGGTGCTTTTGTCACCTGCCTAAATTTAACCAGATTTAATCATTTACATCATGGAACACACCTGACTAGACTGATTGGTACAATCAATTAGAATGCCACTTCCCTGCTATTTTTTATACTTTAATGTGTTTGTTTGCCATATATATATATATATATATATATATATATATATATATATATATTTTTTTTTTTTTGCTTGAGAGAATCACAATTTTCTTCTTAAATAAAGCTAACTCTTTCACACTAAGCACTGTTTATATGTGTTCATTTCTCTCCATTGTTTTTGTGTGTTCTTCCCTATGTTTGTGTCTGCATGTGTGAGTGAGAGAATGAGGGAGAGAGGTGGGAGAACGTCACATACATACATGTATACATACATACGGAGACTGAGAGTACTATCTCTGCAGTTATTTTAGTAAGTGATGTGGCAAAGCCATATTGCTCATTGGTTCTGTAATGATTTCAAATAATGCATCTAGAACAGATTCCTTTAGTTAAATTTTTCTTACTAAGTGATGTGGGATGAAGCTTTATCTCAGGGGAGACATCCAGGCAAGTCTGTTCACCTCCAAACAAGAGGTCAGAGAACACTGAACCCAAACCCAATTCTGGTGAATCAAAGAATTGTTTGGAGTTAGAAATGAATTGAGGGAGGGGATTTTTAAAACTACATCTCTGGGGCTCACTGCAACAACTTTCAGGTAGTTCAGGTGGATGGAGTGTCCCTACCCCAACCACTTGTAGTTAAAGGGTTAATGGGCTTTGTTCATGAAAGACTGATGGGCTTTCTTTAACTCAGAAAGCTCAGAGAAATTGAAACAACTGGAGATATTCTACCCTGCAGAAAACCACTGAGGCAGCTCCTATGATTGTTTGTGGAAGATCCAACACACCAAGTATTGTTACTCAGTTATTGTCTACCCCACCAGAGTGCTCCTGACTCCTGTCCTCTCCTCAAATAGAGCCCTTGTGAGCTGAGCCCCTTCCTCTGGTGGGTGCTTCAATCTCCACCCAGTGGGAAATTTGGAGCCTCTCCATGTCCTTCAATAAACAGCCTCTGTCTGTTGAGATCAAGTCCAGTGTGTTTTTCGTTTCTCTTTCACTATCCCTTTAAGTAGCTGTTACTGGTTGTGCCCTTTCATGTTTCAGTGTTCCAGCCTTGCTTAACTGTAAGCCTCCCTCGCGGAGGGAAGGTTTTTAATTCAATGTCTAAATGTGGAAGGAATTGCTACACAATACTCCACCCCTTCTTTTGGCTCTTAACATCTTTCTGCCGTCTCTTCTGCTATGTTCCCAAGGCCTCGGAGTGGGAGAGTTGGATGTGCCTCTATAGCTACACACTGGGCCATATTCCATAGTAACAGTCACTTAGTCTCATGAGTGTGAGTCTCTTCAGTACACATCCTATGGATTCTAGAGTTTTGGATCTCATGAAAGGCTCTTGGACACTCATCTAAGTTGCATTTTGCTTGCTTTAGAGTCTCCTAGTTGTAAGAGCTGGCAAGATAGCATATTTATCTCATCTTCTATTTCACACGATTTACCTGCCAAATCAGATAGAAACTCAACATCTTTCCTGTGCTTTTCAATTGCTCCTTTACACAAATTCCTTATGAGAAGACATCTTGCCCTTACAAATAACAATGGCCAAGCCACCTTACCAGCAGTTTGCTGACACGCTTGTCCCTCATATGCCACACTTAGGGACTTCAATATTTGCTTCAGCCTTTCAGCCATTTTCACAATACACTGACAAGGCAGACATAATTAGTCAATCAAGTAAGCCACACCATACTGCTTTGAGGAAGGCAGTCACCCAGTGAATGCACATAGACACCCTTCTTATTGATGGCTCAGCCTTAGTCTTGGCTTTTATGAAACCACCATGTCCTGAGAAGGTAAACCATCTTGCACTACATGTGGAACGACAGCTATGCCCAGATTTCCATGCAGATGATCCTCTTCTAGAGTTGCTTACGTGCATCGGTGCTCATAACTTAACTAGTACCACGGGATTGCTCCTCCCTAACTAATCTTTGTTTCTGCCTTGTCCCTGTTTGAGAGTCAAATGTTGCATAAAAAGGGGGAATGTGAACAGATATATTCATACCAGATAGGACATGAACATCATACCGAAGGACCATGGCATCAAAATCAATTCTGAAGTAAAAGTAAGTTTGTTGAAGTTCCTTACAGGTTAGGCATTACTTGCTGGAGCACTGATAACTCAAAGTGAGCTGCATCACTGAAAATCTGACCACTGTATATGTGATGACTCCCATTGGCAGCATTTCCGGAGCACACTACACGACTCGAAAGAAGCTTGGCTGTTCAGAATATCTCTGTCCCTAGGAGTTGTAGATTGATTGTCTAAACTTGGGGGGGCGGGGATCTTGTGATCTTTTAAGCTGCAGCTTCCCCTCATAGTTGTTTCCCTCCTGAGTTTCCTTCTGAGAAAATGTTTCAATTAAAAGAAAATTGCTACCATGTGACTGAGTGAAAAAGTGAACCAGGTAATGAGATCCTGGGCCTTCTCCACTCTAGTTTTGTACAGTCAAACAACATAGTGCTGAACCCCGAGTACCTGGAGAATGCTCATACATGAATAGTTCTAAAGCCATATTGAGACTTGGGTGAATTTGTCCCTGAAATTTCCCTGTTTTATAATGTATACTCTTTTTCTGATTGGGAAGATGATAGATATCCCTGAAAATTTATGAAAGTCTGTGCCATTTTGTATATGTCCCTGACCATATATTTATTCTTCTGATTGGTTTATTGACACATCAATTTTTAGATGCAGTAAATATAATAATCTAAATATAAATAATCTAAATAAAAATAATAATCTAAATGCCAAATATGCATTAAGAGAAACATGTAAGGAATAGAACTTGAGATATGATGAAGAAATACTTACAAAGTGGAGAGATGATACCTAAGTCAGTAGGAGAAAAATACATGTAGAAGTGCTCAGGAGGTCACTAGAGGTACCAAAGGACCCAAAAGTCAGGAAAGATTTCTCCAATATGTTGGGAAACGTGGTGTTTGGAAATGCTGGAAAGCTGGAAGCCATAATAAGAAAATAGTAATAAAGTGAGGGCAGGTGAGATGGCTTAGCGGTTAAGGCACTTGCTGGCAAGACCTATAGACTCAGGTTCAGTTCCCCAGAACTCATGTAAGCCACATGCACATGGTGGTGCATGCATCTGGGGTTCATTTGCACTGGCTAGAGGCCCTGGTATGTTCATTACTGCCCCTCACTTTCTCTAATTAAACAAATATATTTTTTAAAACCATGAGAAAAAATATGAATGGAGACTATCATCAATCAGTCAAGGAACATGATTTAAACATTTCTTTCTGAGGTATTCATCATCAGACAGGATTCTCAATGGCTGGAGAGATGGCTTTGTACTTCAGACACTTGCCTGTAAAGCTAAAGGACCCAGGTTCAATTCCCTAAGACTCATGTAAGCCAGATGAACAAGGTGGTATATGCATCTGGAGTTTGTCTACAGCACCTAGAGGCACTGGTGTACTAATTCTCTTTCTCTTTATATCTGCCTCCTTTCTCTCTCTCTCTCTCTCTTTTTGTCTCTCTTTCTCTCCAATAAATAAAAATGAATAAGTACATGTTTTTATTAAAAAAGTAGGCTTACACTTTGATATTTGTCCCAAAGGAAATTGATTTTGAAAGCTTTCACAAGCACAAGGGAGTAAATTTGCCTGCATGTATGATGTAAACAAAGTGAAGGAGGTGAAAGAGGTATGCATTTGATCACTCTAAACATAAAGAGTAAACTCGAAGTGTAGACATTTATTTCTATGGATTGAGTAAAGGATTGAAACAAGCATATTTATGTTTCAGTACAATGAACGCATATATTCTACTCACTTGATTATATCTAAAATGTTTCTTAGCCAATTCAGGCAACTCTCTTGTTTCAGGAACTAAGGCATTATAGAAAGTTACATGAAAGAAATGTATATATATATATATATATATATATATATATATATATATGGAAATAATATATATATTCTCCTAAGGAAAGACACACATGTTATTTGTGATCACATGGGGACTCTCATCAATTTTATGATTACCTTTGGAATCTCTAGTAAACAAAGTTTACAAAACAATCTCTGGGAGTCTCATGATGTCAGTTTGAGGCACCTGACATGAAGTGATGATCTTGTCTTGAACAGATGATTGGCATATTTTTGAGGGTGTATTTCTTTTTTTATTTTAATGGCAATGACTGCAGAGGAGTCTGTGGTGTGTCTCACATACCACTCAGGGGTATAAAAAGATCTACAACTGTTTTGGAGTCTCAGACTACAGACCCTACTCATCCTGCTCAAGTCCACCTTCCATTCCTGACACCATGTGTTACTACGGCAACTACTACGGAGGCCTGGGCTACGGCTTTGGAAGCCTGGGCTACGGCTATGGTGGCCTGGGCTATGGCTGTGGCTGTGGCTATGGCTCTGGATTTGGTGGATATGGATACAGCTGCTACCGTCCATGCTGCTATGGAAGATATTGGTCTTCTGGCTACTACTAAGAAATTAGAATTATTACTTATTGAAAGTATTTTCTTATGGAGTTTTAGGGCATTAATAGGATTATCTTGTTATTGTTATCTGTCTAAGTGGATTTAGTTATTGATCATCATGGATCATGCCTAACTATAGTGATTGGTAGGATTAACAATTAGAAGGGCAATCCTTTGCTATTTTGTTACTTTCATTATATCTGTTTACAATAACAATGATTTTGCATATGTTAATGTTAATAATTATTATTTTCAATAAAAATAACTTAATTTCACTTTACCTGCTGTTTACCACATGTATTTATTTGTTCTCATAATTTTGTTTGTTTGTGTGCATGCGTGTGTGAGTGAGGTTGAGAGCGATAAAGGCAGAGAGAATGGAACATCTGCCTTCTTTGTGCTTATTTTGGTAAGTGATGAAGTGATTATGGCAAAGCAGACAAAGCATGAGTGTTTTTTATTTCTAGTTAGGACCTGTTAAAATAATTTTTATGTGTTGTTCCAAGAGCTACCATGATCTACATGGATATATTGCAAATTTTGCTGTAAGAAAATGAAGTTCTTCCATGGTAACTGAGAGAAGTCTTAGTACTATTCCTATCAACATCCTCTTCCTATTATAATTTTCTATGTGTCCTATGTCCTATTTTTTTTAACATTTATGCATATGTCCCTGGGCAGATTATAACTTAGTGAGAATTCACCCATACCTTCATACACTGTGTCTTCAGACTTCTCATGGCTAAAAAAAAAATCATTTTTTTTTTAATTTTGTCTTTGGTCTTAGTGATTCTTTTGAATTTATCTAATGCCACTTGTCTTCTAACAGACTCTCCATGAGTATTTATAAAATGTGATGGCTAGGGTAGGGAATATTATGTGCAGAAAGACAGTCAGTTATGTGTGTGTGTGTGTGTGTGTGTGTGTGTGTGTGTGTGTGTGTATTATATGGTATGGTGGTTTGAATCAGATGTCCCCCATAAACACATGTTCTCCCAATGCTTGGTCCCTTGCTGATGATGTTTTGGGAGGAGGAGCCTTAATAAAGGAACTGTGTTTCATGGGGCAGCTTAGGGATGTGGTAACCAACAGCTTCTGCTAGAATTTGGCTTATTCTCTTACTGCTGTTTCCAACTTTTTGTGGCAGAAGTGATGTCCAGCCTCCACTGTTCTGTCTTTCTCCAGCTTTCATGAGGCTTTTCCTCAATATTGTAAGCGAAAATCACAAGTTTTCTCCCATCAGAACCTTTTAGTTGGGTGCTTTCTCCAAGCAACACAAAGTTAACTACAACACATGATGCATAATAAGATCTCAATCCTGGTGGCCTGGATGATTATCAATGAAAATCACTCAATATGAATTATGATACCTACTTCATCAGTTTATTAATGTTGTAATTGTTTACTAAAGTACTAATAGCTATCATAATAAAACATCAACATTAGCTAATGTTCTACTTCTTCCTCTCCCTTCACTTTTTCTGTATAGGTCTTTTCTTTCCTGCCTGTCTCTCTTCCTCCCTCCTTTCTCTCTTTCTTCTTTCCTTTTTTTCTTTCTTCCTTTTTCTTCTTTTTCTTTCTCTCTCTTTTTTCCTTCCTTTCTTCTTTCCTTCCTTCCTTCCTGCCTTCTTCTCTTTCTTTCTTTTTCTTTCTCAGGCTTATTCTCAATAGGTTCCCTGAGCTGGTGATAAAGTAACCTAGCCTGGCCTTCAAAATCATCATCACTGTCTGGGGACTGATTCTCTTCCAGCCATGTCATTCCATGTTAGGTGTCAACCGCATAAGTTGTCTTCAGCAAACAGAGCGTCTAGTGCCAGAAGGTGCTACATGGACAACTGGGGGAAAATGACCAATATCTGTCCAAACAACTCATGGTCTAACCTACTTAGCAAATAACCTGATGTGATGCCCACACAAGTGCAATAGTGGCACACAGCCATGGTGGGAAACCAACTGCTCTTGATTTGGCTAACTGATCCCCTCAGTGGTAAAGGACCCATAGCTGGATCTGGGAAACAAGTCAGAACCATATCCAAACATAAGCTGGCTCTCCATTATCAAGCTACCACCAATTGTGGGCTACAAGAGGGCTTACACCTATTAAATTCTCTATAAAAAAGTAAGGGTTATCTCATTTGTCTGGTGCTAGCTTACTCTCCATTCTCCATTGGAGAATCTGCTTCTCTTTTTCAGATAGATGTAGATCCTAAGGATAGAGCCACCCCATCATACCCCAAAAGGCCCCGGCTGAAACTAAGAACAATTGGTGAAACAAGCAAGGTTGCTATTTTCTTGGTGAACTGGGTACCAGCACAAGGGTGAAGGAGATCAACACAGAGAAAAATCAACTCCTACCAAATCAGATATCCAGAAACCCAGAGGCCCCCAACAACTCATCACTAAAGCAGACCAAAAATGAACCCAACATGGCTCAGGGAAGTTTTGCGAAAGAGGGGACAGAAAGAATGTCAGAGACACGTGTTAGGTCATGATATGCAGAGACATTTATCCTACCCATAACTGTGGGCTAACTGCAGAATGCATGATCATATACCTCAACAAGGAGGGGCCTAGGGGAGGGGGTAGGTAATGGATGAGCCTAGTAATGGTACCAAATTGACGGTATTCACTGAGTACAAAAATAATTAATAAAAAAAAAAAGAAAAACAAAAATCATCATCACTTTATCTCAGTCTCTTGCATTCTACCTGTGAGTGTTGTGATTGCAGGGCCACATTAATATGCATTCTGTGTGTGGGGTCGGGGGAAGGAGGTGCTCACATATGGGGGTATAGCCACGTGCTTGCCACAGTGTATATGCTGTTTTCAGAGGACAGCCTTGGATGTTGGTCCTAGCTTTCCACCTCTTTGAGGCTGGGTCTTTTGTTCACCTCTGCATTCATCAGGTTAGTTGGTCTGTAAGGATTAGGAAGATTGTCCTGTCTCCAGAAACCACAAAGCTGCATGCATGCTCAGATTATAGACACCTGCTACAGCTTTCAGATTTATACGGATTCTGGGGATACAAATTCAGGCTAGAACATGATCTTAGCCAACTAACAAACCCAGTGATCACTACGCATTCCCAGTAGACCCACACAGGTTGTATCCATATCAGGATTTCACCTTTCACATGAATGTAGAAGACTTTCCAATAATGTTGTCAGTCCCCAGATGTAGGCTTTCAAAGTGAGGTATAAGAAATCATATTACTCTAACCTCTATTCTTGGGTGTTCAAAAGTCAACACCTTAAGGTGTTGCTAACCCAACTCTTCTAAATGGTGACTAAGAAGGCGGTGATCATTTTTTTTTTTTTTTTCTGGAGAAACATGGAGAGAATAGGGCAATGATTTCTCTTTACTGAAATGTAGGTTAAACATCTGTCTGGTATTTGCATAAATTATCCCCTCTAATGGATTAACAAATGTGTAGTTTAAGCATTAGAGGCTCCATTGCAACAAAGCAAGCTTAAAACTGCACACACAAGAAAAAGGTAAATCAGAGGGATGCTAGTGAAATTGTCCAGGATTGTACACTGTTACTGCTTGCCTACTCTTGGAGTGAAAGAAAGACAACCAGTACAAATGATAGGAAAGTGGTGCATGTGAATAGTTAGTGTTCGGATTATGATACCTTGAACTAAATAAGAGTCCTGAACACTAAATATAATGGAGCATACCTACCACTGCAGAGAAATAATATGCACTCCATTAACAACCAAAATTTCATAAATGTCTAAGCAGGAATAGGTAAATATTACCAATCTAAAAAGTTACTAATTGTTGTGCTATTCCCTAATAAAAAATAAAAACTGATTTCTACAATATTAAAAACTGATTTCTACAATATTAAAATTATATGAAACAATATTAAAATTATATGAAACAAAATAGCAGATGATAAAAATTCTAACTATGTCATATATCATTTAAAGGAATAACTTCTGTGGTGTGCAGAATGTAAAAAAAGAAAGAAATATGGCTATTGTACAAAAAATTGTTATAATCATAAAACATATTAATATTTAATTATATTTTGCCTATTCTTTGAGTTAAAAAATCATTAATGTTATGTATTGATATACATATAGATAGGTGGATAGTAAAATATTGCACTTAATTACACATTTAAGAACTTATTCTAGAAGAACAGGATCAAGAACCTAAAATCTATATACATATGCTCATTAAATGGATGTGTGGTTGGTAATTGTTACTTAGATGAATGTACAGTTCATCCTGTCATTTAGTTTTATATATAGTTATTTTAATAAACACATTAATTAAACTGTATAAAATGTTTATAAATATAAATATGTAATATGATGACTTTTTAAAAATAGTTATTTTATAATAATTTTTTTAAAATATATTTATTTATTATAGAGAGAGAGAGAGAATGGGCACATTAGGGCCTCTAGACAACATAATTGAACTCCAGACACATGTGCCACCATGCACATCTGGCTAACATGGGTTCTGGGGAATTGAAGCTGGGTCCTTAGGATTTGCAGGCAAACAACCACTAAGCAATCCCTCCAGCCCTGAAGTGATTATTTTAACTTTTATTATATAGCCTTACCAAAGGCATTTTCCAGTATGTACACTTACATTGTATGTCCCTCAAACTTCACTATCCATCCCCTTCTTGTTCCTTCTTCTTTTATTAGCACCCTTTTGTTCCCCAAGATGGTTCTATTGTACTCTCATGTCTTCAGTCTATAAATTAGTTTATGTATGTACAGTGTCTAGGTCCAAGTGACAGTAATAAAATGTAATAAAACCTATAATTCAAGTTAAAACAATAGATCAAAACTGAAAATGGAAGTCTACTAAAATGTTTAAAAGAGTTATTTGAATAATTTTCTTAAAATTAAAATTCATTGTCTTGAATCAGTATTTTCTGATATCAAAACAGGCTTCAGTCATGGAAAGTGTGATTGGGCTTAGAGCACTACAGAAAGTAAACGTAAGATCAAAGGCTGAGAAAACCGTATCACAGAAAGTGAAAGGACTGTCAGTCCGAGTTGTGGAAGTGTGGTGCATGTGAATGTTTACTGCAGGATTATGAACTAAATAATTTGCTTAGCCCTTACATATATGTCTACATCTATTATCATTCTACCTACTTATTTATACTGACTTCATTATCCATGGAGAATCTTTTTTTCAGAAAAAATAAATGAGATGATTAGGATGTTATTGGAGTTCCCTGAAGATGCAGAGATAAGAAAACATTCAGCAAGATGACAAGAAAACTGGGCTCTTGGTAGGCAATGGGAACTTGAATGGCATAGAAATTAACAGAAAAGTAGGAAAGTAGGGATGAAGCTTCATCACATCAGACAATAAACCAGATTTTAACATTTCTTTCTGAGTAATTGGACATAAAGAAGAGTTCTCAGATTCTGCAGCTGGAATCTTACTAT
The DNA here is from genome assembly GCF_020740685.1 of Jaculus jaculus. NCBI lineage: Eukaryota > Metazoa > Chordata > Mammalia > Rodentia > Dipodidae > Jaculus > Jaculus jaculus. The sequence goes on along the minus strand of NC_059106.1, from coordinate 154,690,496 downwards.
TCACATTCATCATGGCTTCAACCAATAGAAGTTGCTTTTAGAAAGGTTTCACAAATACAAAGCAATGTGTATATATATATATATATATATATATATATATATATATATATATATATATATATGCCGCGGACTGACTCTCGGGGAGATCAGGACCGAGGGAGAACAAGGGCGAAGGCTCAGGGAGAACTCGGGATTCGGCGAGGAAATGACAGACAGACACACTCAAGTTGAATATGCTGCTGCAATTTACTGAAGGTTTCATGAAGATTTTATACAGATTGAACAGAGAAACTTAGCAAGCCAACAAGTGATCTCAGAAATCATTAATCTAAACAATCTTTGAGTATTGTTCTATTGTAAGCATACATGTAATGTTGATCAGGCAGGAACTGTACCCATTTTTTAAGAAGGGCGTCTTGTATCATTGACCACAACATTATACAAACAGAAACTAGGTGTAAGGTGAATAACAGGTTACTTATTTCTTATACCCCAAGGACTGTATAAACACCAAGGCTTACGCTTCCTTGTTAAGCGTTCCCATAAATGGAAGAGAATGCCATAGCCTCCTTTTTTCTTCATAATTCACCCATCTATTACCGAATTCATCATATCCTCCCTCATAGGGGAGTGGAACTAAGTAGATTCCAGCTCTAGGAGTCCACCATCTGCCCTGATCAAGTACTGAACATATCCCCCAGGAAGTTTCCTGGTGGGAATGCCTAAGTTTTGTAACTCCTTATCTGCAGAACTGTCATGTTTCTTATGAACACTACCGATCAACATTTCTACTTTCATATTCTCAGGCTCAGTATCGTTCTCAAACATCATAAGCTGTTTTTACTTTACACCATCTAAAAACTGTTCTAGAGTTAATTTTTTATTCCTAGTAGAGTTATACATTCTCTCCATTGCCCTAATCATAGGAGGGGCACATTCAATACTTAGATTGTTTCTTGTACTCTGATTGCGTGCATGATTACTAATAAGTGTTGAATTAGCTGTTCTTAGACAAACAGCTAGAAGAAAGCAGGAAAGAAACAGCATTGGCGCCAGCAATTAGGTCGTCGTGACTTCATGGGCAGCAGGAACCTTTACAGTAACTGACTGCCAAGGGGTCACCGGGGGCATCCCTCCGAGGAGTGCTGGCCCTCTGTCCTCAGCTCTCTTCCAGTGCAGAAGCATTTCTGCTTGCTACACAGGCGAGCATATATGATAAATTGGGGATGGTGAAATTATTTTCTAACTCTAAGAATATAACTGAAGTGTAAACTGGAGTTGCAGACTGTTTTATCTATAGAGTAAGCAAAGGACTGACCCAGAAATGCAGAATGTAAACTGATTTAAAACAATCCAAATAATTTATCCTTGTCATAACATCTACAACCTACTCAAACTATTTTAGGACTCTCTTTGTGGTTTCCATACTCAAGGAATGACAGGAAGATATGTAAATAAATACTGAAATATCTCCGGAGGCAGAACCAATAAGCTTAATGTGATCACATGAGGAATCTCCAGCTTCATATCCAGAATCTCAAGTAAGAAAAGGAAAACAAAAATGTGAATCTCTGGGAACCTCATGATCGCAGGGTTAGGCATCCCAACACAGAGTGACAATTTTGTTTTGGACAAGTGATTAGGGCATATTTGAGGGTGTGTTTGTTTTTTATTTTAATGGTAAGGTTTAGAAGAGTCTGAGGTTTGTCTCACATACCACTCAGGGGTATAAAAGGATCTACAACTGCTTAGGAAACTCAGACTACAGAACCTACTCATCCTCCTCAAGTCCACCTTCCATTCCCGACACCATGTGCTACTACGGCAACTACTATGGAGGCCTGGGCTACGGCTTTGGAGGCCTGGGCTACGGCTATGGTGGTCTGGGCTACGGCTGTGGCTGTGGCTATGGCTCTGGATTCGGTGGATATGGATACAGGTGTTACCGTCCATGCTGCTATGGAAGATACTGGTCTTCTGGCTACTACTAAGAAATTACAATTACTGCTCATGTAGTGACCTTTTCTTATGAAGTACCATGTCATCAATTATTGTTATTTGTCCAAATGTACACAGATGTTTTTTGATTGACCTTCAGGTGTTACACATGTCTGTATTGAAAGTTTAAATTCATACCTACTTGAAGAATATTCCATTGCCATTGTGTTACTATCATACATCTGTTTAAAAAATCTACCCACTTGCCTATTTTAAATTTTATTATTCCATTTTTAATAAAGCTAAATCCTTGTCATCCTATGTACCATTTTTCATAGTATTCATTTTTCTTCATTAGTGGTGTCTATTTTGTGTGTGTGTGTGTGTGTGTGTGTGTGTGTGTGTGTGTATGTATGTGAGAGAGAGAGAATTACTATTTGTGGTTATGTGATAATTTTAGTAAATATTGTGGCAAAAAAGAAAGACTGAATATATATATAATTTGTTATGTATATGAAATTTCTAATTTGTGTCTGGCAAAAGAATATTTATATGCAGTTCCAATACATTCCATGCTCTGCATTGGTCTAATGCAAATACATTAAGGAAATGCAGTTTTTCCAGTTTTTCCAAAGAAATTGACAAAAGTCAGCAAGGTTGCTATCAAATTCTCTTTAAACTTTCATTGACTATTATTATGTTCCCCTGTGAATCCTGAGCCTCTGGAGAGAATAGGATTGCACCTTATATAATGTCTACTGATTTCTCCATTTTCATACACAGATGAGAATTTTCTTTTTGCAGATAAATGATCTGCTTGATTTTCCTATGTTTCAATAGTAGAACTCCTCATTGTGAAATTTGTCACAGTGTGGCTTTTGAATCTATCTAATGCTAATTGTCTTCTGGTGGAATCTCTGCTACCTTTGACCAAAGTTGGTAACTTGGGTAGTTTCATAATGTGTTCAGAATACATGGTGACTAATGCAATTCTTGTAGCCTTGTTGTATTTCAGTAGAAACCAGCAAAGAAACTTCTCAATCCCATTCTTTCAGTTAATAATAATAATAGTAATAATAATAATATTTACCATATTTATTAGATAATAGTGAACATCATAATAAAACATAAGGTAATAGTCACTATTCAGTTTACTTCATTCCTTCCTTTGTTGCTTCCTACTTTCTCTTTTCCTTCCTTCATTTCTTCTTTCCTTCATCTCTCTGCTTCTTTCTTTTAATTTCTTTTTCTTTTCTTCCTTCCTCCTTCTGTGATAGAGTTATGTTTTATTTGGGTTGTTCAAAAATAAACCCCAACCTCAATTCATGTTCCCCCCCCCAGTCCAAGATGGAAGCTTTTATTCAGGAAAAACATGAGCTGCCAGGACTGACTCTCAAGAGAGGAATACAGCTAACTTGAAATTCCAGATAGTGCACTTTATAGAGCTCTTCAATTTGGGGAAGGTGAGGAAGGGAAAAGAACTCCTTTGTTCTTTACATTAGCCATTTCAAATAGCTAGGGTGTGAGACCAGAATAGTGGTTTTATAAGATAAGGGGGCATAAAATCATAGCCTAGGGGGAAGGGGCATTGTTAGGCAAGGAAGGGATAACAGTTGGGCAGTTTCTTGAGGAATGGGGATAACCTACTTCCTTTTGTCTTTGTCACCACATGGTGATTCCATTCCTGTCCCAACCTAACATTCCAGCTTTTTGTTAATAAGAGACAAAAGTTAATTTCTTCAAGCTAACCATAAGGGTGATGAGCTCTTATGGGAGAGGCTGGATAATGCAGTCAATGGATCTCCCTTCAGGACAGGTTATTAGGAGGTGGTTTCATGGTGGCTAGAGGTGGCAGAGAGGTGAGATTGATAGCACCAGTGTAGCATGCTGCTATGACCTGGTCCTCAGTGAAGTAGAGACTTCTCTCCTACCATCCCAGTATTGAGCTGGCCTCAGGGCAGTCGCTGGCAGACACCTGTTTTAGAGAAGGTGAGGGAGATGGGCTCTGTGCACTCCCTGAGAAGACAGAAGGGAGGATAAAGGAGCTTGTAACTCTTGTCAACAGCTATGGCATTAAAACACCAGGTGTAAAGGGAGGATGAGCATTCAGAGGCAACGGATAGAGGGCTTGGGGCAAGAGAGGAGGCAGAGGGGCACTCTGGGGTCAGGGGAAGAGTAGGAATACAAGAGAGTTTAAGTTTGAGAGTGCCCGTTGGGGTGGCAGTGATAATTTTAAACACAGAATGTGATAAATCAAGACCAAGAAAGATATTTAGTTCTTACCTTTTGTATTCAGAAGTCAGTTGGCATGAAGAGAGTCCACTGACCAAAGAAGGGAGAATGGATGCACCCATGTGGTCTAAGGGCTCATGTAAAAGTCCAAGGGCTTGGGAAAAACAAAACAGCCTTTCCCACCCTGGAAGCAGCTAAGCTGTCAGGGTGATGGGCAAAATCTTACTGTCAGCCAAAAACTCAGGTGCTGGGAGATGAACAGACCAGGAGCCAGAAAGATCACAGAAGGCCTTTCTGAGTCCAGCAGGGCTCTTTGTTATGGGTCTGGGGCTGAATAAGAAGTCAACCTAGCTGGCAGGCTGGGCTTGAAGTGCAGGTACCTGATAATTCCAGCTCTGCAGCAGCTGCCTCTGGCATCAGGGTGAATGTGTGATGTAAGCAGCCACATTTATATGCTCTACTCAGCAGTCAGGAATTAAGATTAATATTTCTCTTATGGGTCGTCCTGCCTGACTCTCCCTAATGCTACCTATCTCCTTCTCCCTTCCTTCTTTCCTTCCTTCCTCTCTTCCTTCTTCCTTCTTCCCTCCCTCCCTCCCTCCCTCCCTCCTTCCTTCCTTCCTTCCTTCCTTCCTTCCTTCCTTCCTTCCTTCCTTCCTTCCTTCCTTCCTTCCTAACTTCCTTCCTTCCTTCCTTCCTTCCTTCCTTCCTTCCTTCCTTCCTTCCATTCATTCATTCATTCATTCATTCATTCATATTTCTTCTTTGACAGGTTCTCAATAATACCCTCACCTGGTTTCTAACTCACTATCTCACTATTTGTCCTTGTACAAACTCACAGTGTTCACTCATCAGTTTCCAAAGTTTTACCACTTGAGTGTTGGGATTACAAGGACACACTGCTCTGCTCATTATTCTGAGAGGGAGGGACATGCTCACAGGTGAGTGCAGATGGATCTTTGCCACAGTGCACATGTTAAGATCAGTGGACATCCTTGGGTGCTGTTCGGATCCTTCATCCTTGTCTGAGTCAAGAACTCATTTTCATTTCTGCATTCACCAGGTTAGCTGAATTATAAGTATCAAGAAAAATTTTTCCCATCTCTACTTCCCTTATTACTACAGGTATTCTGAGACTCTACTTAACCCTGCTAGAGCATCAGTTATGTCTGGGAATACAAACTTATCATTTACATTTGCATCATAAGACCTTTTGCTACTGAGCCATCTCCTCAGCCCAGTGTTTTCAACTGTTAAAATTAGCAGAGTGAGTAATGACTTTCAAACCTCATCAGAATTTAATCTTGCACATAAATGTAAGAGATTTCCCAATCACATTCCCAGCACCAAATATAGTCTTTCAAAGCCAATGATAAGAACCCATTTTGTTTTACCTTCCCTCCATGGAGTGTTAAAAAGGTAATTCCTTAGGTGGCACTAACATTAGTTAAGGCATTAATGTGTATACATATAAAATTTTGTTAAGTTGTAAATATAAAGTTCCTAAACATGCTAGAGATAAATAAGTAATGATAGGAGATGCTACTATATTAACATTGAACAGAATAATAACTGAGTTAACCAACATAGGAACTGCAGAAAAATTCATAGCAAAAAGTTGACATTGCATATCAAATATTTTGGAGAACACCAATAATTTTTGGATAAGTAATACACACTCAATAGCACCTATACTTTGAAAAGTATGTAAACATAAAAAGATGAATATTTAGTCTTAAAATCTATAATTGCATAGGTAATGTCAGGCACTGCGAGGTCATGGATATCCAGGCCACATCTTCTGTAATGAGTGAGACAATCATAACAGGAGGAAAAGATGATGACATCAAAATAAAACAGACTGATTGAGGGGGTTAGGGAATATGATAAGGGGAAAGTAAGGGTTGTGGGAATTATCAAGGTTTATTGTTTATAATTATGGAAGTTGTCAATAAAAAAATACTCATTAAAAATCTATAATTGCTATGTTCTTCTTAATAAATATAAAATCTTATTGCTGAGTTTGAAGTATATAAGCCAAAACTATACATTGTGAAAATCTTAATTATGTGAGTGAGTTGAAAGGGATAATGTTTGTAATCTCACTGTGCATACTCATCACGGCTTTATCCAAAGAAGAAAGGGTTTAAAAAGATTGAATAGGGCACTGGAGAGATGGCTTAGTGGTTAAGTGCTTGCCTGTGAAGTCTAAGGACCCTGGTTTGAGGCTCTTATCCCAGTACCCACGTAAGCCAGATGCAGAAGGGGGCGCACGTTTGTTTGCAGTGCCTGGAAGCCCTGGTGTACCCATTCTCTCTCTTTCTCTGTCTGTTACTCTCAAATTAAAAAAAAAGAAGACTGAATAGATAATAAGGAATATAATTATATTCATAGATAATGAAACCAAGGTGATGTTGATCAAAGAGGTGACCACTTAACACTCTAATAATATAAGATTAATATAAACTTGGATGTAGACTTTTATTCCTATAGACTACAGAAATATCTCAATCAAAAATAAAATATAAAAAAATAAATAAAATGTGACTTATTTGCAAACAATCCAGATAATTTACCCTTTTCATTAAATATACAAACTCTCCTAACCATACCAGGACATTCCGCAATTTTTGTATATAAGAATAGGCAGGATTATATGTGAAAGAAAAATTCAATATCCCCAAAGGCAGGACACACATGTTTTGTGTGATCCCATGAGGACTCTCATCAGTTTGGAATCTTAAGTAAGCAAAGGCAATAAGCACAGGAATGTGAACCTCCGGGAGCCTCATGATCTCAGGGTTAAGCATTTCGACATGCAGTGACATTTTTGTTTTGGACAGGTGATCAGGGTATTTTTGTGGGTGTGTTTATTTTTATTTTAATGCTAATAAAGTTTACAGGAGTCTGTGGTGTGTCTCACATACCACTCAGGGGTATAAAAGGATCTACAACTGCTTAGGAAACTCAGACTACAGAACCTATTCATCTGCCTCAAGTCCACCTTCCATTCCCGACACCATGTGCTACTACGGCAACTACTATGGAGGCCTGGGCTGCGGCTTTGGAGGCCTGGGCTACGGCTATGGTGGCCTGGGCTATGGCTGTGGCTGTGGCTATGGCTCTGGATTCGGTGGATATGGATACAGTTGCTACCGTCCATGCTGCTATGGAAGATACTGGTCTTCTGGCTACTACTGAGAAATTAGAATCACTGCTCATGTAGCGACTTTTACTTATTAAACACTAGGGCATCAATAAGATTATAGTATTAGTGATCTCTGTAAAAATATAAACATATTTAATCATTGAGCACTGTGAATCACACATAAGAGCATTGATTTGTGGAATTTATACCAATTAGAAGAACTGTCTTTTGTTATTTTGTTATTCTCATGTATATTAGTTAACAATAACATCAGCAGTCTAGCATGTACCAAAATTTATAATTATTCTTTCAATAAATTTAAATTTCTGTCACATGATGTATTGCATACTCTGCATGTTCATTTCTCTCTACCATTCCTGTGATGTGATGTGATGTGATGTGATGTGTGTGTGTGTGTGTGTGTATAAGAGACAGTGAGAGAGAGAGAGAGAAAGAGAGAGGAGAGAGAGAGAGAGAGGGACTCAGTGAGACTGTGACTACTATCATTGTGCTTATCTTAGTGAGTGATGTGGCAAAACTGACAAAACATTATATATTTTCCCAATTAGTGTCTGGTAAAAAGAAATATTTGCTATTCCAAGAACTATCATGTTCTGCATTGTAATGCATTTTTTTAAGGAAAATGAAGTTCTTTTAAGGTTATTAACAAAACCTTAGCATTCTAACACATCAACATTCTCTCTCTACTGTAGTTCAGTCTGTCTTGGTTTTCTGCATTTAATCATGTGCCTCTGCAAAGAATTTTCATTTCAATGCTCTGTCTTCTGATTTATCCTTTACATCACAGATGAGAGTTATCTTTATTAAGATGGGTAACTTGCTCCATAATCTGATATTTCCTTGGCATAACATCCTTTGTTTTAAAATGTGTCTGTGTCTTTGAATTTTTCTAATAGTAGTCATTTTGTGATAGAATCTATGTTACCATTTCCAAAAGATGGTGGCTTGGGCAGAGTGACATAATGTATGCAAACTGTAGGACCCAAATATATACAAAATAAAATAATTTAATTTTGGTATCCTAGTTTACTTATCGTGAAACTCAAAGTGTCTTAATATATATATACACATATATATATATATATATGTAAATATATATGTATATATATACATATATATGGCTATAGATATACATATATATATGGCTCAATTGTCATGTTATTAGTCAATACATAAATTTATTTATCTTCAAATTCCAAAACCCAAAATGAGGGAAAACTTGTAATATTTATCATACCGAGGCTAACTATATTTAATATAGTTATCTCCAATGGCATTCATGTTTCTGTAAGCAATATTACTTCATTTTTCTTTATGGCTGAACAAAGATTCCATTGAATATTCTGATTCCATGGTGGCTGGTCTAGTTTATATGCCTACTTGCATTACAAAAGGGTCCCTTTTGGTCTGCAGTCTCACCAGCATTTGTTGTCACTTCTTTTCTTGGTGATTACCCTTCTAACTATAGTGAAATAAATCTCAATGTTGTTTTCATTTACATGTAACTGAAGGCTGATGGGCTGCTTCATAAATTATGTGCCATCAGCTGTATTTCCTTAAGTTTGCTTATTTCTGCTTATCTTTCCATTCTCAAGCTGTATCTTCTCATGACTGTAGCTATGACAACTTTATTACCAATTGCATTCATATCCCAGTAACATTTGAATTATGCAATGACATTATTTCATAGTACTTTTGCTTCTTTCTCTTTTGCCTTTTAGATCAGTGAACTTTTTTAAAAACCTTCTGCATGTGTATTTAAAATATATTAGTGAACTTCTCATTGCTGGGATAAAACGTCTGACAGAAATCAGTTTAAGACAGGAAGAGTTTATTTCACCTTAGGGTTCCAGTTTAAAGTCTGTCATGTCAGAGCAGGCATGACGGCAGAATGTGGTCATATTCAGTCCAACAATGAGAAATCCTAGCAGAGTAAAGAGAGCTGGCACTCAGCCAGCTCTCTCATTTTACCACAGTCCACAACCCTACCAATAGTTCAGGCAGGTCTGTATATTCACAGTAAGTAACCACTAGTGAAATATATATGAAGCAATTTATTTCTGATGAAATAAACATTTAGAATAAGATAAAACATTTTATGTGTGTCTCTTGCCTTATTGCTATGGCTAAGACTTCCAAAACTATATTAAATAAAAGTGGGGACAGTGGACACCCTTGTCTTGTTCCTGATTTTAGTGGAAAAGCTTCCAGTTTTCCCCATTTAGTAATATGTTGGCTGTAGGCTTGTCATAAATAGCCTTTATTATATTGAGATATGTTCCTTCTATTCCCAGTCTCTGTAGTACTTTTATCATGAAGGGATGTTGGATTTTGTCAAATGCTTTCTCTGCGTCTAATGAGATGATCATGTGATTTTTGTCCTTCAACCCGTTTATGTGATGTATTACATTTATAGATTTGCGTATGTTGAACCATCCCTGCATCTCTGGGATAAAGCCTACTTGGTCAGGGTGAATGATCTTTTTGATATATTCTTGTATTCTGTTTGCCAATATTTTGTTGAGAATTTTTGAATCTATGTTCATGAGGGAGATTGGTCTGTAATTTTCTTTTCTTGTTCTATCTTTGCCTGGTTTTGGTATCAGGGTGATGCTGGCCTCATAGAAGGAGTTTGGTAGAATTCCTTCTTTTTCTATTTCCTGGAAAAGCTTAAGAAGCAATGGTGTTAGCTCTTCCTTAAAAGTCTGGTAAAATTCAGCAGTGAATCCGTCCGGGCCTGGGCTTTTTTTAGTTGGGAGATTATTGATAACTGTTCGGATCTCCATGTTTGTTATAGGTCTATTTAAGTGATTAATCTCATTTTGATTTAATTTAGGTAGGTCATATAGATCAAGGAAATCATCCATTTCTTTCAGATTTTCATACTTTGTGGAGCATATGCTTTTATAGTATGTCCCTATGACTTTTTGAATTTCTCTGGAATCTGTTGTGATGTTACCTTGTTCATCTCTGATTTTATTAATTTGTGTCTCTTCTCTCTTTCTTTTGGTCAGATTTGCTAAGGGTTTATCAATCTTGTTTATCCTTTCAAAGAACCAACTCTTTGTTTCATTAATTCTTTGGATTGTTCTTTTTGTTTCTATTTCATTAATTTCTGCCCTAATCTTTATTATCTCTTCCCATCTACTGATTTTTGGTTTGCCTTGTTCTTCTTTTTCCAAGGCTTTAAGGCGAAGCATTAGGTCGTTTACTTGCGACCTTTCTAATTTCTTAATATAGGCACTCAAGGCTATAAATTTATCTCTTAGAACTGCCTTCATTGTGTCCCAGAGATTTTGGTATGTTGTGTTCCCATTATCATTTGACTCTATAAATTTTTTGATTTCCTTTTTGATTTCTTCATTAACCCATTCATCATTTAGTAGTGTATTGTTTAGTTTCCATGATTTTGTGTATGCTCTATAGCCTTTCTTGCTACTTATTTGTAGTTTAATTCCATTGTGGTCAGATAGAATGCAAGGAATTATTTCAATTTTCCTGAATTTGTTAAGATTTGCTTTGTGTCCTAATATATGGTCTATTTTAGAGAATGTTCCATGTGCTGCTGAAAAGAATGTATATTCTGCAGCCTTTGGATGAAATGTCCTGTATATATCTGTTAAGTCCATTCCTTCTATGACCTCATTTAGTCCAGATGCCTCTCTGTTTATTCTTTCCCGGGATGACCTGTCAATTGATGAGAGTGGGGTGTTAAAGTCACCCACCACCACTGTGTTTGGTGTTATCTGTGACCTTAGTTCTAATAGTGTTTGTTTGACGAATTTGGGAGCCCCCATGTTAGGTGCATATATGTTTAGGATTGTAATGTCCTCCTGTTGGAGTGTGCCCTTAATCAATATAAAGTGACCTTCCTTATCTTTCTTGACTAACGACTGACTAAAGTCTACCCTGTCTGATATTAGGATAGCAACCCCTGCTTGTTTTCTAGGCCCATTTGCTTAGCCATAGCAATCAGGCAAGAGACACACATAAAAGGGATACAAATTGGAAAGGAAGAAATCAAGTTACCATTATTTGCAGATGACATGATTCTGTACATAAAGGACCCTAAAGAATCTACTAGCAAGCTGTTAGAGCTGATCAAAACCTACAGCAATGTAGCAGGATACAAAATAAATACACAGAAATCAGTAGCCTTCATATATGCTAGCAACAAACACACAGAGGATGAAATCAGAAAATCACTCCCATTCACAATTGCATCAAAAAAAAAAAAAATAAATAAAGTACCTTGGAATAAACCTAACCAAGGAAGTAAAGAATCTCTACAATGAGAACTTTAAAACACTCAAGCGAGAAATTGCAGAAGACACTAGAAAGTAGAGAAACATCCCTTGTTCATGGATTGGAAGAATCAATATTGTGAAAATGGCAATCTTACCTAAAGCAATCTACACATTTAATGCAATCCCTATCAAAATTCCAAAGGCTTTCTTCATGGAAATAGAAAAAACAATCCAAAAATTCATTTGGAATCACAAAAAACCTCGAATATCTAAAATAATACTGAGCAACAAAAAAGAGGCTGGTGGTATCACCATACCTGATTGTAACCTATACTACAGAGCCATAGTAACAAAAACAGCATGGTACTGGCACAAAAACAGACATGTAGATCAGTGGAACAGAATATAGGACCCAGATGTAAGCCCAAGTAGCTATAGCCACATGATATTCGATAAAAATGCCAAAAACACTAATTGGAGAAGAGATAGCCTCTTCAGCAAATGGTGTTTTGAAAACTGGATATATATCTGCAGAAGGATGAAAATAGATTCTTCTCTCTCACCATGCACAAGAATTAAATCCAAATGGATTAAAGACCTTAACATCAGACCGGAAACTCTGAAACTGCTAGAGGAAAAAGTAGGGGAAACTCTTCAACATATTGGTCTTGGCAAAGACTTTCTGAATACAACCCCAATTGCTCAGGCAATAAAACCACAGATTAACCACTGGGACCTAATGAAATTACAAAGATTTTGCACCGCAAAGGACACAATGAAAAAAGCATAGAGGCAATCTACAGAATGGGAAAAAATCTTTGCCAGCTATATATCTGATAGAGGATTAATATCTAGGATGTACAAAGAACTCAAAAAGTTAAATAATAAGGAATCAAACAAGCCAATCAAAAAATGGGCTATGGAGCTAAATAGAGAGTTCTCAAAGGAAGAAATACGAATGGCATATAAGCATCTAAAAAAATGTTCTACGTCACTAGTCATCAGGGAAATGCAGATTAAAACTACATTGAGATTCCATCTCACTCCTGTCAGATTGGCCACCATCATGAAAACAAATGTTCATAAATGTTGGCGGGGATGTGGAAAAAAAGGAACCCTTCTGCACTGCTGGTGGGAATGCAATCTGGTCCAGCCATTGTGGAAAACAGTGTGGAGGTTCCTAAAACAGCTAGAGATTGATCTACCATATGACCCAGCTATAGCGCTCCTAGGCATATATCCAAAAGACTCATCACATTTCCTTAGAAGTACGTGCTCAACCATGTTTATTGCTGCTCAATTTATAATAGCTGGGAAATGGAACCAGCCTAGATGTCCATCAACAGATGAGTGGATAATAAAGATGTGGCACATTTATACAATGGAGTTCTACTCAGCGGTAAAGAAAAATGAAGTTATGAAATTTGCAGAAAAATGGATGGACCTGGAAAGTATTATACTAAGTGAGGTAACCCAGACCCAGAAAGCCAAGCGCCACATGTTCTCTCTCATATGTGGATCCTAGCTACAGATGACTGGGCTTCTGCGTGAGAATGAAAATACTTAGTAGCAGAGGCCAGTAAGTTAAAAAGGAGACATAAAGGGTAGAGAAAGGAAGAGGGGAGGATACTTAATAGGTTGATATTGTATATATGTAATTATAATGATTGTAATGGGGAGGTAATATGATGGCGAATGGAATTTCAAATGGGAAACTGTGGGGGTGGGTAGGGAGGGAATTGCCATGGTATATATTTTATAATCATGGAAAATGTTAATAAAAATTAAAAAAAAAGATAAAACATTTAAAATTATGAAAACCCTTAGAAAAACTATACTCCATGATGAAAACACAACCTCAAAAGATGTGTAAATCTGTAGATACTTGTATTTTAAGGCACATGATGTTAGGAAAAGCAGAAGTGTCTTAATGACTAGAGACACCCAACTTCCTAATACTGAGAAACTGAAAGACTGTTTCAAGTGGCAAAAGTCAGTAATAATACTATTTCTATTTTTCCTTCATACTTAGATAAAATATGAAGGTTATTTAAATTCTATGCTAATAGTCAGCTTTTCAGGCTATGAATTAGCTCCCGAAAGGACTAAGTATAGAGACCATTGGACACATATGCCAGTATTAGAGCTTTTTATTTTTTAATAAAGAGTTTAGGCTTGGAACATCATTCGAGATTTTTTTGTCAGTGTAAAAGCCTTAAGTTTTTGGACATGTAATGTAAACAGTTATTCTAGCAAGGTCAGAGTATTCATAAACAAAATAAATGTACAGTCTTCAGTGAGGATGGTGTTAAGGAGGGGTATTGGAGCTGACCTTGGGATTCACGCTTTATTAGGACGAAGTTTTCCTTTATCTGAGCCTCCAAGCACTTCTCGTCATATTAGGATAGTTAAATACTTCATTGTCTTGTGGATTGAATTGCCATAACCTAAAGTCATAATATACTGAGTTTATGAAATTTCCTGCATTTTGATTGTTGGTCTTGCACATACTTGCTGATTATGGGTTTTGCATTCCCTACAGGAAAAGAATGAGATGATTAAATTGAGTTGGAGCCTTTTGATCATTCTGCAAAGTGATTTCCTAATTAGCAAACTGGCCTCTGATTATCATTTCATTCTTCAAATCAAAAGAAGGGACACACTGACAAAATAGACTCCATTTCCCAGTGAACAAATTTATCTCTGTAAATTAATAAAATAATCTAATTTGGTTTTCCATCTAAGTTAAATGTAGAGATAATTTAAAAATCAAGCAAACACAAATGCTACAGCTCCTGAAACAATGTTTTCATTGTATATTAATAAATTGACTCTGTTTTTTACATGATTAACATCTTGAAATTGTTGAGTCCTGTTAGTCCCTAAAATATGGGTTCGCCCTAAGTGATGTATCTAATTGAGATATGAAGGTGGAAGACTTTTGAAAAGGATTAAAATGCTGATTAATGTTTTCCTATGAAATTCCAAGAAAATTGACTTTTTCTTTCCAGGAGTTTCTCAAAATTGCTCTCAGTCTCCATGGTATAATAAGAATTGATTATTAAGTGAAATTATATTTTTCAATATATACTTGAGGCTAAAAGCCTATATGCACTTTATTAACACAATATATATTTATTCAGTCCAATTCTTTAAGGTATATACTGAGAAACATTCTGATTTACTCCACATGAACAAACAGCAAGACAGGTAATCAGCTCTTACTAAGCCTTTATGCTACCAGAGATGTTGAAGTAGAAGACTGGGTTCTGGAAGCCCTAAAAGGCTAAGATCAGCAACCCAGTGCCAATATGCCATTGCACTGGCCCTAAGCCCATCTCTGGGGCATTGTCATGGGCAAGAGGCCTAAACAGTGAAAGACTGGCACAGAAGAGTAAGAAGCATGCACAATTAAGCAGTCCTGGTCAAGGTGAGTTCTGGTTGACCACTGTTTCAACTTTAATTCTGCTAGTTGGTCCAAGAATAGGCTTATTGCACGAGAGGACAAAGCCGTTCTCAGGAGGTAATGACTTCTGTTCCACGGTGCAGCCATACCTTCATGTGTAATTCCCCTTATCTGGGGGATGGGTTACTTGTGATGTCTTGCAAAGTTTTGCTGTTCCTGGAATCCATGCTTAAATCAGGGGGAGAGTTAAGGGTATTGACTTCCCTTGTGCCTTCAGTCAAAGTAAAAGAGAGAGACACTAAATGAAGTGAAAATATATCAGACTCTTCCTAGTCGCCTGTGTATCCAAGTGGACTCAGGGCTTTATTGGGATATCAGCTTCTACATGCCTATTACACCTGTCCAAACATCTGTGATATGTTCCACCACATTAGCTTTTCTTTCCAGCGCATATCTCTGCTCTTATTATTACTAGTTTCTCCTTTGATGAAGGTTATCTATCAATAGGTAAAGGGTTATATTTTTGCTCTGCAACTAGAGGTCTCTGTTTATTTCCTGAAGCTCACTAATATTTGTCTTTGCAATGTTCTGAACTGAACTAGAAGGACAGCCTATTTTTTTTTTTTTTTTACATTTTGAAATTTCTACCATGAATTCTGAAATTGAGTTGTCCTTTCACTGTAACCAAGATAACCACCATGTTAATATCTAGTCAGTCTATGTTCCAAGAAACACAGGGATGTTTCATGTATACTTAGTAGAATAAAATATACTATACACCCTCTGAAAATCATGAGAGCTAGAATTACTTTGGGTGCCTTTTAGCCTTTTCTTCATATGCTCCAAACCAGATTGTTTCAATGTCTCCAACATTGTAATATTAAGTATTAAATCCTCATATTTAAAAAAGTCAGAAACTTCCAATAAATTCTACTACTAACACAGCTAATTGTTTAAATTTTAAATACTTCCTCAGAATTTTAAATGAGGTTTTATTTGGATAAAATAGTTATTTAAGGTAAGATACTTTTTCTTGGAAGATATTGACTGTGGTGCTCCAACTTATTTCTATAGAGACTCCTTAAATATATCCTGGATTGCAGGATATTCCTTTAGCCATTCTGATTTCCTTTTCTTTGGAGATTATATGTATTTTTAGTTATTTATTTGCAGATATAGATATAGGCAAAAGAGACTGAAAGAACGCCAGGACCTCTTGCCAGTGTAAATGATCTCCAGATGCATGTGTCACTTTGTGCCTCTGGCTTTAGGTGGATACTGGGAATCAAACCCAGGCCATCAGGCTTTGCAAGCCAGCACTTTTAACAGCTGAATCATCTCCACAATGTTTTTGATTTTTATAAAATTCCATATAGTTATACACAATAACAGGACTGACTCACATTCTAACAATAATGTAAGTGTTCCAAGATCTGTACATCCTCCCAAAAATTTGATAGGTATTGCTTCCTGTATAATTGTTACTCATACTGGGGTACTGTGATATGTCATTGTGTTTTCAATAAATTTTATTATTTATTTATTTATTCATCTGTGCATAGGTGCACCAGGGTTCCTTGCCATTACAAACAAATGCCAGAAACATATGCCATTTTTGTGGATGATGAAGAATCAAACTTGGATCAGCAGGCTTTGTAAACAAAGACCTTTTAACCACTGAACCATCTCCCCAGCCCCTCATTGTGGTTTTGAGTTAAATTTCCTTGATGACTCATCAGGTTCAGCACTTTCTCACATATTTTATGATTTATTTTTCTGATTGGAAGTATTTACTCATAGTATTTGCCCAGCTTTTTTTAAAAAAATATTTATTTTTTTATGTGAGAGAGAGTGACAGACAGAAAGAGGCAGAGAGAGAACAAGAGAATGGATTCACTTGGGCATACAGCTGCTGCAAAGAATTCCAGGAGCATGCATTACCTTGTGCATCTGGCTTATGTGGGTCCTGGGAAATAGAACTGGAGTCCTTTGGATTTGCAGGCAAACACCTTTAACTTCTAAGCCCCATGCTCAGCTTTACATGGGATGGTTTAGGTTTCTCATTGTTATGGTTGAGGTTTTGAGATCTGTGCAATTCAGATTCCAGTATTGATTTACAGGAATACTTCACAATCAGTTTGTCTCCATCAGTAGATTGTCACTTCTCTGAATCTATGTTTCCTTTGCTGTGGAGAAACTTCTGAGTTCTTGCTTTTCTTTTTTTTTTTTTTTTTTTAACTTTTCCCATGTATTTTTATTTTTATTTTTTTTATTTTTTTTTTAATTTAATTTATTAGTTTTCTTTTCAGTAAATACAGGCAGTTTGGTACCATTATTTAGGCTCATCTGTGATCTACCCCCTCCCATTAGACCCTCCTTATTATTGAAAATGGGTCATGCATTGTGGAGTTAGCCCCCAGTTATTAGTATGATAAATGTCTCTGAAAATCATGACCCAACATGTAACTCTGACATTCTTTCCGCCCCCTCTTCCGCAAGATTTCCCTGAGCCATGTTGGGTTCATTTTTGGTCTGCTTCAGTGCTGAGGTGTTGGGGGCCTCTGAGGCTCTGGCTCTCTGATTTGGTAGGAGTTGATTTTTCTCTGCATTGATCTCCTTCCCCTTTGTGCTGGTATCCAGTTCACAGGAAAACATCACCCTTGCTTATTTCGCCAGTTGTCCTTAGTTTCAGTTGGGCCCCTTCTGAGGTATGTTGGGGCAGCTCTCTTCTTAGGATCTGCATCTATCTGGAAAAGAGAAGCAGATTCTCCAACGGAGAGTAAGTTAGCACCCAGAAAATTGAGATAACACTTACTTTTTTGATAGACAGTTTGATAGGTGTAGGCCCTCTTATACCCCGTGATTGATGGTAGCTTGATATTGTAGAGTGGGCTTGTGTTTGGGTATGGTTCTGACTTGTTTCCCACCTCCAGCTAAGGGTCTAGTACCACTGAGTGGATCAGTTAGCCAAATCAGGAGCAATTGATTCCTCACCATGGCTGTGTACCACTATTGCACTTGTGTGGGTATCACATCCAGTTAATTGTTGCTACTTAGGTTAAACAATGTGTTGCTTGGACAGATCTTGGTCACTTCCCCCAGTCGCCTATGTAGCGCCTTCTGGCACTAGACACGCTGACTGTCTGGGGACTGACTCTCTCCTGGCTTCCAGCCATGTCATTCCATTTTACGTGCCAGCTGCGTATGGAGTCTTCAGCAATAGGGTCTTACCACTGGCCTTTGGTGGGTCATCAATTACTCTGACAGAAGTCTGTCATTGTTTTGGGAAACCTTGTAGGTTTCTCTGATCAAAAGCTCATTGTGGATTGTAGGCCCAAGCTGGAAGTGGGGGTTACAGGTCAGTGTCCACTAAGAAATTGAGGAAAAAGATAACTAATATACCAGAGTTAGAGAGGAGAGAGATAGAGGGGAGAGGGGGAGAGGGAGGGAAGGAAGATGTAGGAGATTTAGGTCAGTCTTGATCCTACCCTCTCCAGTGTCTTGTGGTTCAGGTGTTTCCTGTAAGGGACTAGTGAAGGTTCAGTCATTTGGTCTGTCTTTTAGGAAGTAGAATTTTATGGTACCATTGCCGTTTGGGCGGGGAGGGAATCAAAGGGTGGAAAATAGTTCTTGCTTTTCTATGTTGCTGTCACATCACCCAAAAGACCCTTGGCTATACTATGCCATCAAATGTTTCCTATAAATATTCTTTTAGTTGTTTTTGGTCTTAGACTTACATTTTTCATCTCTTAGAGTTAATTTCTGTATAGGATGAGAGATAGGGGTCAATTTTCAAATTCTTTATATGTAAATATCCAGTCTGGAGAACATCCCGTTAACTAAAGAGGCTACCCTTTTCCAGTATGTTGTAGTCTTTGAAAGACTTGTTGGCTATAATAAATGCATGTGGTTACATCTGGGCACTCTATTTTGTCTGAGTCATGTGTGCATCTGCTTTGTGTCAGTACCATGTTCCTTTAGTTTTCTGTAGCTTTGTAATACATTTTGAAGTCAAACAATGTGCTGCCTTCCATTTATCTGTGCTCAAGATTGCTTCAGATATATATTTTTTTAGTTTTATTTTTAGTGTATTTATGGATTTTAGGATTTTGGGGGGGGGGGTTACTTCTGTGAAGAATGTACCTGTTAGGTTCATGGTGATTGTACTGAATCTGAAAAAATATTTTTGATAGTGAGGCAGTTTTGGAGTAACAGGGACCCAAAAACTAAAATGTGAGGGATGTCCTTGGGCCTATAAGAGAGAATCTGGGTCATTCCACTCCTCTAGATCAAAAATGTCCTAAGAGTCTAACCTTTGCTTATCTCTTTCTGCCCAAATTGGTTCTCTCTCTAGATTTCTTTCCCCTTATAGCTGAATTCCTCCCTAAATCTCTTTTTCTCTGAAGGAATTTTCCTTGCCTAGGAGAGAGAAGATGGATAATTCCCTTTCCTGGAGGATTAAACCTGGTGTCAGGTGTGAGTTTGGCCCCTACATACTCTACAGAAGACCTATTTTACAGTGACCAGGGAATCATCCACTTGGGACCGCTACTGTCCACATGGGCTTTGCCTTCCCTCCTTCTCTTAAACTCTACAAGACCCCAATCTTGGTCTCTATGTGGACTTCTCCACTTTCCAGAGCCATTTTTTGCCTTCTCTTGGGCAAGAGTTTTGCATTCCTTCCTCCTCTATCTACAATCTGTGTAAGAAAATTTTCAAAAAGTCACCCTGTATGGTCAATGGATCTCATTTCATGCAATAAGAATCCAAAAGGCCATTAATTTAGTGGAAATTTTGTGTAAGTCTTGAACCCTAACTCTTGGGTTAAAGCCCAACCAAGATCTTAGAAAAGTTATGATGCCCTCAAATGTTCCCTAAATCTTCATATCACTAGTAGGGCATTTTTATTTTATTTTTTTTAGCAGGATTATTTCCCTTTAAGAACATTGGAGATCTTTCCTTCATGTGTGGATATATGCTTTAAAGTTTTTTATTCCTCACATAGTTTTTTTTTTAAAGCTATTTGTGGATGGAATTATTTTTTAACTTTTTTTCTTTCATTTTTTGGTGTGTCTACATTTTGTGTGTGTGTGGTGTATGCATACATATGTGGGAAGATGTACCTATCACCTTGTACATACACATCTGGGGGCCACCAGAGGTTGTTGAGGAGCTTGTGCTATTCTTTTCCCAGAGTTTCTTACTGAACTTGTAGCTCGCACCTTTTTTTTTTTGGCTAGACTAGCTTACCAGAGACTGCCAGTGACCCAAATGTCTGTCATCAACACATTCAGATGGCATCACAGTCATTCATGGAAATTCCATGCTTTCTTTTTTTTTTAATTTACATCAATTCTCAGGATAGAACCCAAAAAATTGATAAATAAAAGGTAATAAAAATTACTAAGTTAGGGCTGGAGAGATAGCTTAGTGGTTAAGGCGTTTGCCTACAAAGCCAAAGCATCCCAGTTCGATTCCCCAGGACCCATGTATGCCAGGTGCACAAGGGAGCACATGCATCTGCAGTGGCTTGAGGCCATGGTGTGCCCATTCTTTCTCAACCTCTCTCTTTCTTTGGCTCTCCCAAATAAATAAATAAAATATATTTTTAAAAATTAAAAATTACTAAGTTATAAAAATGACATTTTTCGAAAAGAAAACTAATAAATTAAATTTAAAAAAAATGTAACAGCTTATATTTTACTTATACTCCAGAGAATCTAATAAAATAGCAAAATGGATAGAACTAGAGGTTATTATGGCAAGTGAAATAAACACAGAAAGCAAACACTACATGTTCACATATATATGGCTATTGACAGGAAAATAACAGTTTAAAATAGTGTTTAGTAGAGAATGGGGATGTTAAGGGAGAAGTGGAGTTGAGAGAGGCTGTGATGAGCATAAGAAAATTATAATGTTCCATAGTGCAGTGGAGTAACTATAGTTCAAAACAACCTATTACATGTGTCAACAAACACATAATGTGTATAATTTTCTTAATTTCCCTGACTTGATCATTGTATATTACATACATGGTTTGAAATATCACAAGGGATCTCACATCTATATGGGTCTTCACCTACATATAGATATAGATATAATATATACTTATGTGTGAAACATTTTTTTTCATAATGGGGATTAAAACCCTATTCTTTCCATACACATTATATACAGACATTTATTTAACACAGTGTCTTATAAATACATAAAAAATAATAATGATTTTTTAAATTGTTAGAGCCAAATTATATAAAATGATGTCAAGTATTATATGAAGAACATTGTGTACTCCAATGCAAAAGGAATCCAGTAAAGGATCATAAATAGTAAATATATTTAATTTTATTAAATTTTAAAATGAGTAAATGATTTACTTGTAATGAGACATATAAACAGCAATGTTACTTAACAGGTCATTTTAGTAGATCTTGAGAAAAGTAATTAAACCTCAGATTAAAGACAGGTTACTGGACAGATTTAGTATTCAAATTATTTCTAGAATGAATCAGTGTGCTTTAAGGAAAGAATAAAGAAACATTAAGCAGACGGCAAAACAATTTAACAAAAAAAATTAGGTTTGGTTGAGTACCTCATTTGATGGTGATATTATTTACTTGAGTGAGAAAATTTGAGACAAAATAAAGAACGATCAATGTTTTTAAGCATTTTATGCATGTTATATTTGAATCACATATGAAGTTGTCAGGTTTGCCTTATATACATATTTTAAACAGAATAACTTTCATTCAAAACAGAAAATGCTATCAAAAAGTCTATGCATCTCTCTCAATACTTGGCTCTTTCAAAGCGGTGCAAAATTTAAATTTCTTTGACTTACTATTTTAAAATTTATTTTTATTATTTATGGACATATTTAGTGTGTAAACACCACATTTGTGCCAGCTTTCCTTCAACCCTGCCCCTTTTCTGAAGGGCCCTCCTCATTGGGGCTGCAGGTCATCCCCATAGGGGTTGGGGACTGTGGGTTTTGCATTCTGGAGCCAGCAGTCAGTTATCCAGGAGAGAAAATGTCGCTGTGCATAATGTCCCAACTTCACTTATATATGTTGTGACCTCTCTTTTTCAATTTTGATTTTGTTAATTTGAAGAATCTCTTTTTTCTTTTGCTTGATCAAATTGGCCAGAGGTTTATCAATCTTGCATTATAATCATATACTCTCCAAGGAAGAAATATCACATCCACTTTACTAATATATGTGCCTTTACTGTCTGAATAATTATAAAAAGCTTGCAAATACTTTACACATAGTTGTATAATTAGAACAAATTGATTTTGAATCATCAATGATACTATCATTCATAAAAAAAAACATGAGAATAAAAAGCACAAAGGAGGGCTGGAAGGATGGCTTAGTGGTTAATGTGTTTGCCTACAAAGCCAAAGGATCTGGTTCGATTCCCACATAGGCCAGATGTACAAGGAGGTGCACACATCTGGAGTGCATTTGCAGTGGCTAGAGGCCCTGTCATGCCATTCTCTCTCTTTCTCTCTGCCTCTTTCCCTCTCTCAGTGCCTTAAATAAATAAATAAATGTAATTACAAACACAAAGTAAATTATTACAATGAAGAAATATGGATCATGTCAAAGCTATCTTTGTAAAATCAAATATTTAATTTAAATGAAACATTTTCTCAAACAAATAATTTAAATTATTTTAGCGGATACAGGATGTGAGGACTGAAAACAGAGTGAGCACTCTGCAGGATGGTGAGCCTGATAAGCTGAGTGAAAAGGGTTTTGTAGTACACCTACTAGTCCAGAATCAGCCAGCACAAGAAGGGAGATGAACTATAGCTGTTATACCTGAGCACAGCCACCCTCAAGTTCACTCCACTTTAACTGATGGCATATTGGCCAATGGCTTCAGGAATGGTTATTTCAGAGAATGCACTGATTTTCATGAATTCAAAAGTCATCTCTGTAGAGGGTAAAGCAGACCACAGAATCTTGGCTTGCCAGTCTACAACCAAAATAGCCCAACACTTCCTGATGCCATCCTGTTTTTGTCCTTTACAATGTACATCATGTGTAAAGTGTGGCTCCAGAACATGGTCCTCTATTAGAAGTATTTGTCGATATTCTTTTCCCAAATAAGAAACTATGAAATGCTTGTAGGCATAGATCCTTTCTCACTTACCGCTATTTCACCTCGCAATGAAAAGAATCAGGTAGTAACAGGTACTTCAATATTTGTTAAGTAAATTAGATGGGTGGGTAGATGGATGATTGAATTGTCTTTCACATGGAACCCAGTAACTTCTCTGAACTTTTTTAGGTAAAACATTTGTTGTACAGGATATGTCACAGTAAACTGATTTCTGTAGTTAAGTTCTGCCAGCTAAATCAGGTACCATGAGTGATATTATTTTTCTTGTGTCAAGGTTGGGATCACCAAATTCCAAAGCCACAGCTTCCACAGCATGGATTTCTTCTATACTAAATTTTATGAGGCTTCTAATAATACCTGAACTCACAGAAGCAGTTTACAACTTGGAACTCATATTTTAATGTATGATAAGACTAGACATTTGAAGCCTAGTCTGAAACACAGTTTTGATAAATTGGGATCAGAATTTTTCTGCAACTGAAAAGTTATTCTCTTCTCTTACATGTTAACAAGTATTGATTACTTGGCTGGAATTCTAATATGACCTTAATCTTTATAGACATCTAAGGATTTAAAACCTTGGTTCTATACTTAATGGCATAATGATCAGCATATAAATTTCTACTTGGGTTTCCAGAAATGCTGACAATACCATGTCACTCAGAGTCATCATTATGGTTGTGAATATGCTGTGGTCATTTTTCTTTTGGATAAATAGCATGTTTAGATAAGAACACCACCTCATGCTGTGGGACCTTAACACCTGGAAGAAAGTAAGAGCTTGGTGTTTGGATAGCTATGTGTATGGAGCTTAATTATACCAGTCAACTTAAAGCATATTTGTATAAAATATTGTACAAAATATTTGTTTAAATGATTTTACTTTAAGGGCTGGAGAGATAGCTCAGCAGTTAAGGCACCTCAGTACCTACATAAAACCAAAAGCATAAAGTTTCATTGGCATCTGGAATTTGTTTGCATTGGCTTAAGGTCCTGGAATACCTGTTTTCACAATCTCTCTCTCTCTCTCTCTCTCTCTCTCTCTCTCTCTCTCTCTCTCTCTCTCTGTGTGTGTGTGTATGTGTGTGTGTGTGTGTGTATGTATGTATACCTCTGTTACCCCCTCTCTCCTTGAAAAATAGATTAAAAAATTAAAATGTTATTTTTGATAAAACCCTTGCATTTATGTGACCAATATTTGAGATTATTTTAAAATATTCCTTTATACTCTGATATGAGCACACATACTGTTTAAACCTACTTACTATTTTTATGTCACTAAATTTTACTAAGAATAATTATTTCCTGCAACCAGCTGTTCTCTAGAGACAGCCACAATATAGATTTGCTGGAATAACTTAAGGTTTTCTTTCAGTCTGTCAAAACTTTCAAAATCCTCAATGACATGCAATTCATTCTTGCACCAAAAAATGTTATTTGATTTAAGAAGTAGGGCATGTGAATCAGGCACTATATTGATTGCAAGTAAAATATAAAACTTATAGCATGATGTCTTATTCACTACATAGTAATTAGTAATGTGTCAATATTAGTAATGCGTCACTTAAAAATGCATTATCTATCAATTAGCCTGGACATGAAGAAAAAAGAGCTTATATATTAGATACAGTAAACTGAACATTCCATTGACTCTGAATTTATTAAAATACATGGTCAGTATTGAGAAGTATGGAACAAATAACAATTTGGGGCACTATTTTGTGTCATACCTAATTAAAATATCTCTATACCTTAAGAAATGGACATAGCTCAAATTTTGCAATTACAATAACTGAGGCATAAAAATGATAACATAAGTACCTTGTAAAATCACATAAAATACAAGCAATCACATTTGTGCAGCTAGATGAAACTGGTTTTACCTTCTGTTATTTTAGTTTTTTAAAACATTTATTTTATTTTCAAACACAAGAGAGAATGACAGAAAGGAAGAGACAGATACAGAATGGTCACATAAGGTCCTCTTGTCACTGCAAATGAACTATAGATGTCTGTGCCGCTTTGTGCATCTGGCCTTATGTGGGTACTGGGGAATCAACACTGGCAGTCAGGCATTATAAGCAAGCACCTTAACTTTTGAGACATCATTCCAGCTCCAATTAAAAAATGTATATGTGCATTAAAATATCCCTACTACTATGTACACAACTCACCCACTTCTAACAAAACTAAGTATGTTTATTTTCCCAAACATACTTATATGGGCTCTGTATAATCACAAAGTGCTTGGAAATTTATCTCATTAACCAATAGCAATGATTTAAGTTGGAACAATGTCAGATTCTTTTCTATAAAAGTAACAAAAATCACCTTTTAGTAAGAGTACAATGGCAGGTTTGAGTAAATAGAATGTGAGGCAAGCCTACCAGGTCGAAATCCATCAGTTGTAGTGGCTGGTTTTTCAGATCTTCTGGTGATACCACGAAGAACAATACTCACAGGGATGTGAAGTAGAAAATGGAAACTATGGCTACAGAAAGTTTGATGTGGAGCAATTCAGCAGAAGAGAGTTAAAGGCAAAGAACCAATGTGTTCTGGGAAGATGGAGCTAGTACATTTGACAATACCATTACTGTGGCTAAATGAGTGTGAATGTTTACATGGAGATGATTACTGTTAATTATTGCAGCACCATGTAGAACCTTGATTTTAAGAATCTTCCTTCAGTTATAAACAGTAATTCTTCATGTATTGATATTTTTTATCACACACACACAGACACACACACACTTTCATTGATTTGTTATCTTGATAATTCATCTAGGCTCAGACTGCTGCTAAAGAACTGTGCTAAATGTTGGTGGTTCAAAAATACCTGAGGCAAAACAAGACACTTTGCTTTTTTTGTTTCTTTCTATTTATTTATTTGAGAGTGACAGAGAGACAGAGAAAGAAGCAGATAGATAGAAAATGGGTGCATGAGGGCCTCCAGACACTACAAATGAACTCCAGATGCATGCTCCCCTTCTGCATCTGGCTTACTTGGGATGTGGGGAATTGAGCTTCGAACTGGGGTCCTTCAGCTTCACAAGCAAGTGCTGAACTGCTAAACCATCTCTCCAACCTGACATGACACTTTTCTATCTTGTTTCTATTTTTATATCCAGTTTACATGTGTATTCATTAATTAAATTCATAATCATGGAGAGGACCTGAGATAAATAGCTATAGAACAAATGATAAATCCTATAATAGAACAAAATCCAGTTTTTTTTTTAATATATGAGTGAATAGCAGAAACTAGTAGCTACTAATTCAGAAACTACATCATGAAGAAATTTTGGGTTCCATTTGTATGATCAGGATTTTCCATAACAAATGATGAAGTCAGAGACAAAGGACAGGACTATAGCTGATGAATACACTTAGAAAAAAAACCCATGAAAGTAAGGCACTCTGGTCAAGAAGAAATGATAAAAACCAGGGAAAAAAGTATTCATTCGTGCCAAATGCTACAAAAGGGCCAACGTGAGATGTCTTAAGTAAACTGAGCAATTAGTTAGTCATGGATGACATAACTGATGACAGTCTGGGTTACAGTGAGAACAGAGATGAGTCGAATTGAAGCCCAAAGGAGGGATGATTAAAACAATATGTTATTTTTAATATTTTTATTTATTTATTCGCAAGGAGAGAGAGAGAGAGAATGAGAATAGGCTATTGCAAAGGAGCTTCAGGCACATGCACCAACATGCCACTGCAGCTCTTCTGGGGAATTGAACACAGACCATCAGGCTTTGCAAGTCAGTGTCTGTAACCACTAAGTTGTCCCCCAGCCTGAAATCATAATTTAAACCTTTAGATTTTGAAGAAATTTACTGGAAGCTATCCTGGTGTTTAAACAGGCATTTTACTATCGAAAGACTTTCACATGTTTACAGACTAAAGGGAAGATGTCTGTGGAAAGAAAAAAAAAAAAGAGAATTTGAAAATAGTGTACAGAGAGGATAATTCTCCACCAAGCATTAAAGGATATGGCATTTCAAGAAAAGTGGAAGAATGATACTTTTTTTCTTTGGTCAGGAGGGAGGATGTGGTTTCCTCTGAGAGGGAGATAAAAGAGGAAAAGACAGCCGGGCGTGGTGGTGCGCTACATAGTGAATTCCAGGTCAGCCTGGGCTAGACTGAGACCCTACCTCGAGACAACCCCCCCCAAAAAAAAGAGGAAAAGACAGGTGCAAATGTAGATAAGTATGTGGGAAGAAACTTGATAGGATTTTCCCCTGATAGAATTTCTTTTTCTCTCTGAGGTAAGAGTTAAGTATTGCAGAGCGAGGAGGGAAGGAGTGAGTGAGCCCTTAGCAGGCAGCTGGCAGGGTGAGGGGGTGGGCAGGGGGGTGAGAGAGCCTTGCAAAAGTAAGAATGAAAAAGCCTCCTAAATGAGTGAAAGTACCATTGGTGAGCTCAGAGGACTCAGCCAGAAAGGAGAATCCTTCAGATGTGTGGTGGCGCTACTCCACTCAGTTGTGGGTCTATCTCAGCAGCAGTTAGGAGGGTCTTAAATGTGGAGTGTAAGGTGCTTGAATCAATAATGCACAGATAAATGCTGAAATGATTGAGAAATATGATAGCAGAGCTCTTTGAAAAATGTGTGATGGATGAGACAAAACAGATAGGAAACCATATGGTTTATTCTATAAATGGGAGCACTCAAATATCAAAGGTGATCTTCTACTACCCCTGCTAATAATAACAACAAGAACAACAACAGGGTGGGTTTTTTAAAGTGACATGGTAGTATTGAAGGCCAGATCACTCGTTCTGCCACTGAAGAATGGTTGCAGCCATAATATGAAACACTGGAAGATTTTAAGTTTTAGGGATGTTGCTTGTAGGAAAAGGAGCTCTACTCCATGTTAAATGTGGATCCATATGTCTTGTTTAAGTAGATGAGAGAGAAGGAGTAGGTAAAGAAATGTTATGGCTAGGCTGCTTAAATTGGTTGTCTGTATGATGAATCTAAGATTCAGAAGCCAAGGTAGCACAGCATTCACAGTCCTTGAGTTAAGGAATATGGGTGGTGCTAAATGACAGATATCAGAAAATATGACAAGATGTAAGTATGGAAGTATAGAGAAGGATAGAAATAAAGGTCTTTGAAGATAATTTCAACAGTGGCCAATGTAAGGAAAGTTATCTGTATTTTCTCCCATGGGACCCAAGAATAGATCAGTTGGAAGCATTTGCAGAGGAGGAAGAAGATCAACTATATTAGACTGTTCTGGATAATTATTTGGTATACTTGTCACATAGTTTCTTTATCTTGTAAAATGGAAAAAATGAATGGCATGAGTTTTCTCTATGGTGTTATAGAAGATAGTGAATTTACACAGGTCAAAGACTTAGAAGAGAAATTTGCCTATAGCAAGTGTTGTGGTAGGCAGTATTATTCAACAATGCTCAATAGACATACAGTGCAGAGTCTGTATGATATATACCCAGGTTTGATTACCCAGTACCCATGTAAGCCAGAGGTACAAGGTGACACATGCGTCTGGAGTTTGTTTTTAGTGGCTAGAGGCCCTGATGTGCCCGCCCATTCTCTCCTTGTCTCCCAGTATCTCTCTCTCTCTCTGTCTACCTCTTTATTCTCTCATAAATAAATAAATAATAAATTATTAATGCATAAGTAATGAAACTATTTTTGTTGTAGGCTAAGTCAATGGGGGATAGTTCTCAATGGAAGGTAAAAATTGGTGATGTAAAATACATAGGGCAATATACTTGATAAAATTATTACTTGAAATAACCTGGTAAACAGGAAATAAGCTTCCTCTTTATAAAGAGGCTGTAGAGCAAAATTCATTATTGCACCTCCATTATGATCATATTTCCTAAAATGTCAACTTTTTCATAATGAATTCCAGGTCAACCTAATGCAAGACCCTACTTCAAAGAAACATAAGCAAAACAAAACAAACAAAAAAAAAAACAAAAATGTAAGTATGATATTGCTGAGATTTATATGAAAAAAATCATGATTTGTTAAGAATTGTTTGTATGAAAATACATACAATTAACTTCACTTTCACTTCTCAAATAAAATTGCTAATTTCTCTAGCATGATTTAGTGTGTGGTAATGTGCTAGAGAAAAAGGAAAATAGAACAGGTAGACTTAGCACCTCTGAAAAATATTATTGAATTTCCAAATGCCAAGCAACAAGATTGTAATTAAGAGAAATTAATGACAGTGGAATCTACTACATTAATGACAGACTCTACAGAGTGAGGAAATTGAAGTTAATAAGAAGGGTATCAGAGAGCTAAGTAATATCGTGCTTTACTTATGCTATTGAGTGTATTTTAAATTTAAAGTGACAATTTTAAGGTTTAATTAAATTTCTTTTAAATAGCTATATTTTATAGTTAGAAAAACAGACTGAAAAAAATCTAAAATAAATTAAACTGAAATAAAAGGAAATATTTATTTATTTTTATGACACAACAGTTCGTGTCGACAATTTGATGCATATTCTGTTTAACTATTGCTAGTTTAATGTATTTTGAAATTTTCTACACAATTATTTTAGGCTAGACATTGAAATTGAAGTTATTTATGCATTGTTTTCAGTGATGTTAACATTTTCTAGATGATTATTATAAAATTCTCAAAATATTTTATGGCTTCATAATTTTTAAATTAATCTTTTTTTAAAAAGGATATCACAGAAATATGCTCCCCAGAAAGATACAGATGTAGCAGTGTTAGGTTCAGAGAGGACTCAGACATGGCTTTCTTTTTTTTTTTTTTTAATTATTTATTTATTTATTTGAGAGCGACAGACACAGAGAGAAAGACAGATAGAGGGGGAGAGAGAGAATGGGCGCTCCAGGGCTTCCAGCCTCTGCAAACGAACTCCAGACGCGTGCGCCCCCTTGTGCATCTGGCTAACGTGGGACCTGGGGAACCGAGCCTCGAACTGGGGTCCTTAAGCTTCACAGGCAAGCGCTTAACCGCTAAGCCATCTCTCCAGTCCTTAAATTAATCTTATACATACTATGGAACACTACCATGTCACAGCCCTTAGATAACAAATGCCTACTGTCCTGGCTTAAACTATGTTTTCCTGTTTCATTTAAACCAATGACCATCTGTGGCAGTTTTTCCTACCATTGATAAACATGCTGCTTCAAGATGGTCATGTCCTTCCTTAGAAGATGGAAAACTTTGGGTGAAGACAATGGAACACCTGCAAGTTAACTTTTTTTTTTCTATTAGACAGTTTCTTAAAGGCTTCTTTGCATACTAAATGAAGAAAGGGAGTTGAAATTAGATGTCAAGAAAGACAGACAACATCTGTTCACAGAGAAGGCCCTGACAGATGCCTTCTTTTACCACATGAATTCACTCAACTGCACAGGGACACTACCTTTCTGTTTCTACCCAGTGTAGGATAAATCTTACTTCTGCTCTTAATCTGCTTAGCCAAGCTGGTCTCCATGCAGAATTATGAGAATAAAAGCAGAAATGAATCCTGATAAAAGCTACTTACCAATGAAAGAGAAAGGCATTATTTATTTGACATTTATACTCTTGTTCTAAAATATATTGTTCTCATTACAATTTGAGGAAATAATATATTAATTATGTCAATGTCTACATGAATGACAAATATTATACTTTTTCTTAATAAAAGTAATAATTCTATACATTATTTAACATGGCTTTCACTTAAGATGTCACTTTCTCAAAAATAATAGCAATCCATCTCATTCTTTTTAAAAGGTGCATTAAAGAAAACATTTACTTTTAGCTATTTTAGCATAAGTTGAAATGCATGCACTCATATTAAGCTGTAAAAATTATATGAAATAATTTATTTCAGAAGTTTTGTGGAATTTATCTCAGGGCCACAATACCTGGAAAAGGAAATAAAATATTCAGGATTTATACTTTAAGCCTTAGTCCTCTGCCTATAATCCCCTCAAGCCCATGTTTCAAGGAGGGATAGTTCAAAGACCTCTGGGTTGTTAGACTGAGTTAAGGGAAAATGATCAAAGTTCAGAGATTGGTTCAAATTTTTAAGTCATATCAGATGAGAAAAGATAACTATACAGGTTAAAAACTGCATATGTAAATTGTGGTCTTTGAGTTGGTATAACAAATACTAAAACTTTTTAATGTTAAAATGTGCAGAACTGAGCTGGTGGCACATGCCTTTAATCCCAGCACTCAGGAGGCAGAAGTAGGAGGGTTGCTGTGAGTTTGACCCTTTTCTCTTCCACAGCTGGTCTTGACTCTTCTTTGAAATATCTGAACTCTGAATAACTGTTGAAGACCAGGTTTAGGTTCCTATGAATTTAATGACAAGAATCATGACTTAAACTATCAATCCTCCCAAACACTGTGAGGACGAGAATGAGCAGAAAGAACAAGCATGCTAAAGAGACCGGGGGCGCAGGAACACAGCAGATACAGAGAATGCTTAGCCTGCTCACGAAGCGTAAGAAGCAATGAGGGCATCAGAAAACTAAATACACACATACATATACACGTACATACAATCAATGAAGTCACACAAAACTCAGCATATGAATGATATGGATGGTATTGAAAACTGCGAGACGGGTGGGAGATGTGGGTTCTATCTGCTGGATAGACAGGGGAGTCTTCACTGAGAAACAGGCTTCAAAAAGGAGGCACAGGGCTGATGAAAAGCTCAGTGGTTAAAGAATACTTACTGAATACGCAGGAAGGTCTGAAAAGGCATGAGATCACCTGAGCCCAATTCTGCAGCACCCACATAAATAGCTGTGTGTAACCATAATCATATGTAACTCCTGTCCTAATGGGGACAGGAGTTTTTGGCAGAGAGCAGAGAATCCTTGACTAAAAAAATAAATGAAGAGAATAGCATCTCTGAGTTAAGTGAGAGACTTCTCAAGAAAACCGGATGAATGAAAGGGACAACACAAAAATCTCCTCTGGCCACTGCATGGTTGCGCAAAGGACATGTATATCTTCATTACACACCACACACACACACACACACACACACACACACACACACCCCTCATCTTATATCACACACACTCCACATACTTGCACACACCAACACGCTCTAAAAGAAAAAGAAAACATGAATCATGTTAATAGGCTAAGGGCCACTAGAAAGTAAAGGCAAAATTAACTAACTGCATTACAAATGGATCTCGAATGACAAAAGTAGCCAGCTAAAACAAACATATACAATAGTTAAATAAACAGAACCTGAGCTAGATTCCAAATAGCACAGTTTTCCATTATCTGATATGAATTCACAATCATCAGTCAAATAAAGGAGAAAGAAGTTCGTGACTGTTTGGTAAATAAAGTCAGTAAGTAGTAACAAAGCTAGAAGTGACAGGTGACTGAAGAATCACACGGTCTTAAGCATCATCTGAGATGTTGACTAGGATGAGAAATGGACTCATGGAAATGAGAATTAGAGAAGGACGAAATGAGAATTAGAGAAGGACGAAGCTTCAAAATTGTATCACTCAAAAACCTAACGATTGGCACATATGAATACACGTCAGCTGATGGTTGTTACAGATTGGATATTAAATGCCCATCTGAAAGGTTCCTGTGTTAAAGGGACCTACCAACAGATGAGTATTCATGAAATGACTGCATACTGAGGGCTCTTGTTGGGTCAATGGAATAATCATGTGATAAATCAAAACATAAAGGCATTACTGAAAATTGACAGAAAGCAGGAGTTGGGGTCTTCCTGGAGGAAGTTCATCACTCAGGCCATACCTTGCAATGGCCTTGTCTTTCTCTCTGTCTCTGTCCTCCTCAATATCTCTCATTATGCTTCTCCCTCTCTTTTCTCTTCCACTTCTCATTCTATTCTAATCCTTACATTTGAGCAGCTTTTTCTTCCAGCATATGCTCTTGTATTCTACCTTGCCTCATGCCCATATTAATTGATAAAACAGTATACTATATAACATATTACATATAAATCTATATGTCATAAAATATGTGCTAAATGTAGATGAAAACTGACATCTGAGACTTGAAACACGAGGTAAGTATGATCCTTTTGTATAATACTCCAACAAAGAGGAAACAACACCAAAACTAGACAAGCAAGATTATATGAAAATCAGAAGCTTCTGCACAATGAATAGGTGATCAATACAGAGAAGAAACAAACTAATAATGGTAATGGTTTTCTGAAACTATTCATCTCACAAAGGATCCACATATAGAATACATAAGGAATTTATAAAATACAACAGCCCAAAACCCAACAATTGATCTAAATAAATATGGGCAAAGAATATGAATAAACACTGCTGAAAAGAACAAAAATCAGTTGCCAAAAATGTTTTCTAAATATTTATTTATTTATTTGCAAGAAGAAATAGAGAGAAGAGAGACAGACAGAGAAAATGGGCACATCAGGGCCCCTAAACCACTGCATACAAATTCCAGATGCATGTGTCACTTTGCGCACCTGGCTTTACGTGGGTACTGGGGAATTAAAGCCAGGTTGTTAGGCTTTACAGCAAGAGCCTTAAAAACTTAGCCATCTCTCCAGATGCAGAAATGTTTTGAAATGCTGAATTTCACCAGTTACCTTATAAATCCAAGTCAAAACAACAATATTGGGCTGAGTTGATGATGACTCAGTAGGTGACAGTTCTTGTTATACAAAGCCAATGGCCTCAATTTGGAGCTCCAGAATACCTATGAACCCAGGCATGATAGCAAGCACCTAAAATCCTAGCATTCCTCTGGCTAGATGGGATGTGGAGACAGGGAAAGCCTGGTAACACACATCCTTCACAGATGCTCACAGTGAACCAAGTGAAAGCAGTAGTGAAAACGAAATTCTGGCTCAAAAGAGAAATAAAAAGAGGATTTTACCTCAACATGTTTTGCATGGCACATGTCCACCTGTACTCACATTCATGAACACACACACATACACACACACACACACACACACACACACACCTACATGCAAATTAAACACATATACCTGTACACATATGCAAAGAAAAAACAACACACTATCTTTTCATTATAGCTTGAGTGTTTATTATCAAAAGTCAAAATAAAAAAGTAACATGTTGGTTGGTAAGGATGTGTACCAAAGGATAATAAGTCACATGTTGGCAGTGTGAAGGCACATTAGTACAGTTGTAATAACATTGGAGTTTCTCAAAACTTGAGCATTGATATATTATACACACATGAAACAACTATAACTTTATGTATCTATATCTGACTATCTAGGTCTGCATAAATATACATATGAGGAGAAATCTAGTTCATTGTCAGGATAAGTAATAATAGCGAATATATAAAACACTATGCATAAACCACTAAAATATGCTATACAATTCAATTTGTAACTTTAAAAAAAACTAAAATAATCTATAGTGTTTAATCTGTATTGACTGCATTAAGTCTTTTTGTGAGTAGAGATGTATTAAAATGTACCAGAGAAATTGGGGAATAATAGAACTTGTTGATACATGGTTTGTGGGGTTGGTGACATTGTTCTCCAGTTACATATTTGTCCATATGCCATGAACTGAACTCTTAGGCAAAGTGAAATTTATTTTATGTAAACTCTATTAAATAATCTTCATTAACATAATATTTTCTAATCCATCATATGATATATCATTACATATTTATGTGTATATTTATTTTATTGCTATTGTTCCTATAGAATAAATTCCTACAATTGAAATTGCTCATGTGTTCTGTTGTGTAAAATACAGTAGGTATAGCAAGCAACATACACAAAAAATGCATACTTAATCAACTGGCAAAAATAAATTAGACATGCTTAAGAAATAGCAATTCAGGCTGGAGAAGTGGTTTATCAGTTAAGGCACCTGCCTGCAAAGCCAAAGGACCTTGGTTCAATTCCCTAGGACCTACATAAGCCAGATGCACAGGGTAGCACATGATTCTGGATTTTGTTTGCTGTGGCTAGAGGCCCTGGCATGCCCATTTTCTCTCAAATAAATAAATAAATATAAAATATTTTAAAAAAGAAATAGCAATTCATGTGAAACTAAAAACCCCAAATCATATTTATATATAATATATATTGTTGCTAAGAAGTAAGCTAAAAGTATTGTTTGCAATAAAGTTGTAAAGTCAATGATTTTGGATAAAATTACAAAGCAAATATGGGTGTGGTGGTGCTCATCTCTAATTCCAGAACTCAGGAGGCAGAGACACAAGGATTGCCATGAATTCAGATCCACCCTGAGACTACATAGTGAACTCCAGGTCATTCTGGGCTACTGCAAGACCCTACCTCAAAAACAAACAAACAAACAAAAAACCCAAAACAAAAACAAAACAAAACAATCCAAACAAACAAACAAAAGTCCAAAGCAAAGCCCTATTGATGACCATTGGGATACAGGAAAAAGAAGAAAACATGTAATGTTGAAAACAATAAGACCTTTGAAACCTGTTCTTGATAATCTGAAATCTGTATGATTTGAGTATTCTAAGAAGTGGTATCATTTTAAGACAAGCTTC
Source organism: Jaculus jaculus (assembly GCF_020740685.1). Lineage (NCBI taxonomy): Eukaryota > Metazoa > Chordata > Mammalia > Rodentia > Dipodidae > Jaculus > Jaculus jaculus. The sequence goes on along the minus strand of NC_059106.1, from coordinate 154,654,841 downwards.
AAGAACCTGGGTAGCTTCCATGCTATAGAAACTAATGAAGCTTGGTTACAAAGATAAAACACACCAGTAAATATTTTTTAATGTCATTAAAGCACGTGATGGAGCTAAAAGGGCTTGGGGGGGTATAGAGATGACTCAGAGGTTAAGGCACTTGCCTGTTGATCCAAACACCAGGACTCAATTCCATAGTACCCACATACAGCCAAATGCACAAAGTGGTGCATGCATCTGGAGTTCTGACTAAAAGAACTTGATGTGCCTTTTCATTTTCTCTCTTTCCCCCCAATACCCTGTTTCTCATTCACTGCAAATAAATACATAATTAAAAATAAGAACTTAGAGGTAGTTGTAAAGTAGATTCAAAATTAATGGATGGGATGGGTGCTGGCTGCTCCTCTGAATAATCAACATGTTTATGAGATGGTTTTCATGAATAGTAGCTCATAAGCCCATGTTTACTTGTGGTTTTCCATACTTTCTGCAAAGGGTATATAAAAGGTGTTTGGCAGCAGAGAAGTTCTCATTCTGGACGCAACGCTTTGATCTGTCAGCTAAATCCTCAACTCTTGACACCATGAGCTATTACTATAACAACTGCTATGAAGTTCTGGGCCATGTCTTTGGAGGCCTAGGATGTGGCTGTGGCTGCTTGTGAGGGCCAGGCTGTGGCTATGACTCTAGCTACAGTGGCTATGGACATGGCTGCTGTAACTCTTGATATTACGGAAGATATTGGTGGAAAGGATTCTAATAAGTCCTGCATGAGACTCTTGATGATGTTCAGCTAATGCCCCTGTTGCTGATTTTTCATCATTGCCTCTCTCAGATTCAGTAATGAACTTCCAACCCCAGTTAGGATACTGTGATAGATCTTCAGATGTCAACCTTGCAGAGTTTACTTGATGGAAACCATCTGGACTTTAAATCTTAATTTGGGGAAGTTAATATTTTGATTAATGATTCTCCTTTTGGATGCTGTTGCAGTCTGGTTCGCATTGCTGGTAGAAATCACCCAACCAAGAGTAGCTTCTGGGAAAAAGGGGTTTATTTTGTCTCACAGGCTCGAGAGGAAGCTTCACGATGGCAGGGGAAAACGATGGCATGAGCAGAGGGTGGACATCACCCCCTGGCCAACATAAGATGGACCACAGCAACAGAAGGGTGTGCCAAACACTGGCATGGGGAAACTGGATATAAAGCCCATAAGCCCACCCCCAACAATACACTCCTTCCAGGAGGCATTAATTCCCAAATATCCATCAGCTGGGGAGCTAGCATTCAGAACACCTAAGTTTATGGGGGACACCTGAATCAAACCACCACAGATGCATATTTCAAAATGTTCTTGTGGGACATGCAAAAAAATCCCTTTACGTTCAAATTGCTTTGACATTTTCACCGTCATAATTATCCTTTCTATATTCTCAGAAATAAGCTTTTCATATGTGTAAGTCTTGTGTATGACTTTATGCATGTTTCTACCTGCAGTCTCACTGTATGTATGGTTTTTTGAAAGTCTCCAGATGGTAATGTTATATCCACAACCCTACGTAACAGGAGGGGAGGGAAAATGCCCAGTAGTTCTTTTTACACTGAACTGTGGGTCTATTCATGCAGCTGCAGCTATACTTACTAGTCTCCCATCTTCACAGTGGGATCATTGCGCTATATTATTGCACCATTTAGCACTGTGTACTCAAAGCCTGCTGTCTTTGGCTGTTTCTAAGCAGGAAATGGCTCTGTTGTGTTGGTAGATGCTGTGTTCTTAATGGATTTCTTCCTTTTGTGACTGCCCTTTAGGCCTCCCTTAAATGGCAATTGAAGAACTCAGAAGGCCTTCAGAAGCACACAGCAATTGGTGTGCTAGCTAGCATTCTCATTCCCAGAGAGATGCTAATGCCAGACTTCTACCTCTGCATTCAGATGCATGGTTCCCAATGTCCCCATTCTGCATGTTCCAACAGATATTTGACATACTATATAATTCTGTTCCTTAAAATGTCTTAAAAAGGCTTCTGGCACACTTATTACTTTTATACTCGATAATCATATTCATCATATTTGTGTTCCTAAGTTTATCATTCTCTTTTAAAATGACACTTCCTAGGCACATATTTGTTTTACAGTCATTTCAGTTTCTTTGTCTCCCAAAGTGACTGTTCCTTCCTTCATTGCTCTGTGCACCTATTGCTTGTCTTTTCTAAGAATGCTTATTATTGATCTTTTTAAGAAGAAAGTTGTTCTTAGAAAGCTCTTAAACGAATGATATATTTAGAAAGAAAGCACTGTTCAGACTGCCAACAAAAAAGATAATATTTGACCCATTTACATATTAATTCATAAGAGTGATGCCCTGAGAATTGGATTATGTAATCCAAAATGATCAAAGACAGCAGCATGTGGAATCTTGGAAGAAGGGTAAGAAGAAACCTCAAATATGCCACATTTAATTTCCATAAGGGACAAAAGGTATTCATGAAAAGAAGAGTAAATTTTCTGCTGATAATTCTGAATATACTGTCAATGAGTACTGACAACTGCTGTTCAATAAAATAATAACAATAAATATAAAAAATAAGGAAGATATGAGGTAATGCAAATCTCATGAGAACAAATTCAAGACAGCAATACAAAATAGATCCCATGAGTTTAAAATAATTATATATTAGTCCAGCCATGCATGGTGATGCATACCTTTAATCCTAGCACTTGGGAGGGAGAGGTAGGAGACCACCGTAAGGTCAAGGCCAAGGCCTCTCTGACACTACATAGTGAATTCCAGGTCAGCCTGGACTAGAGTGAAACCTTACCTAGAAAAACCAAAAATTAAAAAAATAAATAAATAAAATAATTACATATGAGTCCAATTTCATTAAGATAGTAATACTTTAGATGATCAGCATGGGTAAAATCTAATATAATAACATATAATATACCAATGTTATCTATGCCAGTTTGCTCAACACTGTATTTGGCAATGCTGTCGCAGGAAGTGATTCTATTGGGCATTTGTTTAGTCATCCACACAACAGTAATATATCAGCATATTTTGGCTAATTACAGATAGACAAGTATCCGAGGTATAAAGCACATTTTCTGACATCTTGATGGATCTATAATATAGATGGAAGCTCAGATAATCAGTAATAACGTTTAAGGTAGGTGCATGCATTGGCTCACATCAGTGAAATTTCCCTGAAAATATGCCACGTGAAAGAATTAGAAAATGTTTGATACAATTGTGCCCTATTTTGCATGCTCCAGGCATCCCATTTCCCCATAACCTAAACCCAGTTGCATATTTCCCTGTTGGATAGGGTCACTCAGTGCTTTCCATGGAGGCCAATGAAGAACTTACATATCAGAAACTTTAGTTCGTCTATTGGGTAAGGTCCTTCAAAACATAGCCGTCATCAAAAATAATGTGATTATTATCAAAGAATTATTGGAAATGGGGACATAAAAATGAATGAAAGAAAACATTGAATAAATAGAACCTCTGGTTTCTGGCAAAAATAAAAATGCCTGACAAAAATTAGTTTAAAGATTAAAGGATTTATTTTATCTTACAGTTTCAGATTATATACCTTCCATGTGAGGATGGAATGGTGACAGGATCTGGAGGGAGCTGGTCATATTTATTCCACAGTGAAGAAGTAAAGAGTGATAAATGCTGGAGTACAGCCAACTATCCTTTATATATAGGTATAAGACCTTGCTCCATAGTGCTGCCCAGAGTTAAGGCGGGTCTTCACACCTCAATTAACCTCAAGAACATAATCACTCACATGCCTGTCCAGAGGGCAGCCTAATCTACATAATTCCTCATAAGTGAATGTAGGTCCTCTCAAATTTACAGTTAATATAAACCAACACAGAAACCTATTTTGTAACTATTCTAAGTACAAAGAAAATTATATAGAACTAATTGTTCTGATTATATAGAAAGATTGTTCTGATGATCATAAATAAGTAAAACTTTATTTAGGAAAATCTATTTTTTACCATTTTCAAAACACCAGTATATATTTAAATATGTCAACAGTGTTCTGAATTATGCAAAGTTATTTTCAATCCTAGTATTTTATTTTTCTTTATTTATGAGAAAGAGAGAGTGAGAGAGTGAGAGAGAATGGGCACACCAGGGCTTCCAGATGCATGTGCCCCCTTGTGCACCTGGCTTTCGAGGGTCCTGGGTAAGCAAACGTGGATCCTTTGGTTTTGCAGGCAAGTGCCTTAATCACTAAGTTATTTCTTCAGCACCAATCCTTGTTGGTTTTTCCTTTTTGGCTTCTCGAGGTAGGGTCTCACTCTAGTCCAGGGTTTCACTCTAGCCCAGGATGACCTGAAATTTACTATGTAGTCTCAGGGTGGCCTTGAACTCATGGTGATCCTTCTACCTCTGTCTCCTGAGTGCCAGGATTAAAGGTGTGCGCCACCACACCCAGCTCAATCCTTGTATTAAAAATGTGGTTAGGGGCTGGAGAGATGGCTTAGTGGTTAAGTGCTTGCCTGTGAAGCCTAAGGACCCTAGTTTGAGGCTTGATTCCCCAGGACCCACGTTAGCCAGATGCGCAAGGGGGTGCATGTGTCTGGAGTTCATTTGCAGTGACTGGAGGCCATGGAGAGCCCATTTTCTCTCTCTCTCTCTGTCATTCTCAAATAAATAAATAATTAAAACAATGTGGTTAGACCTAGTGATCTCTCCAATACCTCACTAAGTAACACAGTCAGAACCAGAAGATGAATGGCTTTTCTTTAGAGAGCAGCATGCTCTTTTGAAGGCTGACGCCTAAGGTATGGTAGCATCAATCTCACATCTAAGGCCCCAGGGTCCTGAAGAGACTTTTAAGAGCTCAGCCTCTCCTACATTAACTCTTGTGGTGCCCACTCAACAGTGTTCTATACTTAGCATTGGGATTGCTTTTTCAAATCTTCTCAAAGCAACCCTGAATTGTAATTGTGTGGAAAAACGTATGCTAACAGTTTTGTGATCCTACCAAGGGTTTAATTTTAATAATTGGAGGGATGAAAGTTCTTGTCTAAAGGCTCTGGCTAAAATCTACTTAGTATCTTTTGGTGTTTGGCAGAATCTACTTCCTTCCTCTTGTGGAAGGAGTCTTCATTTTACTCTGGCTCTCAGCCAGGTACTACCCGGAACAGCTAGAGGCTGCTCTCTGTTTGTGGCATTAACTTCAAAGGTGAATGGGTATGGTGAATCTTTCACAAGCCAGAGTCTATGGTTTCTTCTTTTATTGCTAGCAAGATACCTCTTTTCTTTTGGTGGGGGGTGGGGGCTCAAGGTAGGTTATCACTATGTAGTCTCAGGGTGGCCTTGAACTCATGATGATCCTCCTACCTCTGCCTCCTGAGTGCTGGGATTAAAGGCATGCACCACCACGCCTGGCACTGGCAAGATACCTCTTAAAAAGACAATACCATTAGGCCAGGCCCACTCCAATATTATTTTTTCTTTTCTGGACAAATCAGAACATGTTAGTCTATGATCTGTTCCATCTAGTAAAATGTTGGTCCTATAAGTTAGGGGTATTTGTTTTGCTTTTACTGATTTATCTCCAAGACAAATAGGTGAATGTTTCCTATTACCTACTGAATGTGTACATCAGAGTTAGCTCATGTTTTAGGCAAGTGAATAAAAGAAATTTGACCCAGAGACTTGACTTGGATAACTGGTGATTTTTGAAACTCTTTGCCAAGAAATAAATTTTTAAGCAAGAAGTAACTTATTAATTACTGGCAATAGTGGGAGAAAGTCAGACAATTGAAATGTTTTGATTTAAATATATATTTCTCACATATTGAAATTAAAATAAATTTTGAAGTGTGTAACAATGCAGACCAGGGAAAGAAACTAGAAAGTGACTACTATTGATATTGTATAAGATAGTTACTGTTTGTTTTGACAGGTAAACTTGAGTTGCGCCAGAGAATTGGAGACTAAATGGATGTTTAAAAAGAAAGACAAAGATGTGATGTGACTATGGGGAAAGGAAGCAACTTTGGGGGAAAGGATTAAAGGGTAGGGTCAAAATCTCGGGACTGAAAGCCACATATTTTCTTGTGTGAAATCCTCGTACCTTTGTAAATATTGTTTAGTTCTTTTTAGATGTGCAGAGTAGATATGGTATAATTTCTAGATACATTTCCCTAGATTTATCAATATTAATTTTGTCTTTAAGTTTGAGGTGTGTGCATATGTAATATTTTTTGTAGGTAATGATAAAATTTCTTTTTTTATAATGGTAAATCTAATCACTGGCATGGAGGTTCCAAAAATATTGTGGACTATATTTAAAAAGGATATAGTCAAAGAGGGGGGATTCCTATTGGTATCTCTTAAAACAGGGAACAAAAGTATGTTTTATTCACTGGTAGATTTAAGTATACCTCAGTATCTGGGCCATGTTATACATGTAGTGACTATTTGTAGAAGAAAAATGTGCAAACAGATTACAGATGAAATAAATCCAAAACACTTGTATGAGGTTTCTCCCCTCCCCATCGATAATCACTAACCCATTTTCATCTTGGTGGGTAAAGATCAATAAAGAAGGAAAAGGAATGAATTTTATTGAGCGAGCACATAGACAAAAAAGAAAGCTTTCAAGAGTAAAAGTGTGAGGTGGCAAGGCATATTCCTGATTCTAAAGGAAAAAAAGTAATTTAAAAGTATCAAGGAGTAGCAATGAAAAAACAATATGTTTTTAAGGGAAGAAAAGTAGAATCACACTTTTCCATAGAAATTTAACTATAGGGCAGCCCTGTTATTCAGAGAGTCAATATCAATGATTATTTTATAAACTATACAGTAGGTGAGACAACTACCCATAATTCATCTTCAATCTAGTTTTTATACACAGTTCTGTTTTATATTATTTATATATGAAAATACAGTTTTCGTGAAATTCACTGACTATCATTTTAATGAATGCATGGATTCCTGACATATAAAATCATTCAGTAAATATATATGAATAGGGAAGGAAAAAGAAGGTAAACAGAAAACACCATATATATATATATATATATATATATGGAGAGAGAGAGAGGTGGGGAGAGGGAGAGGTGATGATGATGAACATACACACATCTATCAGATTGTTTTTTGTTGCTGTAACAAAATATCTGCTCAAAAACTTTATGGAAAGAAAGGAGAATAATTCACCAGAAAGTATAAAGGTGTAGTCTATTACTATGGGTATTATGGTTACTTTAGCCTTGCTGGGACAAAACACAAAACTAAAAGCAGTTGGGTGGGAGGGAAGGATTTATTTTGGCTTATATTCACAAGGGGAAGCTATATGAGGACAGAGGAATGTACGTCATCAACAGAGGCTTGACATCATTTCTGCCACAGCAGGTAGAAAACATCAGTAGGAGAGTGAGGAGTTCTGGCAAAACCTGCCACCCTTGCCAGACAGCAATATACCTCCTCCAGCAAGGCTACACCTTCCAAATTGCCGTCAGCTGCATTCAAAAGACATGAATTGATGTGTGACATCTGATTCAAACCACCACATTCTGCCCTGGGCCCCCATAAATTCATGACTATTCATGATATAAAATATAATGCATTTAGGGCTGGAGAGATGGCTGAGTGGTTAAGGCGTTTGCCTGAAAAGCCAAAGAATCCTGGTTAGACTCACCAGGACCCACGTAAGCCAGATCCACAAAGGGGCACATGTATCTGGAGTTCATTTGCAATGGCTGGAGGCCCTGGTCTGGGATTCCCATATTCTCTCCTTCTCTCTCTCTCTCTCTCTCAAATAAATAAATAAAATGAAAATATTTTTAAAAAAATATAATAAATTTAGCCTAACTTTATAAGCTCTCATAGTTCTTAATCCCAACAACGTTCACACATCCCTATAGTCCAAGGTCTCTTAACTGTGAGCCTGTAAATCAAAAAAAAAAAAAAATCAAGGCACAGAATAAATATTCGCACTGAAAAAGATGGTATTCAGTGTATCAAAGGAGAGATTGGATCAATGCAAAATCTAAAACAAACAGAGCAAACATTAAATCCTGTAGCTTTGAGGTCAACTTCTGTAACCAGTGATGAAATCTGTGGGGTTCCAATTCCATCTCACCAGATGGGCTGCCCACAGCCCAAAGAAAACTCCATCCTGAGGTGACAGCTCTCCTTGGGGGACATTCTATAGTCCTAATATGTGCAAAATCTTCAGGTCTGTGCTGCAACCCACAATTCATCCTCATTCATCCACTGAACCTCCACTTAAGGGACTCCAAAAACCTTGCCTCATATCACCCAGTGGCCAATTGCAAAAAACAAAAAAAACAAAAAAAAAACAAAAAAAACAAACTGTGTTGCAAATCCAATGACCCTTTCTTTCTGACAACTCCTGCTTTCCTGTAGTACCAGGCAGGGTACCAAATTTATTAATCCAGGGGAGAATAAAGTCAAGTTGGAAGAACAGGAAAATTCCTTCAATATTATGGCCCCCAACTTTCAAAAGAGTCAGCATTCTTCCTGCTTTGCAGGAAGGAACAGCTGTCCAATCTCAATGATATTAATTTCTGAAACAATTTTGTCATTCACATTGCCTGTTCAATAAATTCAATAGCCAATTTGTTGAATTGAACAGGCAATGTGAAGAAATTGGACCTCTCCTGTCCAATACCAGATATTATTTATATATAATTTTGCATATTTTCTGGAGTAGTAAATCTTAATTTGATGCATGTATACAATATATAATGATAAAATCAGGTGATAGGCACTTCAAGCCACTCAGACATTAACTTTTGTATTTTCAAAACTTCTGTGCTCTTATTCTCTGTTCATTTAATGACATATCATAGGTCGTTTTTACCAACATTGAGCCTACTGTGTTGTAAAATAACAGACTCATTCTCCTCTCCTCTACCTGAACTTTGTTTTACTTTATAACCTTACTTTCTCAGACCTTCCAGTCATTAATAACCTCTATTTCATTCTGTTCTATGATATCAACTTTCTGATTGAGTGAAAGTGTGCAATATTTATCTTGATATGTCTGGTTTATTATTAACATAATGACCTATACTTCTACCTATACTGATAAAATAATATTATTTAATTTTTATAACTGCATAATATTCTTTATCCAGTCATCACTTTGTGGACATCTCATTTTTCATTTCATTCTTATCATGGCAATTGTGAGCAGTGCTTCTACCAACATGAGAATCAAGTATGACTTTACTCAGGCAAAGCCAAATACATGATGTGGCACATGTTTGTGGAATTTGTGTGCAGTGGCAAGAAGTCCTGGTATGTACAAACTGTCTCTGTCTATCTATCTATTTCAAATAAATAAAGTAAAACATAGACACTACTGACATATATTAACTGACTTCAAGTCATATGCATGTATTTTATGACAGTATGAAGAAATAATGGAGTAAACAAAATAAACAGCTGAATATTGTTGTAGAAAAGTATCCTAACTTACATGTACATCCTTAATTTCAAATTAAACTTCTGAGATAATATTAGGACTATCATTTCAGGAAACAATGATGATTCAATGTATGTGGATTCCTGATAAAGAAAATATACATGGTTTAGAAAAGAATCAGCTACAGTTGAATGGATGTCAAAAGTAAGGATGCAGTTTGAGGTAAATGAAAACTTAAATGTTGCCTTTGAATATTGAAAGCTACAAGAATTTGTTTATGGAATTTGAAGCTCAGAAACTCAAACATGCATGGGGACTATACACATCCTAACATTTTATTAGAGTAAAAATATTTTTCAGGCATCCACATAAAACAGAACATCAAACATGTTACATACCTTTTAAACAACTAGTTATATAAACAAAGAGAAGATGTGGTTGAGTCTTAGAAAATGAGATAGTTGACATAGTCTTAATTATGTTCTGATGAATGACATTTAGAGGTGTGGCTACACCTTTCAGAGTATAAATAAGTGTCCTTTTACAGTCACACTCACAAGACTGACCTGCAACTCCAAACCAAACCCTCCACTCCTGACACCATGAGCTACTACTATGGAGGCCTGGGCTACGGCTATGGCAACTTCGGGGGCCTGGGCTATGGCTGTGGATGTGGCAGCAGCTTCCGCAGACTGGGCTGTGGCTGTGGCTACGGAGGCTATGGATACGGCTCTGGATATGGAGGCTACGGATATGGCTCTGGATATGGAGGCTATGGATACGGATGCTGCCGCCCTTCATGCTACGGAGGATATGGGTTCTCCAGCTTCTACTGAACAGACATTTGGCATTTAACCAGCGCATGCATCAGTCTTCTGTAATACCTTGATTCTTCTGGGGAAGGAGAATCATTTCTCATGAGCAGCATGTTTTATGTAGATAGATAATCAGCACTTTTAACCATGTGGTTCTATAAGTGTCATTACATTCCTGTTTTAAATTTAAATAATAAACGTTTTCTGTCACAGTGGATTTGTTTTGAGCTTTTGTTTGTATTACAATTATAAATTAGCTGTGATGTGTTGCTACAGTCATTGACTATCAGATTTTTCCTATATAAATTTTTAACAAAATATTTTCTCTAATGATCTTCACATCTACCTTCACTTTTTTTTTGCAGTCCCTGGCAATTGCTGTCTGTTTCTTCTGTTTTGTTTATTTCATTCCCTTCTGCTTATCCTTCCTCTCTCTTTTGCATCATGACTCCACCTTCCAAGTACTGAGATTACAAGCATGCACTACCACACCTAATAATTTTATGCTGTTTGACAGTTCAAACTCAGGACTTCCTGCATGAAAGGCAAGTCATTAACATCTGAGCTATATCCCTAGTTCCATTAATATAGTCTTAATAAATTTGTATTCATCCCAATGAGAAATATTGGATTATAATTTTTCTGTGCAACATCATATATTTAGATATTTTTTTGCCAGCTTCAAAACATATAGATAAATGCTCCCTCTTTTATTAGCCTCTAAAATATAAGTATTAATACTTCACAAGAGGGGCTGGAGAGCCGAATTAGCAATTAAAGTGCTTGTCTGCTAAGCCTAAGGACTCAGGTTCAATACCCCAGTAACCATGTAAACCAGGGACACAAAGTCGCACATGCGTCTTGAGTTCATTTGCATTATCTAGGGGTCACGGTGCTCCATTCTCTCTCTCTCTCTCTCTGACTATCTCTATTTTCATCCCTCTCTGTCTCAAATAAATAAATAAATAAATAAAGGTCTTCACAAGAGAAACTATTTGGCCTAAAATTATGTGTAACAAGTTTTAATCAATTTAATTTCTACATGAGATATTAATTTAATTTTGGTCTATATTAGTGAATTTCATTTAACCAAATCATTTGTATTGGAGACCATGCAGAAATATTCTCCTGTTTTGTTTTAGAATTTTTTTATCTGACAAGTATTTTTAAATCTCACTAAAATAATAAATAGTACAACAAACATATGTCCATCTCCTGGTTTAACAACTTATCGAGGAAAATAAACCTAAATTTTAATAATATCAAGGAAGCATCATAAACCTTTGCCCATTGAATTCTTAAGTCTTCTTGGTCTAGAAGCCAAGTCAAACATCTCTACCCAATAAATCTTAACAAAGGAGCTAAGAACACACATTTGCGAAATGATAATATTCTCAATCAAAGGTGCTAAGAAAACAGGGTGTCTACAGGGAGAAAATTGAAACTATATTCTTTTGTTCTCCTGGGGTATAGAAATAATCTATGAGTAGGTTACGGACATGAATGTAAGAACAGAAAAAATAACTTGAAGAAAACAGACAAAATGCTTCTGGCTGTTGGAATGAACACACGTTTTTAAAAAGACACCTCTGCTTTATCCGCTACTTTCCATCAAAGCCTATAAACCTTTACTATGAGAATTTACTAGATTGCCATCATTATGAATGATGATTGGCAAAATGTCTGTCGTAGCTGGAAAGGCCCAAAGTTTGTGATGTGACTTCTCTGGGATGAAAGTCTCTGTCATAGAGCTATTACAGTGGTGATTCTTGAGCCCTGTCAGTGTCCTAAGGTCCAGGATAAAAGTGTTTTCAACAATCTTCCAATTTAAACTGAGGACTCCGGTGCCTTTCATCTTTGGTCAGAGAAGTTGTGCGTGTGTGTGCGTGTGTGTGCGTGCACACACACATGCACACACATGCAATAGGACAGTAACTACTAGGGAGAAACATGATTGTTGATTACTCAGTGCTAAAGAAGGCCTCTTTATTGTGTCCTTCAAGGGTCAGAGAACATTGAGGAAGAGCTGACAGAAATAATGTAAGAGGCTGGGAGGAGCTTTGAAATGCAGTCTTCTAGATAAGAAGTGCTCTCTGCATTGGTGACTTCAAAGCCATCATCATCAGAGTGCCAGAACTGCTACAATGTCCAGGAGGCAAAATTAATGATGATGGCATAGTAATAATAATAATTAATGATTGCAAATAACTTGTTCTAACTAATTAATCAAGTTTCTTTAGGACACACTTAATTTAAAATTTATTGCATTTCTCATTCTAAGTTATTAGAATATAAACTTAGAAATAGATTTAGTGATGTACAACAGCAGCAAACATAAAATCTATCACCAGACAGAGAGGATTAATGGTGGATATCCAGGCGCTTCGGCCTTACTGAGAAGTATGAGGCAAGTTTACACTCAGGATGGAGTTTATTGACTGAAAGTAATAATGAAGGAACAAGGACTTTGCATGGATTTTTCCATATAGTTGTTGACAGGCTTGTGCATGCATTCTGCAGGGTAGTCAGTGTTATGTAGATCAATGATTATTAATAAACCAAAAGTTTAATATACTAGATGATAGTTAATTGGCCAGTTGGAAGCTCTATGCATACGTTCAAGATACCTAACGCATTCTTGTTTGTCCTGTTTTAGTTTTTATTCTGTTTCATTAGCTTTCTTTACTTGGAGATACCAAAAGTATGATATGAGGGAAAGGGTTATGCAAGCTGTATTAATAGTCCGATATGTATGGATGATGCAGTGTTCGGTTGTACCTGTTTTAGGTTTTTCATACCACACCATTGTTAATGGCTTTGCTGAATAAACTTATTTCTGTAATCTGTTTGCTTGTCTAAACCTTGAAAGTGCATAACTTTTAAATGCAGCAGAAATGTACAATTTTCTGAACACTGAACTTTGAAATGGTACTTAAAGACCTTCTAAATATGAGAAGGATATATCATGATTACAGATTTAGGAATTATTATTGATAATTCTATGAAATTTATATATTCCACTTAGTTATAATAAAGCCTTCTCACTAAATTTCTGAAGATATTAACAAAATGAATCTAAAATTTATTTAGAATTTTAGAAAGCCTATAAGAATTATGAAAATCTGGAGGAAGAGAAATGCTAAGAACTTCAATCATTGTGTTTTCCCAAATATATCATAAAAAATAATCAGTTCTAATATAGGCATGGTGGCGCATGCCTTTAATCCCAGCACTTGGGAGGCAGAGGTAAAAGCATCACCCATGAATTCAAGGCCACTCTAAGACTACATAGTGAATTCCAGGTCAGCCTCTACTAGAGTGAGACCCTGCTTTGAAAAACCAAATATATAATGTGTGCATGCATATGCATAAACATATACATACATGCATACATACATACATACATACATACATATTATATATAAACTCAGTCCTGCCACAGACAATAATAGATATTTTATGTGTATGGATGTGAGTCTGATACATGATGCATAGATAGACACTGTATGAGTTAAATAAGAAAATAAATCTAATAATATATTTTTAAACTTTCAAAAGACTAAAGCAGTCTTTTCATGATAAACGACAAAATAATCATCAGCAAATATAAACATGTTCAACATAACTAGTCATCAGAAAGTTGTACAGTAAAATCTGAGTGATGGCTGGAGAGATTGCTTAGGGGTTAAGGCACTTGCCTGTGAAGCCTAAGGGCCCAGATTCAATTCCCCAACATCCACGTAAGCCTGATGCACAAGGTGGTGCAAGCATCTGGAGTTCCACTGAAGTGGCTAGATGCACTGGCTCCCTATCTGTTTCTTTCCCTCTCCAAATAAATAAATAAATAAATAAATAAATATTTTTAAAAACTCTGATTGAGAGTTAGTACACTAGTCCCCATTAGAAAGGAAATAGCACATGATATTTGTTAATTTAGGTAGAAATGAAAAAGAGAACAATACCACTTAGAACACAAATGAAGCAAAGTTGGACATGGTGGTGCATGCCTTTAATCCCAGCACTTGGGAGGCAGAGGAAGGAGGACTGATGTGAGTTTGAGGCCACCCTGAGACTACATGGTGAATTCCAGGTCAGCCTGAGTTAGTGTGAGACCCAACCTCGGAAAACAAAACAAAGCAAACAAACAAAAAGAATACAGATAAATCAAAGCACTTTGGAAACCTTTCCATACCTAGTAAATTTGAACATAGTAATTCCACTCCTGGGAATGTAACCAAGAGAAATGAGTATATATCCCCACCAAACCAAATGTGTAATGACATTCATAACAGATTTATTTACAGTACCCCCCAACAGGAAAGCTGACATGTATCCAGAATACATATCACCTAAGAAATCTTTGGTATATTTGCATATGGTAACAGCAAGAGACACAGTATCACTACCTAAATCTACCTAAATGATTGCAAATAACTTGTTCTAACTAATTAATCAAGTTTCTTTAGGACACACTTAATTTAAAATTTATTGCATTTCTCATTCTAAATTATTAGAATATAAACTTAGAAATAGATTTAGTGATGTACAACAGCAGCAAACATAAAATCTATCACCAGACAGAGAGGATTAATGGTGGATATCCAGGCTCTTCGGCCTTACTGAGAAGCATGAGACAAGTTTGCACTCAGGATGGAGTCTGTTGAATGAAAGTAAAAAAGAGAACTGGAGGTCATTATGTAAATAAGTCAAACACTGCAATATCAACAGCACATGTTCTGATATACATGTGGAAGTTAAATGTTAATCACTTAGGATTACAAAATAGAGTAATGGTTACCAGAGCCTGAAGAAAGTGTGGTGTATGAAGACATGGAGGAGGGAGGTAAAGGGAAAAGCATATACCAGGATTGGAAATATAACCTTTAATAATCTCTTGCACAGTAGGATGATTACAACTGAAAACAATTAACTGCATGTTTTACATTAGTTAGTGGGGAATACTTTGAATCCTCCCAGTACAAAACAAGAACAAATAAATGTGTGAGATGATAAATATGACAATGTTTTTATCAGTTCCTTACATATTATTTATATGCTTGGGAAAAAAATCACAATTCGCCATGTAAATAAGTTAAGTAGGCAGGGTGTAAATGGTACTTTAATGGCACTTATAATACCAGTATGTGGGAGGCTGAGGCAGGAGGATTAGAGGCTTAGAACACCTTGAGCTATATTGCAAGACCCTATCCCATACAAATGTGACATCAAACACACAAATGAAACTAACCAAATAAAATTTATCATTATTATGTGCCCATTAAAATTTAAAAGAATAAAAAAGCATCATTAGCCCATATTCCCTATGCATGTATGCTATATAATCTATAGAGATTAACTAGCAACTGTGGTAATTTTACCCTTTCCCCAATACCATGTAACTTAGTAATATGCAGGTAAATTAACTTATGTCTTTTGACTTATATAGCTCATTCATTTCTGAATGTATTGGATTGATAACTGTGGGTTGCATTTTTTCTGTTGTCCTATAGAAAGAGATTGATCTCATAACTGAAATTATGAGTAAACCTGCTATAAATATTTACATGCAGGTTTATCCGAACTGATCATTTTCATATTAATTGGGTAAAAAAAAAATCCAGTAGTATATTGCTGAATTCTGTCAAGAGCATGTTTGCTTTGTGAAAAACTGCCAGGCTATTTTCTAAAGCTGTCCTAAGGCTTTGTCTTCTCTAACTTCCTTCTTCTATCCTTCTCCTGCTCTTCCCCCTCACCCTCTCTCCCTCCCTCCCTTCCTTTCTTACTTCACTCTTTGCAATGCATGAGAACCCTTGACTAACATCTCATGATATAAGTTGTGGAAATTTTGTTCATTCTAATAGGTGTATGATGGCATATAATTGTTTTTAACTTGGATATATTTTTATTACTAGATATTTTGGTCACATAATTTTAATCATCTTTCTTTAACATGGTCATTATTTTCTTGTGAGTCTAATGCCTATTTTTTTTTCTAGTTGCAAATGAAACGTCTTCACATTTATGTGCATGCTATTATGCTTGCCATTGGTTCTGAGAAATATATCATGCCATAATCATGTGCATTATTGAATCTGCTGTAGTTTTCTTCTAAAGATTCTGTTTTTGTTACTCAATATTTATTTAGTGTATTTTGTTGTATAGAATGAGTTTAATAGGTTACTCCATATTTATTCAATATATATTTCTTATAAAAATGTCCTTGGCACCTCATTTTCACATAGGAATGTTTGATATATGTGTTATCGGTACTCAGTGACTAAAATTGCCCAATGGCTCTTATTCAACTATCAAATGCTCTTTATATTTTACTTTATTTCCTTTCATTTTTAACAGGATTGTTTTTACTTTCTCCACCATCCCATGTTTATTTATTACTCTTTTACACTCACCCCCATCTTGAGTTAGTTTACAATAAATTTTATTTTATTAGATTCTCAAAAGCTATTTTTTTGTTTATATCTTCTCAGTCATCTCTGTTGATTGCTCTGTTGAATGACTTTGGGGCTTGTGTCCAATTTTACCACATTCTTACAGTAGTTAAAGCAGTATTTTTTCCCCATGTCCTGTGTATGCATAAGTTTAGATGTGAATGCCTTGGCTCCCTTTTTTTTTTTTTTTTTTTGTCTGTAGCTCTTAGAAACTATGATAAGAGTTGGGTTGGATTCTTTTATCACTGACACCTTTGGAATTTTTCCTAAATGCCCTGCAGATTTTTTCTTTAATGCAAAGGTCAAAATAAATATAACAAGATATTTTACATTAGAGCCATTTTAGGTGCATGACTTAGTTGCTGGCATTCAGTATATCTTCGTTCTCATGTACACATCAGTATGTATCCCCAATACTTTAATATCTTGACAGTCTTACTTATGATTTATTTTCCTGGGTCTTAATGGGTGTGTCAATGTGCATACTGAGCACTTCTTGTAATTTCAGTAGCTCTATGTTCAGGTTATACATTTGAAGATTACTTTGATCAATATTTCTCATCATAGGCTCCATTTAGATGTAAATTAGATGTTTGTCTTTCAGCCAATTCACTTATTTTCTCTGACTCATTTTATTTTTTTCTTAAGCACATTCTTTTTTTGTCATCTTATTTTTATCCAATGTCATTCATTTGTCTCACACATAATTTGAAGTTTGTGGTGCACTTCATCTTCCAATTATGCTGAAGCATAGGACACTTGTAGCTTCATGAAATTTCGTTAAGAATGCAGTGGGTGGGGTTTGTGAGATGGCTTAGTGGTTAAACAACTTGCCTGCAAAGCCTAACGATCAGGGTCAGATACCTCAGTGCCCAGGTAAAGCCAGATATACAAAATGACACATGTATCTGGAGTTGGTGTGTAGCAGCTGGAGGCCCTGACACATGCATTCTATTTGTTATTTTTCTCTCTATCTCTCTGTGCTTGGAAATAAATGAATAAAATATTTTATTGAAAAAAGCATGCAGTTGGATATTAGGACCTAAAGAGTACCTACCTGTTGCTATCGTGCCTTCCAAACCACACCAAAGTTCCTGAATTATTCTTAGATAATATTTCATAATTTCCTATGGCTGACCCCTAAAAGGACATTATTGTAAAAGAATCTTCTGAGTATGTAGCAGAATTGGCAGCAGAAGGATGCACACCCCATGGGAGTCAACACTCAGACTGATCACACAGAACTTGAGCCACTTAATATTTTAACCAATTGACCTAAAATCTGCTAATGCTTTTATAGTTGCAGGTTATCAGATATGATAAAATAAATCTTCTTGGCTTCAGGCAGTAGCTGGTATAATGCAGAAGACAGGAAATCATTTATATAGTACTCTAAAATCTGATATAAGAGAGGAGGTAAGATTGTGTCTGGAGCTTTCAAGAACACTTCAGTTCCTGTGAATGAGGATGGAGGTGCCTGGAGACAGCTATGAAATATTCATGAACAAGCGAACCTTTGACCCATGTTTGGAAAGATGGGATGGAATGAGATACCGATCAGATGTCCAAAAAGAGGATTCTATAAAGAGGGATCAAATCTGTGAAGCTCCAGGAAGGAACACCAACAATTATTTATATTTTGCCAACTTTGTCGGCATGCTAGATTCTAAGTAGACAAAATAGAGACATGTAACGTTGATGAAGGAAAAACTTACTTGCGAACCTCAAGAGTATAACCACGTTTCCAAGGACTAAGAAAGATAATGACCAGGGAAACAAATTTTAAGACTATTTAGAGTGGGAATTTAAGGCACTGGAACATACGGCCACTTGGGACTACTTCTATTACTCTAAAAATTTATATGGGACAAAATAAAGGAGTGACTTTGAACATACTTAGAGGCATCAGCAATTGGTATTGCACTTGCACAGTGCACATGGTGACCAACTAGCGTTCACCAGCGAATCAAATACTAGGAATATTCACAAAACAGGGAAACTTCAAGATCATATGAAGCTCATGCTTGAGTGATTGAGAGATCGAAAAGAGGGTGTTCTGTGGGGAATGATGGATTCATTATCATCATAGATAGAATGTGACAGCAGTTCATATTCTACCATGTAGTGGGTACATTGATGGAGCTGATTTCATAGACAACTTTGAAACTCAGCAGCACAACCTGTTGTTAAAAATAATACTTAATGAAATTCCATGCAGCAGAGGATGCCCATGGACTGAGAAGAAATAAAGTTTCTTTTAAATCTATTGGATTAACTGAGAGGAAGTGGGAGGGTGATTTGCAAGGGTTTACAGTGAAAGCCAGTCCAACGTTCATCACAGAAGTTAAGAGAATATAACTTCACAATTAGCAAATGGAGGAGGAGAAGGGGGTGCCAAATGCCAAGATCAGGTTAAATGAGTAAAAACAACAACAAAAAAAAAATGTTTCTTCTAAATCTGGCTGTTTGGAAATTGTGGTACTTTCTGATTGTGCCCTGAGTACGTGGAGAAAAGATCTTCAGTTCTGGGAATGATTGCTAGTTCAGAAGACAGAATGCAAATGACCAAGAGAAGCACTCTGAGGTTACATAATTACAAGGTTACTGGAAGCTATCAACCAGATTAGAACATTTTAATTAGAACACTAGCATGGCCTTTGAAGAGGCTATAGGCATTTTTCATCTTGGAAACATTTTGTTCCTAGGAATGCAAACTCATTAAAAAATAATGATTACCAACAATTCCTTAACAAGAGTTTGGACCTTATGTTAAGTAACAAGGAAACTACTTAACAAATTTATGGACTTTACGTTATTCTGTTACATGGAAATGAGATCATCTGTCCTTGTTTACCACACCCACCACTGAAGGTATAAAAGCATTCAGGAAAGCTAGAGACACAGACACACAGACACTCAGGAAATTCATCTGCTGTGTTAAACTAACCCTCCACTCCTGACACCATGAGCTACTACTACGGAGGCCTGGGCTACGGCTATGGCAACTTCGGGGGCCTGGGCTACGGCTGTGGATATGGCAGCAGCTTCCGCAGACTGGGCTGTGGCTGTGGCTATGGAGGATATGGATACGGCTCTGGATATGGAGGCTATGGATATGGCTCTGGATATGGAGGCTATGGATACGGATGCTGCCGCCCTTCATGCTATGGAGGATATGGGTTCTCCAGCTTCTACTAAAGAGATTTCTGATCCTCAGACTCTCTGCCTCCAAGCTGTTGTCCATCTTCCATGATACTAACACTTGCCTTGCTGTACAGAATATATCCATCCTCTATTGACTTTATATTCTAAGAAGAATGTCTCCTATCTCTCTGGATGAATTTAGACTCTTTCCTCTCCATTGGAGTTTCATCTATTATTAGTCAACTAATTAATGACAATAACATTTGTTACCATCAAGTATGGCCTGCATTTTAATATATCGTTAATAAATATGTTTAACTGACCTAGAAAACATGACTTTATGTATTTATTTCAGTAAACGTCACTTCAGAAATCTGTGATATTTGATGTGTAAACCAATTGACTCTTCAGATAAGCCTTTCTCCAAATGTCCAATCCTTACAGCTTTCAGATTCTTTAAAGTGGTGTGCACTTCCTCTGATATCTTCCTTTCACCTCTTGGACAAACCTACTCCTCCCCACTCCCTGATTCATGTTTTCTACAAATTCTCATTCATAGTAAAACCAAATAGCATTTATATTCCTTGTGTTCTATGTACCTGTTTCTGAAAGAATTTCTCAAATTGTCCCCTAATTTTTAATAGGAAGGAATCAGGGAGAGTTATATTCAGGGATCTTGTGAAAGATATTTCATTGCTATTTCACACTTGAATGCTACTCTAGGATTTGTAAAATTTTAAAAAAATGGAATATATATGGCTAAAGAGATGGCTCAGTAGTTAAGGTGCTTGCTTGTAAAACCTAAAGACTCATGATGGATTCTATAGGTTCCATGTAAGCCAGCTGCACACAGATGAGAAAGCACACAATGTCACACATGTGCACAAGGGGGTGCACACACCTGGAGTTTGATTGTCATTGCTGGAGGCCCTGGTGAGCCAATTCTCTCTCTCTCTGTCTTTCATTAAAAAAAAAAAAAGCCAGTCTGTTTTTTTTTTTTTTTTAAATTGGAATAGATAATTAAAGTGCTTCCTTTTATCTACATCATTATATCATTCTTCAAAAGAGTTATAGGAGTCACAAATTAAACTAAGTAAAATAATCTTTTCAGGATTTAAATGAGTAAATTTTATAGTACAATAATTTGGTCTCTGTATGCTTGAACAACTCATTTTTTTTTTTTTTTAGCAAATTTCTTACAGGATATACTTTGTTGATTGATGAGCCATTATAGAACCTCCTTGCTGTGTATTTAGTTAAACATGAACAATATCTAGCTTCCCATGAAGCAAGCCACTGGCACTTCTGATTAACACTACTTCAGTAATTGTCAGTCTAATCATATAGTCACTATCTCTACAGATTTACCATTTTATTCAATAAACTATTAGTTTTTCTTAAATGTTCAAATAATTAGAACTTTATGATGTTAATCTTTGTTCATTTGAGAAATTTAAAAATAAAGAGGGATAATTTTTTAAACACTCCCATAATTAAGGAAAAGTAACTCAACCCAATGAACACAATGTGCCCTAATTTGAAGTGATTTTTAAATAATTTTTTCTTTTTATTCACATTGGTTTGCATGTTTTTTTGTTTTGTTTTGTTTTGTTTTTTGAAGTAGTCTCTCACACTAGTCCAGGAGGCCTGGAACTCAGTATGTAATCTCAGGGTGGCCTCAAACTCATGGAGATCCACCTACCTCTGCCTCCCAACTGATGGGATTAAAGGCATGCACCACCATGCCTGGCTTGCATGCTTTCATATTGCTTCTTTTTTTTCTTAATTAGTTGTTTGGTGGTTTATTTAATATTTGAAAAAAATTTTAAATAATTTAGGATATATGTTTTAGAAACTGCTGAATGACCCTAAGAAATAGTATGGAGTAAAGCATAAGCACAATTTTGATAAAGAGAGAACATGCTTTTGTAGTTTTGCCATTCTAATGAGTCATTTCTGAGCTATTTGCAAATAACAAAACAAAACGATGTTAATAGTATATGAGTTAAAACTATTTTTATCAAGACAATGTAATTATGGATTGAAAAAATGTCAGGGTATTCTGTATAACTAACTCTAGGAAAGTCATTTACAAAATTTAAAAAGAATGGAGAAAGGGGTGCTTTAAAGATAAAGTCTTTGTTTCTTTTATTAAGCATAGCTAATGCTTAGGTTTGTAAAGCAAAAGCTAATCTAGAAAGCCAATAGATTGTTGCTAAAACTAAGTGCATACCTCCACTCAAATATGGAAGGAATGGCCTTATTGGCTAGCTTATTCAATTTTTCTTTTGGGAGGAGAACTTGATATATGCTTATGGATTCTTATACCCACTCTTAAATGGACACAAATATGGTCACGTGGAAACTACAGTTCATACTGCCCTGGGAATACAATGAAATCCTTAGCTACAAGCATCAAGGTCCACTACAGAGCCCCCTGAGGAACCTTGTCCTCCAGCTTGTATTTGGATGTGGCAGCTTCCATTGGCCTTCAGCCTGGCTTTGGGTATGGTGGTGATCAGCTGATTCTTATTTGATAGGTGTTCGCTGACTTCTCATGAATCACTGTCTTATTTTTTTTTATAACTGAGCATTGCACATATGATGTAAGCATGAGCTTTGTAGTACAGATATTTCATGGTCATCTATCTATCTATCTATAGATAAATAGATATCAAAAACAAAGGCAAAAAATCTTACTTCATCATTGTGCTATGTCATGTCTTCACACTACTGTGTGTCAATAAATGAGCAAGCATAAATTATCCTTTACACAAAGATTCAGGAAAGAAAGAGTTAAATTTAAGTTTCAACCCTATTGCTTTCTTACTCTGTTGCAATGGGCAAGTTAGCCTTTTTACATGACTTAAGTAATATATGGAGTGTAGGAACGTTGAACTTATAAGACTAAGAAATGGAATGGTGGTTAACATGCAATAGGATGGAACATTGGGGAAATGCTGGTCAGTGGATACAATATTTTTTATATGCAGATAGGAAAAAAAATAAATTCAAGGGATCTTTGACTATCAGCAGATCAGTTCATGATGTAGTATTTAATTTAAAAATGCTAAAAGAATATATTTTAACATTTTCATGACTAAAGTCATAAACTCATGAAACAGTTAATACGCCAATTGGACTGAGCCTCCCCCAGATATACATAATTCAAAGAAACACAGGACTAAGAAATGGGATGCATGATAAACATACAAAGATTTTGTAAGTCAATCAAAATAATTAAGTAAATGAAGTTTCTAATATAGAGACTGTGATTTAATGAATATGAAGCTTCGGGTGAATATAAAAAATAGATGATATTCAAAACTCTAAATGATCTATAAAGTCATAGAAAAAATAGAGTTGAGCGTGAAGAACAGATATGGATTTTTAAAGATTTATTATTGGTCAAAATGTTAGTGATCTATGATTCCCCACCCTAAGGAGAAGTAGTATATTCCATTTCCCTTACCTGAGTAAGAGGGCTTCTAATAAGCCCACTTATAGGCATTTCAAGTTTTATTTTTCAGCTATGAACACAATAGACTGATATCCATCTTCCAATTGTGAAACCTTAAGGGTAGCAGGGATGTCTGTATATCTTTCTAATAGCGAGAAAAAGAATATTCTCTGACATCAGTCTGTCCTTTTAGAACTTGTGAGAGCAAAAATTTATTTATAATTCACACAAGCCAATGAAAAGCTCATTGTAAGAACCACCACGGATTTAATTTCCCTCCAGCCAATAAGTACCACCTGACACATACGATTAGGCCCTGAAGACCCATTATTGGTGATCTTATAATTACATACTGATTGATAGAGTTCTGACTACGTTTTCCCTTTGGGGTGTTAAATAGATATGCAGCTAAATATTTTAACTCATTTTTGGTAATCATTTTAGTATCACTTGAAATTACATTTAGAGTTCAAGCTATCATTTTCTAGAGAATAAATTTATTGACTAAATATTTAAAAGTAATTTCAAGGCTCAAATTTCTATAGTTGTTTCATTTGTAATAGCCCTTAGCTGGAACAATGTAACCATCTTTTAGACACTTAGTGGACAAATAAATAGTATTCCATATGGGCAATGCAATGTTACTCAGCAAGCAATTAAAAGCAAAGCACCACTGATATAGGAAATAGATTATATGAATCTCAGGCATTATTGGAGTAAAAATGGCTTGTTCGCCAGGCGTGGTGGCATATGCCTTTAATCCCAGCACTTGGGAGGCAGAGGTAGGAGGATCCCTGCGAGTTCGAGGCCACCCTGAGTGAGACTACATAGTGAATTCCAGGACAGCCTGGGCTAGAGTGAGATCCTACCTCGAAAAAACAAAAACAAAAACAAAAACCAAAAAAAAAAAAAAGAGGCTTATTCTAGGGAACTGAATACTATACTCTTCCAATTATTTGACATTCTTTAAACGTCAATCTATAATTACAATAAACTGATAGTGGTTGATAGGAGTGAATGGCAGATAGAAGGTGTTATTATAGCAACACCACAAGGTTCTGAGGGAAATGCTGTGTGTCACTGTGGTAGCATTCACAAACACCTAGCAGTGTATAAAACGTCAGAAATCTGTTATACCAAAATATTAACACATATGGTAGTCTTAAGAATGTAATTAAATTGAGGCTAAACAATTTATTGGATTTTAGGTTCGCTCATAGACATACAAAATGAGAAAGCTTAAGAATAAATCAGTCTTACATTTAGATAAAATGCAATATTAAACTCTGAGACCAAGTTACTATCCTAAAACCTGGAAACAAGCGCATCTAGAGAAACTGACTCTAGAAAAATCCTTCCCTTGGAGAGATGCAGTGAAATTCTGCACGTACTAGTTATTTTCTTGCTGTTGAGAATAAACACTTGACAAGAAGCAGATTAAGGAAGGAAGGAATGATTTCATCTTATGATTCCAAGGGCACATTCATCATGGTGGGGAAGGAAAAGTAGCAGGACCAGGAAGCTAGCTGGCCACATTATGTAATAGTCAGGAAGATTGAATGAACAGGAAGTAGAGCTTAAGTTCCACTGCCAGTTAAACACTTCTTCCTGTAAGGCTCCATGGCATAGAGGAAATACAACTAGTAGAAGTTCAAGTGTTTAAACACATGAGCCCATGAGAGGTTTTCACATTCAGATCATAACATCACATAAGGCAGTAGGAAGGTAGGTTTAGATTCTTATTGTATAGTTAGTACCTTCAAATTAAAACATTCCCTATTGGAGGGAGGAGGAAAAACTCTCAAGAAAGGAAGTTGATGGAACTTAAAAGGTTCAGGGTGTTTAGAAAGCTACAAAATTCACAAAGCTTGACCTCAAAGTGATAAAAAAACAACTCTGTTATAAGCTACTTGCACAAAGTGATGCAGTGCAGAGTGTCACACATGGGCACAAGGTGGCACAAGCCTCTGGAGTTCAATTTCAGTGACTGGAGGACCTGGCATGCCGGTTCTCTCTTTGTCTCTCTTGCTCTTTGGTCTAAAATAAATAAATAAATAAATAAATAAATAAATAAATAAATAAATAAATAAATAGAAAAAAAAAGAAAAAGAAAGAAAAAAATGACCAGACTGTTAGGCTTGACTAAAAATAGTTACATTTCTTTCAGATTTTCAAACTTAGAGGTGTAGTCTTAAGGTATACCCTTATGATTTTCTGAATTTCTTTGGTATCTATTGTCATGGTGCCTTTTACATCTCTAATTTTATTAATTTTTAATTTTTTTGTTTTTTAATTTTATTTATTTATCTGAGAGAGCAAGAGAGGGAAAGAGGGAAAGAGAGAGAAAGAGAGAGAGAGAGAGAGAGAGGGAGAGAGGGAGAGCGGGAGAGAGGGAGAGAGGGAGAGAGTATGGGCGCTCCAGGCCTACAGCCACTGCAAATGAACTCCAGATACATATGCCACCTTGCACATCTGGCTTATATGGGCACTTGGGAAACAAATTGAGGTACTTTGGCTTTGCAGGCAAATGCCTTGACTGCTAAGCCATCTCTCCAGCAGTAATTTAATTAATTTTTGTCTATTCTGTCTTTCTTCTGGTAAGATTTGCTAAGGATTTATCAATTTCATTTATCCTTTTAAGGAACCAGGTTTTGGTCACATTAATTATTTGGATTTTTTATTTCATTAATTTATGACCTAATCTTTATTATTTCTTCCTGTCTAGTGATTTTTGGTTTGCCTAGTTCTTCTTTTTCTAAGGCCTTAAGGTGAAGCATTAAGTTGTTTACATGTCAACTCTCTAAAAAATTAGGCACTTAGAGCTATAAATTTCCCTCTTAGGACTGCCTTCATTGTGTCTCAAAGGTTTTGGTATTTTGTATTCTCTTCATCATTTGATTCTATGAATTATTGATTTTCTTTTTGATTCTTCAACAACCCATTCATCATTCAATAGTGAACTGTTTACTATACATGAATTTCTTCATGCTTTGTAGTTTTTCTTGTTGCTAATTTGTAGTTTAATCTCATTGTGGTCAGATAGAGTACAAGGGATTATTTCAATTTTCCTATATTTGTTAAGATTTGCTTTGTGTCATAGTATATGGTCTATTTATGGAAAATTTTCCATGTGGTAGTGAGAAAAATGTATGTTCTGCAGCCTTTGGATGGAATGTTTTGTAGATATCTGTTAGGTGCATTTGTTCCATGATATCAATTAATCCAGATGTCTCTGTTTATTTTTTTTTAATTTTTATTTATTTATTTATTTGAAGGCGACAGACACAGAGAGAAAGACAGATAGAGGGAGAGAGAATGGGTGCGCCAGGGCTTCCAGCCTCTGCAAACGAACTCCATACGCATGCGCCCCCTTGTGCATCTGGCTAACATGGGACCTGGGGAACCGAGCCTTGAACCGGGGTCCTTAGGCTTCACAGGCAAACGCTTAATCGCTAAGCCATCTCTCCAGCCCTCTGTTTATTTTTTGCCTGGATGACCTGTCATTTGATGAGAGTGGGGTTTTGAAGTTACCCACTACAATTGTATTTGGTGTTATCTTTGACCTTAAGACTAATAGTGTGTGATTGTTTAATGAAATTGGGAGCCTCCATGTTAGGTGCATATATGTTTAGGATTGTAAAGTCCTCCTATTGGAGTGTTTCTCTAATCAGTATAAAATGACCTTCTTTATCTTTCCTTAGTAATGCTGCTTTGAAGGCTATTCTGTGAGATATTAGAAAGGAACCAGTGCGCGTTTCATAGGCCTATTTGTTTGAAATAAAATTTTCTATCCTTTTACTCTAGATGGCGTCTACCTTTTATTGAGGGATGTATTTCCTAGAGGCAAAAAGCAGCAGGATCCTGGCTTTTAATCCAGTCTGCAAGCCTGTGTCTTTTGGTTAGGGCATTGAGGCCATTGATATGAAGAGTTATTATTGAAAGGGATGTGTTTATTCTCACCATCCATCTTGTTTTGTAGTGCTTCCTGTTTTCCTTTTACTCTCTCAACTGTTATTTAAGTATGGTTTAATTTGTCCTGTTTCCTCATGTGTGTGCTTTGCTTTCTACTCAGCATGAAGGATTCCTTCAAGTATTTTCTGTAGAGCTGGCTTAGTTGTTATAAATTCCCTTAGCCTGTTTTTGTTGTGAAATGTCCTTATTTCTCCTTCAATTTGGATAGATAGCTTTGTAGGACAAAGTAATCTTGGTTGACAGTTGTTATCTTTCAGAATTTGTAATGCATCATTCCAAGATGTTCTGACTTTTAAAGTTTGTGTTGAGTAACCTGCTGCTATTTTGAAGGGCTTGCCTTTGCAGATGGCTTACTTTTTCCCTCTAAGTTCTTTAAATATATTTTCTTTGGTTTGCATGTTTAGTAGTTTAATTATAACATGGTGAAAAGAGGTTCTTTCAAGGTTTTGTCTGGTGTTCTAAAAGCTTCTTGTATCTGCATTGGCATTTTTTTTTTCCCAATTTGGGGAAATTTTTCCTCTATGATTTTGTAGAAATACCTACTATGTCATTGGATTGAAACTCTTTTCCTTCTACTATACCCTGAATTCTTATGTTTGATCTTTTCATACTGTCCCAAATATCTTGAAATTCCCATTCGTACCTTCCTATTCATTTGTCTTTCTCTTTGGATGGAATGTCACCACCTGGATTTCTAGTTTAGATATTCTATTCTCTCCTTCATCTCTTCTACTGGTGAGACTTTCCACAGAGATTTTATTTTACTTAACTGTATTTTACAGATTCATATGGCCTACCAAAATTAAATCAAGATGATTTAAGCCATTTAACTATATCTATAACAAATACAGAGATCCAAGGAGTTATAAAGAGTCTCCCAACTAAGAAAAGTCCAGGTTCAGATGGATTCACTGGTGAATTTTACCAGACCTTCATGGAAGAACTAACACTAATGCTTCTCAAACTTTTCCATAAAATAGAAAAGGAATGAATTCTACTGAACTCCTCCTATGAAGCCAACATAACCCTGATACCAAAACCAGACAAAGACAGAACAAAAAAAAAAAAAAGAAAGAAAAAGAAAAGAAAAGAAAAGAAATTTACAGACCAATCTCCCTCAGGAACATAGTTACAAAAATTCTGAACAAAATATTGGCAAACACAATACATTAATATATCAGAAAGATTATTCACCATGTCCAAGTAGGCTTTATCCCAGAGATGCAGGGTGGTTCAACATACACAAATCAATAAATATAATATACTATATAAATGCACTAAAGGACAAAAATCACATGATTAATCTCAAGATATGCAGAAAAGGCATTTGAAAAAAATCCAACATTCCTTCATGGTAAAAGTCCTACAGAAACATGGAATAGAAAGAACATATCTCAACATAATAAAAGCTATTTATGACAAACCTACAGCCTACATAATACTAAATGGGGAAAAGATTGAAGCTTTTCCAATAAATTTAGGGATAAGACAAGGGTTTTAATGTCCCCACTTTTATGTAATATATTACTCAAAGTCTTAGCTAAAGCATTAAGGCAAGAGACACTCGTAAAAGGGATAGAATTTGGAAAGGAAGAGATCAAATTATCATTATTACAGATAATATGACCTGCATAAAGGACCCTAAAGGCTCTACCAGCAAACTATTAGAGCTGATAAACACTTTTAGCAATGTAGTAGGACACAAAATAAAGACACAGAAATCAGTAGCTTTTCTGTATACAATCAACAAATCAACAAAAAAATCAGGGAATCTCTCCTGTTGCCTCAAAAAATACCTTGGAATAAATCTAACCAAGAGAGTGAAGGATCTCTACAATGAGAACTTTAAAACACTCAAGCAAGAAATTGCAGAAGACACTAGGAAATGGAAAAACATCCCATGTTCTTGGATTGGAATAATCAATATTTTGAAAATTTTAATCTTACCAAAAACAATCTACACATTTAATGCAAACCCCATTAAAATTTCAGTGGCATCATTTATGGAATAACTAACTGCTGCCCCCATAATGCATGACCCACAATCCCCATGGAGTTGACCTGCATCCCCCAAAAGGAAGGCATCTTCAGAAAATGCGCAGGGAGGAGGTAAAGTATGGTACTAACACATAATATTTGCATACAAAACATGTCCATATCTAATAAAAAATAAAAAATAAAAACCTATGGCAGGGGAGGTCATGAGCCTTAGGTGTATAAGTCCTGCTCTTCTATGGCTAAATGCATATATTATGCTCACCAAACTACCCTGTAAAACTACATTTAACGTTCATATTCATATATTAATGCTACTCTCACTTTTGGTTAGAGAAGCCTTTCTTTTTAAAAATCTTTTTGTTCATTTTTAAAATTATTTATTTGAGAGTGACAGAGCAAGAAAGGCAGATATAGAGAAAGAATGGGCATGCCAGGGCCTCCAGCCACTGCAAACAAACTCCAGATTTGTGCATCCCCTTGTAAATCTGGCTAACATGGATCCTAGGGAATCAGGCCTCAAACTGGGATCCTTAGGCTTCACAGGCAAGTGTTTAACCACTAAGCAATCTCTTTAGCCCAAGAGAAGCTTTACTTTTCAGATGGCCATGACCACTGGAGTGACCCAAAAAGCAACATAGCACTGAGAAGTGATGGAGGAGTGTTCAGCACAGAAACATCTCTATCACACTCTCCAAGGCTCAGGTTCCATTGTGGAAGAGGTGGCAGAAAGAATGTAAGAGCCAAAGAAAGTGCAAAGCTCCTTACAATGAAATTTTCCAGACAGAAATTGGCCTTGATATCCACGACTGCACATTGCCTAGCAATACCTTCACAAGACACTCATAATAGGAGAAAAAGATAATGACAGCAAAATAATGGAGAGAGGGAGGGGATATGATGTAGAGTAGAGTTGTGAAGGGGAAAGTGAGGGAGGGAATTACCATGGTTTATTGTTTGTAAGTGTGGAAGTTGTCAATAAAAAGTTATGTTTTAAAAATATTACAAATGAGAGGATACTCTTTGGTGTGTCTGTCTGCAAGTACTTGGAAGGGGGCATCAGGAATATAGATTTCCTGACTTGTCATCCAAACAAGGGTAGCCTCTTTGGCAAGGCATCTTCCTTGAGGCATCCATTCACTCATGCTGCTAAAAGTAATCCCAACAAACTAATTGTTTCACCAGGATTGACCTGGGAGATCTACTTTTTTGGTCTACCATAGGTATTCCATCTCAGATGAAGTGACATTTTTATCATGTTTACTACCCAAAGTCCCACAACAATATTCAAGACAGAATTTGAATTAACATCACAATGTAAACATTCTTGGTACTATAATCTATGGAGGGTGTTGCCACAAACTGGTGGCTTTTCCCAAGAACATCATAATAGTCTCCTAGAGTATCATGGATAATTTACAGAAAAGCCTCAAACCCAACACCCTCGAAAGTTGCATGGACAAAGGGACTTTGATTCCAATGAAAGATTTAACACATTTGAACTAGCTACAGGACATCTTCCGACTGGGAGCACTAGGGGAATACTATTGCAACTAAGGGAAAGAATGATGATATCCAATAGAATAAGAGCTAGCTAGTGGGCTACATATTTATGTCTAGTCAATTCTCTATCATCTATTTATCTATCTATCATCTTAATCATCATTATCAAGCAATTTATCTGTCTATGGAACATTGGGAATCCTAGAATCATAAGAGACTTTCATAGAGGAGCAATATTTGAAACATATAAAATTTAAATTTTCTATATTGAAAGACCCCAAAGCACCGTTGTATGTGTTGCGCCCCTCCCGCCAGCAGGAAGAACGACAACAACAGGATTCTTCTCAAGCACACTTTATTGGGAGCTCCAAACTGAAAGAGAGAAGGACCCCGACCCTACGGAGCGCCAAGCTTATATACTTATGGTCATGTGATTGTATAGCGTCGTCTGATTGGCTTAAGTCTCATCAGATGATTTTGCATCACCCAATCGGGATGGGTGAGCAACCATATTAGAATAACATCATGTGCTCATGCGCAGACAATTAGGATACAAAAGCAGTAAACAAGCTGACATGGCAAAGCCTGACGAAGCCAGCATGGCTTCCCACAGTATGGATGATTTGAGGAGCTTAGACAGCAGGTATTCAAACTAAAATTATCAAACAGTCCCATCAAAAGGCACATAAGCACATGAAAGCACTATACTCAAACATCAGAAAATAAAAGAGAGAAAGAGAAAGAGAGAGAGAGAGAAGGAGGAGGAGGAGAAGTAGGAGGAGGAAGAGAGAGGTCAGGGAATGAGGTAGAGATGGGAACAGAAAGTGGATCAATCTTGAAGGCCCCCAAAGCTTATCTAAACAAGAATAGGGATAAGATTTAAAACTCATTTATAATCAGAAACTATGTGTGGAAGAATTCTCAAGTTTAATATTTTAATAAAATAAAAATGTTACTTCAAATTTGTGGGTATTTCATTCATTAAAGGCATATATTAAAAAAAAAAATAAGCACACAGAACCGGGCATGGTAGCGCACACCTTTAATCCCAGCACTTGGGAGGCAGAGGTAGGTGGATCGCTGTGCATTCAAGGCCACCCTAAGACTGCAGAGTGAGTTCCAGGTCAGCCTGGACTAGAGGGAGGCCCTACCTCAAAAACTCAAAGATAAATAAATAAATAATAAGCACACAAAATAAGACATCTGGGTTTTTACATGACGGCAGCAAAGAATGATGAGCAAATTAATTTAAAAAATAATAGGGACTGGAGAGATAGCTTAGCAGTTAAGCGCTTGCCTGTGAAGCCTAAGGAACCCGGTTCAAGGCTCGATTCCCCAGAACCCATGTTAGCCAGATGCACAAGGGGGCATACGCATCTGGAGTTCCTTTGCAGTGGCTGGAGGCCCTGGCAAGCCCATTCTCTCTCTCTATCTCCTTCTTCTCTCTCTGTCTGTTGCTCTCAAATAAATTAAAAAAAAATTTAAAAAGAACCAAACTTAAAAAAAAAAAAAAAAGGCTGGAGAGATGGCTTAGCAGTTAAGTGTTTGCCTGTGAAGCCAAAAGACCCCGGTTCGAGGCTCAATTCCCCAGGACCTACGTAACCCAGATGCACAAGGAGGTACAGGCATCTGGAGTTTGTTTAGAGTGTCTGGAGGCCCTGGAACACCTGTTCTCTATCTGCCTCTTTCTCTCTCTGTCTGTTGCTCTCAAATAAATAAAAATAAAATATTAAAAAAATACTAAGTTAAAAGCCATGATAGAAAAGAAATAATTCAGCAAAATAAAAAGCTGATTTAAAAAATTCCAACCTAATTATTTACTATCTAAGCATGCTCAACAATACTTAGAAAGAAAGATAATTCACAACAAAAAGATGTCATGAAAAATCTTGTACATATTAAAAGGAAAGAAAGCAGTATTACCCAATGCCAAAAGTGGGTAGTTGACACCAAAAATATAAATACAAATTGCACTTCATTTTATTAAGAAATCAATATAAAATGTTCGATAAAAAATTAGAACTTCCAGTGTCTTCATATATAAAATATTTCATACTCTATAACAAAACAAAAATAGAGGCCTTTTTGTGCTTACACGTTTATACAACTTGGAAATGCAAAAAAAAATCATAATCATTTTAATTGATAAATAAGTAAGTTGACACAGTTAACATACATTTATAAAAAAGAACCTCAGGACTCCGATGAGTACATTTCATTTTGACAAAAGTATCTACAAGAAGCTGAACATTTCTCTTCAGAGGTGAATGACTGTTTCCAAAACTGAGAACAAAGAAAAATGGTGACTTTCCATGCTCATTAGCAAGCATCTTGCAAGAATACTGGCTAAATAAGCAAGGAAAGGGCACAAGGGACATACATATTAGAAGAGAAATAACTACCTATGTAGTAATCTACAAAATTAACAAAATTCAGAAACAATAAATTTAGTATAGTCCTTGATAGAAATGCCAAACTAAAAGCAAGTCTATGAAGGAATCGAGATCCAAAGTTCTGTTTCATGTAAATTAGATGGATTTCATAAAATCTAAGCTTTACCAATTATGAACTGAATGAAAAGCATGAATTTATCTTACAATAGCAGCCAAAGGTGGCTTAAATAGGTATAGAAACTACTTTTAGGGACTTATCTTGAGCCTGTATTGTGTTGTATTTGTGAGCATGCTTCCAATTCTAACATCATAGCCCAACTTTGACTGTGGAGTGAAAATAACTCACCAGCATGGAGCAGACAGTTTAGTCTCTCTGTTTTACTATGTGAGGCCTTTCTAGAAAGCTGCTGCACCAAGAGGATATTAACAACAAAAAAAGAACAAAATATATCTACATGTGCTAGATTCCTTAGGAACCTTAGAAGAATCTGTCCAAAACTTCAGGGCTTCTGAGAAAATTTGGCCTCAAAATTCTATCCCCAGTGCCAATCACTGAGGTTCTTTGACCTTGGCTTTGACGACTGTCAGTCGGGGGAATGTGGATGGGACATACTCTTATTGAACAGGCAGTGGTAGATTCATCCACCGCTTTACTCTTTTTCCATTAAAAATATTGATTCTCTGTGTTCTATTGCACAATGTACAAATCACTAAGGGCACTAGAACACTCTTTTGCTCTAAATGATGAACTTCATCTTCCTTGTCCCTCTTGTCTTCAAAGTCAAACATATGTTTAACACCATTATCTGCAAAGACTGCTTGAATCACACATCATGACAGAAGAAACTTGGAGAACGTGACAAAAAAAAAAAAAAGGCTCAAGCCCCTCAGTAGAATGCCAAAAAAGAATAAATAAATAAAATAAACAAACAAGCAAAGAAAACCTGGGACCCTTTAAGAATAGCTTTAATTGCATTATTGCTCAGTGCCTATTCCATAATAAAGTGTTTTCATTGGCATAGAAAACTCTATTTCACTTTTGTTTATTTACATTGATTTTTATAAATGGACTTTCTCCCAAACACAGTTGATAGTGGATAGTTTTCTGAGAAATTCATCAAATTAATAATTGTTTCTGATCTCACTTAGAATGATGCTTACTGTGGGGATTAAAGTTCAAAGATCTTCCAACATAGATATTACAAAGAATTCTTGCAGCCGGGCGTGGTGGCGCATGCCTTTAATCCCAGCACTCGGGAGGCAGAGGTAGGAGGATCGCCATGAGTTCAAGGCCACCCTGAGACTAGAGAGTTAATTCCAGGTCTGCCTGGACCAGAGTGAGACCCTACCTCGAAAAACCAAAAAAAAAAATTCTTAAATTTTCATCCTTCAATTCTTTGTAATATAACAGAGGTTATCAGTCATCTTTCATATTATACCAAGGAGAGATTTTCTTCTCTGTTACATTCCATTTTCGACTTGCCAACATCTCTTAGTAGAAAACACTTGCCCTGTGCTACCTTGGTTCAGTTATTTTAGTCCCCTTGGGTGCTGAGGGCTGATTCTTTTTTTTTTCCCCGTGGTATGGTCTCGCTCTAGCTCAGGTTGACTTGGAATTCACTAGGTAGTGTCTGGGTGGCCTTGAACTCAGGGTGATCCTCCTACCACTACCTCCCAAATGCTGGGATTAAAGGCATGCGCCACCACACCCGGATGGAGGCTGATTCTTGAATCCCTGCATAGCCTCTGTTTTTCTTCAATGAGGATATCTATGACTACACTTCAGTATCATTTAAATAACAACTTATTCATTAGTTCATATTAAGAAACTTCATTAACTTTCTGGTCATTACACTCCCCACATTGTCCTCCCACATTCCCCCATCTATCCCTCTAACTTTTGTGTTTGCTTTTTCTTACCTTCAAGTGGTAGAATTTGCCGGAATGTCTCTTTGACTCTTGTTCATCCAGGCCATCCTACAATCCCATTTGAATGATCATATCTCTCTGCTTTTCATCCCTTGCCCTATTCTCTTTCTTATTTTCTGTTATATATCCTGATCTTTACTCAGTATTTTTATTTTTATTTTTGTGTATTTTTATTTATTGAGAGTGACAGACTGAGAGAGAGAGAGAGGCAGACTGAGACAGAATGGGTGTGCCAGGACCTCCAGCCACTGCCAACGAACTCCAGATGCGTGTGCCCCCTTATACATCTGACTAATGTGGGTCCTGGGGAATCGAGCCTTGAACGGGGATCCTTAGGCTTCACAGACAAGTGCTTATGTGCTAAGCCATCTCTCCAGCCCATTTACTTTTAATAGACGTCACTTATACACAAATTAAAAGTTTTGATGGAATGGTGTGAAGAGGACGTTAGAATGGGAAATCTGCTCATATCATACCACAGGAATAATAATTTCACATGAATGTGCAGGAAAATTTTTCCTTATGAATCTTAGAATTCAGAGTGGATGCTGTCAAATCCAATGGTGGGATGCATTGAGAGGGCATGTCCTTGTTCAGGTGGCAGACAACACCAAACATGGTCCTGGATGTAGTTTTAGAATTGCCTGTATCTCTCTGTTAAATACACTATCCCTCATTTGACTTCAGTCCTGCTAACAAAACCACCTGCCAAGGTAATATACATGTTTATCTATTCACTATGTCCCAAATAACAGGCTTATCAACCACAGTGAAGCCAGTATCTCTGAAGCACTCAAATCTTTGATTAAGGACCTGTCATCGGTGATGAGAAAATAGTCCTACCCACACAGGGACCCAAAAGGAAATATCCTAAGGGAATAGAGTGAGATGATGAAACATAGTTATTCAGAAAATATTTTTAGCAGCTTCGAACCTTAGCTCCTACCCCATTCTGTTTGAGCACAAAGATAATCCCAACCTGGTAACTGCAAAGGGTCACGTGTGTATCTACGTTCCCAAGGGTAGGCCTATTTATTGCCCTCAGCTGTTAACTTCGAGGCAGACTTAGGTTCCAGTTGCAGAATGTCTCAGCATTAGTCTGAGGCTTATAATTCCAACAAAACACACCTATATTCCCATTGGGACTCTTTTCTGTCACATAGCTACTTAGCAGTGGGTTATTTCATATGGGTCTTGAAGAAGATTCTTATCCCAGGTCAGCAGAAGGAATAAAATTTCTACTCAACAATTTGATAATTCCTTAGTCCTTGAGACTTTTCCTTATCAGAGTCTGCTGCTTCTCTGCTGTCTCTCATGTCATCAAAGATATAATGCAAAACTGTGGATGCTGCTTTGCTATTTTCTCAAAGAGCTTAGTGATGTGATTGTACTGTCACTGCATGGTCAGGACCGAGTGGAAGTAGGAAGGGTTGTGGTACTGTACTTCATCAATTTGGATGACATTCCCTTCATTACTGTAACATCATGGAAGTTTTACTACTTTCTTGATTCCATGGAAAAGAATCTGTACATTTCCAATATAATCACTAGATTACAATAGCAAAAGTGATTCAAATTTTATGTATTCATCTCATTAGACTTTTCTCATTTAAGTTGTGGTAAATATATATATACATACATATATATATATATACATACATACATATATGACATAGATAGATAGATAGTACTGCTCCAGCACAGACTGACCTGGAATTAGTCTCAGGCTGGCCTCAAACTCACAGCAATCCTACCTCAGCCTCCCAAGTGCTGAGCTTAAAGGCATACACCACTACATCTGGCTGTCACAATCTTCCTATTCTTTAACTATTTTAGAATTAACTGACTTCCTCAAAAATGGTTAAATCAGTGTTCTTTATGTAAATATTTTTTGTCCTTTTAAAAATATTTTATTTTAATTAATCAATCTTTGAGAAAGAGAGAGAGAGCAAGAGAAAGAGAATGGGCACACCAGGGCCTTTAGCCATTGCAAACAAACTTCAGACATATGCGCCACCATGTGCACCTGGCTTACTTGGGTCATGGGAAATTGAATCTGGAGTCATTAAGTTTTGCAGTCAAGTACCTTAACTGCTAGTCTATTACTCTAGCCCTGTCCTTTATATTATTGCTTCAAGTGATCTTTCAAAGTTATGTAGAAAAGAACTCTTCATGCTATTGGACTCATTTCTTTGATGTACTAACTTTTTGAACTGAGAGAAGTGTGCAGCATGAAAAGATAATCATTATGTACTTAGAGATCTTAAGAACAAGGATCAGAAATAGTCATTCAAATTGTTTTGCCCTTATGTGAACATTGACATTTGTTTTAAATATTCTTTTAGATTTATTTATTTATTTGAACGAGAGAAAGAGGGAGGGAGAGAGAGAGAGAGAGACAGAGAGACAGAGAGACAGAGAGAGAGAGACAGAGATTGGGCAAGCCAGGGCCTCAGCCACTGCAAATGAACTTCAGACACATGTGCCCCATTATGCATCTGGCTTATGTGGGTCCTGGGGAATCTAACCTCGGTCCTATGGCTTTGCAGGCAAACACCTTAACTGCTAAGCCACCTCTCCAGCCCCCAAACATTGACATTTTATGAAACTCAAAGACACTCTAGACTACATGCCATGCAATGTAGAAGCCAGAGTTTGAATTGATGGCTTACATGGCTCCACAAAGTGACCTTTCAAACAATGTGCTCTTTCTAATGAATTCAATGTCAATACAGAACAAAACATAATTTCTTGGTTGGAAAGAGAAAGTCCAGGACTACAATAATATGACATGATGCAAGAAGAGGGTAGATTGCACCTAGCAACCCAGTTAGGTTATATTAGAAACAGTCATAAGCTTTGAAGACTTCATAGTAATTATACTTTATTAAAAGTCTGCTTTAAGAAGTACGGATGAAACAAATATTTAAAAGAAATTATGTACCATGGCATTAATACTTCTCACATCTCAAAACAAGAATGTAATTGGGTTGTTTTTCTCATTCTTCTAAAAGCATAAGAATGAGAAATAGCTATGTATATGTGCAAGGGGGGGGGGCAAATTCACACAGTGTGAGTATAAAAGGCCAGGGACAGATGGTGAAATTCATTCCCCACAAACTCACCTTCAAATCACGTCCATCCTCTGTCTTCTGACAGAATGAGCTACTACTACGGAAACTACTACGGCGGCCTTGGCTATGGCCTTGGAGGCTTCGGAGGCCTGGGCTACGGCTATGGTTCCAGCTATGGCCTTGGAAGCTATGGTGGTTATGGCTATGGCTACTCCTGTCCCTCTTTCTATGGCAGATACTGGTCCTCTGGGTTTTACTGAAAACAGAGCCAAGAGCACATTGCATCAAAAGTCATCACTGTCACACAATCTTCATTATGTTCTTTTGTTTTCGTCACTACCATCAAGGACATATTTGACAGCCTGTTCAGGACCCCTGAAGAAGACATCATCCCTTTACAACTATGAGAATTTGTTTTCCTGACCCAGAGTGTGACTCAGCCTGTATGCCTCCATGGGTTACTAACATGAATATTTCTTCTTTGTATGTGAAATGATCTTTCAGTGTTCATTGTCCAATAAATATCAGTAATTAAAACTAAAAGAAAAAGAACGATTGTTTTTTTTTAAATATTTTATTTATTTATTTGAAAGGGGGAGAGAGAGAGAGAATGAACTTTCCAAAGGCCTCCAGCCACTGTGAATGAACTCCAGATGCATGTACCACCTTATGAATCTGGCTTCATGTAGGTACTGGAGAAACAAACCGGGGTAATTTGGCTTTGTAGGCAAGTTCCTTAACAGCTCATTCGTCTCTTTAGCCC
Source organism: Jaculus jaculus (assembly GCF_020740685.1). Taxonomy (NCBI): domain Eukaryota; kingdom Metazoa; phylum Chordata; class Mammalia; order Rodentia; family Dipodidae; genus Jaculus; species Jaculus jaculus. Next base: position 154,615,922 of record NC_059106.1, on the reverse strand, counting down.
AAGAATCATTTTTTTTTTCCCACAGAAAATAGTTGTGTGCTGGGTTGTACTCAAAACAGTGTTCTTTAATTTAGTTCTCAAGTTTGGAGATCTTTTCCATGATGGCCTTTGTAACTTGTCTATCATCATCAGTAAGAGTTTGGGATAGTTTTCTCTGGCCCCTGAGGATGTTATCATGGAAAAGGCACGTTTGACAAGTGTTAAACTATTTCTCTCATCCAGAGTTTCATGAATAAAACTGGGTGTTATAGTCAGGTTCACATTGCTCGTAAAAATCACCCTAAAAAGAGCAGCTTGTGGGGGGAAAAGAAAAGAAAAAGAGGTTTAATTTGGCTTACAGACTTGAGGGGATGCTCCTATAATGGCAGGGGAAAATGATGGCATGAGCAGAGGGAAGACATCACCCCCTGGCCAACATCAGGTGGGCAATAGCAACAGGAGACAGTGCCAAACACTACCGAGGGGGGGTTGGCTATAATACCCGTAAGCCCGCCCCCAACAATACATCACCTCCAGGAGGCGTTAATTTCTAATTGCTGTCAGCTGGGTAACCTAGCATCCAGAACACCTAAGTTTATGGGGGACACCTCAATCAAAGTATCACACTGGGCATGGGTGCTGATATAATAAAATAAGCTGCTGTTTTCTTTAAGTCCATTGCGGCTTTGCTGGAGATGCTTTCTAATGCATTTTATTTATGAGCCTATGAAACCTGACTTGGCTTCCTTTGATCCATTCAATGCATTTGAGTTTTATGTACTTTCAAATCTCTTTTCCTTGAAGATATTTTATTTTTAAATGTATCCTTTGTGCCAGTGATATCCGATGTGTTAAGGCTATGGAAGGTTGAAGAGCACACATGTTCAGCTACTATCAGTTTCAAAAAACCTAGATTTCCATTTTGAAATTCAGTGCAATTAGGTACTGCATTTCAAAATCTAAACAAATTTGACACCCTCCTTCATGTAAATATTTTTTTCTATGCTCGAGACAGCCAACACTGATTCATAAATGTCACAAAAGTCACTTCCTTTTCTTTTCATTTTTTTTTTTCAATTATAAGAATAGAATCTAAACCCTGAGCCAGGCAACAGCTATGCAACTGGATTCAATCTGCAGCCTCTTCAAGAGCCAATTTTGAAGACATATTTCCAGTTTTATGTCTACGAGTGTCACAGTGGTTAAGTTAAAAGGGGCTGTGATGGGCTGGAGAGATGGCTTAGCGGTTAAGCGCTTGCCTGTGAAGCCTAAGGACCCCGGTTCGAGGCTCGGTTCCCTAGGTCCCACGTTAGCCAGATGCACAAGGGGGTGCACACATCTGGAATTCGTTTGCAGAGGCTGGAAGCCCTGGCGCGCCCATTCTCTCTCTCTCCCTCTGTCTTTCTCTCTGTGTCTGTCACTTTCAAATAAATAAATAAAAATTTTAAAAAAGTCCTTAAAAAAAAGGGGGGCTGTGAGGAGAGTGTTCACACAGAAGGGACCACCAGTGACATTTGTTAGATTGGTATTTGAGATTGTCTTCCACCTCAGTGCTCTGGCAACTGTCTTCCTTGCATGACTTTGAATTAGTTTTATAGCTACTCAACACATCCAGTGAGTAATGAGTGATGCAGACTTGAATGAAAACTTAATTTCAATAATTTATCTGGTCCTGGAAAATTCTATCATTTGATATAGTTTGATAACATCATGATAGACACAAAATGTATTTTTATTGAATAAAGTAATATAATAATAAAAATTAGAAGTATTAGTATTCAACTATTACTGTGAAAATGATCTTAATGAATTTTAGCTATTATGGCAAGGAGCTCTGTTTACTTCATGTTCTGAATTTTAAAGAAAGCAAGAAGAAGAAGAAATATGTTTACAAATAGAACAGCTGTAATCTATCAAAAATGCTGTGCAGAAATCACAAGCTGTTACAAGTATACATGTCACCCTCTGGTAAGGCTTGGTGGTTAGAATAAAATTGAAATTATTTTAAGGAGAAACATTTCAAACTACTTAATCAGACAGACAGCATATGTGTGGTGAGAAGGAATAATGGATATTTTGAGGACAAGCAATTTTGTAGAATGTGACAAGGAGACGTACTCTGCATTGGTTATCAGCGTGGATTCAGTGGGGCAGCACACCCTTATGTTCAACAGGTTACCTGATATTTGCAACCTGATAGGCAACGGAGGAAACAGAAGCCAAGGAACCATTGTGAATTAGTCTGCACAGGAGCTTCTCCGGTGTGTCTCCCACTTTCACAGAAGCAAAAGGAAAAGCCTTGGATTTTATATCATGTGGTCCCTAATATCACCAGTATAAGAGCCCAAATTATAACCCGTTTACAGACATGACTGAGCATAACCATGGCTGTTCCAGCCAGTCACCTTCCCACAATTTCTGCATTCTCTGTCCATTTCAGAGTTATTTCTGAGTAGAAATTTAAGAATAGAGAAGAATTAGGTGTATCTAAGAACACTGGCACAGCGAAACTACAAGAAAGGTAATATATCAGGATTGAAAGAAGATAATTTAGAAAAGTTATATAACTTTTCTAAATATATAGATTCAGTGTCTTTTGACATTCTGTTAAGCATCAGCCATCTTTAAAAAAAAAAAAAGTCATGCTTACAAACTATTTGTTTTCCAAATGGAGGATGTGAGAGGCATGGTCCCCACCCCCTTGATCCCCTTGAATTGCTTTCAAGGAAAGTGAGATGGTAACTGTAGCAAGCTGAGCACTGGAAGCAGAGTCACATTGTAACCAGGCCAGTCAGCAGCTCATGATAGACTCAGCACCACAATTCAGCCTGAGCCTCCCCTAAGGAAGTTTGTTTATCCATCCCTGCTGCTAGGTGGGACACACTGGTGGAGTCAGAAACAGGGTCTCATAGTTCCAGTGTCCCACCTGCTTATTTACTTTTCCTTTCGCAGTTGTTTTTAAAAATCCTACAACCCCCTTCCCATCACTCACACACTAGTATTACTCCTGAAACTCTCTGTGTGTCCAAGAGAATCAACAGGAAGTCTGAGTAGGGTAAAGGAATAATTAAAATGTAAAAATAAAGAGATTTCACCACTAGGTGTCAGTGTGAAATGGGCAAGGAATACAGAAGGTACTGTATGCCCTCCACTTTCCTCGTTAACTGCAATTTTTTTAGTGTGACTGTGGTTACCCATACCTAAAATATAAATATTTATCTTAAATATTTTAAGAGAGAAAGACTGTATTGGCACAATTTCTATTAAGTATATATATAAAATTTCATGGGCTGGAGAGATGGCTTAGCGGTTAAGCATTTGCCTGTGAAACCTAAGGACCCTGGTTCAAGGCTCAATTCCCCAGGACCCACGATAGCCAGATGCACAAGGGGGCGCACGCATCTGAAGTTCGTTTGCAGTGGCTGGAAGCCCTGGTGTGCCCATTCTCTCTTTCTCTCTCTCTGTCTCTCTCGATCTGCCTCTTTCTCTGTTGCTCTCAAATAATAAAGAAAAGTAACAAAAAAATTAGAAAAAAATCCAAGGTATTTAAAAAAGTTTTCATATTATACATATACATATATGGAGATATATATATATTATTTGCAAGGGGAGGGAGAGAATGAGAATAGGGGTCATGTCAGGGCCTCTAACCACTGTAAACAGACTCCAGATGCATATGCCACTTTGTGGATCTGGCTAGATGTGGGTACTGGGGAATTGAATCAGTGTCCTTAGACTTCACAGGCAATCACCTTAATCATTTAACCATCTCTCCAGTTCTTTGTTTTTGCTAAAATAGATATTGTATTTATTTATTCGAGAGAAATGGCAAAAGAGAAAGAGCAGAATGAGAGAAAGAGAATGGACATGCCAAAATCTCCAGCCTCTGCAAACAGACTCCAGACACCCATGCCACCTTATGTAACTGGCTTACCTAGGTACTGCGGAATTGAACCTGGGTCCTTAGGCTTCACAGGCAAGCACCTTAACCAGTAAGCCATTTATCCACCCCTTTTTTATTCATTTATAATGAGAGAGAGCCACAGAAAGAGAGATATAAATATATTTTATAATGTGTATTATTCCTAATTTCTCACTCTGCCCTATTTATAAACATACCCTTATTATATACTTATATGCATCAAAATCAGTATCTGTGTTTTTACAGTTCTTCTTGGGGACTTTAATCATATCCGTCATGGAGTTAAGGGATATAATGATTATGAAAATATGAGAATTATTAGGGCAAACCCTCATTTTGAGTTATGAAAATTAAATAATATTCAAACAAAAATGTTTCAATGCATCTTTGGAGTTACACTTAATAACTAAGTATGGCATAATAGTACTGTTTGTCACCAAGGATTTTCAAAGTGGAGGGCATTACTTTGTTGTGGTTTTCCACACCTGTACTGAGAAAGTATAAAAACGCAGGTGCAGATGGTGAAACTCATTCTCCAGAAACACCATCCTCAGCCCCTGACACAATGAGCTACTACTACGGAAACTACTATGGCGGCCTTGGCTATGGCCTTGGAGGCTTTGGAGGCCTGGGCTACGGCTATGGTTCCAGCTATGGCCTTGGAGGCTATGGTGGTTACGGCTATGGCTACTCCCGTCCCTCTTTCTATGGCAGATACTGGTCCTCTGGGTTTTACTGAAAAACATGTATTGTTATTTGAGAACTCAATGTTTTTCCTGACTCTTTCTTGACTTTCTAGAACATGTCCTCATGCTTTGGGGCAGTCTGAACCAAGGGGTACTCATGTCCCTGAACAAGGACTGGATTCTTCAAATTGTTATCATTTCAGCAACTCCAAATTATGATGTGTTGGATTTTGTCTTTTACCACCTGTGAAATTTCTGAGTTACTTTCTAATAAAATTTCTCTTTAAATATGTAATATCTTGTTTCATTTTTATATATTGGAGTATGATAAATTTAGTCTTTTTTTTTAAATTTTATTTATTTATTTGAGAGCGACAGACACAGAGAGAAAGACAGGTAGAGGGAGAGAGAGAGAATGGGCGCGCCAGGGCTTCCAGCCTCTGCAAACAAACTCCAGACGCGTGTGCACCCTTGTGCATCTGGCTAACATGGGACCTGGGGAACCGAGCCTTGAACCGGGGTCCTTAGGCTTCACAGGCAAGTGCTTAACTGCTAAGCCATCTCTCCAGCCCTTTTTTTATTTTTTATTAGTTTTGTATTCTGCAAATACAGGCAGTTTGGTTCCATTATTAGGGTCATCTGTGACCTACCCCTCCCCTGTGGCCCCTCCTTGTTGAGGTTTATGGGTCATGCATCGTGGAGTTAGCCTACAGTTACTGGTACGATAAATGTCTCTGCATATCATGACCCAGCATGTGGCTCTGATATTCTTTCTGCCTCCTTTTCCTCAAAATTTCCCTGAGCCATGTTGGGTTCATTTTTGGTCTGCTTCAGTGATGAGGTGTTGGGGGTCTCTGAGGCTCTGGCTCTCTGATTTGGTAGACATTGATTTTTCTCTGTGTTGGTCTCCTTCCCCCTTGTGCTGGTATCTGGTTCGTCAGGAAAACAGCACCCTTGCTTGTTTTGCCAATTTTTCTTAGTTTCAACCCAGGCCCTTTTGAGGTATGATGGGGTAGCTCTCTCTTTAGGATCTATATCTGTCTGAAAAACAGAAGCAGATTCTCCAACGGAGAGTAAGTTAGCACCAGGACAAATGAGATAACCCTTACTTTTTTTGTACAGAATTTAGTAGGTGTAGGCCCTTTTGTAGCCCCTGATTGATGGTAGCTTGATATTGGAGAGTGGGCTTATGTTTGGATATGGTTCTGACTTGTTTCCCAGCTCCAGCTATGGGTCCTGTACCACTGAGGGGATCAATTAGCCAAATCAAGAGCAGTTGGTTTCCCACCATGGCTGTGTGCCACTATTGCACTTGTATGGGCATCACAACAGATTATTTGCTGCTAAGTAGTTTAGACCATGAGTTGCTTGGACAGATATTGGTTATTTCCCCCAGTCGCCCATGTAGCACCTTCTGGCACTAGACACACTGACTGTCTGGGGACTGACTCTCTCCTGGCCTCCAGCCATGCCATTCCATTTTACATGTCAGCTGCATATGGTGTCTTCAGCAGTAGGGTCTTACCACTAAACTTTGGTGAGTCATCAAGTACTCTGACAGAAATCTGTCATTCTTTTAAGGAACCTTGTAGTTCTCTCTGATCAAAAGCTCATTGTGGATGATAGCCCCATGCTGGTACTGGGGGTTACAGGTCAATGCCCACTAAGAAAATGAGGAAAAAGATAACTAATATACAAGAGTTAGAGAGGAGAGAGAGAGAGAGGGAGAGGGAATGAGGGAAGATTTAGAAGATGTAGGTTAGACTTGATCCTACCTTCTCCAGTGTCTTTTTTTTTTTCTAAAGAACCAGCTCTCCATTTAATCAATTTTTAATATGGATTATCTGGTTAGAAAGGCCCTGTAGAGGGTGTGCTGAAGCCTAATCCTGAAACAAGTGCCTCTGGCTTGTAGCTCCCAGTGCCAAAAATCTATTACACTCCACACTGAGCAGTTTGCTGACTGGAGAGACCTATGAGGTCTCCAGAATAAGACAGGCATCTGTCAAAGCCCTTGATTCTTTGCCTGAGGCAAACCATAAGAGCCTATTTCTGATGACACAACAAGCTGCACACACAACATTTGGATGTCATGCTGAGATTTAGAAGAAAGCCAGTTCCATAATGGGCGTCTCTTAGATTGTTGGAAAGCACTTCATGTGCTGCTGGAGGGGGGCGGGGGATGGCCACAAGCATGGTGTCAAAACGACAAAGCAGGGGACCTGCTATGTGAAATTGACCAACTGGACGAGATGGGCGCCCCTGTGCAATAGTGACACCCAGCTTAGGTGGGTAATCAATGGCCCTCTGATTTGCTAAGAGACCTGCTCAATGGGAATGAATTATAGCTGGTGCTGGATCCTGAAGTCAAATCCAATGAGACGGAGAGTCATAGACTCCAGTGAGAAACTGCCACTGGTTTTGGCCCAAAGAGAGGCTACAGCCATCAATATCTGTCTTAATTAACAATGCTTATCCCGTTTAACCTGTTCTGATTTTTCATTGAAAATCTGTTTTCCTTTTATCAAAAGCAGCAGAAACTGGGGACAACCGAAATCTATCAACATGACAAGAGAAGATAGCTGGTGTCCTATCATGAGATGAGCCAGCTCTCACACATCAGCCAGAGTCCAGGTGAAACCACAGAGGATTTGGTGAGTTAAGGCAAGAGTGCTGCTCTCAGGATCCTGACAACCTGCACCAGGGTGATGGAAACAGGCACTTAGGACACACTAAATGTAACAAAGCAGAGCTCTAACAGTTGCTAGATTCTAGCACTAAAGTGACTTTCAACACACCTGCCAAGGCTCAGGGACCATGGCAGATGAGGTGGGCAGAAAGATGATAAGAGCCACAGGGTGGGAAGGAGTATCCAGAGGCATCAGCTCCTCGCAAAATGACTGACTGCTGTTCTCATAACTCAACCCACAACCTCATAGTGAATACCAGTAACTCCACGGATATTTTGTTATGCATATTGATGCCAGGGCTGTACTTTTTTCTTCCTAATATTTTTGAATTTAGTTTTAAAGTAATGATGACTGGACTCAAATAACATGAATGACTAGGATGGCTTTTTTTTTTTTTTTCTATTTTTCTTCCTGGAATAGATTGCCTTTGCTTACGTATTTAGTTTTCATTTAGCTTTTCTTAAATCTTTGGTAGAATTCACCAACTAGCTTAATCTAAGTTTTTGTTCTTCCTTTTTTGTTCAGAAATTATAAACAGATATTCTTACATTTAATTTTTTAAATATATAGTAACTTCTTGGTCACTTATTTCATCTGGAGTATTTTTGATACTGGCATTTTTTTAAAAAAAAACTTTTCCATTGTATTTTCATATTTATGGACATAGGTAATTTGTAGCTTCACTTAACATTATTCAAATTTCTATAATGGTGATAATGATTATTCATGTTTAGGCAATTTTTCTTACAGCTTATTTTTCCTTGGCACATATGCTTATAGACTGATCAGTTATATTGATTGCCTTTTGCTATTTCTCTACTGACTTTTGTTCTTTCTTTTTGTTTTATTTCTGCTCTGATATGTGTGTGTGTTTGTGCTCATATGCTTGTGGGTGCGTATGTGCAGGGTAGAGGTCAAAATCATATGTCTTTGGTTGCTATTCAACTTCTTTCTTTTAAGACAGCGTTCCTCGTTGACCCTAGAACTCACCTATTCTGCTTGATTGGTAGACAGCAAGTGCAAGGGATCATCCTGTTCATACTTCTGAAGCACAGGGATACTAGTTATACCATCCCTGGCTTTTCCATGAGTGTTGGGGATGTAACATCACTTTCTCACAATTGCAAGAAGAAGCACTTCCACTATTCCCTCTCCTCAGCCCTTATCTCTGATTGTTATTGTTTTTCTACAGCTTACTGAAGACTTAAATTGCAGAGTAAATACATGTGATTTTATTCCTATAAATTGCCCAATAAGTATTGCTTTATCTTCATTTCAACCATCAGTTCATCATGTTTACATTGTGTGTGAAATATTTTAACTTCTCTTTAATTTTTTTCTTATTTGATTAGTTTACTGACAAGTGTCCTAAATTTTCCTAGCGTTGGGTTTTCCAAATAGCACTTCTAATTGAATTTTTTTGAAGTACGGGGGGTCTCTATGTAGCCCAGACTGGTCTCTGCCTTATGATTGTGCTGTCTCAATATGCAAAGTACTGGAATTATATGTATCTATAGCATCTGGTTGTAATCGATTTTCCAATTTAATTTCACTGTGCTTAAAAATGCATCTGTGTGATCTGTATTCTTTTGAAAATTGCTAGTTTGTTAAATTCATCATGATATTTAAGGTACAGAGAGCATGTCTTGATGAATGTGCAGCCAGAGCTTGACAAGAATATGAGCTCCCTTGTTCAACATACTGATCAACAAACGTGAGGTAGGTTAGTTAGATCTTAGTGCTATGAAGGGTTTCTCTACATTCTCTCATTTTTGTACTTATTCAGTGAGCTCATGAAAGTGATTTTTGGGGCCTAAAAGTAAAATAATATAAAAATGATTTTTTGTTTATAATTATTTTTTATTAAATTAAGGTTTACTTCTTAGAGGGTCCCACAATTAAATTTTCTACAGTATTTTGAAACAACTCACTAATGTCATTAATACTTATTCTTATTCATAATATAGTACAAACTTACATCTATGTTTCTCTCATTAAAGGACCTGATTTAGTGTTCTTTGTGCTAAAACTCACATACTACATATTTTCCTCTCTATGATTTTCAACTTACATGTGACATATTTAAGGTGACATTCTTAAAGAAAACAAATGGTCATAGCTTATTTTTGAAAAAGTAAACTAATCCAGTCTTTCTTCAATTTATCATTTGAGAATGTCCACACTTAATTTTATTAATATATTTGGATTTAATTCTATCTTTTCAAAATCTGTTCTTGTTCAGACACATCCCATAACAATATTTTTATTCCTTATCTTGAACTAACTGAACTTTTATATATTCTCCTCTTATCATACAATTTAACATTTTATATACTGCTAAAATTGAGCTATGATCCAATATTACTGTGTGAGTATTAGAAAAGCTCACCTCCACTTTCTTCCTCCTATCTTTTATGTTATTACTGCCAAGAATTTACTTTACTGTAAGTTGTATGTATTTAATACATGAAAAATAGTTTTGCCTTAGGAAGTCTTCTATTTTTAAGTACATAATGGAAATGAATATTTTATCATTAACACTTTTATCTTATACGCTCTTCACTTTATGTGTTCAAAACCAGAATTTTGTGTGGTTTCTCTGGTGCAGGAGATATCCTTCATCATGTTTATCTTCCCTTTTCAGGATTAATGTTAAAAGATGATCACTATAGAAGCTATTTCTTTCCTTATGTGTTATCCCACAGCAAGGAAGAATAGAAGAGCATGGACAAGGTAAGGAGGTAAGATACTGGGCTCTGGACTAGCTATCTTCTGCCTCACCTACTATGTGCTTTGAAAGAACCACCATGATCAGGGATTACTTAGAGAAATGTACATGGGAAAATGTTGTAACATCTCTGTGAAGTTATGTATGCTCTATAGGATGTGATTCATATAATGGGACGTAGGGATGATAAGAAAGGCCAATATCTGAGAGGCTTGTTCGTCTCATAGTAGAATTTGTCTCTTTCAAATGATTATGACAGTTAACATGCTTTCTTGAAGAAAACTAAAGCAGTCTAAACAGATATCAGGGTTCATGACTGTATTCTGAATATAATGTACCTTTGAATTTAACTTGCTTTTTCAATCACAACACTTAATCATTGGTATTTCATTCTTTGAGATATTAAAGTTAAATAAGGCATACATTATAAAATAGATAACTCTGCATTAGTAAAAGTAAAAGTAAAAGAAGAATCAATTGCAAATGACAGAAATGTGCAAAATATCAGGAATGTTTGACTTAATGTAGTATAGCCCTGTTCTCCAATTTTGAACATTGAGATAATAGTAAATATTAATCTTAAGTACGTGAAGATACACACTGAACACAGCAGCCGATCCTATGAAATCATAATTGATTAAATTCCAAGAAAAATGTCTACCAGAATTTTTGGAACTACACTCCAACAGAAAAGAGTGTTTTAATGGTAATGTTTTCCACTGAAGATGAATATTCAAATATTACAGGGCTCCTATAATATTTTCCACCCTCATTATTGGGTAGCATAAAAGTTCAAGTGCCAGTGATGCATACATTCTTAGAAAAGTGGCCCATATTTAAATGCCGTGCTTAACAAGTGACACACAGCCACTCTGCTATAACACCTTTGTTTATCATGACTATGGCTTTGGGGGGGTGCTCATTAACCAGGACCATAGCTATGGGTCCAGCTATTGTCTTGAAAGCTACAGTTACTTCCAACCCTCTTTTTACAGAAGCTACTGTCACCTATATTTTACTAGGCATAGCTATTGTGTAAAAATAACCATATTTTTCCATTCCTAACACCAAATATTCTTTTGTGTTTTTAAATGTGATATTGAGGATATCTGATATCCTTCCTTATCAAAGGAGAAAAAGATAGTCCAAATGGATTTCTGGATACGAAAGTAATATTTTTTGACTAAAAAATAAAACCTTTTCTCATGTAAGCTCAATACCCTCATTCCAGCACCACTCTTAGCAAAAATATTCCTTCAGATATAATCAATATTCAACATAAGAAAAATTAAAACTCAAGATTTAGTTTGGAATTGCTAAGTAACTTTAACTTATGAGTTTTCAAAGAAATATAAATTTTATTTCTTATTGCAGTAAATTACAAGCCTGTAAATGTCTCAGAAGTATAGTAAGTTTAAGCAAATAAAATTAGATAAAAAATACAGTGTAGTGCTTATAATTGATGTTCACAAGTTATTTTGAACTGTATTATTTATTTCAGTTAATGAGAAAAATGGATACCTTTTGTTTTACTGCTGAAGGAATTTAGTTTCTGAAACACAGTGACTTTTCAAAATTCTCTTAGAAAAAATATTTTTCATATCATTCATTTCATGCTGCTTTTGAATCTTCCTACTGTGGAAAACTAATTTATTGAATTTCTATTTATAATATTTTATTTATATTAACATTCTTACTGAAAAAATTCATCCAACTCAAAAAACAGCTCCTCTAAGTTCTTAAAATTAGTATGACTTCCTCTCATTTTTCTTTTTCAAGCACTGACAGTATTTAAAACAAACAACATGCATGTGTACATTAGCAGATATATCACATAAACAGTTTACATACATTTTCATATAAAAAGAAACAAACATTCCCTGTTCATGGGCACTTGCTTTTATCATTTACAATAAAACATCTCCCAGACTAAGTATCTATCAAAACACTTTTGCACAATAAACTTTCAATTATATCTGTTATATATCAATTTGTCATAACCATTTTTTTTGAAATTTGAAATCTTTATGTAAATACATTATCAAGGCTTCCATATAACAACAATGTATATATATTTAAATTGATGTTTCAGGAAAATAGAAATTCAAAAATATTACTGGAAATTTACTTTGCATAGTTTTACCAGGTATTATATTAATCCCCAGGACTATAAAATCAAATATTACAACTCAAGGAATTTCCAAGTAATTTGTCAAAACAAACAAACAAACAAAAAAAAAAACAGGCAACTTGATTTCCAGGATGAAGGTGTCAAGTGAATAAGTAGGGAAGAGCTGGAGAAGGTGAAAAGGTGAAATTGCTGTAGCAAGGTATAAAGAGAAGACAAAAGGGAATGCCTCATGATGAATAAAATGTTATTAGCAAAAAAGTTTATAGGGACAAAGCCAATGGATGTCTAATGAGGCAAGTTGAGAGGTCTCCTCTGGTGAGAGGACTCTTCATGTACAGTTTCATTAGAATGGAGAGTTTGGTTTGTCTTATCTACTGACAGGATTAGAATACTGATCATAAATATTAAGGTCCTTAGAGGATTGCCAAATATTGCCAGGAGTGAATATTAGCAAGTTTTGAAGTCATAAACACATTTTTTCAACTATCAAATTTATAATAACCATCAAGGTTTCTCCCTCATAAAAATCACATAACTTAAATGAATACAATGACAAAGAAAATATTGTGTTTAAGGACTATGTAGTTTAAACAAGGGAGGCAAAATTTGACAATGAGTATAAACTTCATTCTGTGTGTTCTAATTTTGATTTAGATGAGTAATAACCAATCTTTTGTTAAAGATATGGAAACACAAACTTTTGTGACATAAATTGTTTTTTATATCTTAAAATTGAAATCAAAGTAAATTTTATCTTGTACTTGAAACTGTAAATAAAAAACATTTGAGCCTAAGGTGATGGCTTACTGATTAAGAGCATTTAGAGCTTGACCGTGATGTCCTCTCAGGCAGAACCTCCCTAAAGTCCCCTTTTGGAAGTGGCTATATAGGTCAATAACCCCCATAGGCTGTGTAGAACAGAGAATAAAGAACCATGAGGGTCCCTGAAAATCAATAGATCCAAATTGAGATCAAATTGAGAGAGAACAAAAGGGAGAGAGAGAAAGAGAGAGAGAGAGAGAGATTGATTTAGGCTTTCTCAAAGGATTATCCAGATGAGCAATAAGAGAAAACTGGCCATTCTCCTTTAGCCTCACCAAGCATGAGCACACACCTTATACTACACAGCACACCATGCACACTCTACACATGTGGGAAAAAAAAAAGACTGGTATAAAAACTGATGATTACCTCCAAAGATGGATTTTCAAAGATGACACTCCAGCTCCTGGTTCATTGTACCTATGTGCTGAGGACGTATAAAAGTCTAGGTGCAAGGCTGAGCATGGTGGCACCTGCCTTTAATCCCAGCACTTCAGAGGCTGAGGTAGGAGGATTTCTGTGATTTTTCAAGAAAACTGCACTAAACTGCACACCTGATCCCCAGCCCTGACACAGTGGACTGCATCTATAGTAACTGCTGTGGTGGCCTTGGTGGCTTCTGTGGCCTGGGATATGGTTCCAGCTATGGCTTTAGCAGCCATGGTGGTTTTATGATGAGGAGTGCTCTCATCTAGATTTTACTGAGGGAAAAAAAGATAATTATTTTGAAACTAAAAAATGGTTGGTTAATTTTGTACATGTAATACTTTTAAGCATCAAAGAGGTTATCACTTCACAGGAGCTCTTGCAGTTGTGTATTCATTGATATTTCTGCTCAAGGGTTTGAACTTTGATAGAGCCAACTTTTGTAGATTATGACCTAGGCCTCATCCCTTTCTGATTCTGTATTATGCCTGGATGGACATTTTAATAACTTTTTACATAGTATGAAATTGAGAGCTTCATTTATTTCAACTATTTCAAGGCACAAGGTATTTATTTATGTTTTCCAAAAACTTAATAGCCTTATACACTGAAAAATATTTTCTTTATGTTTTTAAAATCTTATCCAATTTATTTTAACATTTCATTAACAGTTTTCATACATGTACATGAAGTTTTAAAAAATATTTTCTTATGGTACATGCATCAAATCCATGTTTCCTTAGAAATAATCTGTAAAATTAATTTAAGAATACAGCCCAGTCAGAATATCCTTTAGATATTTTATTTAGTTAATTGTTTGAGAGAAAGGAGAGAGAAATAAAGAGTGAAAGGGAGAGAGAGGCAGAGAGGGAAAGGAGAGGATGGGCATAACAGGGTTTTTAGCCACTGCAAACAAACTCCAGATGCATGTGCTACCTAATTTATCTGGCTTTCAGTGGGTACTGGAGAATCAAACCAGGCTCCTTAGGCTTTGTAGCAAGAAACTTAACTACTGAGAAAGTTCTCCAGCCCTCTAGCTCCTATTTCAATGTATTCCATTTTTTTTCTTTTTATTGGGAATAGAAGAACACACTGCAATTGAAACACATTCCTGACTCTTATCAACTTTCATCCCTTTTCCCTTACTCCCATTCCACTGAGGATACCCCTCTTTCCATAAGGTCCTTTCTCTGTTTCATATCCTTCCTTTTGTCCTTCTCCATACTCCATTTGAAAAGGCTGATAGGCTCAGAACAGTGCAGGTCTTGTGAGTGTACTGTCAACCAATGTGGAATCATGTATGCAACAGTTCATGTCCAGAGGATGGTATCTCAGAGTATCTGTTATCTTATATCTTTTCCACCTCCTCTTCTGCAATGTGCTGCTGACCCTTGGATGGTGTGACAAAGAAGACTGATTAAATGTTGACTTCCCAACAGCCTCTTATTTTCAGCTTTGAAGAGTTTTGAGTCTTCTCAGTATCTACCACCATCTCCATAGAAAAGCTTCTTGGGCTACCACTGAGAGCAGAATTCATATTCTTTCTGTCACTGTCTGCAATGTTCCCTAAGCCCTGCCAGATGTGGTAGAAATGACTTACCCAATGCTAAACAATGGACTTTTCTTTCTTTTCAACATATCAATGAATCCTAGGTCTCACCATTATTCACTGTCATCTATCTGTAAAAAGAAGCTTCTCTAATGAATAGTATAAGCAGTACTAACCAAAGGACATGAATATATACCTTTTAAATATGGCATCCCATATACCTGGGAAAACTCGGGACTTTTTATGAAAATCATAATATTGAGTTTTATTGGACATCTACACAATGGGAAATCCTATAGAACACTAATTCAGTGTGAATCTCCTCAATTTCATAAGACTGTATATCTGATAGATATCACAATTTTTCTGCTTATAAGGAAAGAAATTTCCTTGACATGAACTTCATTATTTTGGATATTGTGATAATAGCTTCCCCTGTAAACAATTCAAGTATGGAAAAACAAATACTGTTAATATGCCTTGTTCAAGGAAAGGGATACATCCTAAAAATTCATTGCATTTAGTAATGTCAGTTATCTCATTAATGTAATGCACAATATCCACATCTTTAGCCAATTTTCTTCAGAAACTTAAATGGCTTAGATTTCACTTTTAATAGCCACTTTACCACCCAAACCATGGGTTTTCAACACATCATTTGGCCTAGGCACTTTCTGTACTGGAACAACTACAATTTAACTCATTGAATTCCATTTCATTTTCATTGAGCCTGCATGCCGCTTGGTCTTGCCTCTGAGCATTAACTGAGGACATGACCCCCATTTGCCTCCTCTCTTTTCTTTTGACGTTCTGCTAAGCACTGCAGAATGCTTGTTCTCCAGTGTCTCATTTTCTCCAAAGTGCTTTGATGAGTCAACGGAGATTGATCATTAAACTTCCCTGTCTTAAAATTACTTTTGAAATAGGCATGACTCCCTTTTGTCTTGTCTTTTCTCTCTTCCATATTCCTTTATGTGGATCCATTTTCTCAGCCACAGAACTGCAATGCTCACCTTTTGAGAAACCACAGACTAGATCTCTAACCCAACTACATCTTGAGGCTATAATTGAAGAACAGGTTTTCAAGACCAACAATGGCCATTTATATCACTCACTTTTATCATCTGCATTTTTCATGCAAAAGGAAAGAACTTTCCGATCCTACATATTCAATAAAAAATGCAGGGGTAGGGAGATGGCTAAGTGGTTAAGGCACTTGGCTACAAAGCCTAGGACTCAGGTTTGATTCCCCAGTGCCCATGTAAACCAGATGCACAAGGTGGTATATGCATCTGGAGTTCGTTTGCAGTGGCTAGAGGCCCTGGCACACCCATTCTCTATCACTCACTATGTACCTCTTTCATTAATAATTAAGTAAATAACATATCTTTATAAGTACTTTATCTGTATAAGTGAATGCAAGTTCACCCTACTTTTAATCTAGTCTGCATGCAATCTAAAATCTGAATCTTTTTTTCCTATTACTAATAAGTTTTTCTTCTATAAAGTTCAAATTAAGATTTAATTTTAACATGGCAAGAGATGAGAAGTTGACTTTACAGTGCTTAGTATGAGGGGGAAAAAAAAGGTGGAGGAGTTAACAATCAACAACTTTACTAAGATAAAGTATAGAATTGAGTTTGCAGAAGAAATAGCTACTCTAGAAGCTGGAGATGGGAATTAGAGCATACCAGCAGAGGCCTACACATTCAGAGAAGGATAGACAGCAGGAATAATATGGTAACCACGTGCTGTAAATTTGTCATGTTGTTGGAAATAAGTGTAAAAGTGAGAAACTCCCAGAGGCTGGAGTCTTCAGAAGGTACTATTGGATGAGCTGTAAGTAAAGGCCTTCTATCATGTTCCCTGTAATAATAATGATAATAAAAATGCCTAGAGGTTTTCATTTGTGTGGATTTTTTCCTGTATTAGAGGCAGTATGGCACTCATGAATGATCTCACAGCCTTCTCCATATCTGTAAATGACTACATTCAAAAGAATAAAAAAATGAACTGAACTGTTTTTGGGATCCTGTCGATAGCAAATTCTTTCATTTTGGTCTATTTCATCCTTCCCATGTTACCACAGTGTGCTTCTAGTCTGTCTTCCAAATGATATGCATGATATTTCTTTCAGTTCTAGATAAAATGAAACCTGGTTCATGGTAGAATTCCTAGATATGTTTCTTTTTTTTTTGTTCATTTTTTATTTATTTGAGAGCAACCGACACAGGGAGAAAGACAGATAGAGGGAGAGAGAGAGAATGCGTGTGCCAGGGCTTCCAGCCATTGAAAACGAACTCCAGGTGCATGCGCTCCCTTGTGCATCTGGCTAACGTGGGACCTGGGGAACCGAGCCTCGAACCAGGATCCTTAGGCTTCACAGGCAAGCGCTTAACCGCTAAGCCATCTCTCCAGCCCTAGATATGCTTCTTATTTAGAGGTGAATTTTATTGGTTGAAACAGTCTTGCACAAAATATTTTATTGAGAGGTAATGATGTGTATTGAGTTGTTTCTCTAAAAAGACATCTTGAGTTCTGGAGAGAGTCCTTAGTGGTTAAGGCACTTTGCCTTTTGCCATGTTCAACTCTCCATATCTTTTAATTTTTTTTTTATTCTTATATTTTGGTTTTTTGAGGTAAGGTCTCATTCTAGTTCAGGCTGACCTGGAATTAACTATTTAGTCTTGGGGTGGCCTCGAAATCATGGTGATCCTCCTACCTCTGCCTCCAGAGTGCTGGGATTAAAGGCATGTGCCACACCACACCCAGCTCCAACTCTCCATATCTTAGGCAAGCCAGACACACAGTGGGATGCGTGTGCAGGGTCCCACGTGCACACAAGGTGGCACATACATCTGGAGTTTGATGCAGTGGCTGGAGGCCCTGGCATGACAATTCTTTCTCTGTTTCTGCCTCTGTCTGTTTCGTTCTTGCTTTCACTCTTTGTCTTTCTTATATAAAAGGTCAGTCTGTTGCTCTTGCCTCAAAAATAATTTTCAAAAAGATATCTTGTAATTCCAAATCTTTTATTGCGAATACCAGTTTCCTTGGAACTTTATTTTCTGATATAATGCAGTTACATAGGACCTGAAATTGAATGTACAGTGTCCCTAGAGAAAGAATCCATGCCCCCTAATGCACACAGGGATGGAAGTCATGTAATAACTGAGGCAGGAATTCAGCTTCAAGCTGAGGAATGGTAAAATGATAAAAAGAGGTCTAACCAGCATGTTTATTTAAGAATGTTAGCCAAAAACTGGGCAGGGTGGTACATACCTTTAACCCCAGTACTCAGTAGGCAGAGGTAGAAGGATCATATGTATTCCAAGCCATCCTGACACTACAGAGTGAGTTCTATGTCCGCATGAGCTAGAGTGAGACCCTACCTCAAAAAAAAAAAAAAAAAAAAAGAATGTTAGCCACACAAATGTTGAGAAAATAAGTTTCTATTGGTAATAAGCATGAATGATTATGGAGAAAGAAAGAACATTAAATATTGACTATGTTGTAACAAATTGTAGATATCTTTTATGGTTTGTCTTTATATATTATAGATAAAATATGACCAAACATACACAAAATAGACAAAGCAAAAATTAATATGAGGGGCTGTAGAGATGGCTCAGCAGTTCCAGTGTTTGTAAAACCTAACATCCTGAGTTCAATTCCCCAGTACCCACACAAAGCCAGATGCTCAAGGTGGTGCATGCATCTAGAGTTCATTTGCAGCAGCTAAAGGCTGTCAAGCCCATTCTCTCTCTCTCTCCCCCCCTTTCAAATAAATAAGTATAGAAATAAGAAGAGTTTAAAAAAATGAATATGAAGGGCAGAGAGTTGGCTAAGCATTTAAAGGCACTTACTTACAATGTCTTAAAGCCCAGCTTTGATTATTCATCATCCACCTAAAGTCAGATGGACAATGTGGAACTTTCATCTAGAAATCATTGTAGTGGCGAGAGGCTCCAGTGAATCTGCATACTCTTTTTCCTCTCTCTCTCTTCTTGCAAATAAAATATTTAAAAGTCAATGTGGAAAAACATTCCCATATTGTGTGATTCTGGAAATTGTGTCTTAGATTTTTTAAATAATATTAATCATTCAGGATTTATTGAAAGTTGAAAAGAGTTAGAAAACAAGGTATTTAGAATAGAGTAAACTTCAGAAGAAGGAAGGCTGGTGAAAATATGTTAGACATGACAAAAAAGAACATGAATGCCAAAAATATCCAGATGTTGTAAGACAGCTTGAGAAATTCCATTTTAATTACAGACATATGTGAATTTGAACTATGATGAAAGCACCATGAAAATTAAATTACACAAAAATTGAACATTTTGTGCATCTTTGGAAATACCCTTAATAAGAAAGTTATGATTGAAGTTATTGGGTTTTTTTCTCTAAAAATTGAATTTCAAAGAGAAGAACATTTCTTAGCTGTGGTTTTTCATGCCCACAATGACTGAGTATAAAAGGCCAGGTGCAGAGGATGATAGTCATTCTCACAGTTCTCACATTGAACATCATATCCATCCTCAGCCCCTGACAATGAGCTACTACTACAGCAACTACTATGGCAACTACTACAGCGGCCTTGGCTATGGCCTTGGAGGCTTTGGAGGCCTGGGCTATGGCTATGGTTCCAGCTATGGCCTTGGAGGCTATGGTGGCTATGGCTATGGCTACTCCCGTCCCTCTTTCTATGGCAGATACTGGTCCTCTGGGTTTTACTGAAAACATGGCCATCTGTGATGATCTCCTCCCCTGATCTATATATGGCTATCCTCACCTTGCTGCTTGATGGATGTGAATATTTGTTAATACATCATGTGATATTTCTACACATGCTATTCCAATAAATATTTTATGATAATTCTTGAAAATCTTATTTCATTTGTTTTCTCAACTAAATACAATTTCAGTCATTACTTTAGGATAGCAGAGTGATACGTTTCACTGAAACACATCTCCCAAGAATAATTCTGTCCTTCAACAAAAAAGGAACATGACTTTAAGAAAATGGAACTTGCCCTGACTTGATCATTACTTAATGCATATGTTAATTAAAGCATGACCTTTCCTCTATAAATATTTACATTGTTATAAATCATCCAAAACATTGCAGAAGAACTGATCTTGAATACCTTCAGCTAGCAGCTCCTTTCCGTGTTATCTGTGCTCTTGGGTGGTTTGCTTTATGTTAATTCAAGAGGATGCTGTATTTTTTAAAACATCTATATTCTTACATGTATTTCAACACAGTCACCTGTGCAATATTTAAAGGAGATTTCAGTTTATCAGAAGAGGGAATATTTTAGAGTATAGTTAAGTAGAACGAGGATTATTATAAGCTTCACAAGGCAAAGCTGTCTATGACTACTTGCTCAGATGTTACTTGTGACCTTATATGCAATGATGACAGGGCACTCAGGGTCTGGTCAGCTTATATGCAATGATGACAGGGCACTCAGGGTCTGGTCAGCTCCTGCTGTCCTCTCATTCATAACACAGGATTCTTAAATGATGAATGATGTTGTGCCTAGGAATGATCTTTGAGTTTTCCTCTCTTATTACTATTATCGTTTTCAAAGGTACTATTTGGATTCTCAACTTCAACTCCACTTTTTGTCAAGCATTAAATATGTACTGAGAAGTGAATTTGAGTTCAAGTTTTTACACTTTTGTGCAACACAAATTTAATCTTGTTACCACCTCTTCATTTTAAATCTTTGAAATAGTTTACATTTTAAGTCTTCTTTTTGATACTTCCTTCAACTCTTAGACTGGCAGCCCGATCCAACTAGTGTTCTGGAATCTTTTCATGCTAGTTACACATGATATGGTACTTTGTGTGCATATATTGTTTGTTTTCTGAAACAGGATTTCATATAGTTCAGCATGAGCTTGAATTTTATATTGAGCTGATTATGACCTTGAACTCATAAGCCTCCTACCTATAGCCCCCAATTATTGGTCCCCAAATTATAGATGCCACCTTGCCTGGATCATGTTGTATTCCCATTATAAGTTTTATTTTACTGCAGGTAGAATAATATTATTGATGGAACTTAAGACAGAAGTAGAACATTAGTAATGGGTTCACCAATAGTTTGTGCTGATGCTTAGGATATAGAAAAATGAATGATGTAAATAATATCCTTTCCCTTATTCAAACTAGAATGAGGACCCTTACATAAATTACATAACAGTTATTTATGCATCAATATATTTAACTTGTCAATGAACTATTTAATTATGGAAAGTAGCAGAAAATCAATAATATTTTGGAAGTACGCATAAAACTTTTGAAATATACTTGACAGTGGTTATTTCTTTAAAAATAAATTTCTTATTGAGGCTATTTATACAATCATACTTTAGGTATGTATTTATAATGTTTATTTAAAGAGAATTTTAGAAAACATCCAACTGTTTTGCTTTGATAAAGGATAGTAAGATTTTAATAACAGACCTCTACTTCATGTAAATATTACAAGCATGCTAGAATTTAAACATAGTAGATAGAAGAAGAGGACAAGAAAATATTATTTATAGGGCAAAACAAGATCTTAACGTTTAGTCAATTTGGAATTATCACACTAAACATGGATACCATATGCATATCTTTAAGAATCTTATTAAAATATATTATAATGAGGGAATTTTTTCATTTTCTAAAATATTTTATTAAAATGGTTCATTGAATAGATATGAAATATTTTTTTAATTAAGATTCTTGCTATTTTTTTTGGAAGAGTCTCACTCAGGAAGTCACTCTGTAGTCCCAGTTTGGCATTGAACTCATGGTGATCTCCCTACTTCAGCCTCCCTATTGCTGTGACACCATGCCCAGCTTATTGCTAGTTTTATAAAATACATATTTATGGGACACTTTATGATAATTATGATTCAATATGTGAACTCAATGTGTAACAATTACAACAATGTGAGTGGTATTTCTCTGTCCTTAATCATCAATCATTTTTTTGTAGTTGGAACAAATAACAGCATATAAATCCATGTATTTGTATATATGAAAATATAATAAAATACATAATAAAGAAAAAACTTCAGTTACCCTACTAAACTGTTGGACACTGGAAATTATTCCAAATTCTTCCTCATCTGGCTGTTTGTTGCTCATTACTGCTAATCTTATCCTGCTCTATCCATCCAGATGGTGTAGACTTAAGAAGTGTTTCAAAGAAAATAAATGACAGCCAAATAAAATAATGTTGCAAAACTCTGGAACATCACAAAGGAGTCCCAAGTTCAAACTATGTCCAAACATGGAACATAAAATAGAAAGGAAGGGTGTTTAAGGAGACATGTTTTGTTTTTAGACTATCATGCAAACTGATTATTTGAGTGAAGTAAAAGCTATGGAATATAAGATGAATTACATTTCCAGGACTAATGATCAGAAAACATCGTTTCTACCAATTACATTAGAAACAGAAATATGGGCATAGTGGCTCACATCATTAATCCAGGACCTTAGGAGGCAGAGGTAGGAGAATCACAATGAGTTCAAAGCCACCCTAAGACTACATAGTGAATTCCATCCAGCTCAGCCTGGACTAGAGTGAGACCCTACCTCAAAAAACCACATACACACAAAAAAGAATCAGAAATAATTATTATTTAAGTGTAAATTTAATAAAAGTTTGTTTTTAGACAATTTGGTTTCCATCACCACAGTAATTGATAAGTTTATGTACCCTGTGCACATACTATCATGTGTGCTTTCTGTAATTATATCTTATGTAATTTCTACAATATATTGATTGTAGTTACCAAGAAGTATCTTCAAACTCTTTTGTATAGCTAGTTTGTTATTGCAATTTTATACCTTAATTCAGAATAAAGCATCTGTTTTAATTAGTTTTGTCTTTGCAATGACCAAATACCTGGTAGAAACTACTTAAGTGACAACTATTTTGAATCATAGATTATGTTGGTGCAGTCCATAGTTATTTGGTTCTGTGTTCCTAGATGCATTGTGAGACAGAAGTTTGGAACTGTATCTGTGAGTACTAGAAAAAGCAATATGTTCATCATGGATAGGAATCAGAGACAAGGCTATACATTAAAAGGTAAAGACAAGATAGAGTCCATAGACTCTACAGATATATACTCCACCTACATAATTCCTACATCTAGGCCCTACTTCCTACTTTTAACCAGTTTATAATAATGTCATCATAGTATAATTCTATCAATAGATTAATCCATTCATTCTACTAGAGCTCTCATCATTTGACCTATGGAGATGTTTTGACAGATAGGAGAGGTCTAATTTCTCTAATCTACACTTTCTTAATCTAATTTGCCAAGATTAACTACAACAGAGACAAAGTTAAATTAAAATCTTCATGGAGAATTGAAATAACATTTTCAGAATTTTCTGAAAGTTTACATTGACCTATCAAAATCATTTTGTTTCAATTGATCATTATCTAAAAAAAATCAGAAAAATTGAACTTCCTAAAAATTATTTCTTCCAAACATAAATAAAAATGTTACAGCATATTTTTAATATTTTAAGAATAAATTTGATCTATAGAGTATTGCACCTGTAGGAAAAATTATACCAATAATTTGTATATCTTATACTTATTCATAAATCCATTTAAATGCTACTGACTTTAATATGTTTTATTCATCCTTTCCAGTTGGTTTTCTTGCTTTATTCCATGACAAGAGCTTTTAAAATCCTTTCAAGTATGCTCCACATTCCCAATAGGTCACCATACATTCCGTATTGTCTCGACAATATCGATCCTATGACATCTCTCTGTTTTTGCTATCACAATCCAAAATCACAGAATAGAGTGCATGGCTTAGTTTTATAATATGTTAATATTATTACCAATTCTCCATTATTCCTCACACTTTCAGCACAATGTAATGTTTGGTTATTTAGTACACAAATGCTTGTTTTGGTCTTTGATGGGAAATAAACATCTGTTTCTTGCTCATGTTTCCCCTGTTTATTCTATTTATTTATTTATTTGACTGAGAGAGAAAGAGAGAGAATGGGCGTGCCAGGGCCTTCAACCACTGCAAACGAACTCCAGAGGAGTGCGACCCCTTGTGCATCTGGCTAATGTGGGTCCCAGGGAATCCAATCTGGGTCCTTGGACTTTGCAGGCAAATACCTTAACTGCTAAACTATCACTCCAGCCCATGTTTCCAACTCTTTAAAACCTTCCTGGGCCATATTATTTTTATTAATACTTTGTTTCTTTATTCTTTACTGTTTATTACAGAGGCAGACTGACAAAAAGAAAGAGAAATAGAGGGAATGGACATGCAAGGGCCTTCAGCCACTGCAAATGAACTCCAGAAACATTGCCACTTGGTGCTTCTGGCTTCATATGGGTACTGGGGAGTCAAACCCCACATTAAGCTTTGCAGGCAAGCAACTTAACAGCTGAGCCATCTCTTCGGTTCTTTGTAAAAGTATAATAGCTTTTAAACAAATAGGTTATTCATTTATGAGAGAGAGGCAGATACAGAGAGAGAGGGAGGGAGGGAGAGGGAGGAGATTCTTGATGTTTGTACATTTTTCCAGAATATTTGCACATGACATTGAAAATTCTACAGTAATTATTAACTCTAAGGCATTCTTTTTATTTTTTGTTTATTTTTATTTATTTACTTGAGAGCAACAGAGCGAGAAAGAGGCAGAGAGAGAAAGAATGGGCATGCTAGTGGCCTCCAGCCACTGCAAATGAACTCCAGATGTGTGCATCCCCTTGTACATATGGCTAAGGTGGGTCCTGGGAAATTGAGTCTTAAACCAGGGTCCTTAGGCTTCACAGGCAAATGATTAACAGCTAAGCCATCTCTCCAGCCTAACTCTAATTCATTCTTAAAAGTAGTCTCATGACCAAAACTTTACTTTTCTAAGTATTCATTCTTTCTTTGTGAGACAAAGAAAGAAAGAGAAACAGAGAGAGAGAGAGAGAATCATCATGCCAAAGCCCTTGCCACTGCAAAATAACTCCAGACCCATGTAGCACTTTGTACATATTGCTTACATAGGTGCTAAGGAATTGAACCTGGGCCACCAGGCTATGCAAACAAGCACCTCTAACTGCTGAATTATCTCTTCAGCCTTCATCTATATATATTTTTTTCTACACACAATGAATATCAGAAAAAGAAAATGTTGACATCAAAAAACCAATTATTTCTATATTGATTATTTGTCTTCATTTATAAGTTAGTATAATGACTCTCCACATACAACAATATATTCTTTGTAATATTGTATGAACTGTTTGAATTTTAATAATAGTTCTGTGGTCTTTACTCCCAACTTCCCCAAGATGTATTTGTTTATTTGGGTTCTGGGGAACTGAATACAGTAATTCAGGTCTTCTAGGGTTCTCATGCTTATGTGGTTCTCACTTGCTTACCTGCCAATCCATTGCTCTGTTCCCACAAAATAATAATTTTATGGAACAAATTGGATTTGCAAATTGTTTAATTTTTACCTAGTTAGAACTGGTTTATTAAGAAAAACTGGGAAAAAACTTGAAAATGTAGGCTCGAATTATTACTTTATGTCAACACTTGTAGATAAATAGATTTTCAGTAAGTTAGGAATGGTGGTGCATGGCTAAAATCTCAGCAGTTAAAAAGCTGAGGTGGGAGGGGGATGGCAAATTCAAGGTCAGTCTGGGTTATATATCTTAAAAACCCTGAAAGATAATGGGCTGAGGAGATGGCTCAGTGGGTTCACATTCTTGGTGATTAAGCATGATAACTAAAGTTTGGATCCTAAGGATCCCCAAAGACAGATGTGGTAATAAGTTCTATGATCACACCCTTCCTACATTGATGTAGGCAACAGACACAGGAGGACCTGAAGCTCATGTGCCAAACAGCCTGGTGTACTCAACAGTGAGAATGAAAGCAGATACCTTGCTTGAAGTTGTCCCCCAACTTCCACTTGTACCCCAAAGCATGTGCTCTCCTACTCTCAAGCACACACCACACACACACACACACACACACATTGTATGCATACACACATAAAATAATTTTTAAAAACTTAAGCAAAAGAAGGTGTTAAGAAGGTTATGGCACAAATATGTATGCAAAAGAAAAGTTTAATGCTTTCCACATAACACTTTTAGAAAGCTTTGATGTTTCATAGCCCCAGTGAATTTTCTTCAATTAAAATGGCTTAAGAGTTCACATTGATTGATTCATTTTCTATTGATTCATCAGTAGAAGAATGCACGATCACCTTGAAGAAAATACTATTAAAGCACTATGGAGCTATCATGAACTATGTGAAAAAAAAAAACAACAGAGTATTTGAAGTTAGGGAACCTAATTACTGAGGTGGAGATGGAGAAATACGTGAAAAACAAAAAATAAAAAAAATAAAAAATTCAACACATAAAAATTCAAGGAAATATCAACCACTAGTAACTTTTATATTCAGTATAATGCCAGGTTTGAAGGCATGGAAAATTAGCTAAATTCCAAGGATCAATGTCTTTGAGCATTTTTAATAAGTAAGGTATGACTAAATAGTACTGTTTTATCTAAAAATAGACATTCAATGAGAAGAAAGGTGTTTGTGGTTTGGCACACCTTTAATGGAAAATCATAAAATGCTGGGGACAGGTGGTGGTGAACATTCACAAAAATATCACCTTGAACTTCACACCCATCCTCAGCCCCTGACAATGAGCTACTACTACGGAAACTACTCCGGCAGCCTTGGCTATGGCCTTGGTGGCTTCGGAGGCCTGGGCTACGGCTGTGGTTCCAGCTATGGCCTTGGAGGCTATGGTGGTTACGGCTATGGCTACTCCCATCCCTCTTTCTATTGGCAGATACTGGTCCTCTGGGTTTTACTGAAAACATGGCCATCTGGAATGATCTCTTACTTCATCCAGAATCCACCGTTCAAACTGTGTATCCTTACTCCACTGTGCTAAAGCATAGCAACTTCTTCTTTATTCCTTCAGTGATATTTTGTTGTGTTATTCTAATAAACATTTTATGAACATTGTCATTTTGTTTCTGTTATGTTTGTGCTTTCAAATATACTTTTTGTCATAATCTTTATATAGATAAGTAATATATTTCCTTGAAGGACGTCATCATTTGAAATGGTCCCATTCCTCATCTCTAATTTGATACTCTTAGCCAAAATCTCTTACTGTATGTGATACTTATGCAGATGTTGTTTTGCCTCTGAAATGATATTATTTAGCACAAATATATTCAAAATATTGTAAGTGCAGAATTATGTTCCATGATCTTGTACAATATGAATAACATCTTGTTTAGTAATGTATTCTTTCCTTGGCATATCAGGACAGAAAATATTTTAGTAGAGTAGCCTTTACAATATGGTTATCTTATGAGCTTTTCTTGAAGAAAAAGCGCTTGTCTTACTGCAAGGCTGTGTTCAGTGTGTCCCTCACAGAACATCTGCTATAAAACACTGAGAAGGATGTACAGGATTTGTGTATTACTCTCATAATCTACTTTTATTAGGAAGTTAAGTAATATGCTTTTTCTATGGTCAGTGCTTATTCTCACATTTATCATTGAGCCTGTAGCATTAAACTTTTCATGTTTAACTGTCATTTTGACTCCATGTTAATATAATAGTTGACTGTAGATCAATATGTTTGCATTTTTAGTTTTGCTAACTCATATTACTGGTAACTAGATTTCATTTAAACACTGAAAAATGAACAAGCAAATGAATTGGAGGTCTTATATGGACCCATTCCTCAAACCCAAGTCTAACTCTCCACTGACTCCTCTCTTCAGATTTCAGCATCTTCAGATGCCTCAGCATCAGCATCCAGTTATACACAGAATTGGGGGACACCAGATATATTTTGTTCCTCAACAAAATGAGTTATAGAAGTGTTCACAGATTTCACAGAATCCTTACTACCTCAGTGGTAATGGGTTCATATACCGTTTATGCTGACCTTAATGTATTACAGTGAAATGAAGAATTATGGATGAGTAGCTCATCAACTCAAGCTAAAACTAAGACCTTAATAGAAATAGACATTATTGACATAGAAATAGCTGGAACCAGAGAATATACCTTATATATGATGCATCAATTGTGTAATTAAATAAAAGGCTTTTATCATGCTCCTAATTTTTTTTGAAATATGACTAGTTTGACCAAGATAAATACATGGCTTATGATGGTAGTGAATGGAGTAATGCCAGGATTTCCTATGTATAAAGATTTTCATGTGCTGATTTTTTTTGTAACATTGTGGTCAGGACTACAGAATTTAAAGAATATGAAGACAGATATTGTACAGAACCATACTTCACATACCACTTGCAAAAATATAAAAGTATATGTACACAAATTGGGGAATGGTATAGCAAAGCAGAAGTCAACATGTGCATTGTTTTGAGAAATAAGAATAAAACATTTTTATTATTACTTCTTCAAGAATTTATTGATTTGTTTGTTTGTTTGTTTATTGAAATATTCTCATATATAACAGACTTAAGCTCACTATGTAAATGATGATGACCTCGAATTTCTGATCTTATACCTAGTTTCTCTCATGGTTGGGATCCAACCTTATGCTTTATGCCAGTTGAAAGCATTTATGCTGTGCCTTTATATGTTGAAAGTGTATAAGTTGTTTGATTTTATACTCTACTAGATGAGCTACATCCCAGTTCCTAAGGATGAGTTTTAAATTACAATATTGAATAATATATGGTTTTAGTTTAATAATTTAATATGCTACATGGATTATGGGCAATTTTTAAGTCTGTTTAGGCAAGAAAAATATGTGCTTAAGAGAATATTGTGCTAAGGCAGGTAAAGTAGAAATCCTGGAAACTGCCATAGAATTCAAAATTCAAAGCTTGTGCTTAACATGATTTGAAAGAAAATGTATATTAATTCTGTGTATATAAAATGAGCTTGATTCATATGGAAGCAAACAGTTTTGTGAAGAAAGAAGAGAGGACATAAGAAAGTACTGAAACAATTCATGATCAGAGAAAAATGTAGGTTAATTTACGGCCACAAAAGTAATGGCATATTCTTGACTATGAGGGTAATATGTGCAAGGGAGTCCATTTCTTATTGCTGTTGTATGAGAGAACATTATGAAATAATCCCAAGTGCCCCCTTGCATCTTTTACCTTCCTGGCTAAAGTATATCATAACTATTTTTTACACTAATGTATTTCATATTAGTCTTAAATGTGTTGAACTATGCCACCCCGATCAGTATGGATGCCCATTTTTATTAACTTTTGTTTCTCTAACAAAGAAGGCACCTTTAAATTTCTAACATTTTTGCAAAAAAATTTCATTGTTCAACAAATATGCATTTTGCCTCTAAAACATGCGACTAGAGACATAATGAGGTCCATTCCTACAAAGTGTCATTAAATCACTTTAACCAGTTTAAAGATGAAAATTTCAATGAAACCTAATTCCACACCAGTTGATATAAATATATAGGATCAGGAGTTTTTGGCAGGTGCTCACACAGTAGAATGGTTGAATGAAACTCTAGGAAACCAGAAATGAGATAGTTCCATGTGAGAAAGAAAACATGAGGAAAAAATATGTGAAGACCAAACTTAAAGGACTGACTTAAGGAAAATCAACTAAATTAGAATGTCAGTGTCACATGAATTATTGTACTATGACATGTGAAAATCTGTTGGATTAGATTATCATGTTTATATAAAAATCTGCTTAGAAGTTTCTCACAGTGATAAAAATATGGAAGAGATAAAGATTTCTAAGATGTCAAACTACCTTCATCAATTTAGGGTTAATATGCTTAATACAAGGATATTCATTCATTAAAATAACAGTCGTATTTTATAAGCATCCACTTGGAGATGAAAAGCAGATAATATTCATAATCATACCAACTTTAGAATATCTGAAATACCAGGTCTTGATTCTTATGGTATACTGTTACAAACTGTGAAAAAAATTGAGATTTGATGGTCATTATTTATTAACAAGGCTGGGTTTGAGGATAAAGATATGATTAAGTCCAAAAGAATGATGTCTCTATTTCTTTGTGAGCCTCTTTAATATGTAAAATATGGCTTAATGATGTTATTTTTCACTAAAGTATGTTTTCAAAGAGAGGAACACCCTTTTATTGTGGTTGGCCACATCATCACTGGAAAAGTATAAAATGTCTGGGTGCTGATAGTGAAATTGATTCTCCAGAGATTCACCTTGAACGTCACACCCATCCTCAGCCCCTGACACAATGAGCTACTACTACGGAAACTACTACGGCAGCCTTGGCTATGGCTTTGGAGGCTTTGGAGGCCTGGGCTACGGCTATGGTTCCAGCTATGGCCTTGGAGGCTATGGTGGTTACAGCTGTGGTTACTCTCGTCCCTCTTTCTATGGCAGATACTGGTCCTCTGGGTTTTACTGAAAACATGACCATCTGTGATGATCTCCTCCCCTGATCTATATATGGCTATGATTGCCTTGCTGCTTGATGGATGTGAAGAATTTTTTTCTTCATCCTTTTTGTGACATTCCTCATCATG
The DNA here is from genome assembly GCF_020740685.1 of Jaculus jaculus. Lineage (NCBI taxonomy): Eukaryota > Metazoa > Chordata > Mammalia > Rodentia > Dipodidae > Jaculus > Jaculus jaculus. The sequence goes on along the minus strand of NC_059106.1, from coordinate 154,585,422 downwards.
TTACTGAAATAAACATTCTTTTGGAATATTCTCAGTCTTGTTTCATTCATACTTTCCAGTAAGACTTTTCATTTACAATCTTGACATAATGAGCAATGTCTTTGAAAAACTAATATTTTTGTCTTAGAGTTTCTGTAAACTTACATGTATGCTTATACAGTTCTAGTGGCAGTTTCCTCTTCTTTATGCATTCAAGGTTTATTTTTTTCCTACTTTCAATGTCATAGAAGTGAATATATTTAGGCATCCTTAATTCATATGAATATAGACACTTGAGCCACGTAATTATTAGTGTGAAATAACATATATTCTAGTCTCAGTATAGCACAAAGTAAATATATATTTTTTAGAAAGAGAGAGAGAGAATTGGCATGCCAGTGACATAGACACTGAAATATAACTCCAGATGCTTGCACCACCTAGTGGGAATGTGAGATCTTGTGCTTGCCTTACCATTGTGCATCTGGCTAACGTGGGATCTGGAGATTACAACATGGATCCTTAGGCAGGTGGAGATTTGCAAACTACCATAAGTTGAAAGAGACCGTAAGGAGAATAGGAACTAGTTAGTTCAGAGTTGACAGAAACCACTGGGAGGGGACTTGCAGTCACTCAGCTTCCTGTTGCTGGCAGAAAACACCCAAACAAAAGCAACTTGTGAGAGGAAAGAGTTTATTTTTGGCTTATAGACTGGAGGGGGAAGCTCCATGATGGTAGGGGAAAACGTGGCACAGCAGAGGGTGCCCATCACCTCCTGGCCAACATCAGGTAGACAACAGCAGCAGGAGACTGCCAAACACGGGCAAGGAGAAGCTGGCTTTAAAACCTGTAAGTCCTCTCCCAACAATACAGTGTCTCCAGGAAGCTTCAATTCCCAATTCGTCACCAGCTGGAGACCTAGAATTCAGAACACATAGTTTATGGGGGACAACTGAATCAAACCATCATGGGGGGTGGAGATAGAATGAAAATGCAATTTTAAGGAAAAATATGAAAAGACTTATCTAAGCAAAATAATTGTCTATTCCAAGATATAAGTTGTAGTGTAAAAGAAATTTGAGGGCTGGAGAGATGGCTTAGCAGTTAAGCGCTTGCCTGTGAAGCCTAAAGACCCCGGTTCGAGGCTCAGTTCCCCAGGTCCCACGTTAGCCAGATGCACAAGGGGGCACACGTGTCTGGAGTTCGTTTGCAGAGGCTGGAAGCCCTGGCGCGCCCATTCTCTCTCTCTCCCTCTATCTGTCTTTCTCTCTGTGTCTGTCGCTCCAAATAAATAAAATAAAATAAAATAAAAAAGAAATTTGAAAATCTAGGCTTTAATCATAGTATATAAAGATGTGAATAACACCATTTAAATATGAATGTGATTAAAGTTTATCACTCTAATATGTAAAGCAGATATATATATATATATATATATATATATATATATATATATATGAAAAAATTAAAGTATTTGGTACCAAAATATATATTCTGAATATATCTGATTAGATAATTTTTACATTAAAAATATTTACCTAAAGCATAATTTTCATAATTTTTCCTTTGCTTTAGCAAAACTATTCTTTCCAAAATGAGAATAGACAGAATTATAAATCTGCATATATGTTAAAACATTTTTGAGGTTATACTTATAAATACAATGAACTATTATTGAGTGTGAAACTTTATGCCTTTGCTGTAGTTAGGAAATACTAACTAAAATCTTAAATATTATGTTAAAATGCTGTATATTTATTTTTATTAACAGTCAAATGTTTAGATTTTTTTTTGATTTTTTTTTTTATTTATTTGAGAGCGACAGACACAGAGAGAAAGACAGATAGAGGGAGGGAGAGAGAATGGGTGCGCCAGGGCTTCCAGCCTCTGCAAACGAACTCCAGACGCATGCGCCCCCTTGTGCATCTGGCTAACGTGGGACCTGGGGAACCGAGCCTCGAACCGAGGTCCTTAGGCTTCACAGGCAAGCGCTTAACCACTAAGCCATCTCTCCAGCCCCAAATGTTTAGATTTTATCATGGTATTTTTCTTTCTTTTTTTTTTTAATTTTTGTACTCAGTGAATGTAGTCAGGTTGGTACCATTTCTAGCCTTCTTCCTCCACAGGGACCCTCCTTGTTGGGTGGTGCATTGTGGGGTTAACCTTCAGTTTGGGTAGGAGGAAATGTCTCTGCATATCATGACCCAACATGTGTCTCTGACATTCTTTCAACCCATCTTCTGCAAATTTCCCTGAGCCATGTTGGGTTCATATTAGGTCTGCTTCAGTGTTGAGACCTTGGGATCTTCTGTGTATCTGGATATCTGGTTTGGCAGAGATTGATTGCTCTCTGTGTCTATCTCCTTCACCCTTGTGCTGGCTTCCAGTAAGCCAAGAAAACAGCATTCTTGCATGTTTCCCCAATTATTCTTAGTTTCAGCTGGGGCCCTTTTGAGGTATAATGGGGTATTCTCTCCCTAGGATCTACATCTAACTGAAAAAGAGAAGTAGATTCTCCAACAGACAATAAAGTTAGCACCAAATAAATGTGATAACCATTATATTTTAGAGAGAGTTTAATAGGTGTAGGCCCACTTGTAGCCCACGATTTGTGGGAGCTTGATAATGGAGAGCAGGCTCATTTTTGGATATGGTTCAGACTTGTTTCCCAGCTCCAGCTTTGGGTTCCATTCCACTGAGCAAATCAGTTAGCCAAATCGAGAGCAGATGGTGTTTTTCAGTGGTTTTTGTTTGCCTTGGCCTTCTCCTATCGCCTCTGCTGTCCCACTTCTCATGTTTTCCTTTTGTCTTTTGCATTCATGCTATCGATTTCCTTTTGTCCTTCATCCCTTTCTCATTTCCTCTTGTTCCCCTCTAGTGGTCTTCTCTCTGGTCTAATATCCTATACAAAATTAAAAAGAAATCAGATTTGCAACATTTCCCCTTGTTCTAATGATACATGAACTAATTTCAATGTACTTGGATGTTTGTATATCTGTTTGTCATTACCATAACAACGTTGCATAACAAAACTTCATGAAACAGAGAGACTTCAAGGAATAAACACTTGCTACTGCTCTGTAGGCTCAGGTCTGCTCTGCTGTGGCTTCCTGAGTTTGACTCTTGGAGTGTCTACTCAGCTATGTGTCAGTTATGCAGATTCGCTAGAATTCGCTTGGCTACTATGGCCAATGCAACTGGAATGACTCAGGTTTTTCTCTTATCCACTTTCAACCTGCAACCCATGGCATATTCAATGCTGAGAAGCAAGAAGTTAAATACAAGACATTTGTATGAAAGAATTGTCAAATGTACGTAATGCTTTTCATTCCTCTACCCACCCTCCCTTGCTTCTTTTCACTTTTCCCTTGTGTTTTTGTATTGTAGTCTTATTTTCCGTGTTTTCTAAAATTTCAGGATAATCCTGCTTACTCTAATTTTCCCTCACCTGCAACACTTCTAAATTTCTTTTCACTTTTCATTTGCAAACATGTGACTTTGCCCTTGTGCAAATCATCACATATACATGTAGAAACACATACATGCCTTATAACTGCAATAAGAAAGCAGGCTTTCATGCATGGACAACCTATTTACTAAAAGCATAACATATATTTATAAAATAAGAATTTATTTAGTAGAAAAACTCAATATGTGATTGTGTCTAGAATACCTGATAGAGCTAAGCCAGAGAAGATATTTCATATGCATACAGGGTGTAAAAAGTTTTAGTGGGAGGTGTAAAATAACAAGCCTGCATATAAATATCAGTTACAGTTTTTAGGAACATGAGAGAAGAAGAATGCTTCATGTAAAGTATTAAAAAAGAATTTGGGGTGTGTTATAATAGTACTTCTATAAAATATAACATAATATGACTTGATAATCTGTAGCTACTTAGAATGCTCTGAGTACACATGGAAAAGAATGGCCAAATATTGCTGTTTTCTCTTGACAAATTTTTGTCTCCTTTTCTCAAACATAAATAATTGTACATAATAAATTTATGATTTGTTTGACAATTTAATGATTGCTTATAGAAAGAGCATGTGATATGTGGTCAAAATTGAAACTTCATCTTTGTTAACCCCTGGGTAGCACCAGGGATATACTGCTGGATACAAAAGATTTTATTCTTGCATTTGAAATGTGGTCATGTGTTGTCATTAGTTTTGAAAGTGAATCTTAATTATCTCTGCAGAAACCTAAACTTAAACACAATGAGCAAATAGATTTGAAAGAAAATTACTTCATTCAAGTTTAAGCTACCCTTTAGTAATGAAGGCATGACCCAGTATGGTTTTCACTAGAGACTTACTTCCAAAGCAAATGAAGTAGATAAATAGCATCTTTTGTGACAGAGAAACAGAGCTGATGTGGTTACGTGTGACAATTTTTCTCGTATACTATTGCAGAGATGAACTCCATTCTGGTCCCTGAAGATGTGCCTGGCATTTTAGATGGTTTGTGTGTGTCAGGGGAGCAGGGACATGGTGCTAACAGGCCAAGCTTGAGGAGAGTCAGGAAAGTGGACAATGACAGAGCAGCAAGGGGCTTGAGAGAATATACCATGTGGAACTGGTCACTGCAACTTATATAGAGAACCAACTGACTTCTCAGAGCCTCAGGGCAAGAGGATATGTTCCCATTTGGTGGAAAGCATGTCAGGAAGTTAAACTCCTTATTTTCTCAAGAGAACATCACTGCTGCTTAGCCTGTGTTGCAGAAGATATATGTGAAGTGAACATAGGAGGGTGTTAAAATGATAATTTTTCAAAGTAGGCGATATCAAGTACCCATAGTCTAATGTCTGGAACAAGCAGTACGTTCATAAGGTAGGATTAAGTTTTCTTCGGCAGTTGTGTAAGAAGGAGTGAGAGTTGCAGTTATTACCAACCAAGGCTGAGTCTTAGATCAAAAGAGGGCTCACAAAGCCCAATTACACTTTGGTGAAGGAGTCAGCCTTTGTCAGTAGCCTAATGATGGAGGAAGTGTGCTCCTGGATGAGTCCCAGTGCATCTACAGCAGCAGAAGCTCATTACTCAAAGATGCACATTGGTTGCATTGTCTGGAAAATGTCCTTCCTTAAGTCCATTTTCACACTGTTCTTAAGTATGGGTAATCAGCAAACAGAAAATCAGAATTGGTCAATTAATAAGTTGAACTATTTAACTTATTCCATGAAAACATGATAGTGATTTTAATCAATTGTCTATAAAACCCCTACCCAGCAAGAGTTTTGAATTTTAGTTGCTAAACTTTCATTACAAGTTTAGCTTTCAATTTTAAATCAGGTTTATCCTTTTCCTCTAGAACCCCATTGTTCAATGTTCTGAGGTTTATATAACTGAGAAAATATATCTTTTTTCATCATATTCACCCCTTGAATATCTTATTTTTCTTTTATACAGGATTTTCTTTTTTACAGTGTCTATTTGTCTACTTTGCCTCTTGTATTTATCAAATTTAATTCTTCAGTGCATAGTAAGTAAAACTTTTATTGACTATATTCAGCTCCTTTCCTTACCATTGAATCTCTTGGACATATTTTTATTTATGCTTTCCTCAATATGCATAGCCATGCTGCCATCCACTTATAGACATTTTATTCTCCACCCACCTCTCCCTTTTGGAATAAAATATTTTAACAGTCTCATACAGTAGTCATTTTGTATTCCACTCAATAGAGAAGACATTTATTTTTTATTGAATTCAACAGACAATGATAGCTACTCAGAATATTAAGATGAATGAGCTAAAAATCTACTCCTATGAGGAATATTATATATTCTGCTAGTTATAAAGAGAGTAAACACACAGAAGAGTCATTTTAATTAGATTATTCTTAAACTTCAATTGCAAACTCTCTACTAAAGATGTGAAAACTCCATTAAGTGTTGTAAGATATACTTTATCTTTGGCAAATAAGAAAGTTGCAGGAGAGATGTACATAGAGGTATAGTAAATGATGCCCAGGTATGATCAATGTGTTCTATTGCTAATGGTCTAGTTCAACTTGGAAAATCAATAACAGAATAGCTAAGGACATAAATTTCACGGGTGCAAGGAGTAAAAGTAAAATTTTTATTTAGTACAATAAATAAAAATGTTGCAGGATGACAACCCAGTTAGAAGAAAATAATAAAATAAAAGTATGAATTATTAGAATTTAAAAATGTGCAATATTATTATTTAAATGAATTGCTGAAATACCTTAGTTAGGAAATAAGTTTATTCATTTCTACATGGAAAATGTACTATCATCTTTAAAGTCTTCATAATCATTTTACTGTATTCAGAGCAAAACCTGAATCCTCTTCGAGTTAATCAGACAGTACACACTTAGACAAGATTGGCAGAAAATATTAATAGCAAAAATAATTTAAATAAAGGTGATATGTAGGATTTAAGGTTTTATCTTAGTATATGAAGGAATTTGAAGTCATCCCCACTGCATTTATAATTAGAAAAACCTAGATAAACTATACATATTTTAATGAATATATATTTAATATGATAGGGGATTAATGCCCTAGAAAGGATTTCAATAAGAAATTAGAGAGCGGGCAGCATGGCTGGTCAGGTAAATATAAATTCTGCACAAGCATGAGAGCCTGCGGGGGTGGGGGAGGGTCTGAAAATGTCATGTGTGCCTATAACCGAAGTTTTGCAGAGAAACAGAGGTCCAAGGATCATGGAAGCCCGTCAAGCTCCAAGAACCAGTAAAGAAACTCACACTTAGATTCAAAACAAGAAGAGCAATGAGGTGGGACACACAATGTTCTTCTGCTCTGTCCACCAAAAGAGAGTCTCCCATGCCAAAGACAAGCATATGGGGTGTCACACCACACACACACACACACACACACACACACACACACACACACACACACATCCAAGCCATGTTACACACAAAAGAGAAATAAATTATATTGTGTGTAAGGTGAAAAAAATTCTAGAGATAGATTCTCTATGAACAGAACACCAACATCAAGAAAATGACCAAACAAAGAAGAAAATAGATGAGTCTAAAGCTCTCCTGCACCTGTAGCTATTGTACATATCTGACATGACAGACTGATTAGTGTCAACTCCTGCTATAGATGTGCCTTTATTTCAACTCTTATTGTCTGTTTCATCATTTAGCATTCAAGAAAAACATTCTAGAGCATGCCTAATGCAAGTAGAATGCCTTCTAACTAATTAGACAAATCAATTGTCTGACCCGGAATCAGAAATGTCATAGATTGCCTTAATAAACATGAAACTCACAATAACTATACCTAATATTTTAAGTTCTCTAGTGAGGAACGTAGATGTCATATAAGAATTTGGCTGTTCAAAGCAGAAAGATGGAAACTACAAGATGAGTAAAGACATCCTAGAAAAAGTAAATATGGATAGGAATGTGGCATGACCTTGAAGTTCTCATCAATAGACATGAGTTATCATTTGAATGGCAACTGACATAGCACCCAATCCATGAGATCTAAGGTGGAGTGACAGGAAGTGATAAAACTTATATTGAATATAAAGGAACAGAAGCACATAAAATAACAAGATAGATGGGAATGGAGAGACAAGATAGAAATTTTGACTTTAAAAGCTGAAGACATAAAATAAAATTATAAAATTATTTGGGCTGTGTAAAAATAAACATTTCAGTAGTCACAGAATAGAATTTTATTACTTTTACTTATCTTTGGTTTTTTTTTGAAGTAGAGTCTTGCTCTAGCCTAGGCTGACCTATGCAGTCTCATTATATAATCTCAGGGTGGCCTCATGTTGATTCACCTACCACTGCTTCCCAAGTGCTGGGATTAAAGATATGGTGCACCACACCCAGCTAATTTTATTACATTTTATTTTTGTTTTTTGAGGTAGGGTCTCGCTTTAGCTCAGGCTGACTGGGAATTCACTCTGTAGTCTCAGGGTGGCCTCGAACTCACAGCAATCCTCCTACCTCTGCCTCCCGAGCACTGGGATTAAAGGCGTGTGCCACCACACCCAGCTAATCTTATTACTTTTGATATAAGTATTGTAATGCTGACAGAAGAATATGAAAATATCTCATGTCTTATTCATATTTGCCTATCATGCATTAAATACTAGTCTTCTTATTGCCTACGTAAACTTGAAACCAAAAATTCTCACTTAAAAAATATTTGTACTGAAGATTAAAATGTGATAAGGGACATAAATGTTGAAATGTAGCAGGAGACATGTAACAAGATTTTTTTATGTACAATTTTTTTTAAAAAATATATATTTGTTTCTAAATAATTTCTTTGTAGTAATAGTTTAAAATAAAAAAATATATTACAATATTTTCTTTATCATATCTATGGTCTAACACCTTCTGTTATTAAAATATTTTTTCATTGCATTTTATTTTTAATTTTAATATTTAAGTATTGTTGTTCTAAGAGTTAGGACACAGATGCATACATTACATTAGACCTACATCTAGTCAGGATAACCAATATCACTGGCCTGCTCCAGATCCTGGCCCCCTCCACAGGCATCCCTGCAGTACCCATTTCTCCCTCTGGGATCCCTCCTGAAGGCCCTGGCTGAGAGTCCTGTTGAAACATGGTCACTCTTCAGGACTATTTCTGGCAGCTGACTTTGTTTATTACAGATTTTCATATAATCAGATAATTTGCCATAAAAAGTCCTTTTAGTGAATAAAATATTTTTAATGGTAAACCTTTTCTGTGTAGTATTATTTTATAAATTGACATCTCTATACATAGTTTTTTTTTTTTAGTTTGTGACATATGTTTTCTTATGTACAAACCATTGACTATATCCATGTTCGAAAGATTCATTTCTTCAGATGTTAAAGCAAAGAACTAAAAACATAATAATGTGTTAAATTTATATGGATCTCATTAAGTGAAAATTTACAAAGTTATGCAATAGGAGAAATTTTTATGCTTTTTAAATGGAAGGTTTCCTAGTGTGAGGAAATTCCTTTTTCCCATATTAATCTACATATTGACTGTAATGTCGTAAGAAATCCCATTTGAGTTTCTACATTTGACCATAATTGAACACATTGTATTGTTGAAGTTCATGTTTTATGTTTAAGGCTTCTGTTATGCCTGTCACTTTTAATCCCTTTGGAGACACTCTATTCCCCCCTGCCTTCTCAATAGTTTTCAAATATCCTGCCTATTCTTCAGCTGGTTCTTGTTATAATTCCAACTCTCACATGAGGTGAGGAACAACCTGCAGGAGCCCCTTATGCTGTCCTTGCCCACTCCTTATGGAACTTTTCTTCCATCTTGGCCACAGACCTCTTAGATATGTCAGTGTTTCACCCTTGTCAACTCCTTTGAGGTAAAGGATAAATATCTTGAGTATCTTTCTCCTGGTGTCACTTACATACTCTTTGGTCTAAGCAAGGGCTGGATGCACTCTCAGGTGTTGTAATCCTCCCCAAATGCATCATGTATTCCTCAGGTATAGCCATCACCTGGACAAAGTTCTTCTCTGGTAGTACTCATTAAAACTGACTTGAGTTCTTGTTCCACTGATTGGACCAAAGAAGTGACGTATGGAGAGAGAAACACCATTTATATGAGGGCACAGATGCTGACAATATGATTAAAATCTTTAGGAGAATTTTCAGTAAGTAAAATCTTGAAAGATATGTGATTCTCTATAAAGCTATTATTCATCTTTATTGGCAGGCAGTTCAAGAGGACACTTGCAAGAGGGTATGTGTCATTTACCCCTTAATACAGAACGCTGGGCAGTGTGAGCCTCCTGATATGGCTGATGGTCTTGGGTTCTTGGTGGTCACAAAGGGGTGTAATTGTGGCCTTCAGTAACACCCACTGGCAAGACTTCAACCCTGTGTTAAAGGCCGTGCAGCATGGCCTTGACTGGTTTCCATATAAATAAACATTCTTCCAGAAATCCATTTCCAAAAGGCAGATGCATCCCTCCTGAAGCTTTGCATGGAAAGCATTTTCACCCTCAACCCATCTAGTATTTCTTCCCATCAGTGTTCACAGAATGACCACTCAGCTTCCTGCTATCGAATCATTAAAACCACCCAGACTTGGCTTGGCAGTAAATGAAACACTAAGTTGAATCTAGTTGTTCCCTTTTTTGGAGAATTTGAATACATAAGAAAACTATAACTTAAAAATAATCCCCTCACATCACCTTGTTTTGTCCCCCCCCTTCCTCAACAGTTACACTGAATTTCCTCCTTTTTTCCAGGTTTTCCTTCTATTTTGATGCCTCATATATTTTTACCCCCTAGATCACTTATGTAAAAAATATGAAGTACTCAATATTTTATAGATGTGGAGGTAATGACATCCACGATGAGTTCATGAATGCACCAGTCAGTTCTCATTCAGAGGACAGTGCAACAAGGTGCTCCTTCCCACCCTTTGGCTCTGACATTCTTTCCACTTCCTCTTACTCAGTGTTCCCTGAGCCTTGGAGGGTGTGATACAGATGTCTCTTAATTCTGAGTTCCCAACAGCCTCTTAATTTTAGTATTTCGATCAGTTTTGAGTCTCTCCAGTATCCACACTCCTTTCCACAAAGAGGTTTTTCTGGCCAGTGGGGTTTGCAAGACAAATATTCTTTGGGCATCTACTCTAACATGTCCCCTGAGCTTTCAGATATGATAGATATGTGTCCTCCTGTGCTAAGCACTCAACTGCCGCTTTTTATATAACTTTGACTAGTCTTGGGTCTCTCCAGTAATCACCACCATTTGAAAAAAGAAAGAAAAAATCACTAACCAAAACTGAGAACAACACTAATCTAGGGGAATAAAATTCTCTACCCAGTAGGGTATTTCTGCCAAAAAAATATGCTTATAAATTATATTTTAAATTATCCAATGAATAAATAGGTTTCCATATAGTTTGTTCAAAATGTCATTAGTTTTATATAACCTTCCTCTCCTCCCTCCTCTCCTCCCTTTCTCTCCCCTCCCCTTCTCTGACCCTTTATAGGCCTTTCTAGTCCCTGTAATCTGACCCTCTACTTATACATCTCTACTTTAATATCATGGACACAATTTGAGTTGGTTGTGATTATTCTGGTGCTTGGAGGGAGATGCTTCTGTGTGTTGCCTTCAACCCAAACTATTAGACTGATATGTTCCCCTACATGTCTCTCAATCTCGTTGCCTTGAATGAAACAAGTCCTTACTAGCTTAGGTCGGTTTGTTCTTGCTATTCAAGGCTGTCACCATCCCCACAATGGACATGCCTGGTGAGCAATGACCACCATATACTTTTTTTCCTTTGTAGTCTTGAATCACTTTTAATTTTGTTTTGAGGTCACACATCATGGCCTCTTACTGACAACACTGGCAGTGACTTCAAATGACCACTAAGAACAAAATAACATGAGGTCAGATCAAGCACAGGAAAAAAAAAAAAAAAAGAATGATGCAACCCAAAGATTCAAAAAGCATGAGAAGTTAGATGCTGCTGCTATTGCTGAAAACTAAGTACATTTTACAACAGAAGTCAAAATTATAGAATAGTTATTAAATAAGTAAGCCTATAAATAGTCATTTGTTATTGTCAGGTTTTGCTGTATATATTCATATTGCTACATTTTTGTTTTTCATAGTTTTGAGAGAGAGGGAAAATGGTCACAACATGACCATGTGCATTGCAAACAAACTCCAGGTATGTATTGTACTTCGTGCATCTGGCTTTACATTGGTACCGGTGAATTGAACCTGGGGAGACTGGTTTACAAGCAAGCGTCTTTAACTACTAAGCCATCTCTCCAGCCTCAAATTACAATATTTTTATAGAACTGGAAATGCAGGAGGTCTGTTTCCTAGCATCGCACCAACACAAAAGTAATGGACTGTGGACAAGAGAGATTGCTTAGTGATTAAGGCATATGCCTCCAAAAGACCCACGTTCAATTCACTAGGACTCACATAAGCCAGATGCACAAGATGGCTCAAGAATCTGGAATTTGTTTGCAGTGTTGATGGCACTGGCACGTCCATTTTGCCTGTTTCTGTCTCTGTCTCTGTCTCTCTCTCTTTCTTTCTCTCTCAAATAAGTATATAAATAATAAGATAGCAAAAAAGACGTCTTTCACATTTAAAATATTTTAAAAATTAAAAAAATGGTAATGGGCTGTGCTATAGTTTTATGATCACTGCAATATCACTATGTAGAAGGAATTTTCCAGCATTATTAGAGTCAGTTGAGACCACTGTTATGCATGTGGTCCTCCAAGGACTACAGTGCTGACAAGCAGAGCAGAAATCTAATGGACAGTATTTGATCTGGTGAAAGGTAACTATGCAGTCAATGACTGGCAGGAGAGACACACCTGAGGTCATGCAATGATGAGGTTGCTTCATGTCTTAAGGTCTGAGAGGACTAAGGCCTGGCTGGCTTTACACAGTCCATTGGCTCTTCTCATCATGGGCACAATAGGTTTTGTGAAATGCAAGGTCACTAAACAAATCAAATGAAAAATGTGAGCTCCCTTAATTGGCTAATCTAACTAAGAGAATAGTTTAGATGATTTTAGTTTTGAATGAACTTGCAGTAAGTCAGCAGGTGTTGGCCCCTTTCTTTTTTGTTTTTTTCAAAACTATAACAATTTTCTTTTATTGCACTTGTTAAAAATCACATAGTTGACCTGGTAACCATCATGATGATCTATATCACAGCACAAGACAGACTTTAGTGGAGTTTCCCTTCCTTTCAAACTATTTTTGTCATCTATTCATTGTTGTTACACCATACTGACATAAAGATTACTTCAAATAACTAGTGTTTGATCACTGTGCTTCCCAGAAAGAACACGGTGGTAACTTAACATTTACTTTGTTCATGAGATAGTTTTATTTGTTCAAGTCAGCAAAGATTTCATCATCATTATTGAAACAATTTTTTGTGGCTTTTATTTATTTTTATTTTTTTATTTATTAGATTTCTATTGTGCAAGTACAGGCAGTTTGGTGCCATTATTAGGCTCATCTATGACCTACCCCCTCCAGATTGGCCCCTCCTTGTTGAGGTATATGGGTCATGCATTGTGGGGTTAGCCCACAGTTATTGGTATGATAAATGTCTCTGTATATCATGACCCAACATGTGACTCTGACATTCTTTCTGCCCCCTCTCCCACAAAATTTTCCTGAGCCATTTTGGGTTTATTTTTGGTCTGCTTCAGTGATGAGGTGTTGGGGACCTCTGAGGCTCTGGCTCTCTGATTTGGTAGACGTTGATTTTTCTCTGTGTTGGTCTCCTTCCCCCTTGTGATGGTATCCGGTTCATCAGGAAAACAGCACCCTTGCTTGTTTCACCAATTTTCCTTAGTTTCAGTCAGGGCCCTTTTGAGGTATGATGGGGTGGCTCTCTCCATAGGATTTGTATCTATCTGAAAAAGAGAAGCAGATTCTCCAACAGAGAGTAAGTTAGCACCAGGTCAAATGAGATAACCCTTACTTTTTTATAGAGAGTTTAATAGGTGTAGGCCCTCTTGTACCCCATGATTGATGGTAACTTGATATTGGAGAGTGGGCTTATGTTTGGATATGGTTCTGACTTGTTTCCCAGTTACAGCTATGGGTCCTGTACCACTGAGGGGATCAGTTAGCTGAATCAAGAGCAGTTGGTTCCCCACCATGGCAGTGTGCCACTATTGCACTTGTGTGGGCATCACAACAGGTTATTTGCTGCTATGTAGGTTGGACCATGAGTTTCTTAGACAGATATTGGTTGTTTCCCCCAGTTGCCCATGTAGCACCTTCTGGCACTAGACAGCTGACTGTCTGGGACTTACTCTCTCCTGACTTCCAGCCATGCCATTCCATTTTATGTGTCAGCTGCATATGGTGTCTTCAGCAATAGGGTCTTACCACTAACCTTTGGTGGGTCATCAAGTACTCTGACAAAAATCTATCATTCTTTTAGAAAACCCCTTTCTGAGGGCCATTGTAAACCTCTTGAGAGTTACTGGCCCATGTGCATAAAAACATGGACAGCCTTGTCTAAACTTAAAAACCCTCATAGTCAGGGCCACTGTGGTTGCCTGAGTTGAGCCCAAAGTGGTCTCACCCAGGTTTGGTCCATAGTTCTGGAAGCCCCTAAGACACCCTTTAAGTTTCATACCAGATTTCAATACCTGGACTGTGACTTTTGGTGAGAGATATAAATTTGGATTCTTCCTTTTCTTTTGAAACTTGTTATTTGACTTTGTCATATTTGTTGACAAATATGCATAATTTGGTTTTCCAAGGTAGGGTCTCACTCTAGCTGAGGCTGACCTGGAATTCATTCTGCATTCTCAGGGTGGCCTCAAACTCAAGGCAATCCTCCTAATCTCTGCCTCCTGAGTGCTGGGATTAAAGGTGTGTGCCACCATGCCCGGATTATGTAGTATATTTTGAACATATTCACCTTCCATTATCTTCTGTTAATTCCATATTCTCCCATTGAAGCCTAGAAAGAAATAGAAATAGATAACGTGTGTGTGTGTGTGTGTGTGTGTGTGTGTGTGTGTGTGCGCATGCCTGAGTTTTAGTAGGTTTTTTTGCATAAGTATTTCCTGCCTGGATGAAATCTTTCTCTGAAATAATTTCCATTCCAATGATGCTTTGAACTGACTGAATGAGAAATCACAAGGAACAGATAACTATTCATTTAATCATATTTGATTTGCTAACACTTAAAAAAATGTTTATTTATCTATTAGAGTCATTGAGAAAGGGAGAGAGAGAGAGAGAGAGTGAGAATGGGCATGCCAGGACTTCCAGCCACTGCAAACGTACTCCAGACATGTGTGCCACCTTGTGCACCTGGCTAACGTGGGTCCTGGGGAATTGAGCCTGGGTCCTTTGGCTTTGCAGGCAAGCACTTTCGCCTCTAACCCATCCCTCCAACCTGTTAATATGTTCTTAAAATACCTGAAACTTTTGTTTAAATAATAGGCTTAGAAAAGATCTCTGTTTACAGTGCTAAATATTTCATGTTTTATTCTTAAAATTGTTTTAATTATTTAAGAAAGAGTGTATTGCACCGGAGACTCCTGCCATTGTGAAAAAACTGAAGATACATTCACCTCTTTCTCCATCTGGCTTTATGTGGGTACTGGGGAGTTGAACCTGGGTCACACAGCATTGTATTCATTTTGGTATGTATATGGAAAGTGGAAAATAATAGCATTCAAAAAAATCATTTTGGTGTATTAGTAATTTTAGAGGAAGTGTTAATGGAAATATGAACCCTTAGTAAGTTATGAATTTAAAAGTATAGAAAAGATAAGAGAAAGTCTTGAATTTGGATAAATATCTGTTTTTCTATGAGTATGATGCTAAAAATGTATGTCTTCCAAAGTGAGACTTATTGAACTTCTAAGGGAAATGCTATGGAGGTGACAATTTGCATATATAGTAACATTAAATGACAGCTCTCTTATTAATTCTGTGAAACCTAGTGAACACACTTTTTGTGCTGAGAATCTTATGGATACAAGTTAAAATCAATGAACAATCTGCCATATCTTATTTTAAAGTTATTGTAGATATCAATTGAGAAAGAATAATCTATCTCTCTGTGCTGAACTGCATCTATGATGCTTGTTTTTCATGGGCTTAATAATAAGAATAAATTGCATTTTGAGCAGAAAAACAATTGCCTTCATTTCAAATATCATAAGACTGCAGAAACAAAATGTTGAATAAAGTTATGATTATTCTGCATTGTCACATTAAACACTTATAATGGAAAGGGATTATAGAGATGTTTTCCAATGTAACATACACTGTCAAATTGCAAATGAAAAATTAGCTTGTTTAGAGTAATAGAAGAAATTACTATTGTGGTAAAAGCATCCAATATTGATAACATAAGTCTAAACTGCCATTGAATAGCTGCACATAAGTGGTAGAGGCATACATAAATATTGTAGTTAATGATAGATGAAAAGTAGAAGCATGTAAGTTGGAAATGGGTATTAAAATAAATTTGATACTTTTTTGGTAAATCATATATTGAAATCAAACAATACATCACTTTTTGATAACTATCACATTGTTATTCCTGCCATACACTTTCTGAAACATGCTGAAATATCCACTGTAAAAAATGCATGAAATAGGGCTGGAGAGATGGCTTAGCAGTTAAGCACTTGCCTGTGAAGCCTAAGGACCCCAGTTTGAGGCTCAATTCCCCAGGACCCACGTTAGCCAGATGCACAAGGGTGCTCACACGTCTGGAGTTCATTTGCAGTGGCTGGAGGCCTTGGCATGCCTATTCTCTCTCTCCCTCCCTGTCCTTCTCTCTCTGTGTCGCTCTCAAATAAATAAATAAAAATAAAACAACAACAAAAAAATGCATGAAATATCACCAGCACTCAGAGATAGAGGTAGAAGGATTGCTGTGAGTTCAAGGCTGGCCTGGAACCACAGTGATTTCTAGGTGAGCATGGGCAAGAGTGAGATGCTACATTGAAAATAATATATATATATGAAATACATATATATATGAACATATATATGTATAAATATATATGAACTATATGAAAACATATATATATATATATACATATATATATGAAATAGTCATAGTTATGAATAGTCAAGAAGAGATTTTTTTATGGTATATAATCTGGGATAAATATACAACCACATATGAAAGATTGAGGACAATTATCAATGAAGATGCCTTATGCCACCTCAGCTCTGTATCATGAGCTATTCTGGCATCAAATTTGGAGGCTTGGGTTGTGCCTTTGGTGACTTAGAGGCACATGCTATAACGATGTCTGTGAGGTGGCTGCTTCAGTAGATCACGTTACAGACATAAAGCAGGGTGTGATAGTTGGACAGACAAATGCTACCACTCAAATTGCTACTGGATGGTACTGGAGCTCTGAGGGTCTCTGTTGATAATTTGAGACACATGAGTGTTGGGAAAGATTCATTAGCAGAAACTTCTTTCTCAGATGCTTCATTCTATCCAGCAAGTGCCAGCTGATAGCAAGCAGGCAGGGTAGATGACATGCTTGTTGGTAGAAGATTTAAGGGCTGTCAGTGTATGGGCAGCTGTTCAATGGCAGCTTAGACTTATTCTATAAATACTTGATATTTTTACCACAACAGTTATTTCTTCTTTCACTCTCATGATGCTAAATTTTCAGTGAAATTTTGGCAGTGTATTTCACATTGGGAAATATCTCTATAATCACTTTCCATTATATGTGTTTAATGTGGCATTGCAGAATGATCCTAACTTTATTCAACTGTTTGTTTCCTGTCTTATATTTGAAATCAAAGCAATTGTAATTCTGCTCAAAATGCAATTTATTCTTCTTATTAAGTCAATGAAAAATAAGCATCATAGATGCAGTTCAGCACAGAGAGATGGCTTATTCTTTCTCAACTGATATTATTCATTCTTATTCTGTAGCAGCAAATCACAATTTAGGTTTCCCAGGCCAAAATGCCCAATAGTTACCAGTGAAGACACTAATAAGATGTATAATATTATGTACAACTTCAGAAACTCTAAACCAAAAATGTGTATGGGGGCCAGGGAGATTGTTCCATGGATAAAGCTCTTCCTGCCCAAACTGAGAAGCAGAATTCAGAAATTCAGTTGTTATGTAAATGAGCCCTGGATTCAAGTGAGAGACACTGATTCACATTTTACAAAAAAGTAGAGAGGGGTTGGAGAGATTGCTTAGTGGTTAAGGTGTTTGCCTGCAAAGCTAAAGGACCTCGGTTTGATTCCCCAGGACCCACGTAAGCCAGATGCACAAGGTGGATCATGCGTCTGGAGTTTGTTTGCAGTGGTTGGAAGCCCAGGCCCACCCATTCTTTTTCTTTCTTTCTTTCTTTTTTTTTTCTCTCTCTCTGTGCTTGCCTCATTTCCTCTCTTGCTCTCTCAAATAAATAAATATTGTAAAAAAATTAGAGAGATTATGGAAACACACATACACCCTGAAGGAAAAAAAAAAAAAGTATATTGCTGTGGGCTCCAGTTTATGTTGTGATCGTCTTCCAGAAGAAGTTCAAAATGTTCCTAGTCATTGAGTAGCAGGTTCTCTAAAATTAGACATGTGTTTATCAAGCTATGAAACACCAGACACCTCATTAGTATCATATGTTAAACCTTATCAAATGTTTCCTTAACTTCACAGCATTTAATGCTGATGAGTTTTAAATGTGATGAAATTACAATGTATTGATGGATATTGAGATATCTTTAGGCTATTGCAAGTAGAAAATAATTGCACTTTATATTATTTCCCTTAATAGGTTTATCTCACTACTATCTTCAGAAGACGAATAGGTCAATTCATCTCCTTTTGGTGTGATATAATTTTGGATCCCCATGCAATCCCTAAATGGAAGGAGGCATTTTTGACTTCTTGCCATCCTCACTGTAAAGCAGACTCATGCTTACTTAACGGAAGCTCCATTAATTTAGATTTCCCTCAAAAAGAGTAAACAGATTTTTTTCAGTGTTAGAGATTAGAGGAGTGTGGAATTACCCTTAAGGAGTTGTCAATATCTTGATTACTTGTTTAAAATTATGAAAAATGTCCAAGCTACACTTAGCATGCAAGAAAAACAATGTTGCTTTCATGCTATACAGAAGTCAGGTAGGAGTTGCTCAGTATTTACAAGTATCTGACATTGTCATGAGTGATCCTGTCAGTGGGCCCAGGTTGAAGAATAACATGGGTCCCTGCTGCCTTTGAATGACACAGGACACTCACAAATGCAGAAATCTACAGAAAGAAAATTCATCAGGGAGGTGCAGCACTGGTGACAGTGAGGGACAGCACAGGTAGGGAGTTTACATGAAGAGGAGTGTCTGCAAGTCTTGTGAGAACAACCTTTGAGGTGATAATTACTGTTTCTCATTTTAGGTACCATTCAGTCCATGGAATTATACCTGACCTAAAAGTTTAAATAAATGTCTTACTTGGCTGGAAGGTAACCCTGAACATATTATTTAAAAAGAAAAAAAAATTAAACAATGATATCTATTTCAAGCATTTGGTCCCAAGGAATTAAAGTCAAGTGTTGCAGGCAGCTCTTTGTTGCTGAGTCAAACATCCAACCAGAAGCACCTTAATGGAGGAAATGGCTTGTTTCAGGCTTACAAATCCAATTGAACACCATCAATGGTGGATGAAGTTGGCTCCCTTGTATAGATCCCAGCAGAGAGACACCACCAATATCCAGAGCTACAAAATGGCCAGCACCAAGAACAACCAGCACTCTAAAGGTCTCTTTTCACACCCCAAGATGCACCTCCAAACACAACCAGGGGCTGGACTCCAAGATCCTAGCCCCCACTCCCCCAAATTGGCCCCTGTAGCAAGGATCTGACTTCTAGAGGCTCAGGTTGCAAGATCAATTTTAACAAAACCCTTAACTCTATGGGACCACACATTCAAACTATCACATTCAAACTACCACACCAAGTAGATCTGAATGATTTGGTACCTCTCTAACTGAGTGGGTAACACCTATCCTCACGTGCAGGCATTCATACTTAGAAAACACACCTTAAATAGCAAACCGAGCTTATAAGTCCTAAGTGCATGAGTTACTACTGTGGAAATTATTAGAATTGGGTTATAATTAAGGAGCTCCAGGGGCCAGGGCTATAACCACAGCTTCCAAAGTGGCAGCTTCTGGATTGTGACATGTCTCTGGGTGTGGAGACTTCAGTATGGCTATTGCCTTCATCTTGTTATAAAAGAAAAAGGCTCTCCATCTTTATTAGAAATTCTTGCACATAAATCTGATAAATCTGAGTTGACCAGTAAACTTATTGAACCTGACTTTAATATTGGTACAATTGAGGTTATGCTTTGTCTATCTGTTCAAATAATTAGCATCTGTGTCTTTCAGTAATTTCTGATTATGTAAGTTTATCTTCATAATAGATTGCTTCAATTAAGTATCTTTAATGGAGGCAGCAAATATAGCTTTAGCTTCAGTCATTTAGTACAATTATATGTTACTAAGTGTGAGCATTACCAAATTTCCATTGTAGGATTAAATATATGTTTTATTTAGTTAGAGAAGGTATTTCTTAGACCAGTTTTCAGAGGTATGTAGATATATGAAAGACAATAAATTTAAGGTTTAACTGACCATTATTTCTCAAATGTACATGATGATATTTATTGTTTTAAGTTTAAAAATCTTTAGTTTTTGGTTCATAGTTAATAACATTTTTGAAGTAAGTATGTATGATAAAAGGGGATTTTACCTTCTTTGGATTTTGAATAAGCTTATTTATCAACATATCCTGAGATACATAATTTATCCATTCTTTAAAAAAAGTGCTTATGAGGCTATTTTGTAGCAAGAAATGACAGTAGCAACAAAAATATTGTTCTACTTCTATAAAGAAAAGCATCCATACTTTATTAGTTATGTAAAATTTACTTGGAGTATTTAATATGTTCTGTCATGTTACAACATTTTCATGAGAATATCTGCTTTACAAAATTATGAAAGGATTTCAGACTAGGTAATTTAAATATATATAGTAGTGAGAATATTTAGTAATCTTAGTTTCTTCTTCTATGATAGTTCCTATGTAGTGTGTAGTGGTTTTCTTTCTTTTTTACTACCATCATCAGTGCAATAGTATTTTTTCCAGCTGTAAATGAAAACAAAATCAAGTATAATCAAGAGGTAAATCCCTATGAAGCATTACTTAATGAGATGATCATCTATCAAAATGGTTGTTCTTTTTCTCTTCCTCTTCCTCCTTATTTTTTTCTTAATAAAGTTTCCATAAATTACCACTCACCCAAAAGAATCTCAAATAACAGAATATATGTTATCTAAAATATATCTAAAAAACTCATCGCTTTTCTAATATAGAATGGTATGTTCAGATAATGGCATATAGTTTATCATGTTTTGTTTTGAGTTGATAAAATATAGTTAATATAACAAGAGAGCCAGACTTTAGAGTAATGCTTCTACAGGCAGGGAGAAATTAGAACTAGCTTGAGAATAGTTGGGCAAGGCATGGACATATGCAGGCAAAGGACATACGTAAGGGAATTGAAAAGGAGATAGAAGCAAGAAAGCATTGGCTGGGGTGAGAGAGCGGAAGCCAGAGAGAAAAAGCTAGTGTCACTGTTAAACTTTCACATGGAGACTTCTAGTAGGCATTTAGAACACCAGGAAAGAAAGAAAGAAAGAAAGAAAGAAAGAAAGAAAGAAAGAAAGAAAGAAAGAAAGAAAGAAAGAAAGAAAGAAAGAAAAAAGAAAGAAAGAAAGAAAGCAAGCTAAAGTGAGAAGGAAGACAAGTGGATGATGCCCTGGTTAAAAGGATAAAAGAGGGAAGTAGGAGGGAGGAGGAAGAACACATGGGTAGATACAATCTGCCATTTCAATAGGACTTCAAGTAGAACGAGCTATAGAGGTGAGTCCTGAAATCTGACATAAAAACTGAGCTGCGGTTTTAATGAGCAGGGTGAAACACAAAATTGTTACAAAGATAATCATGTTTAAAATACAGGAAAAAAAAGGTCACTGTAGCATCTACACTGTAGTCTGTTCTCTAATGTACATAACAGGCCGTGAGAAGTATTTTGGTTAAAATATTTTTATATATTTGAAATATGTGTTTGAAAAATATGGAATTTACAACTGAAATCTGACCAGCTAGCCATGGATTTAGTTGGAGATGGAGTTAGCAGTGTGAGAGTTAACAGAGCAGAAAAATTTTTTTGTTAAAAAAAAAAAAAATGCCACATGTAGATGGTGCAATAAATTTGGCAATGAGTCATTTCATTTAAGGTTTGGAGTGTGCATATTTTGTCTAGTCAGCCATTTCTTCTTACAGAAGTAAACAATAGGTTCAAGGATATCTTAACCAGAACATTAAGCAATCCCAAGTGTTTTATGGGAAGGAGCACCTCTTTGTGTCATGAGATAGCAGAGTAATGAGCTGTTGCAAGAAACAGCCAGAGTGACATAAAAGGAGGGAATGTGCGTGACTTATTGCCAGCTGCTACCAGGTATATAAGCATCCTTCATACATGCTGACTTTCACACTCCTGAGCTCGCCTTGATCAGTAAACCAAACCCTCCACTCCTGACACCATGAGCTACTACTACGGAGGCCTGGGCTACGGCTATGGCAACTTCGGGGGCCTGGGCTATGGCTGTGGATATGGCAGCAGCTTCCGCAGACTGGGCTGTGGCTGTGGCTACGGAGGCTATGGATATGGCTCTCAATATGGAGGCTACGGATACGGCTCTGGATTTGGAGGCTACGGATCCGGCTTTGGAGGTCTTGGCTATGGCTACCGCCGCCCATTTTACTATGGGCGTTATGGCTTCTCCAGCTCCTACTGAAATTCTGCCCTGGGGGAACAACAACTGAGGCATCATAAAGTCATCCCAACTTGACTATAAGAATCAAATCAAACAAACTGATTGCAGACCAGGCATAGAGGAAGAGAAGTCAGCATCTAAGAATTTTTTATCATCTTATAATTTTCCACACCATGTCTGTACTTCCTTTCATATGCAGAGATTTAAAAAAAAATTCCTTTCCAATAAATTATCCTGACTTAAAATAAGTGTGGCTGGATTTTATTTCTTATTTAAATTTTTTAACCTATTTTGTGTGATGCTTAGTCTCATTGTCACGATGACAGGATTTAGAGTCACTAGAGAATCAAATCTCTTAGCATCTCTTAGGAGTGTTCTAGTTTGGATTAACTGGGGTGAATGACCTACCCAAACTGTGGGCCTCCTCATTCCATGAGCTGGAGCCTACACTACATAAAGTGGGGAAGTAGAGCTTCATGTCCTGGCTGTGGACTAAACTGGGTAATGTGATGACAGTTTCCTGATTCTACTATGCCTGCCTGCCATGGCAAAGTCTACCCTCTGGAGTTGTAGTTCCAAGTAAACTCTCTCATTCTCTGAGTTGCTTCTAGCTGGATATTTTGTCTCAGCAATAAGTAACTGATAGACTTGATAAGGTACTTGATGTAGTTTCCTCAGTACTGACTTTAATATCAGCTTCTACAGGGAAGAACCTATAAAATACGAAATAATTTATCATACTATTTTTTGGTGTCCCCAGGTAGGCTCAAATCATGCTATTTTTAAATATTTATATTTAAATATTTTTAAATAAGTGAAGCATATAAACTATATACTATGTAGTTTATACTATAAGATAATTATATGTATACATGAACCCACAAATAAATCGTGACACTCAATTAAAAGAAAGTTTGTTTCCGTCTTCACACTAGATCATACTATTTTTCATTTCAATGACTTTATATGACATGGCAATGAAAGTTTAGCACATTAAAATTCTATCAACTTTCATATGCAAGTTGAAGACTTCATGAAGAATATTTATTGTTGGTTAAGTGTCTTTTTATTTGACCTTATCAATGATAAGCAATCATAAAAATAAAACGTGTCATTGAACAAATTTAAAATAAGCAGATTTTAGCAAATCATGTCATGTTTCCTTCTTAACTCAACTTGGTGGGATATTGTAGTGTTCTTCATAGTTGTCACTTCACCACAGAAATTAGAAATCTGGTGTGCTCAAATGTAAAGTCATTTACATTGTATCTAAGTTTGGCTTGTAGTCATATGATATTTAGCAAAACTACCTGTAAACTGATCTTCATTTACTCAGCAGCTGGTTAAAACAAACTGTCTCTATTGTTTCAGATAAGCATTTATTTATAAAAATGGGGTAGTAAATATCACTGGACTTTTTTTTCAGAAAAAAATATGTATTTTGTTAGAAAAATAAATTTATATCTTTATTATTCCAAAGCCCAATGCAGTTAATTCCAAAACAATAACAGAAGTGGAAAATTGTGGATTGGGTTGGTGTTCTATGTGATTTACTCAGTTTTTATGCTAATACTGTCTTTGCAAGGAAAGTGAAACAACTTGATAAAGGTCAAAAAACTACATAAACAGTTAAGTCTAGACCAGGTCTCCATTTTAATGAATGTCAGGCATTCTGTTTCCCCAAGCTCATTACTTTGTTCCCTATATACTGCTTTTATTTATTTATTTTATTAATTAGTTTTGTACTCAGCAAATACAGTCAATTTGGTACCATTGTTAGGCTCATCCATGTCCTAATCCCCTCCCCCTGACCCCTCCTTGTTGAGGTATATGGGTCATGCATTCTGCAGTTAGCCCACAATTATGGGTAGGATAAATGTCTTTGTATATCATGACCCAACATGTGGCTCTGAAATTCTTTCTGCCCCCTCTTCCGCAAAACTTCCATGAGCCATGTTGGGTTCATTTTTGGTCTGTTTCAGTGATGAGGTGTTGGGGGCCTCTGGGTTTCTGGATATCTGATTTGGTAGGAGTTGATTTTTCTCTGTGTTGATCTCCTTCACCTTTGTGCTGATACCCGGTTCACCAAGAAAACAGCACCCTTGCTTGTTTCCCTAATTGTTCTTTGTTTCAGCATGGGCCCTTTTGAGGTATGATGGGGTGACTCTCTCCTTAGGATCTATGTCTATCTGCAAAAGAGAAGCAGATTCTCCAACGGAGAGTAAGTTAGCACCAGAGAAATGAGATAACCCTTACTTTTTTTTTTTATAGAGAGTTTAATAGGTGTAGGACCTCTTGTAGCCCATGATTGGTGGTAGCTTGATAATGGAGAGTGGGCTTATGCTTGGATATGGTTCTGGCTTGTTTCCCAGATCCAGCTATGGGTCCCTTACCACTGAGGGGATCAGTTAGTCAAATCAAGAACAGGTGGTTTCCCACCATGGCTGTGTGCCACTATTACACTTGTATGAGCATCATGACAGGTTATTTTCTGCTAAGTAGGTTAGACCATGAGTTTCTTGGACAGATATTGGTCATTTTCCCCCAGTCACCCATGTACCACCTTCTGGCACTAGACACACTGACTGTCTGGGGACTGACTCTTCCAGCTTCCAGCCATGCCATTCCATTTTAAATGTCAACCACATAAGGTGTCTTCAGCAGTAGGGTCTTATCACTAACCTTTGGTGGGTCATCAAGTACTCTGACAGAAATCTGTCTTTCTTTTAGGAAACTTTGTAAATCTCTCTTATCAAAAGGTCATTGTGGATGATAGCCACATGCTGGTACTGGGAGTTACAGGTCATTGCCCACTAAGAAAAGGAAGAAAAAGATAACTAATATAAAAGAGTTAGAGAGAGAGAGAGAGAGAGAGAAGCTATAGAAGATTAAGGTCAGTCTTCATCATACCCTCTCCAATGTCTCATGGCTCAGGTGTTCCCTCTAAGGGCCTGGTGAAGGTTCAGCCATTTGGTCTGCCTTTTAGGATGTAGAATTTTAATGGTACCATTGCCGTTTGGGTCTTGATTTGTGTTTCCCACCCCTTCTTTTGCCCTCCCTTCCCTCCCTACCCATCCTATTGTCTAGTCCACCAGCTACTTGCTGAGTATGTAAGGCATCTTGGGTATTTTGCATGCAGTCAAATTAAGTATTCTGAAAGTTATAAGTATGCATTTCCTTAAGAGTTTATTTACCATCTCCAGTTGCCCACCTCTATTCATGTTCTTTTTAAAATATTCTATAGCCCAGCATGGTGGCAGCTCACGCCTTTAATCCCAGCACTCTGGAGGCAGAGGTATGAGGAATGCAATGAGTTCAAGGCCACCCTTAGACTACATAGTGAATTCCAGGTCAGGCTGGGCAAGAGTGAGAACCTAACTCGAAAAACAAACAACAACAAAAATCTATTATAAAATCATGGATTTACTTTTTTTGAATTTAGCTGTAGTGAAATCTTCCAAATTCAACATTAATTTCCAGAAAGACATAGCGCTCAAAAAACTGACATTTATTTTCTGAACAAATGGATGAATTTTCTCCATAGATAATATTGCCAACCTGTTCCCAGTTAATTGAGGAGTTGTCCTTTTGCAGAAAAGAGATCTGAGTTGGGGAGGGGGTAATTCAATATTGGCAAGGAAGAATTAAACTATGTAGTTTGATTGAGTAAATCTCAATTTCACCAAAAAACATTTTAATCATTGAGTGGTTAATACTGTGCATATCTCAATGACAATGGTCAATATCACTATTTGGAGACTTCATTTGTCATTTCTACCATAATGCAGTTTTATAATATTTTATGTCATTGATTGTCACATTATATTGATTTAAGACGGGATTCAGGAAAGAATTATGGACCATAGGGATAGCTGTCACCATTCATCTCTAGAAACATTGGATTATGGGATCATCAGGACTATCACTGAGGAAAAATTTGGCAGGATGACATCATTAAACTCTGTGATTTACTTGTGAATTTATAGCTTCCACTTGACTTAATGAAAAGTAAATATTCAAATTATCAACCATCTATTGTAGTTTAGGATGCATCATAAAATGAGACAGTTTTGAAGAAGCTGAACATAGCATGTTAATCCTCAATGATTTCTAAATTAGGACAAAAATCACTGAGCATAAAATGAACAAATCATCAAATTGGTTATTTTGATATTTAGAAATCATCTTATTATGCAGACATACTTTAAAATGAAAATCAAACTAGGTGTAAATATTTTCAAAATAAACCTCTGAAAAATTCCTGTGTGTATAAAGTAATTGTAAAACTTTGTAAAAACAGTTAAATATTTACAAAATATTTTAACAGGAAATTCAAAAATTAGAATATCATCTTTTTCTGAGAGTTGCTCCATAGATAGTAAGGAGATTAAAATCATGTATAATACTATTTCTCATGAGGTTAAACATTCAAAATAAAATAACTCAGAATCTCCTGCAGGCCCAAAGGGACTGTCAAACTTACACAGTTTGGGAACAACAAAATTGTCAAGCACACAGAATCATTAACATCCTTTCTTGTTAGTACCACTATAATTTTAGGAAGCTATTAACATATTCTATTAAGTTAATGCTGGCAGTTAGAAGCATAGCTATTTCTAGGGAGCAATATTTACAAAAATGATAGCAATGGAAATATTTTGGGATTAAGGGAAGCTTTCATATAATTATCTACCCACTACAGATTTTAAAATACACATCAATCTCACTTTCAGAATGTGCTAAGATCATAAATGAAACAAAACTCTTTAAATTATATATATATATATATATACATTCCTATTCATATATAATTATAAAAATACATGTTATAAAGCTTAATAATAAGTATAAAATCTATTATAACAACTTTTATATGAAGTCAGTCTCTCTGCCTCAAAATATTCTATTGCAATCACCTTTACCATAATGATATGTGATGAGGCAATGCCTATCTATAAAGTAAACTGAAGTGGTTGGCCTTGGACTTGTGATCCAAAACTAGCTATATATGAATTCAAACCCTGAGAACCTTCCATATTATATGATAACTGAGATGGCTAAAAAAATAATTGGTGTGAACTATGTATAGCTTGGCAGGCAGGTGATTCATACCTCAGAAGTGAAGGCCATGGATGGACCAAGATTTCATCTACTTATTAAGACTGACAAACAATTTGAAATATTAAAATTTATAAAATGTCATACTTTAATTTGTATTATGATATAAGTCATTGCCTTGTACATAATGCAAATATAAAAGTTTTACATTCTTCTAAAGTCAGAAGCCAACTGAACTAATATTTCTTTAAAATTCTTACTACTTAGATGTATTCAGCAAAATACATAAGTCTGTGAGAGGAATAATGCTTATCTTTCAAAATGATAGGACTACAACTTCCAGTCAATAATACTTACAGTGCTGCTAATACATGATGGGAAAAGCACAGAAAGAGTAAAGAGAACACATAATGGTTACAGTGAAAATGGAAATCTAAGAGGAAATAATCATACTGAATGAAAATTGATGGTTACCAAAGTAATGTTTACATATTTAACTATTTCATCACAACTCAATAACTAATGGACAGAAGAGAGGTGATATTTAAAATGGTAGTAGCCTTTGTACTGAATGGCTTAAATCCCCAACACCAACAACTACAAATACCAGCAAGAATATGTAGCAATGGGAACTCTGATACAACGCTAATGGAAGTGTAGTCTAATACAGCTAATTAAGAAGATGGACCGTTTCTTGCAGAGCTAACCAGATTAGTTCCATTCAACCCAGCAGACTCACGCACAGATATTTTCCCAAGTGAGTTGAACTTTTATGTATATATAACCATATGAACATAAATATTTATCACTGTTTTTATTTTTTTATTTATTAAAAACAGAGATAGAGAATGGGCATGCCAGAGCCTCTAGCCACTGCAAACAAACTCCAGGTGTATGTGCTACCTTGTTTATCTGGCTTTCGTGGGACCTAGAGAATTGAATCTGGATCCTTAGGATTTGCAGACAAGTATCTTAACCATTAAGCCATCTCTCCAGCCCTGAAATTTTATTCACAATTGTCCAATCTGTGAAAAAATAAATGTGCCATCCAAGATGAAAGCCTATTAACAAACTGTCAGATCATAAAATGGAATCATACCAGGGGTGAAATGGAAAGAACTAGCAAGAAAGAACCTTACATGCACAAGCCTAAATGAAGGAAATCAACGAGAGAAAAAATCATGGTCCTTGTGCAATTCTGACTACATGGCTTGCGGGGAAGCAATAGTATATGCAACTGTAAACAATAAAGATGTCAATAGCTTACAGGATTTTCGGAGTACTGAGGAAAGAGTAGGAGGCACATGAGATGTTCAGGTGAATGAATATTTTAGTATACTTAATTTTGGTTTCATGAGTTTATTAACTTATCAAAAGCCTATGGAACTGGAAAAGATATAAGTGAATCCTAACTAAACTAAAGAATTGATTAATAATAACCTTTTGGAATGTGTCCACTATGTAGTACATGCACAACACTAAGGAAAGATGCTTAAAGAGGAAGTAGCATGTGCTTGTGAGGGATTATGTACGTGCCTGGTTGAGAGGGTTAAAGCATGGGCATGTGTGTGAGATTGTAGGAACTTTGTATTTAATGCTCTATTTTTCAAGAAATGTGAAACTGTTCAAAATATAATGCCTGATAAGAAAAAGACTTCATAAAGCATTAAATATGAGGTTCAAGTAGTGATAGTTAAGAGTAAATTGGAAAACAAGAAGGCTATGCAATCTTCAGTTTGGAAGCATGCTGAGTAGATGTAGAGAAGAGGCTCAGAGAGTTCTTACAGTGTCCGTAAAGCTATTTCTTGAATAAACTTTTGATTTGACTTTAATTTTGAAACAATCTTGTCTCATGGCAGTCAAACCTATAGATCATAATGCAAAGTACAGGTATTAGTCTATAATTATATATTGATTATGATTCAGCAATTGTAAAAGTCAAAAAGGTGGGCTGGAGAGATGGCTTAGCAGTTAAGCGCTTGCCCATGAAGCCTAAGGACCCTGGTTCAAGGTTCAATTCCCCAGGACCCACGTTAGCCAGATGCACAAGGGTGTGCACACATCTGGAGTTCATTTGCAGTGGCTGGAGGCCCTGGAATGCCCATTTTCTTTCTCTCTCTCTCTGCCTCTTTCTCTCTCTGTCTGTCGTTCTCAAGTAAATAAATAAATGTTAAATTTTTTTTTTAAAGTCAAAAAGGTTTCTAGTACCTTAAGTAGTATATGGAACTCAATAGTAGTTGTGATTATCAGTGTCCTAAAATATAGGAAAATAATAACCATTTTATTTCTAGGGCTGATCGCCATTCCTCAAAGGAGAATTGATGCCTTATGACCTTCAGATATTTATTTTCTGATTCACAGAGAAGATGAATAAATCACTTTATACCAAAGGAGCAAAATATTTTGGGGACATGACCAAATGAAGATATTTAATGTGGACAGTCCCTTTGATTGAATTTGTAAATGAAGCATCCTTCATCAAGGAAAAGCAGCATGAAGAAATGTGATTAAGAACACAACATTATTAAATGTGACTAATATAATATGCCTTCTATAAAAAACCCTATTTGGACTTGACTAGCTCCAGACTTTGAAGACAAAACAATTCCTCTTCAATAAGATGGGTTTTAAGGGCCATCCTATTCAGCAAAGAAGCATATTCAAGAGTTTAATGAATTCAAAATTGCTTCTGTGAATGAGTAGTGTTCAGTAAATGTAATAAAAGGAAAACAATTACACCGAAGGAGGGAAAGCATGTGATTTTTATCACATGCTCTGCGCAGGGTATATAAGCTTTATTCTACACATGCTCACATTCACACTCAGAATTTTCCCTCGAACATCAAACCAAACCCTCCAATCCTGACACCATGAGCTACTACTACGGAGGCTTGGGCTATGGCTATGGCGGCTTTGGGGGCCTGGGCCACAGCTGTGGATGTGGCAGCAGCTTCCACAGACTGGGCTGTGGCTATGGCTACGGAGGCTATGGATACGGCTCTGGATATGGAGGCTATGGATACGGCTCTGGATATGGAGGCTATGGATGGTCCCGCCCATCATGCTGCAGAGGATATAGGTTCTCTAGCTTTTACTAAAATTATAGTTTGGGGTATCAGCAGCTGAGAGTTAGACTAGCCAAATGCTGAATCAAGTTCAAAAACTTTTTAACGATTTAAAATTATGTTAAGAGTGATTGCAGTCTGATAGTTGTCCAGGCCATGCCTACAGATGTTCCCTTGTTTCATAGATGTGGAATATTCTGGTTCACTTAACAATAAATCATCATAACAAAAACTTCATGCTTGGCATTTATTTACTTATTTTTGACTACACACTCTGGTCTCTGGCTCCCTTTTCTTATTCCCTTTCTTGAGGTGTTGTCAAATACGGTAATCTCAAAATCCTGCTTATAGGTGCTTGGCATCACCACAGCTGAGTTGGTGAGAATTCCCTGATGTTGCACACTTAACATTTTTGTTTCCTTAACGTTTTTAGTTTTGGTGACTAACAAACCTTTCCAACTTAGTTTGACCTGAATAAAAATAAATAGTAAAAGTGCTGAATTCAAACGTCATTACAATATTAAGATAGGTCAGCACGAGGCAGATTCACTTAGTAACCAATGCACAGGTTGATTCAGGTGTTCAGTAAGTGCTACCTTTGAGTGCTATGCCAGCCTACTTAACCTGGACTCCATCAGAGTAGTGACCGCTCAGTGACTCCACTACAGCAGCAGACAGCGTATAGGAACAGCCATTCTATTTTAGTGATTAATAGTACTTCTCCACAATATCCGCGAAGTCCAAGTGTGGCAAGAAATAAGAATAATCAATATCACATCATGGATAAATTATTTGACACTTCTAGTAGCATGTAGACATCGTATTTTTAGACAGTGAATTTATTGCTTCTGCAGAACTCTCCAGGATTAGAGGAAATGATTTCAGAGTATCTTTCCTCCTGGGCACAGGCTTTGCTTATCTAGCCATAATACCATACAATCACTGGACTCCAGACTGCTAAATAATTGCTAGAGATAAATGAGTGAAATGTGACAGTCTTAAAACCTGTTTGATTTATTTGTGATTTTAAGGCTTTAGATTGGGTTAATGAGAATGGAATATTAAAATTATAAAGCATCCATTTTGATTCATTTAAAAGCAATTAAAATGGAAATGTCTGAAGAAAAATAAGTATCAATGCATAAGATAAATGTTTCTTAATTAGTACTGAGAAGCAATAAACATAAACAAAATGATTAATAAATTAGGCTTTACTATTTCAGTATATTCTACTCCTATAAACATACCAATTAAGTGAAAATGCTAAAAGATCATAGGAAAATAGATTTTCAACATATAAAACCTTATAAAAAGTAATCAATAATATAAGCACACACAAAATGAACAAAATACTTGAATAGACATATTACAAAAGAGTAACACATAAGTATAGAAAAAATGCTCAATACATTATGTGTTCTGCAAATCAAATTAAAATCATATTCAGATATCCTTCAGAAGTACATGAGTGCAAATTAAAGAGCATGAAAATTATTAATGAGGGTACAAAAATAGCATGATAATTATTTATGCTTAAACTTCATGTAAAGACTAAGTCTGAGTAAAAAATAATGAGGTTTGGTTCAGCCATGGCCCATATACACAGGCTATAATAGTTATGATTGTTCCATAACACGAAATCATAAAGTAACTTAAACATTATGAGATTGTTTTGCAGTATTTGGTAACTCACTAACACATTCCTCTAGGATGCACTTTGTAGATGACAACATTGTGCTACAATGTCATGCAAAATAAGCATGTGCAACCTCTTGCTGCTGATACACACACATCTTCAGTTTCATGGTGGGTGTGGCTTTTGGTGTGTTATCTTCCAAGAGTACACATTCAAGTTGACACCATCTGATATTACATTGCCTTATGGAGATTTAGAATTGGTGGAATTATGATTAATAATAGTTTAATCTTCTACTGTTTGGAAAACAGGGAAGTATTCTTATGTGATTATGAAAGCTACTTCCATTGCCCTCCACACTTTATGTCCATCACTCTGTTTCATACTGCGATGACAGCTAATGTGTGGAAAGGCTCAAACCTTTCTTTCTGTCTTCATGCCAATTAACTTTCGCTATAAAAATAAATGTAGCAGCTTAACTATTATTAATGTTTTTTTATTTATTTATTTTACTTATTTGAGAGAGAGAAAGTGGCAGATAGATAGGAGAGAGAGAAAGAGAGAGAGATTGATGGGCACACCAGGGCCTTCAGCCAATGCACACAAACTCCAAATGCATACATACATCACCTTGTACTTCTGGCTTCTGTGAGTCCCAGGGAATTGGATCTGGGTACTTTGACTTTTTAGGCAAGTGCCTTAACTGCTAAACCATCCTCCTTCCCTTATTAACATTTTTAATCCAAGTATCTCTTCCACAAGGTAAAGTTATTATATTATTAGGTAAAACCGCAAAAAGAAAAATATATACAAGAAGAAAGATTGTTCATGAAAAATGGCCAGATGACTACTTTTTTGTTGAGGCAAAAAAAAAAAAAAAAAAAAAAAAACCTCTTGCTTAGTTTGTTCAGAATTGATGCAAATTTCAAATACTATCTTTTGACAATGCATTATATGCAAAAACATGCTTTCAAATTCAGTGAGTATTAAGGATTGTGTTGGAAAGACAAAATAGTAAAAGTAGAAAGCATATGTCTTGTCTTCTAAAGATGATCTTTAAGTTACACAGTAGATGAATTCTATTGTAATGGCTAGCTCTGTTAATCTAGGTAATTAAAAACAATGAAAACCATTTTCTGATGATGAGTTAAGCAGTGCACGGACAGCAAGGCCAACATGATATAGCCTATAAAAACGGATACTCCTAAAATCACTTTGTTTCAAGAGACAGTGAGTTGAAGAAATTAGAAACTCTATCTTAAAGAAGTTTGGAGAGGCATGGGGAGATGACACAGTCCGTTAAGTGCTTGCCTTGCATATATGGAGGCTTGAGAGAGATCCATAGAGCTCGTGTAGAAAGCTGGAGAGATAGATGCGAGTGAATCCTGAACACCCACCCCAAGTCAGCAAATCCAGCCTGACTGTCAGTTTTAGCCTGTGGGGGCCCTTGTCTCACAAACATAATGGACTGCATCAGAGGAACACTTGTGGTTGTTCTCTGGCCCCCACGTGTACTAAAACACATGAGCATATATACCTGCACATACCCGTGCACCCACACCCACATGAACATGCATACATGCATTTGCATTCATATACACATTCCAGCAAAGAAAAAGAAACATGGGATGCCAATCAATGAATTTGAAATTTAATGCTTTCATGCTGGATGTTAGAACTGTCAGCTGCTGCTATCAATGCACTCATCTTGCCACCTTTTAGAAGTGTTGATGATGAAACGAGTGTCAACGAATAAATGGCTTATTCAGAACCATTAAAGGATAGGACTAAACCAAGACATGTATATCAAACAGTAAAAAAAAGAAAAAATAGTTACTCATTTTCTTTGTTCACTGTCACTGTATCTGGCAAAGTTACTGATCATGCCCCAGCTGAGGATAGTAGATGAAAGAGAAAGATTTATAAAATTAATAGTAGACTATACAATTGTTTCACAAACCAGTGTTTAATGAAGTGTTACTGCATAGCACTTCAGAAATTTTATACATTAAAATTAGATAATGTCACACAAATTGTCATCCAGACAGATTTTACTGTGGGCCAAAGGATTCAACCATCACCAATGCCAGGAATTCTTTCAAAGTGTTAATGCTAACTATGGTGACATCATTTCAAAATTATATGTTGAAGAGATTTTATTATGTGCAACATGTTATTAATCAATTTATGATATCAAACTTACAATTTGTGGGAGATGTTGATGAAAGCTAGCTTATAAAAAGTATCATTTTGACGGATGTAACTTCTCAGCAAATGAGCTATACACTCATACATTATCAGAATGAAAATTAACTTACCAATGCAAAGTTTCAAATCGTAACAGTGTTTCAAATGCAACAGCAATTATGACAAGCCCCAAATTAAAACATTAAATTTCAATATATAAGCTAAACACTGTCCAGGGAACATGGGAACAAGCTTTAAAATATATATATATTGATTTGCAAGCAGAGTGAGATAGAAGAGATAGAAGAGAGACAGACAGAGAAAGAGAATGGGCATGCCAGGGACTCTAGCCACTCCAAATGAACTTCAGACGCATGTGCCCCTTGTGCAGATGGCTTATGTGGGTCTTGGGGAACTGAACCTGGGTCTTTTGACTTCATAGGCAAATTCCTTAACAGCTAAGCTGTATCTCCATCTCAGGAACAAGATTTTTAATAAAAACAACTGAGTTTGTTAGAGGATATAACATACAAACTACCACACATGACGAAAACTTCATTCACTGAGTCATCTTCCAAAGGCCAATAACAAGTGTTTGATCTCACTTCCTTCCATGGTATATGTGCAAACAGGAACAGAAATCAATATCTTTCCTGAGTATGTTTCCTTGAACAGTCTAACTTTACACTCCGGACATTGTGAGTGGCTGTAATAGGCATTATTGCAGCTTGACCTACAGCTACGGAGACTTAGAAGCCTAGAGCTATGCCAACGACGTAGAAGCTTGTGTGCTGAAATGTGGCTCCGGTGTTCAAAAGTATCCATATGGTTCTGTCTGAACACAGCTCTCTATACCCACCATCCTGAGGAGGACATGGAACCTCTGGATTCTACTAAGTTACTTCCCAGACCACTTGAACCAGTAAAAGACCCTCCCCTAAACACAATTTCGTATTTGGTCAATGAGTCATGAAGGAGATTCTTGCACATGTGAACTTAGTACTTCAGAATATCAGGTAATTTTACTTATACCCCAAACCCATCCTAATCCTGCTAGAATGCAATTTTGTGTATAGCTGATTTGAATCTCATATTCTGGCAAATAATTCTAATTTTCAAATGAAATCATCTCTGTTCATGGAATTTAATCCTGATGACTGGGATTTTCTTTCCATTGTTGATGGGAAAACCCTTCTTCTTGGTAAAATCCATTTTCAGAAAACTTACAAAATGCAAATAAACAGATGAATAGATAGTTGCAAAATAATGTCTAGATTTAACTAAAAATACTTTCAAAATGTCCAATACTTTGATGTTTTATTGTTTTTCATGCATTTCTTCATGTTTTTATATGTGTAGGAACATATGTGTACACAAAAAAATGGACGCCAGTGATCAGTGCAGAATGTCTTCCTTCATCTCACTTCACCTTTTCTTGTTTTGCATGTGTGGTATGTACTGTGTGGTGAGTGGGTGACACATGCAAGGTATTTGCACATTTGCACAGGAGGATGGAGGTCATAAGAGTTTATGTGTCCTTTGTCTATTACTCATCTGCATATTTCCTTAACATGAAATCTATCCCTCAATGTGAAGCTGCATATTTTGCAAGCCCCAGAAATTCTCTTGTTTCCATACTTCACAGGATTGGGGTTACTGATGTAAATCCTGGGGAGTCAAACTCAGGAAATCCCTGGTCTCTGGGCCTCTAAGGCCATAATGTTTGTGGCAAGATTCTCTACCCCTGAGCCG
The DNA here is from genome assembly GCF_020740685.1 of Jaculus jaculus. NCBI lineage: Eukaryota > Metazoa > Chordata > Mammalia > Rodentia > Dipodidae > Jaculus > Jaculus jaculus. The sequence continues at coordinate 154,549,397 of NC_059106.1, read as the reverse complement.
TTTCCTGAGTCCTCACACCTTGTTTTTGAGACAGATTTTCTCACTGAAATTGGAATTCACTGGTTAGGCTAGATCAGTAAATTTGGTAGCAGGCTCCAGGGTTTTATTTTTTATGTTTGCAACACCCTAACATTAGGAATATAGGTATGGGTGCTGCACCCAGTTTTTATGCAAGTGCTATGTGTCCAAACTCAGGTCTTTATTTATCTATAACAAACTGAATCATCTCCTCAAACACTTTTGTGGGTTTTTTTCCACAAACATAATACTCAGATTTAAATTAACCAAAAACTATCAACATAACTATATATTTGTATGCTAAACAATGTTTTCCTTAATGCAGTTAACATTTCTCAGTACAGTAAAATGGATAATGAATAATTTTATGCAATAAATTGTAGTTTGGATCATTAATTATATGTCACGTATTTTAGATACAACCTTGTATCTAAAACTTGTATCACATGGCAATTTTGTAAAGTCAACCATATTCTCAAGAACTTTTATATTTTGCATAATCTCTCTCTACTCTTGTGTACATTATTTGATATTTTCATTGAGTAGTTGGTCAATACTTGAGTATTTTTTTCATGAGGTTAACTCACAGTTAGCTCAAAATTTTTAGCATTATTTTTCATTTAATTTACTTAGTTAGCTTATATAATTTAGAGGCATAATATGATATTGTTAATCATCATACTATTGAAGATCTTTCTACATGAAAAGAGAAGCAAAGACTATTGTGAAATGAGGTGGTTTTTTTTCCTTTCTTTCTTTTTTTTTTTTTTTTTGCTAAGGCTGATAACAAATTCTAAACAACCAAAAAAACTTTCAAGTAAGTGGAATTTTAGCTAAATCACTTTCTGCAGCCCATAATTTGTATCATTTTTGATACTTGCTTCTCTGCATAGCCTAGGTCGTTCTCAATCTTATGATTCTCCTGCCTTCACTTCTTTAATGCTGGGCTGATACGTCTGTACCACTACATAAAGCTGAGTGCTTTGAGGAAAAAAAAAATGTGTGTGTGTGTGTAAAATAAACTTTGATAATGAAGAATTGGTAATGAAGAATTCCATTTAGGGAATTATAAATTTTGTAATTTTGAAGGCTTTGACTTGTTCTCATAAAAAAAAAATGTATCAAGAAGTTCCAAGGTATTCTAACAAGGCAGTGAAGCAAACTGAAACATTTTAATGAGTTGCATGTCTTGCCTTATGTTAGCAAACACACTAATGAGTGATCCCAAGCAAATTAATAACCTGAAATGAAAGCAGCAAACAATGTCCACAGGTTTTATCACACGCTCTGCACAGGGTATATAAGCTTCCCTCTATACATGCTGACAATCACACTCAGAATCTTTCCTTGAACTCCAAACCAAACCTTCCACTCCTGATACCATGAGCTACTACTACGGAGGCCTGGGCTACGGCTATGGCAACTTCGGGGGCCTGGGCTATGGCTGTGGATATGGCAGCAGCTTCCGCAGACTGGGCTGTGGCTGTGGCTACGGAGGCTATGGATACGGCTCTGGATATGGAGGCTACGGATACGGAGGCTACGGATACGGATGCTGCCGCCCTTCATGCTACGGAGGATATGGGTTCTCCAACTTCTACTGAGTTCTTGTTCCAGTAAATAAGTCACAATCCATTTTCATGAGTAAGCATTCTCATTATTCTAAAATCAATGGACTGAGTTTGCTCTGGGCCTACCAAGCAGGTGAAAACTAAAACATTCAGAGAACTCATCATCTATAAAGTGGGTCTGTTTCTTAAATGGGGGACTAATTGATGGTTTATGTTCAGTTTCCAATAAATTATTTAATATGAAATTGAAAATATGACTTCATTTGATTTATTTCATTTATTTCTTTATATATTTAAGTTTTGGTATTTGTCAGATATAAATACAATACACACATAAATTGGCATGTAGAAATGTACCAATGATAAATAAGGGGTTGGGAGTTATAAATAATACTTATTCTAATTTGACAAGTATTTTTGGAAAAGAAGTGTTGAAATATCATACTTTATCTCATATATTTATACCTTTTGCTAGATTAAGTCCTATTCCCTCATTCCATTCCTGAAAGTATTTATTTTGCTCATATTGAACCCCTCCCATATTTATAGTGAACAATGTTACAGCTCAATACTAGGGCTGGAGAGATGACTTAACAGTTAAGGTGTCTGCCTGCAAAGCCAAAAGATCCAGGTTCGATTCCTCAGAAACCATGTAAGCCAGATTCACAGAGTAGTGCATGCATCTGGAGTTCATTTGCAGTGGCTCATTCTTTCTTTATTCTTTTTCTCTCTCTCTCTCTTTCTCTCAAATAAATAAATAAATAGATAGATAATAAAATTAATACTCATCTCTCAACTTTAGGTGAAAATACACCTCGAGCTCCTCTTTCAGAAAATGCTTTTAGGAGACATGTGTACCATGTACCATGCACATAGGTTAAACTGGTGAGATAGACATAAGAAATGCTAATGGAGATGAATTTTTATGATCCAACCCAGGAACAAGATTTAACTAGAAATTATTTCTTCTGACTTACATGGTATGATCCCTAGGAATCGTTTCCTCGAGGCTTTAAAGTAAAAATAAAGGGGAAAAAATTTCCTGCTATTGATATTCTACATTTAATCAATACTATCATAATTTCCTTTTTAAGTTTTATTGATTTATGTCTATGTTATGAGGAAGTATTTCAAATTATTAACAAGAGTACATTATTGTTATAGAAATTGCAAAAATATTTTATACCCTTGCATCCATTAGAATGAGTAAAAACTTAGTTCAATGAAATAAATCCGATTTTGGTCCCAGTGAATAGACAGAAAAAAATACCAGGCTCTTAAAACAAATTCCCATGGTCATATTATTCATACAGCCAAAAATAAATTTGATATTCTTCAAAGTGTTCTTTCATGATTTTATAGTCAATAAAGAAGTTAGGCATATCACAGCTGTGCATTTTTTTCTTTGAAAATTCTCCTAGTGTTTATTGTTTTATTGGAGATGTTTATTGTATCATTGCAGGGTTTTTTTTTTTTTTCCCATTAGTGCTCCACACCATATCCACATATAAGACAGGATAGACGCACAATGATGGCATTTCATTGCGGTCACAGACTGACAAAGCTGCACAAGATCATGTGAGCTCCTAAGCAAGTATTTATCATAATTTAAATGATCTGCCTGTCTACCAACTTCCAAGCCTGTGGCGCACAGCTCAGAGTATTTGTAGAGACCAGAAGCTACAAAAGGGCTGATGTTCATGTGAGAAAATAGAGGAACAAATGAGATGTAAAAACAGCAGAGACTCGCAGACTTGAAAGGGTTACATGGGTTACGGGTGCGGGATGGGGAAAAAGCTGGTTGGTGGAAGGTTAACCAAAACGTAGGAAATATCAGAGAGTCATAAGGAAACCTGAAATTTTGTAAAGCTTATATGAATAGGTTGAGGATCATATGATGATGATAGCAATATAACAAATAAAGTAATAACTGAATGGAGATCCTCTTCCTGGAAGGATGGTAGCGCTCCAAGTAAGCCATGTGCTGAGTAAGGGACACCTCCCAATGAGTTGGTCTGAGGCTCCCAAAATGATTCAGCATATTCTTATGGCTTCTGGCTGTCCCCCCGGGACTGTAAAGTAAGACTGTCTTGCTAAAGACGCTACAAATGATGCGTTCAGGACATAGAGAAATCACCTTGGAGCTGAAGCCAAAGCTTCTTCCTGCTGACCAGTTTTCATAGAACCCTATGGTGCTGTGCAGGCTGGGGGTAAATCATCATCAACAATGCTGTCCAGTGGTGAGTGCCGAAATCTACAACACTGATCCACAAGGCAAGATGTGCCCTCTTGCAATAGTGACATGAGGGATAAAGGGGTATCTAATAGGACAGTGATTGGTCCGAATCCTGATCCACAGGAGGGAATGCATGCCTAGTATTGAAAATCAGATCAAAAGCCCATGGTTAAGGAAAATGTAGACCCTAAGTAAGAACCTACTATCACTGTGTTGTTAACAGCATGTATTGTCAAATTCACTCCTAAATATTTGTCTTTCTACTAACAGAACAGTTCTGCTCAGTCCCAGTCAGAATAGCTTTTTAAAATTCCTTTTCTCTATTTTATTTACTTTTTTAGTGGGATGTAGTCAGCGCAGAGAATCATAATTAAAGAAGTGCTGAAAAATAAGTGACTGATGAGTGCTTGATCTTACAAGGGATATACACATCATCCCCTCCAGCGTTCAGGGAACATCATGGAAGGTGAAACAGAAAGAATGTAAGAGCTGGAAGACCAGAAGGAGTGCTGTAGAACTCTGTCCTCCAGGCATAACAAGGTCATTGCACTCATGAACTCACAGCAGATGTCGGCACATGGACCAGACCTGCACAAAGATAGGGCCAGTCAGCATAATGTTATACATAGGACAGGGGCCTCAGAAACCACTCCCCTCACTAATGAACAAGTGACAGTTAAAGGTTGTCAGGGAGGGAGAGTCAGTCTCTTCAGGTGTATCACCCCCACCCCATAGGTAAGTGATAAAAGGATCACACTGTGACTAAAGTGGATAAGAGAAGATAATATTGAGTACATGTGAACATGTGTGTGTGTGTGTGTGTGTATATATATATATATATATATGTATATATATATATATATATATATATATATATATATATATATATGGTGTGTGTGTGTGTGTGTGTGTGTGTGTGTATGTTTAAAAAAAAAAGAGAATCCAAGCCACCTTTGGTCACATATGAATCATATGAATTTTCCCAATGATCTTTCATTATAAACATTTTGTCACATTTTATGTCCTGAGGCGGTGATATTAACATGGAATCAATTGAGTCAGAGTAGCACACATGTAAAGGGACATACAGCTAGTGTCTGTTCACAGGTTGCTTGACTACAGAATCCTTGCTGGAACGCAGATCCAGACTGAAATCATTTCCTGTGACATATAGTGAGCTGCTCAAGTTACGCATTCCCAGCTTGATCCTCACACACTTCCTTCAGAAAAACATATTGAGGCCAGGTGTGCTGGTGCTTACCTTTAATCCCAGCACTCAGGAGGCAGAAGTAGGAGGATTGCTGTGAGTTTGAGGCCACCTTGAGAATACAGAGTGCATTCAAGGTCATCCTGGGCTAGAGTGAGACCCTACCTCAAAAAACATATATATATGTGTGTAAAAATATATAATATATATAATATATTATACATATAATATATAGTATATTAGTACTCAATGAGTATATCACATATTGATTACTAATTGACTACTACATTTTACATTTTGGTTTAATACATATAATATATAGTATACTAGTACTCAATGAGTATATCACATATTGAGTACTAATTGACTACTACATTTTGGTTTATCACTATATATATTACATATTGAGTACTAACTGGCTGCTACATTTTGGTTTATCACTAGGGCAGGCCAGTCAACAAACTCACTCACTAAAAAAAAGGAATGTGTTTCTTTTTAATTGTGAATAAAATTTGAAGTATAAAAAATGTTGTTTTCCAAAATTTACTCACGAACATCAACAAAATTTAAAGGTGCTATTATAGTACCTGAAACAAACAAATTTCTTCAGCCCCAGTTTCAAGGTATGAGAACATGAGAGTGTGTTCAAGGTCAGCCTTGGACAAAGCCACTTCACAGGGACAAGCTGCAGGGAGATTGCAAATACCAGGCCAGCAGCTATCCCTACGATCCACCCCTTCAGCAGTCTCTCTTGTAATTGTGTTTACATTTGGAGAACTCCTTAAGTTCTTCAAAGTTCTTCATGTCTTTTATAAATGTTGGAGTGCTTTAAGGCCTCAGATTGTTTTGAACAAGAGATACAATTACCAGTTTCAGCCTGGTATAGTTGTTATTTTAGTTATCACTAGTCCCAAAACGGCCTACAACAGCAACTTCCTGCCACACTGAAAGTTTTCAAAGCTGAGCACCTGGGGAGATGGCTTAGGGGACAAAACATCATCAGCTGCACAGGTGTCAGGACTAAAATTCTGAATTCTGAGCGCCCATGTGAATTTGCAGTGGGCTTGGTGGCCTCTCAGCTCTAGGCAGGTGGAGAGAGAGAACATCCCTGGGCCAACTAGCTAAATAGGCAAGCCCTGAGTTCAAACGAGAGACCTCATCTAAATAACTAAAATTGAGCTTGATGGAGGGAGACATTCTGCATTAACCTTTGGCCTCCACATATATAATGTTGTCTTCAAGCTCCTGTACATGCATGCACATACATATGTGTGTAAACACATACACTCTCTCCCTTGCTTATCACACACTCATACACACGCAAAATAACAAGTGGGCATGAAATGGCGTGAAGGGTAAATAGTGCAGTAATGATGGAGAGCTACCTAGGAGGAATGTAGTACTGACTCAAGGGAGCACGTTATAAGTGAATCCATCTTCCCTGCCTCACTTCACCTGGACATTGGAGATATGGAAGTTGGCTTATGCTTGGAATTAGATTTGAAAAATGCACGTGCTGCTAATCAGAAGGTAGAGAAAGGGGCTGCAGAGATGGCTTACTGGTTAAGGTGCTTGTCTGTGAAGCCTAAGGATCTAGGTTTAATTCCCCAGGGCCCATGTAAAACAGATGCACAAGGTGGCACATGCATCTGTAGTTTGCAGTGGGTGGAGATCTTGGTGTGCCCATTCTCTCTCACTCCAACAACAACAAAAAAAAAGAGTTAAAAATATATTTTTGTTTTAAATGGTAGGAAAAGGGTCGAGCATGATGACACATGCCTTTAATCACAGCACTTGGGAGGCAGAGGTAGGAGGATCAATATGGGTTTGAGACCACCCTGACACTACATAATGAATTCCAGGTCAGCCTGGGCTAGAGTGAGACCCTACTTCAAAAAACAAAAGAAACAAAAAAAAAAAAAAGTAGGAAAAGGGAGAAACATGTATGAAGGTAAGTGAATCTGTAACAAATTGTATAGAAAAATGAAGGATCTAAAGAGAGAACTTTGGCAACTTTTTCATATTAGATGAAGTTCACTGTCATTGTTGCTGGTGACTCCAATTTTGCTTCTTGTTAAACTAAAAGAATTTACATGCTTGGGTATAAATTCCAAGCTAAATATGACAATTGTACCTAGTTAAACTTTTAGACTTCCATCAGGTGACCTTCTTTCCTTCTCTTTGTTGTTCCCTGCCAGCACACGTAGCAAAGTGAGTCAGGTCTTTGTTTCTCGCATCATAAAGTTTGAGAGTCTTTTGAAGAAAGTGATAAAGTTAAGGGTCTTCATCATATTTCTCAGAATTTCATTTTAAAAAAATCTTATAATTCTTTGGCCAAAACATTCCAGAAAATATTTAATTTTACAACCAAGAATTCTTGATGTGACTGGTATAAGTATCTAGTAATAAAAAATTCTATTACTTCATTTATGTATGTACTTGAAAGCTATAACAATTTCTTCTAATAAAATTGAATCAATAAGCAGTGAGACAATCTAACTAGCCAAACTCAAACATTCTTAACATATATTGGCCAAGAGACAATAGATGGGTTGTTTCAGATAATTATAAAGCATTCAATGACACAAAAGGAGGGACACGTGTTTTATCAGATGCGCTGCCCAGAGTATATAAGCTTCTCTTTAAACCTGCTGACATTCATACTCAGAATCTTTCCTTGAACTCCAAACCAAACCCTCCACTCCTGACACCATGAGCTACTACTACGGAGGCCTGGGCTACGGCTGTGGCAACTTTGGGGGCCTGGGCTATGGCTGTGGATGTGGCAGCAGCTTCCGCAGACTGGGCTATGGCTGTGGCTATGGAGGCTATGGATACGGCTCTGGATATGGAGGCTACGGATATGGCTCTGGATATGGAGGCTACGGATACGGCTCTGGATATGGAGGCTATGGATACGGATGCTGCCGCCCTTCATGCTACGGAGGATATGGGTTCTCCAGCTTCTACTGAATGAACTGCTGAAATCAGAGGCAGAGAATATTTCCAAATAGATTTATTCCTAGCCATTGCTCTTAATTCATAAGTATTTATCTTATTTCCTTTGCTTGAATCAGTTAGCAAATATTTGTAAACAGGAAGATCTTATATCTTTTAATTTCTATAACCCATTTCATTTTCAAAATGCATATTTAATAAACTTAACCACTTAGTTGACTTTTAATTTAGTATATATTTTTTTTTTACCACTTTTGCCATATTAGCTTTCTGGCAACATCTTAAGGTAAACATGTATGTTGTCTTTATCTAATAAATTGATTTGCTAAATATAAATATTCTTACTCTATTCAATGCTTTTATTTTTATTTTTAACATTTATTTTTTCAGTTAATTTAAAGGATTTCCTCATGAAGGGGTGATATATATGACTTCAAAGTACAGTATAATCAAATCTTTCAAGTTCATTTTGTCACATAAGCTTAAGAACATATAAGATATCTTATTTGGAATAAGTGGAATTAACTTGCTTTCATCTTTCTTTTTTCTCTTTATTTATTTATTTTTATTATTAATTAATTTATTTTTTATATTGATTAGTTTTGTACTCAGTGAATACAGTCAAGTTGGTACCATTATTAGGCTCATCCATGTCTTACCCCCTAGCCCTGTCCCCTCCTTGTTGAGACATATGGGTCATGCATTAGAATATAAGTTCTCTCAAATGTTCTCAACTGATTCTAAGAAGATGGTTATACAATATTCTGTGGGAAGTTGTGGCTATTGCTGTTATCTACATGCCATTTTTTAAAACTTTATACATACATACATATACATATACATACATACATATATATATATATATATATATATATATTATGTATATATGCACACACACACACACTATATATATATATATATATATATATATATATATATATATATATATATATATATAATTTATTTGAGAGATATAGAAAGGGAGGCAGATAGAGAGAATGGGCATGCTAGGGCCTGTAGCCACTGCAAATGAACTCCAGACACATGTGCCACCTTGTGCATTTGGCTTACATGGGTCCTGGGGAATTGAACCTGGGTCCTTTGGCTTCAAAGGCAAATGCCTTAACCACATACATGTCATTTTGGTAGCACAGTTTTCACCCAACATGAATTGTCTTTTCCTTTTTTTTTTTTTTTTTTTTTTTTTGGTTTTTCAAGGTAGGGTCTCACTACCACTCAGGCTGACCTGTAATTCACTATGTAGTCTCAGGGTGGCTTCAAACTCCTGGTGATCCTCCTACCTCTGCCTCCCGAGTGCTGGGATTAAAAACGTGCATAATCACATCCGGCTCCTTTTCCTTTTCTTAAATATATTTTACTTATTTCCTTGACAGACAGTAAAAGACAGAGAGAGAGAGAGAAAAAGAGAGAGAGAGAGGGCATGCTGGGGCCTCCAGCCTCTGCAAATGAACTCCAGACATGTGCGCCTTCTTGTGCATCTGGCTTACGCGTGTCCTGGGGAATCAAACAGGGGTCCTTTGCCTTTGCAGCAAACACCTTAACCACTAAGCCATCTTCTCCAGCCCAAATTTGTCTGTTCTAAACCTTGGTCTTGTGGCATGGAGGAGATGGTGAAATATTCATCTTTTCCTTGGCCAGATCTACAATATACAGTTGCCATCTAATGAGGGGCACTGTCTCTTTTACGAGGACTTGCCACCACCCCAGTGCTAGAAACACAAAGACATAGTGCTCTATAAACAGTGGATGGTGGAGACATTACTGATTTCTTTTTTTTTTTTTGTCAGTTGCTTTTACCGGTAGTGTAGCTGTCTTTTGGTTGCTGGGACAAAGCCCTTGACCAAAAGCAGCTGATGGGAGTGAAGTTTTCTTTATTGTTATTATTTACTAGTTTTTCACTTTGGTTTACAGTCTTGAGGAGAAACATGATGTCAGTGGAAAGCATGGCGTGAGCAGAGGCTGGGCACACGCCTTTCCCCACGTCTGGCAATGGGGAGCTGGCCACAACGGTCCATGGCCTGCTCCCAACAACACACTTTCTTCATCAAGGCTCCGCTTCCAAAATGGCCATCACATGGGAACCAAGCATTCAGAACACATTAGCTTATTTGTGGCATCTGATTCAAACTACCACAACTGGAAAGCATCTCTCCTGTCTGTCAAGTCTGGCTCCATTCTTCCTCAAAGTCAGGGATCTTGGCTCTTTCTTAGACTTTGTGACAGATCAGAAAATTCCTTAAGTCCTTACAGAACAAATTGTCTTGTTCTTAGGTGTGTCATTCATGGCCAGACCTTCTGTGAACTTCAGCAAAGAATCCCGACTGAGTCCTTCTTTAGCCAACATTGAAAATAGCCAGCGAAGCCCATTTTGTTGGTAATGACTAGACATGTTTGAAGTTTGTGCTCCCCTATGGATTTCAGGTTTGTTTTTCTAGTTATGTAAACCTAAAGGTGGAACATTACTCTATGAGTAAGTATAGTATACCTAATTATTGTTTACTTTTCAAGTCAGACAAACAAAACAGGGTAAAAAAGGAAGAAAAAGATAAAAGGAAGGATATAGAAAAAGGAAAGGAAGGAAATTCTTATGGAGACCAAAATTAGGGACTTCAATGAGAAGCTCCCTCTAGTCTTTAGCCAAAAAAGAGGGTACACACCAGAATTTCTCTAAATTAACAATGCTTATCCTCCTTAACCTATGCTAACCTGACTCTCCACTGAAGAATCTGTTTTTCCTTTTAAGAAGGCAGCAAAACTCGAGGACAACCGAAGTCCACCAGCAAGACAGGAGAGATAGCTGACTCCCTGTCAGCTGAGCCACACCTTGCACCACAGCCAGGTCCCAGGTGAAACCACAGAGGAATTGACAAGATGATTAAGAGTGCTGCTTCCATGATGAGCCTGACAACCTGCACCAGGGTGATGGAGACAGACACTGAAGATACTCAAAACGAACCGAAGTGGAAATCCGGACGTTTCCGAGAGCTTGACACTTAAGACACCCACCAAGGCTCAGGAAATTTTTGGGAAGAGGGGGCAGAAAGTGTTTAAGAGCCATGTGGTGGGAGGAAATATCCAGAGACGTTGCCCCCCCCCCCACCCAATGAGTGACTGCTGCTCCCACAACTCATAACCCAAAACCCCATGGTGAATACCAGCAATCCCACTGAGGAAGGCCTTCAGTGGAATGGGAGCAAAGATGAAGGGAAATGATGGTAACAACACATGATGTATCCATAGAAAATTCCTACTTTTTAAAAATATATGAAGGGAGCCGGGCGTGGTGGCACACGTCTTTAATCCCAGCACTCGGGAGGCAGAGGTAGAAGGATCACCATGAGTTCGAGGCCACCCTGAGACTACATAGCGAAGTCCAGGTCAGCCTGGGCCAGCGTGCGACCTTATCTTGAAAAACAAAAACAAAACAAAAATGTAAAAGGATAAATTTTATGGTACAGAATTTATAACTCATTAAAGCTGATATATATGTAAAGAAAGGAAAGTGGATTTTGTGTATGTTAATTATGCTTATTTCTTTCTAAACTCAATGTTGGCCACAAAATAATCCAACATTAAATCAATATACAGAACTTTAGTCTGAGAAGAAGAGAGACTGTTAAGTAACTTTCCTTGTTTAAATGTAGAAAAGGGAAGGAGGGAAGGAAAGAATTCACAGGAGGAGGGCAGAGTCACTTATGCACAAGCCTTCCATGCTTTTGTGAGGATTAATTGTGAAAAGAAAAAAAAAAAAAAAAGCAATGCATGCATGCCCAGGACCTGTGCAAGTGCTGTAATTAATTTAGCTAATGAAGTTTTGAAGTCTGAAGTTTGGATTATTCAGAGTTACTCTGTGCTTTTATCACAAGAGTAGGAGGAGGATGCCTGCGTTTAAATAACTGCACTCACCATTCTGCATGATTTATGTCTTTGAGGTTTCATTTTTCATTGCCAATAGCCCTAAAATTTAACGGCATGTAAACACATTCACATTTGTCCTGTAAGGATGCTATTATATATAAGCATTACCCTGTTAAACATATTTTAAAACGGTGGGTGCTTTTAAAGAAACACCATTTAGAAAGCATAATGTGATAGCTCACCACATTTTTCTCCAGACAGGCAATACACGGACTAAACTTGACCTTGTTTCATGTTAACATGTGGCTTAAATGCCTCTTTGGAAGGCCTTTTTTTTTTTTTTTTAAATTTCTGTTCTTAACTGTCCAGATTCTATTAAAATTGACTTTTACTCAACTATAATTAGTGCTTCTCCTGAAGGTCATGGCTTTTAGAAGCATACTGCAAAAGCTATGTTTACACACATGGTCAGACTTCTAAAGAACTGGAAGTAAGGAATATGACATTAACATAATGGAACAAATGTTTCTTCTGGAAGCAAGCAGGAAGGGAGCATGTGCTCAGATGAGAATTCTGTATGTTTGTTGGTCTTTTATATGATATTTTTCAAAAGAACTGTATACTTCACTACATACTGTAGGCCTTGTCTACTATACTTTTCAAAGTAACTCTCCTCCCGACATGCATCCAAAAGAAATGTGTGCAGTAATGACAGTAGAAGTAAAATTATTTAAGGAATTGAGGGAACTAATGGGAGGGGGCTAAGAATAGGGAGGTAGAGGCATGAGATGAAATATGTTGAACATACAATACCTAAAATGCAGGAATTTGGGCTGGAGAAATGGCTTAGCAGTTAAGGTGCTTACCTGCAAAACCAAAGGACCCAAATTTGATTCCTCAAAACCCACATAAGTCAGATGCCCAAGGTGGCACAAGCTTCTGGAGTTCATTGGCAGTGGCTGGAGGACCTGGTATGCCTATTCTCTCTCTCTCTCCCTTTCTCTTAAAAAAAGAGAAAAAAGGAAGCCAGTTATGGTGGTACACTCCTTTAATCCCAGCAGTTGGGAGGCAGAGGTAGGAGGATCCCTGTGAGTTCAAGGCCACCCTGAGACTACATAATAAATTCCAGGTTAGCCTAAGTGAGAGTGAAACCCTACCTCAAAAAAACAAACAAAATCTCAAGGCCAGTCTGGGGCTACATAATAACACTGCATGTCAAAAAATTGAGAAAATTTAAAAATATGACATTTATGCAAATAAATTTTCAAGTTTAAGAAATGCTTAGGGAATTTTGAAGTGTTTAATTTTACTAATTGTAGGCAGATTTCCAGGGCATTGTGACTGCATAACTCAAGGCCTAGCAACAGTGTTAAAAGAAGAAATAGAGGGGTTAATGTTGTCTTGAAACATGACTATAAAAAATGTACAGTTTCTTACCACCAAGGAAAAGGGTTTTGTAAACATAAACCATAATCACTTCTTACTTCTCTCATTGGCCACTAAAAATACAATGATAAAAATCAAGGTAGAACCTCTTTGTCCAGTTAAAATATGGAGAAATAATTTAATGCATATTTGAGCAACAAAAGTTCATGGTACCTGATAATTTTTAAGTCTGATTAAAAATATTCTCAATTTTTTTGTGTGTTCTGAAACTATACTCAAAAAATGTAGTTGCTTGCCTGTGGACTTTAGGGGATGAGGGCAGAGCAATGGACCTAACCACAACTCTAATTATGAGATTGAGGATTCTGGGGCAAATATTACTTATGTAATTCTGTTTCAGCCATGCTCTTTCTATGTATTATAAAGAACCTATATTTGTTGACGATGATATCATGAGTCATTTGAGCCCCTCAAATCATATGTATAGAAGCTTCTCATGTCATTTCTCCACTGTATACACAATTGGTTAGTGTTTGAAGTACATTGCATATCTATCTATCTTCCATCATCTTTCTGTCTTCTCTCTATGCTATTTTGTCCTTTTTTGTAACCTTAGAATACCTATACCATCTCATCTTATTCTTATCTCATTTTCAGAACTGCAACTTTTGTTAGTCTCTTGCTAGAAGTCCAATGTTTACATGACTTCTAAGACATCTTATTATAATAATTCTATTATAATGTATTTTTCAATATGCTGAAACAGAAAAGAATGAGAGAGAACTGTGTTAAAATACAATAGTAATGCCACAGAGTTTTTTTAGTCAGTATGAGCCCAATGAAAAATCAACAGAAATACTATGTATACCCAAATAGTTTTCAATATTTTTCTTTATATTAGTTCTCTTGTCACCTCACATTTTCTGTTGTTTCTCACAGTGTGTTCCTACTTATCTTAAAACATCAATTATATTCTATCTGTATTATGTGCTCTCCCAGAGTCCAACAGGAAAATGACATCAACACTTAGAGGCAGGAAGCCCTGGTGTCACATTGTCCCTGCTCTCTCAGCTATCTTTGTCCAGATGGCTACTGTTGTTTTTGTGTTGTTGGCATATAAGGCACCCAACCCAAGCGGTTGATGTGAGGAAATGTTTTTATTTTGGATTACAGTTTCCAGGGAAAGTTTCATGTTAGCAGGGGAAAGTGGGGGATTTTGGAACCTAAGCATAACTTTTTGCACCTGGTTAGATGGAGGACTAGGCAAAAATCTTCAAAGAACATTCTGATTATCACAGAACTTTACCAGTTCTATCTGAATTAGTTCAAAAATATTTTGGGAAATGATCTCCTTCTTTTTCTTTCGAGTTACACTAATCCACTTTGTTTCCTAACTTTGTTAATCAGGTACTTGTTGCTTTAACAAACAAACAAACACAACATCAAACAAACAAACAGCAACAAAAAAGGTAACCAACGTACAGAAAAAGGGAGGGGGTATTTGGTTTTACTATCTTAGACATTCTATGCAATGATGGGCTGGGAGTATTACTTTGGGCCTATGGTGAGGTATGACATTAGGACAGAAACACATGGTAAAATAAAACTTTCCACTTCATGCACAGAGTGTCAAAAAGGAGGGATGGTGATACTGAAGTCCTATATTCTATGTCAAGAGCATTCCTTCAGTGATCTAAAGAACTCTAATGCTATTTAAAGTTTCCACTTTCTCACAAATGGCCTTTAAAGGGCAATCAAGATTGAAACTATAGATTCAACTTTCATGAAACATACTTCCTAAACCCTTTTTCAAAATGCACATGCTGCTCCTACTAACTTATTTCTGCTACTTGTAATCCATCTCCCAAAGATCCCACAATCTCCCTAAACAGGTAGGTATCAAGTGTTAAGACTTAGGAACATAAGGGGTAGGCATACTTTAGACTCAAACAATAACACATCTGATCAATTCATGGAAATATCATAATGAATTCCATTGTTTTGTAAAATTTGTGTGTGAAAATAATAGAACAGAACTTTTCAATATCCATTTTCCTTTACAAACTGCTAGTTAATTTGCATTGGTTTTCATCCATGATTCTCTACCCTCATATTTACATTCTCTCACCACATGGAGAAAACTGGAATTGACCTACCTGGCACTACCCTCTGTATTTTGGGGTGCTGTGCTCTGTCCTTTTAACTCTATGACATATTTGAAGGCCACAAAACTAAAGCTGAAAGAAGGTTAAAAAAAACACACCTAGAGTCAGATAATATTTTACAAATGAAAAGCTAAAAAATACACTATTTTCAGGTTATAGGAATTCTTGTCAAATCCCAATGAAAACAAGGTTAAAATCCAAGAATCATATCAATCTGTCTTTAAGTAAATTCTCTTCCTTCCTCCCTCCATTACTCTCTCTCCTACTTTCTCTCTCTAACCTAATGGAAGAATTACACTGTCTTTCTTCCCTCACTTTTCCTGCACCTGGCCTTCCATTTCAGCTCCCCTTCCTCCGCCACAGCGCCAGTCACTTGTAGCTGATTTAGTCAATGCTCCTGACACCTCAAAGGTCAAATGCAGATGTGTCTTTGTAACTTCACTGAGACAATCTCACCAGGTGTATTCATGAGCTATCTGAAGGCATGTTTGCCTAAGTTACATTGTACAGTTGGCCGCTGCCCAAGGTAGCCCTAGGGAAGTGATTAAACCTCATGATATTTCTTTTCTTTCATCAGAAATAATAACAATTTCATAATGGTTTTCCATAATGATTTCCAAAAACACAAAAGTCATGCAGTAAAAGTAATTATCTATTTATCTGCCTCTACCCATTTTCTGTTTACTAAATTACCTTTAATGTTAGCATTTAATTGTTTCCCAAATGGATCCGTCACCAACCTCCCTCACTTCAGGCCTTTTTCATCTTCATCACAAGGTGCTCTGTTAACTTCTGTTCCATCAATATCTCAGCATACTCTTCCTAATGACAAGAGGCCCAAACTTTAAGCCGGAGTTCATAGATTCTAGTATGAACTTGACTGCTGAAAATCATCCTATGCCCTTGACAATTGATCTTGTTCTCATTAGATTTCATTTTCCTATTCTGCAAATTGAAAGCAGTACCATTGTAAAGCAGTTAGGGTAAAAGAGGTGATGTTTCTTTTTTATACATAATATGGTGTAGGTGTGGTGTATGTAATATATACTGTATGCACCTGTGTGTGTAGACGTTCGTATTTTGTGCACATGCATGAAGAAGCCAGAAGAAAATATTGGTGTCCTCTCTCACTCATTTATCCATTTCCTGAGTGTCTTCCCTCTCTCATCCATCTATTTCCTAGATACTAAGTCTCTCACTGAACCTGGAGCTGCCATTTTTGTCCAAATTTGTTGATAAGCAATGTCACCCCAGGCCTAGAGTTATAGTGTGTACGACCATGCTGGCTGTTTTTATACCTGAGTGTTAGGAATTGAAATACAGGTCCTAACAGATCCTCATGTTTGTGGGCAAGAACTCTTACTGGATAAACAATCTCCCAAGCCCATAAGAGGTGAGGTTTCCAAATTACCAAGATTATTTTCAGCTATCATAATTATGATTATTCTCATACTTTTATAACCATTTCCATCCTATGAAGTTTAGTGCATAAAATCTACCCTGACACCATAGTCCATAAAATATAAGCATATGCAGAGTTTATGCTCAACTCTATGCCTCCAAGTACTCTCTTTCTTCCCACACCCTTCCTTATTATATAGCATGATATTTTCAATTCTCTCCTGCTATATTATGATCTTCATTGAAATCCAGGTTTCCTATGACTTAATGCTTCTAAATTAAAATCCATATCAGTCACTTACAGTCAAATGTCTTACTTCCTTTTCTCACTGATGATTGAAATACTGGATGGCCATTAAACTTGATGTTCTCACTTTAAGAAGAATCTCTTTTATGCTATATTTTCAAATTGAAATGTTCACTGAAATGCTTTAGCAAAGCAATTAAACAGCTTGTAGAAAAAAAAATCAGTTGCTTCCTAGGCAGACTGTATATTTGTGATGCAGCGCAATAAATGAGCAATATGTTATTCCTGCAGTTACTTGTAGCATAGGAAGAGGCCCACACCCATGCTTTCCTTTACAGAGAATGGTACTGACCATCTCCTTTAGTGCATGGGTCTATTCAAAGATCTGAAGATAATATGCTTTTAAAGATTGAGAAAGTAAGGGCTGATGAGATGGCCCAGCTGTTAAGGCACTTGCCTGCAAAGCCTAAAGACCCAGGTTTGATTCCCTAGTATCATGTAAAGTGAGATGCACATGCATCTGCAGTTCATTGGCAGTGGCTAGAAACCCTGACATGCCTATTCTCTCTCTCTCTCTCTCTCTCTCTCTCTCTCTCTTTTTCTCTCTCTCTCCCTCCCTCCCTCCCTCTCTTCCCTTGCAAATAAATATTTTTTTAATTGAGAAATTAGCTAAACTAAATGACATCAACCACCCTAGTTTCCCTCTTAATTTATATTTATTCTTAGTATAGGAGAGATAGGAAGTATCAGGTAAAGCTGCTGATTGAAAGAGATAGAAATCACTGGTGCCAAATCAGCATATTGAAAATATTGGTAGCTTAAAGAACCAATGGGAAAGCTAGAAACTTGGCTTGACACCCTGCATGGGAAGCAGAGTTGTCAAGACATCTGCTATAGCATGCAGGTCATTAATAGCATAGCAGTTCGGTTGGTATACCATTTTTGTCTTTACTACCAGTGTCTCCTTTAGCTATCACTAGAGTGGGACATAGTCACTGCCATCACTGGATAACTGGTGCCAGTGCCATCTCCTCTGCTTCTGGAGACCATTACTCTAGGTAAATTGTGAGTCATCCTATTATCTTTGAGTCATTCTGTCCAAGATCCAAGACCAGAGGAATACTGGGTTATCCAAGCCTACTTCCCATGTTAAGGACATTACTAACAGATATGAAAGAAAGTAAGTGTTTTTTCTCAAGTTTTATAATAGGAAGGACACTATTCTATCCTTCTAAAATTAAAAATAAAAGGCTGAGATAAAGAATAACCTTTCATAACCTTCCATAACCTTTCAGAAAGTTATGTCCATCACCCAGAACTAATTAAGAGTGAACTTGTGCTTGGGGAGATGACTCACTTCATAAATATGCTTGCTGTTCAAGTTTGAGAACCTGAATTTTAGTCTCCAGAACCCAGATAAAGGTTGACATTTTAGCATGTGTCTATGATCCCAGAATTCCTGCTGCAAGATGGGAGACAGAGACAGGCACACCCCAAAAAGCAACCAGAAGGCTTGGAGTACAGAGTGCTGAACAGGAAATGGAAGGTGGGGAATGACACTTAAAGTTATCCTTTAGCCTACACATATGCAGTCACATTGAAGGACACCATACATCACACACACACATGCACACACACACCCACACACAATGAACCTGTAGAGGTTTTGTATACCATATCAGCACTCGATACAAATAAATGTATAGTTCTTTTAGCTAAGTGTTATGAATGCTACTAAAGCTTTTGAAATATGTATCTTGCACTTAGGGTTATGATATATGACCACAGTTAAAATTCAAATACATTGCTTAAGGACTCAGGGAAATAATGCTGTACATTTTTCCTATTTGTTCCAAGACTACTAATGTTGGGAGGACAAGGAGAAAGGAGAGGGAGAAAGTTTTAGGGGACATATCTATTGCAAGAGGCATAGCATTTGAGAAACGTGCACACTCAGATTGACACAGTTAGACCACCAGGAGTAGGCACATGGCATTGACCTCTTGAAGATGAGTGTGACAGCAGTAAGAAGTCAAAACCAAAGAACCAAGAAGGGCTTTGAGAATACAAAGTCCAAAAAGATAAACCACCTTTATAAAAACTGTGCCTCAAGTCATAAAGTGATATAAACTGCGTTATAGCAAAAGCCATCACACAATGTCTACATGTTTCTCTTTCTGAAGGGGTTTCTAAACCAGTTGTGTAGCAAAGTGAAAGTCATGGGCCGTGGGTCAGCTTGCTTAGTTCAAATCCCACTGGTTCACTTAATTGTTCTAGCGCCTTTGAGCAGCTCATTACTTCAGCTGTCTCTTCTATCAGAATAAAAAAAAAATATATATATGAGGATGGTAATGATAGTATCCACCTCACTGGGTGATGGTGTTTAATGAATTAATACATCTAAAGTTCTTGGTATGTAATAACTTTTAATAAATACCTACTAATTCTTCTTACTATTATTTTTGCAGGGTTGAAGGATGTGTCTATCCCAGAGACTGGTTGAAGTGGTTAAACATTGAATGGATGTTGGTTTTTGAACAATGTTGAACAGACCACAATGTTTACATAAAATATCTTCTTACAGGGAATGGCAGAGGCAGTCATGTGTAATTAATGAACCAAAACAATCTTTTGAAATGTAGTTAGGGTATTACCTCATGTCCTGGAGTAAATTTATGAGAATTTCAACCAGGATCAGATAAAAGCCAAGGCTTTGAGGATGGAAAAATTACCTCTAATAGGCACAAAGGTGATTAAAGGAATACTAAATTAAGATGTGTTACTGTTCATGAGGCCTTCTCTTACTGAGACTAAGAGAATATTAAAAGGTTTGGGGGGCTCCAGTGCTTTGGAGATGTGAAGGCTGCAAGTTTACCGGCCTCACTTCTGAGGGTTTGAAAAGTCACTGTTCAGAGAGCAGCATTTAGGCCCAGGTAACACAGTGATTACTGTGCAGCTGAATCAGTACCTAATTGCCTGTAAGCTGCTGTCCAGGAAGTCTAGACTTCTGCAGGACGTTTAGGTGAAGACTGACCTGGGTAGTTCGGACCACCATTCTCATTTTGCCTATGGAGATGAGAATTGTAGAAAGGTGAATGCTATGTGTTCTCTCTCTATTCAAAAAATAAATAGTATATATTCTCTGGAATAAGTTCAAAATCTATTTTTCAGATACAACCATTTGGTAGATTTCCCATCTGCGGTTCATATTATAGCTATTTCGGTTCTTTAGTAAAAGCTTTTGATTATTATGGATTGTTATTTTTGCTTGTTCTTAATCCCTTGTGGTAGTAAACTTTAAAATGTCTTATCAAAAACCAATGCCCAAGAAAAGCATTAAGAGTCTCTTTCAGAACTAAGCATGTCAGTGAACACACATCACTCAATCCTAGCAGATGATCAGATACTTTTAATTTTGCAGCACCAAGAGCAGCATTCACATTTATTTTTATTTTTTAATGCAATAGCTCTGATGTATGAAGCTTCACCACTAGCAATTAAAAAAAAACCATTCTTTTATGACAAAAGATTTCGAAGAAGGAGTGGCTAACTTTGAAAGGAAAGGTTTGAGAGCATAGCACACAAAGTTTATGTCACAATGATGCTTCATTCTCAGCTTGTTTGGCACTCAGTTTGTACAATTTCTCGAACTTAGTCTCACCCCTACTCATGCCACTGCTGGCTATGTTCCTAAAATGCCTTATTAACCTTCATTTGATCATGGTCCTAGTTCTTAGCTTACAGCTTTTATGGGTGTGGTATTATTTTTCTGTTTATCATTTTGCTTATAAACCAAATATTGTTATTCTTCAAAAGGCATCATTTTTCTCTTTGTATTTTGGCTTTGAATCTCATTATTTTTGTATTAATAAGCAATGTTTTTTTTAGAATTATAATTCCTGGTTTTGATTGGGCCATCTCAATCAAAGTAATTTGTATGGTTAGTAATAAAATAGGTTTTTGACTCAGACACTTCATTATAATGACTGAATAGATGTGTTATTTTTTTAACGTGAGGCAAATTGTACAACAGACCTAACGTTATTTTGTCTGAACAACAAAATGTCTTCTGTTTCCCTTTAGAAACATTAAAGGATCGGGTGACTTCAGTAGTAACTTCATCTGTTGAGATTTGGTCTTTTTGTTTAGCATAATTGTTCATGTGTATGGTGGTGCATGTGTGTGGAGGTGTATATGTGGAAATCAGAGGGCAACCTCAGGTATTGTACTCAGGAATGCTATCTACATTTTAAGAGATGGGGACTCACATGGGCTTTGAGATTGTCCAGTTAGGCAAGAATGACTGGTTAGTGAGTGCCAGTTAAGCATAATAAAACCCCGCTGTTTTAATATACAATTTCATAAAACATTCCATCCCCACCTCATAGATATATTGGTGTGTGCATGTGTATGAATGTGTTCACACATATACAAGACAGGGAAAAGGAACTGAAGGCTCTAGGTTTCATAAAGCATGAAAATTTCCTATCAGTTTCATCA
Source organism: Jaculus jaculus (assembly GCF_020740685.1). NCBI lineage: Eukaryota > Metazoa > Chordata > Mammalia > Rodentia > Dipodidae > Jaculus > Jaculus jaculus. Next base: position 154,527,829 of record NC_059106.1, on the reverse strand, counting down.
CAAGACAGTAGTTGTCCTGCACCAGCCATAAGCTTATCCAATTTTCCATTCCTCATTGTATTTCTCTTTGGTCACTTTATCATAATTTTGCCCAAATTTCCAAATTTTTCAATATTTCATTAAATATCACTTCTATTAAAAAAGTCCTTTCTAACATGTCTCTCTCCTTGAATTCCCCCCCCCCAGTCTGTTTTCCAACTAAAATGAAGAGAACAGGATGAGCCTCCTGTCTGCCTACAAGATAGTCAGAGCTGCCCATGTTACCAATGTCACACATTAAAAACACCCTCCACTTTGTAAATGGCATGCATTCACCTGCATATGAATCAGTGTACTTGTGTTTGCTTGTCTGACCTTGTTCCATTATCAGACTGATGTCAATTTTATTTGGCACAAATATGGAAAGGAATCTGTCTCATAAATTTGTGGCTAATATGACTATAGTGAATGTACTATAGAGCAGGAGGAATAAGGGAAAAGTGTTCTTCATAGGCATGGATAAAGCATGAACAGTGTTTCTTTCTGCTGCAGCATTCGTTGGCCCCGTCACTGAAAGATTGTAAAGTTCCAGACACATCCTCCCCTTTGCCTTTTCCCAAGTCTCTGAAGAGAGAGAACCAACTCTTCAGAGAGCAAAATAAGAAATGCAGCAAAAGCAGAAGAAATATATTGACAACTTGGTTCACATTTGCCATACAGTACCCTAATAGTAGGGAATTTTATAAATTTTCATCTATCTCTGACTGCTCACAAGAATAAATTGTAACATTTGTCTTTCAACTAGTGTTAAGCCAGTTTCTGGAAAATCTAATAACCTTTTTCTTATTCAACCCATGCTATTACCATGGTTAGAGGTTGAAAATGTACATATTTCTAGATGAGTTTGTCAGTTCTCATTGTGTGAAAACTATACTATTCTTTGCTCTTTCTGTTTTGAGTGAATAATACCAGGAATTCATGAATGAATTTGGAACATATTGGTTTGAAAAAAGAGAAAAAAAAAATGAAGATATAATTGTAAATAATAATAGAAATGTGTTATCCAGTTGTATAAGAGAACTGTAATTATCTAGTCATAAAGATATTAAGAATTATAGAAGCAACCATAATTTATTTGTTATTTAACTTTAGAAAAGTAGGTGGTGCAAAGTTTGGAAGTATTTCTTTCCCAAAAAGTTAGGTCACTGAATTAGCATAAATAACTTCCCCCAAACCACACTGAGTATTAGTGGTAAAGTGGGGCTTTGAATCTGGATTTCAAAATCCCTATTAGATCTTTTTTATATATATTGCTGTAGCCAAGAAGCAGTCATCAAACATGCATTCAGGGTGCATTGTGTAATGACAGAAGTGGTAGAATGTTAACGAAGACAGAGTGGAAAAATTCTACCACGTTCTAGGAGTCACAGTAGAACTGGGAAAATGAATATTGCTTACAACCACTAGGTTTTAGACTGGAACACAGTCTAGCCAAGTGTTTCTAATATAAGCCAGCTATGAAAAAATCCATATAGATTTATTTAGTGGATCCAACAGTCGTTGGGGTCAATGTCAACAATATTTGTGTGTAGCTAGCTGGTAAACAACAGTCATAATTCTAAGTAGAATATACTATTCTTTGCTCTTTCTGTTTTGAGTGAATAATACCAGGAATTCATGAATGAATTTGGAACATATTGGTTTGAAAAAAGAGAAAAAAATGATTTCAGATGAAAACAGATTTCACATGTTAGGTTTGGAACTATAATAATGAGACCAATGGTAGTGAAATATGTGAACATATTGGTTTGAAAAAAGAGAAAAAAATGATTTCAGATGAAAACAGATTTCACATGTTAGGTTTGGAACTATAATAATGAGACCAATGGTAGTGAAATATGTGAATGAGGAGCAACCAAGTGAGCAAGTGACTATAACCTCCTCTTGTTCTCATTTATCCTTATATCTCTCACCATCAAATAAGTCTAGCCTCAAATACCTTCTGCTAATCTTTTTTTTTTTTTTTTTTCCAAGGTAGAGTCTCGCTCTGGTCCAGGCTGACTGGGAATTAACTCTGTAGTCTCAGGGTGGCCTTGAACTCATGGCGATCTTCCTACTTCTGCCTCCCTAGTGCTGGGATTAAAGGCGTGCTCCACCACGCCCAGCTTCCTTCTGCTAATTTTTAAAAATATTTATTTATTTATTTAAATTTTATTAACATTTTCCATGGTTATAAAAAAATATCCCATGGTAATACCCTCCCTTCCCCCCCCACTTTCCCCTTTGAAATTCCATTCCCTTCTGCTAATTTTTAAGGAAGGAGAAGTTTGCGATAGACAATGCTCTAGAGAGAACACAGCATTTTATTGAACATACACTATATGTTGAGAAGGAGAAAAATATTAAATATAATGATAGATGAGAGTAAATTATTGACAACCCATGAAGTAGCCTATGCCCCAAATAATTTTCCTAATTTGCATTACTGCCCAACACATACCAACCACCTTCTCTGTGCTTAGATATTAGAGAGAACAAAAAGCAAAAAAAGGTGCTAGTAGAAAGCAGAGTGTTTGAGTATCAGAAGTAACGCACATAATGTTAAAGAAAACAATAATTAGAGCTAAAAGATCATGATTGCAATAAACCGACCTAATTCTTTTTCTAGAGTCTAGAAATCCTAGATAGAGGCGTGTCTGCAGTATCCCTTTCTGGACACAAGGGGGCGAGGTATAATTATTCCCACATCGCTTTTAAAAAATCATAAGAATCCTGTCCACCGTGTCTCTCTCCTCATTCCATTAATCTCATGGATGTTTTCCATGATTGCTCCTGAACTCTCTTTGCATTATTCTGGATACCAAAACTTGAAGTTATCTGGGGACATCTAATTTAGAATTCAGTTATGGGGCCACTGGGTAACATTAAAATTCTTCCAACATTTTATTTATTTCTGAGTCTATACCTTTGTTCCATGAAGCCTGACATTTCTGTTGAGGTATAAACTGTTACAAATTAGAGACAGGGATGGAGAGAGGGAAAACTGATGGAGATTAGGACAAGCACGACCTACTTTTCCATGACTGGAAATCTTTTGTGTACTTGTACTGTACTTCCTCAGCAATTTCCATTAAAATCAATGACAGATCAGAAATACCTGAAGGCAAATGGGAAAAGAGCCTAGAATAATGTTCAATGACTCGAGTTAAAAGATGTACTTTTTTTTATTTTTAGTTATTTAAATGTATAGTTTTTGAAGCTTCTATAACATATACGTTGGTGTAAAGAAAGCTTCTCTGCACAATTTTTGTCCTAGTCAACAAAAAACAAAATGCAAATTTGGAAATGCTGATTATCAATTTCAAGTAACATGATAAATACAAATTGAATACAAAACCTTTTTCTTACTTGATTTTTGAAAACTCCTATCAGAGCTTCAGCATGTGGTGCACTGATTCTGTAGAGGAAGGTATGTCAGCCAGTAGATTTTTGAGTCTAACCTTGATGGAAACAGGTTGCGTCTCAATAATAGAGAGCACGGTTCCAGATGTGCCGTACAAGTGGAGCCTTTGTAAGGTGAGAAGTTCGCACAGATTGGAACACTTAATGGAGAACAGAAACTGACATAGGTTCAGAGGTGTGTCATGAGTCATTCCCACTTGCATTCCGGAACTGTCCCTGATGGCAATCGCCTCTGTGTTCGGGGGGTCAAGTGGAATACTCATCCCCTATTAAACTTAATGTAAACTACAAAGCAATGCTGAGTGGCTGTGTTGTGGTTTATTTCTCAAGAGACTCTAGTAATTACATGTAAAAAAAAAAAAAAATCTTGTACTCTTCTCATGTTAGAAGGTTTTTTGAAAGAAATATACCAATGCACAATGTTACTTAGCAACATGATTGCCAGAAAGAAAAAAAAAAAAACATAAGTGGAAAACTTCTCAGAGAGTCATCATGTTGAGTATGCCCTTGTGTCTCCTTCACCTCCACAGTCCTGAAGGAGTGCCTAAGAACACCGGCAGAAAGGTGCAAATACACGGTGACGTTATTGTGGCTGCTGCAGTACTTTGCTGACCTATAAGTCTTAGTGTTAATTTAAACTTGTCATTTTAAGTCAAAGAGTATAAGCAAAATGCTTAATAATTCCTACCATCTTCAAATTTGCTAAAGTCTATGAAGTTAGAAATAAGGCCAGTTTGGTAGAAATTATCATTTAACACATTGATCATCCAAATAGCCCTTCCTAATTTCATTTACAATGCAATGTATTTTAATGTAGCACTGCATGGATTAATAATAGTAATAATAATAATAATAATAATAATAATGGTTGGCTAATTGCTGCATTTATTTTTTTTGACAATATCTGTCACAAGCGTAGTTCTTGACGTATTGAAGCTGTTACTCAAACGTTAGGAAACACAACAAACATGCGTGGATGTCTGAGTCCAGGAGGACACTGGGTGTCCTAATCTATGTACTGTGCTCATGGAGCAATGAACGACTTCCAAGAAAGTAAGGTAACAGCAAACTGGGATGTGGTTTCCACATGTTAACAAAAGAAAAAAAAATAGAGAAATACTGGAAGTAAAAGCAAATGTATTGAGAAATATAAGGGAAAGTGTTGGATGATTTAGTGTCAGTAAGGAGTGAATTTGCAGACATAATTTACGACCAAATAAGATTGTCCACATGGATAAAATTAAGTCCTGGCTCCAAAATTATCAACTCAGTATCCCTGAACATAATATGCATTTTTCTTTCTTTGAATATCTATGAAAGAGGCATAAGAATTCATAAAGATCATTTATTTCAAGTCTTTCAAATTCTCAAATATTAAATAGCCGGCAGATTATGTAAATGAGTAAAGGAAAGAATCATATAGGAACTCAGTAAACCATATTCCAAAGGGTGTTTTGACTTGCATTTTTTTCTCACAAAGATATATTCTGTATGTAGAAATTGTCTTCTTTCACAAATAATTGCCCTTCCATTTACAGTATCTCAGGGTAAAAGCAAATATCTCATAAGAATTAGAAATGATTATACTCCTGGAGTTATACTCTGCCTTATTGGATTTAGGAGAAAGAATGTGACAGGAGCAAGAAATCTTAAATTTTTCTCATTGTAAAATTTTGAAAACATATTTATGTTAAAATAAGGAAAACATACTTTAGTCAACTTCAGTCAGTCTGTATCAGTTGAAGACCACCTGGAGGCATCATTAGCAGACAAAGAATCTCACAGACAGTCAAAAATAAATCATGAAGGAATTTTGAATGTAGCCTCAATTCTGCCTATATTTTACAGCTTTTAAAATAGCCTATGTATTCTCTCTTAACAGGTACTAAGCTGCCCATGAATGCCTTTAGGGATAGGATGACATTACCCAAACTTTTTTTTTTTTTAATTTAATTTATTAGTTTTCTTTTCAGCAAATACAGGCAGTTTGGTACCATTGTTTAGGCTCATCCATGATCTACCCCCTCCCATTGGACCTTCCTTGTTGATGTAAATGGGTCGTGCATTGTGGAGTTAGCCCACAGTTATTGGTATGATTAATGTCTCTGCATATCATGACCCAACATGTGACTCTGACCTTCTTTCCGCCCCCTCTTCCACAAAATTTCCCTGAGCCATTTTGGGTTCATTTTTGGTCTGCTTCAGTGCTGAGGTGTTGGGGGCCTCTGAGGCTCTGGCTCTCTGATTTGGTATGAGTTGATTTTTCTCTGTGTTGATCTCCTTCCCCTTTGTGCTGGTATCCGGTTCATCAGGAAAACATCACCCTTGCTTGAATCACCAATTGTCCTTAATTCAGTCGGGCCCCTTTTGAGGTATGTTGGGGCAGCTCTCTCCTTAGGATCTGCATTTATCTGAAAAAGAGAAGCAGATTCTCCAACGGAGAGTAAGTTAGCACCCAGAAAATTGAGATAACACTTACTTTTTTGATAGAGAGTTTGATAGGTGTAGGCCCTCTTGTACCCCATGGTTGATGGTAGCTTGATATTGGAGAGTGGGCTTATGTTTGGGAATGGTTCTGACTTGTTTCCCAGCTCCAGCTATGGGTCTCATACCACTGAGGGGTCAGCCAAATCAAGAGCAGTTGGTTCCCCATCATGGCTGTGTGCCACTATTGCACCACATCAGCATCACATCAGGTTATTTGCTGCTAATTAGGTTAGACAATGAGTTGCTTGGACAGATATTGGTCATTTCTCCCAGTCGCCCATGTAGCACCTTCTGGCACTAGACACGTTGACTGTCTGGGGACTGACTCTCTCCTGGCTTCCAGCCATGCCATTCCATTTTACGCGTCTGCTGCGTATGGAGTCTTCAGCAATAGGGTCTTACCACTGGCCTTTGGTGGGTCATCAAGTACTCTGACAGAAGTCTGTCATTGTTTTGGGAAACCTTGTAGGTTTCTCTGATCAAAAGCTCATTGTGGATGGTAGCCCCAAGCTGGTAGTGGGGGTTACAGGTCAGTGCCTACTAAGAAATTGAGGAAAAACAAACTAATATACAAGAGTTAGAGAGGAGAGGGGGGGGGGGGAAGAGGGGGAGAGGGAAGGAGAGAAGATATAGAAGATTAGGTTAGTCTTGATCCTACCCTCTCCAGTATCTTGTAGTTCAGGTGTTTCCTGTAAGGGTCTAGTGAAGGTTAAGCCATTTGGTCTGCCTTTTAGGAAGTAGAATTTTAGGGTACCATTGCTGTTTGGGTCTAGATTACTGTTTTCCACCCTTCGATGCCCTCCCCTCCCTCCCCATCCATCCTATTGTCTAGTCCATGAGGTGCTTGCTGGGTATGTAAGGTATCTTGGGTAGATTCAGGTTAGGTGTTGTAGATGAATGAGACTATGTGTCGATTTTTTTCTGTGATTGGGTAAGTTCACTAAGAATGATCTGTTCCAGGTTCAACCATTTTTCCTCAAATTTCTTTGTGTCGTTTTTTCTTACTGCTGTATAGAATTCCATTGTGTAGATATACCACATCTTCGTTATCCATTCTTCTAATGATGGACATCTGGTTTGATTCCAGCTTTTAGCTATTATGAATTGAGCCACTACAAACATGGTTGAGCAAATCTTTCTGTCCTGTGGTTTGAAGGTTTTAGGGTAGATACCCAGTAAGGGTATAACTGGGTCTGTTGGTATTTTTATAGTCAGCTTTTTCAGGAGTCTCCATATTGCTTTCCAAAGTGGTTGTACCATCCTACATTCCCACCAACAGTGAATGAGTGTTCCTGTTTCTCCACATCCTCGCCAGCATTTATTTTCATTTGATTTTTTGATGTTGGCTATCCTTATTGGGGTAAGGTGGAATCTCATAGTTGTTTTAATTTGCATTTCTCTGATGATTAGGGATGATGAACATTTTCTTAAGTGTGTTTGTCATTTGTATATCTTCCTCTGTGAATTGCCTGTTCAACTCTGTGCCCCATTTTGTGAGTGGGGTATTTGTCTTCTTATTGTTTAGACTTTGGAGTTCTTTGTATTATTATATGCTTGTCTGTAAAGAAACTCTTCAGCTTCATATGATCCCATTGGTTGAGTGACTGCTTAAGAACTTGAGCCACTGAGGTTTTGTTCAGGAAGTCTTTTTCCATTCCTATATCATGGAAAGTACTTCCTAAATTTTCTTCCAGTAGTATTCAAGTTTCTGGTCTTATGTTGAGGTCTTTGATCCCATGCTCCTGGATAGGCAGAATTAACATTGTGAAGATGACAATCCTACCAAAGGCAATATATAGACTTAATGTAATTCCAATTAAAATCCCTACAGTGTTCTTCATGGAGATAGGAAAAATGATCTCAAATTTCATATGGAAAAAGAGAAGGCCTTGCATATCCAAACATATCCTCAGCAAAAGAAATACCTCTGGTGGCATCACCATACCTGATCTAAAGCTATACTACAAAGCCATAGTAATAACAACAGCATGGTACTGGCATAAAAACAGGCATATAGGGCTGGAGAGATGGCTTAGCAGTTAAGCACTTGCCTGTGAAGCCTACGGACCCCTGTTCGAGGCTCGGGTCCCCAGGTCCCACGTTAGCCAGATGCACAGGGGGGCTCACGCGTCTGGAGTTCGTTTGCAGTGGCTGGAAGCCCTGGTGCGCCCATCCTCTCTCTCTCCCCATCTATCTGTCTTTCTCTCTGTGTCTGTTGCTCTCAAATAAATAAGTAAAAAAAAAAAAAAAAATTAAAAGACAAAAAAAACAGGCATATAGACCAATGGAATAGACTTGAGGACCTGGATTTTGGGTCAAGCAACTATAGCTACTTGATATTCAACAAAGGCCTGAACAATATAGGCTGGAAAAAAAAAAATAGCATCTTCAACAAATGGTGCTGGACAAACTGGATAACCACATACAGGAAACTAAAACTTGATTCACACATTTCACCATGCACTACACTCAAATACCCAAACTTTTAAAAATAATGCAATGTTGTCTTATTATTCCACTCCATTTCATCATTACCTGCAAAGACTAAATTAAACTGCTGTGAAAATAGACTAGAGGCAGGTTATTGCAAAGAAAGAGAGAGAGAAAGGAGGGATATGCTAACAGTAAGGGGTTTTTAAGAAAAAGTTAAATTGTCTTCCAAATACATAGTGAAAAACAGGAAGGTAGACATAGTTGTCCCATGAACAAGAGTGAGTAAGAAGATGCATGGTACTTCTTTATCTTGGTGGGTGCCTACCTTTGAGAACTGGATAGAAGGAAAAAGAAATAAATGCTAGAAATTTAAATAGTTTCACAAGAAGTTCAAAGAAAGTTTGAATCAGGTAAAGGGTATGAAATTGTCTGTGGATGCATTGTATCGAGGGGCTGGGTAACTTTAAGAAAGAGGGGAAACACTTGAGTTGAGTTTCATCATTAAGACAGTACAGTGATCACTGACCACTGAACAAGTGGGGAAGCAGTAATGATAGCCAGTGTGAATGAGTGGACAGTGAAGAAACATTTGTAGGAATCAAGGAGATGTAAAGGGGCTGGCTAGTAAGACAGAGGCAGTGGAACCTGCCTTCATTGAACACATTTTTTCAGGTATTTTTCATTTATTCTTTGTGTCTATGGCATATGTGTGTTTGCTTTTTGATTTTATTTGTTAAAAGCTAATGAGTTTTATTGATTATTCTTGACTTTGACATTAATGATTTTCTTAAATTGTTTTCTATAATAAGAGGTCAAATATGTTATGATCTTATGTAAAGATCTGGTAAGATCAGAAATGTTATAATCCACTTAAAATACTTTGTTGACTCATTTTCAAGAAAGGAGGGAGGGAAAAAGAGAAGGAGGGAGTGATAGATATATTATGGGCCTCACAGGATCTCTTGTTGGTGTACTCAAATTCCAGGTTGATGCACCCCTTTGTGCATCTGGGTCCAGTTTGGTACTGGGAAACTGAACCCAGACCACCAAGCATTTTAAGCAAGCACGTTATCCACTGATCCATGTCCCCTTTAAAAAAAAAAATGAGAGCAAAATCTGGTGACATGGAAAATGCCTTCTCAATTCATTATGGTAAAGTCTCAGACTTGCTGCCATAGAGGGATGACCCTATTGGTAAAATGCTACCTCTCAAGCATGAAGACCTGAGTACAGATCGCTGGGGCACATGCAGAAGTGGGTTTGGCTGAGCTAGGGAGGCCGAGATGAGATCTCTGCCATTTGCTAGCTAGCTAATCACTGATTAGGTGAACTGTGGATTGAATGAGAGACACTGTCTCAGAAAATAAGATGCAGACATTCACTATCTCCATATGCCTACTCACACGTGAATGCACACATGTGCAACATGCTCCTACACACATAGGGGCACACACACACACACACACACACACACACACAGAGAGAGAGAGAGAGAGAGAGAGAGAGAGAGAGAGAGAGAGAGAGAGAGGGAGAGAGAGACAGATTTAGAATTGTTTTGGAATTTCAATAAGGATCTCTTTAAACATCCCTGATTTGGCAAAGATCCCTTGTACCATTTACTTTATTTCTGTTTTAGGTATTTCAGTTATGGTGCTTTCTACAAATTATCTAGACATAAGACAGTTCTGGGCTTATCTGTATATATATATATATATATATATATATATATATATATATATATATATATAAAACCAACTAAAAATGTGATTGGTGATTGTTAAGAATAGAGAAATCAATGCAGTACTAATTCATTCTTTCTGATTGTCAATATGTTGAGTGGTTCAAACAAGCAGGTTTTTGTTTTCTGAACTGATTATTGTTTCATTAATTCAAACTGCCTAATTTACCTTTAGTTTTGTTTCTTTTTTTAAACCTGACTAGGTTTGATACCATGAGAAAACTTAAATCATATAGAATAGTATCCATGTTTTAGAGGCAGGTGATGTAACTGGTATAGAACTATAAAACTTATCATAAGAATGCAAGTGAGAGAATCTATTCAAAGTTATCTGGTTATCACTATTAAAAGCAAAATGAGCTTGGCATGGTGGTACATTCCTTTAATCCCAGCAGTCCAAAGGCAGAGATAGGAGGATAACTGTGAGTTTGAGGCCACCCAGAGACTACATAGTTACCTGAGCTCAGTGAAGCCCTATCTTGAAACAAGCAAAAAAAGAAAGAAAAAAAAATCACCACCTTCTATCTGAATCAATATTTGTAAAGAAAACATAGTCCTAAATATAAATATAAACATATATGATGTTCAGAAATATAAAAACAGTTGTGTCAATACCAATCTTCATCTTTCACTTGGGCAAAAATATCTCAGCTAGCTCAGTCTAGTTATTATAAAACAATTGTTCTATTAATGAACACCTGATTTATTTATTATGTTATTGAGGTAGATACTACATGCATTTAACCTGGTATCTGGCACAGTATATCTTCATTACCATGATCTGTGGATTTGAGAGTGCTCAAAACTTTCGCAGGTCTTCATTCATACCCTCTCCCATTCACCCGTTTCCTCCCACATTGAGCATGTACACAGACCTGACCCATGATAGATTCTGACTTCACAGCAGTGAACAAAGGAGACCAACCCTATGAAGGTATTTGCTTTTGTGTGTGGTTCCCTTGGGTTGTCAGTGGAGATTGTGAGTTGGCCTATCTATATATTTGTAACCAGAGTCAATGAAAGGGTATGCTCACACTCTTCACTTTGGTGATGCTAATGAGTTTTACAAAACCTCATTCTTTTATCAATTCAAATTTAGTAGAGTACAGGGGAAAGGTCAGGATGAAACACTAGAAATAAGAAGGGATCATAGATCTCACATGACCTTTTTTGGGGGAAGCCAATTATCTGAACCAGCATCTCTAAGCAGTAATGCCAGCCCTGGAGCCCAACACCTTAGGTTATTACCAATCAGCTGAGGAGAGTGGTAGTGCCAGTCAGCAATCTTTTCTGTATCCTTCATGACCCTGTGCCCAGTATGAGTTTTGTTTTTTATTAATTAGTTTTGTATTCAGCAAATACAGGCAGTATGGTACCATTATTAGGCTCATCTGTGACCTACCCCCGACCTCCCTTGGCCTCTCCTTGTTGAGGTATATGGGTCGGGCATTGTGGAGTTAGCCCACAATGCACAATGGCTGCTCAAAACATTTTGACTGAATGATTGATGTAGAACTTCTTTCTGACTCACTTGCTCTGTGACTCTACGCACATGTCGACTATTTTAATCGCAATTCATACTTTTTTAAACCTGACTACAGAAAACATGCTGTAGAAATCATTAACTATTAATGTCAGAGAAATCTAAGAACTAAATAGTGTTTGAACTGAGAAGTTTGAAGAAGTAATGTTCACTATTTCCTTCATTTCTAAGGCTATGGAAAATCAGTACTTAACACTATTACCAACAAGATTATGATCTCATCTTCAATTCATACACAAAGGTGGTATAAAATAATGTTTGAAAATTTTTCAGCATAGAGAAAACTCACAATACGTATTGCAAGCCAGATGCACAAGGCTGCGTGCGCATCTGGAGTTTATTTGCAATAGCTGGAGGCCCTGATGCATCTATTTCCTCTCTCTCTCTCTCTCTCTCTCTTTCTCACTCTGCCTCTTTCTCAAATAAACAAAAAACTAAGATGGGGATGAGTGGAGAAGGGCACTAATGGAAGAGGAAAGGAAAAAGAGAGGGTAATTAAGGGAAATAAAGTTTAAAAAAGAACAATATAGACATGTACTACAATGTTAAAAATGGACAATTAAAATAAACATTTTTTTTAAAGAAGGTCTGTAGTGTAGCTCAGTGGTAGATCATTTAACTATACATGTAAGGCACTAGGTTCAACTTCTATCACTCACTTCCCCCATAAAACCTGCATATTTTTTCCAACTTTCTTTCTTCCCTCTATCCTTCATTGCAGAAGACATGCATCCCAGTGAACTATCTCTCTGAGACCTCCCCAGTTTCCTTCTCACTCTCCTACACCAGTATTTTCACCAGTAAATCCCATCCAGTTGAGTCCCTTATGACACTGACCTTCACAAGACTCCAACTAGCATTATGCATCAATGAGGTTTGTTTCTTTTACATGAAACGATAATTTTTACTTACTATTTTTGTTTCTATAAATGCCATACATTTGGTTTTTGTGGGTTGAAATGCTTCTTTGTATTTCTACTACGTTTTGAATTTTATCCTCATTGTTGACTTGTCACGTGATGACAACTTAGAACTGCATTTGTGTGAGCTTCCTCGAGGCAGAGAATCAGTGTCTTTGCTCAGCACAATGCCTGGTATATAATAAGAACTCGATAATGCATTTTCTTTGAATGCCCCACTGTAAACAAAATTTCTGAAGTAATTGTATGAGCAAATGTACTTAGGAAAGAATATAAACCTCTCAGATAAAAAAGATATGACTTTAGAGAGGACTATATTGGAATTTTCTGTGGATGTTCCTGTTCTTTGTCAAATAAAATATTAACAAAGCACACAAAACATTGAAAACAAAGCCTAAAGACAGACTTAAAGTTGAAGGTATCAGACATATTATTAACAAAGGTGTCATACTAACATACTAATAAAAAAAAAGAAAATTGAACACCATTTTTCAATGCTGGAGAAGGAAGTTTATTTAAAACAGGATTGAGTGAAAGAATCTGAGGGAAATAGTGATAGAAGAACTTTAAAGTGATGGTAACAAAAATGATTCACGGCATTGACATCATTATTAAAGCACAATGTACTTCTCAGAGTTTTAGAATCAGAAGATCCCAGGTCAAGCTGATCTTCTCTTCAGAAGAACAATACTTCCAGGAGGATCATGATGGAAATATATAGCAGTCAACTATAGAAGTTTGAGAAGAAGACATTGCAAATGCTGTAAGGTGCAGAAACCACCACTCAACATCCGGGATGTTCAGAAACTTGATTGGAAAAAGCGGGAGCCAAAGCCTGGTTGGTTCCAAGATGACTGGCAACTCCGGTAAGGGACATAGGTTGGGCGGTAGAAATTGGAGCCACATCCCAGAGACTGGATGCCAGAACCTCCAAATCCAAAAGATCCGAAACCCGAGTTGCCATAACCGTAGGATCCAGTGAAGTTGGCATGGCAGGGCCTAGAGAAGGTGAAATGCTTGGGTCGGTAGCAGGATGACTGATAAGGTGAGAACCCAGCACCTGTTTCCTGGCAGTCGATGGGCTCACCGAAGGTCTCCTGTTGTCCATTGTAGAAAGAGGAGCCCAGGTGGAAGGATTTTGGAGAGTAGAATACATTGCTGGGGTAGGAGGAATTGAAGGTTGAAACCGGGTACCTCAGAAAACCTCCAAAAGACTGGGAGGAGAAGTTTCCAGAGCTGCAGTTGTAAGACATGATGTCAGGAGTTCTGATGTCAGTTGAGTTTTGTTGAGTCTGTCAGTGTGAGTTCCACCTTCCACACTGGGTACTTATATACCCAAGAAATGGGTGTAGTAGCATGTACCCATCTTAATGAGAATGGCTAATTGGGCTCCAGTAAAAATGGAATACTTTAAACATCAAAGATCCCTTTATGAATATGAACTTTTAAATGAAGGAAATTCATTAGATTTTCAAAGTAATGGTTCAGGAAGCAAAAATTCCAGTTCTCATCATCCACCATGGGAAGTGCAGAAGTTGTCATAATGAATCTTTCAGAATAAAATTTATCTTGATCTTCATGATGTTAGGTCAAATGAATGATGCAGCAGCAAGGATTATGTTGTGTTTAAAGCTCTAAAACCCTGTGTTCTAGAGGGGACAAATACCCTTCCCCAAGTATATAAACACAATTAAAAAATAGAAAAGAAATCCTAATTATATCTTCTTTCCCCAAATTTGGTGCACATTTTGTAAGAAACAACCCAACATCAATCCTTGGTTGCTAATACGTTGGAGTTTGATACTCTTATAACATAGATGCAAGTTGCATTTGTGTAAAAGTGTATTCAAGGTTGAAAGGGCCAATGTTTGCAAGGCAATATGAAGTCACTCAAGGAATCCTTTTTTTCTAGTGCCTTGCTTTTCTTTACTTTTTCTTTCCTTTTCTTTCTCTCTCTCCCTACTCTCCTGCCTATCTATTCTTTCTTCCTACCTTCCTACCTTCCTTTCTTTCTCTCTTCCTGAGAATCAAATCAAGGGCATTTTGGATGTGTGCTCTACCACTGAGCAGCACCCTTGACTGGCTTTATCATGAAGCTCATTCATTAATAAAATCAGTAAGCTTGACCATCAAAATGTGTCCATTCTCATAGAAATTTAAATACATTTAGTAGTGTGATGTAATTGAGGACAAAACAGTAAAAGCACAATTCATGAAGTGTAGGACTTCATTGTTTTAGTTTTCTCTCCCATCTTTTAGATATTGGGATTTTTATTAGATGGGGCTAAGAAAATTAAGAAATGTGATAAGTATCTATCTCATGTAGAATTCACAAAAGATTCAAGGATTTAAAGAATCCATACTTCCAATATACCTTTGGCATTGAAACTAAAGTTGCACTTCTGATAAGAGTGTTTCTGTCAGATAACAAATATTCTTCCAAGAGGATTAAGCAGCAAAGGGATCTTTTCCTGGACTTTCCTATAGAGGGCACTCTAACAAACTGCAAATTGAAGTAGTTTCAATAACTTTGTAGAAATAGACAAACTTTGTAAATATCCACTGTCAAAACGATTAATATTATGTACTTAAAATAACCTGAGACTCATTTTATGAGGAATGATTACTATATCAAAATTTCAAAAACAATATCAAAATGAGCTACTTTTGTGGGCAATAAAACTTCTATCTTGACAGTCTTGGGAATATCAAATCACAATGTTGTATCTGGGATTGCAGTCTGATAGGGGTAAAAACAAAACTGAAGATTTTTGTGAAACTCTCTTCCAAATTATAGACTTCATGAGTTTAAACATTTTGAGTTGAAAAATGTATCTCCATTCAAATTTCATTTATTAGGTAACATAGGTGTTCTCTATTTCTGAAACAAACAATACTTATATATTAGGCCTCTTAGTTATAAATAGCAAGGGGCAAGCTATCAGTTTCCAAAGCTTCTTGTTTTATTTGTTAATGAAACATTGAATATCAAAATATCTTCATAAATGTGTAACTCATCTAAGTGAATTTTGATTTTTTTTTCCTATTTCTGTTGTTTTCTTACATAACATCTATAGAAAAATACCATGAAATCAAATGCTAAGCA
The DNA here is from genome assembly GCF_020740685.1 of Jaculus jaculus. Taxonomy (NCBI): domain Eukaryota; kingdom Metazoa; phylum Chordata; class Mammalia; order Rodentia; family Dipodidae; genus Jaculus; species Jaculus jaculus. The sequence goes on along the minus strand of NC_059106.1, from coordinate 154,512,161 downwards.
ATTTTGAGGATCAGTTTCTCAAAGGAAACACTTCTACATACTTTCGTTCAGAAGCAGAGGGAAAGCATTTTTCTAGGAAACAAACAAATTAAACAATGCTGAAGCCACAGCACGCTGACCCTGCTCAATTTCTCTCTTCCACCAGGTATCACTTGTGATACTCTTACACAGAGGTTGGGCAAAAGTTGTGGACACGAGAAAACATAACCCTTACTCGAGAATTTTTGTGATGCTTATCAAAAGCTACTGAATACAATGATCACCAAAGTAGTGTTTGTTGTTCTCCGAGGCAGAGGAAAAGCCTGCTTATGATGGGTACTTTGGCCCAACACTTTGAGGCAATTACTTTATAAACTTTCCTTAAAACAAGGATCTTTTCTACCTTGTGTGGAATCTTTTAAGTGGGAAATCTAAATTCTGATTAGAGATAGAAATACATCAAGCATTTTCACCATACGATTTGTTCTTACTATGAACATATTTTTGTCACTTTAGATGAATAAGCTCTAACATTCAAAAACAGCATGAAGCATGGTGTTTAGCTCACAGCACAGTAAACACGCATACATGCAAGTGAAGGCTGAGCTTGTCCCTTGACAGTCTAACTGCAGTTTGAAGTAGAATCATGATAAACATGAGAATCGCTTAGTCTTTCAGTAAAATGAACTGAAATTGAGGTCCAGTTTTTACAAACCCTCATACGTCTTGTGTCCCAGTATTATTGCTCTAGGATGACACTGTTCATTAAGGAAGCTGGCCACTTTGTGTCAGCACTCAGTGTGCTCCTGTTTAAAAGAAATGACTGAGTAGATCAGTTAACAACTTTGCTAGCCAGATGGCAACAATTTTCAGGCAGATTGTGAAATGGTATCAATTAATTTCAATTAAGCCAGCTTCCCTCAGCCCAGACACTGTCTACCTCTGAAGCAGTTTTCTGAGTGATCTGCAGGGTGACCTTTTGCAAAAGGGAAGATGAATAATAGCTTGGAAGATTCAGCACTATTACCTGAATTCCAAGGCCACAAGCATTGCTGTGCTTTCCACTTGTAAAACCACACAAAAAAAGCTAAATAGGCATGACTATGATGACACTCGCAACTCAATTAAAAGCAGCAGGTAAGTTGTTTTCACGTGACCTGGGTATGACACACCCAATGATAAGGGTATATAAATGCCATGTTCCAAGCAGAGTGACATTCAAACTCTGAACATCCTCCTCACCAAAAGTCCCATCTCCTCTCAACATGTCCTGCAACAGCTGCTCTGGAAATTTCTCCTCTCGCTCTTTTGGGGGCTACCTGCAATATCCAATCTCCTCCTGTGGCTCCTCCTACCCAAGTAATGGGGTCTACAGCACAGATCTTCAAACACCCATCACCCATCAGCTGGGATCCTCTCTCTGCAACGATTGTCAAGAGACCTTCTATGAACCCTCCTGCTACCAGACGTCCTACGAGATGTCCAGCCCCTGCCAGAGATCCTGCTATCGCCCAAGGGTCTTCAGTCCCTGCCAGGGCTCTTTCTCGGGATCTCTGGGCTTCGGCTCCAAGGGCTTTCAGTCTTTTGGATGTAGCTACCCCTCCCTGAGCTTTGGATCCCGTGGTTTTCAGTCTGTGGGTTATTGTCCTCGCACTTTCTCGTCCCTAAATTATAGGACCAACTGGTACCGCCCAGCCTACTTCTCTTCCAAAAGCTGCCAGTCTGTCTCTTACCAACCATCCTGTGGCTCTGGCTTCTTCTGAAAAGACACTGGAGGAACCAGGCTTTTAAACAAGATGCTCCAATCTTAAGGCCCATGCTCTTTTGATCTGCCACCCTGTCATTCCTTCAGGAATCTGTCTTCTACTTACTTTCATGAGTTCCAGTAATCAGAAAATGTATTCATGGGAAAAGGATTTAAAAAATTTCTTTCTTGTAACTTAAACATTATTTTTTAGTGTATATCCTAATTATTACCCAGAGTACATTTGTCTTAAATTTTGCAAAGTGAAAAAGTGCTAAACCTAAATAAAAATATATCACTTGACACCTGTATATTTGGTTTGTATCATTATTGATGTGATTTCCTTGTCTTATAAATGACGTCTAAAGATTTGGATGGATTTTTATCTTTTTAGTAATTGTGATTTAATTTTATTTTTTAATTTCAAAGAGTAAAATCAACCTTTGAGAGTTGAAGATGTTTTTTTAAACATTCATGTTCTCCAACTCTGAATACTTTCACATAGTGTTAAGACAAAAACGCTCATAATTTTGACTTTCTGCTATGTAATGAGCTATGAAATTTCATATTATATATAAAAATCATTATAAATCACAGCGAATATTAGGTTAACTCTATCACAAAAAATTTGGAAGGAACGCTACTCTTATAAAAATATGTTGTAAAATATGTGAAATTGGAGTTAAGTTGTCCAAAAAGTTTTATACCCATGAGTTACATTAGGTGAGAATCCGGCCCCCCTGACCTTTACAGCAGATAAACAAATTCTCTAAACGAAATCTTAACACATGCTACATATGCAAATAACTAGAACAAACATTTTTTCCACATATTCACTCTGTAAATTTGAACAACTCATTCCCAATTTGCTCTTGTATTTATGTTTTTTTTTTTTTTAATTAGTAATTGTTTGGGGGAAAAGCAATATTTGAAGCTGATGCAAATATGCTCATGTTGTGTGATTTAATCAGACAACGAAGCAACAAATAACACCAGAATCTTCAGTTATGTGCAAAAGACCTCATTGTTGAAGGCAAGGAAAACACTATTGGTGGCAGTTTGATTCAGGTGTCCCCCATAAACTTAGGTGTTTTGAAGGCTAGGTTCCCAGCTGATAGAGATCTGGGAATTAAAGTGTCTTGGAGACAGTGTATTGTTGGGGGTGACTTATGAGTGTTATGGCCAGTGTCCCCTTGCCAGTGTTTGGCACACTCTCCTGTTCCTGTTGTCCACCTAATGTGGGCCAGGGGGTGATGTCCACCCTCTGCTCATGCCATCTTTCCCCCTGTCATCACAGAGCTTCCCCTCGAGCCTATAAGCCAAAATGAACTTCCTTTTCTCAAAAGTTGCTCTTGGTTGGCTGATTTCTACCAGCAATTCAAACCTAACTGCAACACTATTAAAGGGAAAGAGACCTAGATCACACTCTGTCTCAGCTGATTCCAGTTTGTCTCAGCCTGTAGTCCTATTTGTCGATTGTATCAGAATTTTACTTTTCTATTTAAAATTAGTAACAATACCATCAATATATAGAATTATTGGCTAAGGGACCATTCACTGTGCTTTTTCCATGTGTTCATCTAGAATAGTACACGTTTCATATCCAATGAACCAATTTTACCTTAAGCAATTGTTAAACCTGACAGGAAATCACCCCCACTTTTAAACAATATAGGTCAAGTCGCATTTGCTCAAAAGAGCACACAAAAGGGGTAACTATAAAAGCATTTACACTTGAATACAAGGTACAGGGCCATATGCACAGTTACATAGATGAGCTACCTGAAGCTTGGGTCGTTTGTTGTTCTCACCTAGCCAATAGCCAATAGTTAGTGCTATGGACAGTTCCACCCCCAACAAACTGCAGCAACATGCACCATCCACCAGTAGGTGGAGGTAGTGGGAAAGTTGAGACTTGCTGGTTAGGTGTATAGGAAATGCAAGCATGAAATAGATACTGACTCTGAACACACAATGAATTCAATCAATGCTCTTGATAGAGTGAACTGTGAATACAGAGTATTGTTTAAATCTTCATCTGTTTATTTTATGGTTCTGGAACTACATTCTTCATTCAATTTTGTAAAATAAGTCTTGTTAAAAGAAATAAGCAAAATTAATGTTTATTACCCAATGTGATAAAAAACATCATTGACCACACGTAAACTTAAACATGTAATTTTACTGAAGACATTTAGTGTCTAATTCAAAACAATAATAGGTTAAGAAAACTGCTTTAGGAGATGATTACTTAATGTTAACATCTGGAAAAAAGATGTGTTGATATGTCATCCACAGCTTTTCATTTGCCATAAATCATTTTCACTCATGTCAACATGAATTTTTTTTCCTACATCTCCAAAAAGAAAATGAAAATGATCACAGACATTATTTCCCTACATTAGCAGCAGAAAATATCACTAAGGATAAATAAGATGAGTTTTTTCAGTTGTTTATAACATAATTTCCAATGATTTAATTATTTCATCTGATAAAAAAAAGATCCTAATAAAGTGATGCAAAGATCCTGCATCCATCTGAATGGTGATCCAGTAAATTCATTTAGAGCTTCAACACTGAAATAACAATTATTTCTTATCTCAGTAATAGGCACAAATCTTGATCATGTATGGTAAATATAAGATGAGAGTTCTGTCATGAAGCACATTTGTAATTGGAATAAATAGAAGAGTCAGTATCTTTCCAAACAAACAGCAAAACCTCCACCCTTTTTTATCCTACACACAGTTATGAAAATCCAGGATATTACATATCTTCTGCCAATAGAAGACAGAAGCTTGTAAAATTTTCTCTGGGATTCTGGGATAGACAATTCTAAGAATGACCCTTAAAAGTCCACACCAAGGTTATTGTATTTCTGTTCCTTTTTACAAAACTGACTCCAAAATGTATGTTTTTGTCAGATTTTCCTCTTAAGACTTTTTTTTCTTTGTGCATTCCATAGTTTCTACTTCCTGCTATCCAGAATCTTAGGACAAATAAAGTGCACTCATGTCTTTGGCTTTAACCTTGCATCTGTCTTTCACTTCAACCTTATGTTGGTACCCAGGTTCAGACTAAATAATGATAAAATAAATAAAAATTATAAAAATAAGTTAAAATTACTCATCTTTCTCAGATAGACTTCTCTTAATTTGATGGAAGAGGAGTCATGGAGAGGCATCAGAAAGTTGTTGGCACTGCCTAGTCAAAGAACTCTCACATTAGAATATGGAGATGCTCCATATTCATGTTTGAAAGTGAGACGTATGAGATGTCCCACTAATAGGAGCCAAGAACGCTTCTATAAAATAACATTGGTAGAAAATGTTTTGTAAAAAATAATAAACAGTTATGACTGAGTAGTTCATGCCTATAATCCAAGCAATTGGAGGACGAGTTAGGCAGATTACAAAAAAAAAATTTTAAAAAAAGGACTTAAAAAGTGAAAGGCCTATCCTGTAGCTGATTCACTTTTGGTTGAAAATATTGACCCAGTCCTTAAATAAGTATTATTTTTGTCTACATATGGACCTCACCTTAAAAAATTTATCTAATTCTTTTATTTATTTATTTATTTTTATTAATTAGTTTTGTACTCAGTGAATGCTGTCAGGTTGGTACCATTATTAGGCTCATCCATGACCTACCCCTTCCACCTGGCCCCTCCTTGTTGAGGTATATGGGTCATGCATTGTGGAGTTAGCCCACAGTTATGGATAAGATAAATGTCTCTGCATATCATGACCCAACATGTGGCTCTGACATTCTTTCCACCCCCTCTTCTGCATAATTTCCCTGAACCATGTTGGGGTAATTTTTGGTCTGCTTCAGTGATGAGGTGTTGGGAGCCTCTGTGTCTCTGGATATCTGATTTGGTAGGAGTTGATTGTTCTCTGTGTCGATCTCCTTCACCCTTGTGCTGGTATCAGCTCACCAAGAAAACAGCACCCTTGCTTGTTTTGCCAATTATTCTTAATTTCAGCTGGGGCCCTTTTGAAGTATGATGGGTTGGTTCTCGCCTTTAAGCAGATTCTCCAATGGAAATTAAAGTTAGCACCACACAAATGGGATAACCCTTTTTTTTATATAGAAAATTTAATAGTTGTAGGCCCTCTTGTAGCCCATGATTGGTGGTAGCTTGATAATGGAGAGCGGGCTTATGTTTGGATATGGTTCTGACTTGTTTCCCAGCTCCAGCTATGGGTCCTGTTCCACTGAAGGGATCAGTTAGCCAAATAAAGAGCAGCTGGTTTCCTACCATGGCTGTGTGCCACTATTGCATTTGTGTGAGAATCAGGACAGGTTATTTGCTGATAAGTAGGTTAGACCATGAGTTGCTTGGACAGATATTGGTCATTTTCTCCCAATCGCCCATTTAACACCTTCTGGAACTAGACATGCTGACGGGGGACTGACTCTCTTCCAGCTTCCAGCCATGTCATTCCACTTTATGTGTCAACTGTATATGGTGTCTTCAGCAGTAGTGTCTTACCACTAACCTTTGGTGGGTCATCAAGTACTCTGACAGAAATCTGCCTTTCTTTTAGGAAAGCTTATAGGTCTCTCTGATACAAAGCTCATTGTGGATGATAGCTACATGCTGGTACTGGGAAGTTACAGGTCAGTGCCCACTATGAGAAGGAAGAAAAATATAACTTATATAAAAGAGTTACAGAGAAGAAAGAGAGAGAGAGAGAGAGAGGGGTGGGGGAGGGAGAGAGAGGGAGAGAGAAGCTGTAGAAGATTAAGGTAAGTCTTCATTATACCCCTCTAGTGCCTTGTGGCTCAAGTATTCCCTCTATGGGCCTGGTGAAGGTTCAACCATTTGGTCCTCTGCCTTTTAGGATGCAGAATTTTATAATACCATTGCCAATTGTGTCTATATTTGTGTCTCCAATGCACTCCATTGCCCTCTCCTCCCTTCCCACCCACCCTATTGTCTAATCCTTGAGATGTTTGCTGGATATGTTGGCATCTTGGGTAAATTCTGGTTAGGTGTTGTAGATGAGTGAGACTATGCTGCGATTATTTTCTGTGTTTGGGTAAGTTCACTTGAGAATGATCTGTTCCAGATTCAACCATTTTTCCTCAAATTTCATCGTATCATTTTTTCTAACTGCTGTGTAGAATTCCATTGTGTAGATATACCACATCTTACTTATCCATTCTTATAGTGATGGACATCTGGGTTGATTCTAGCTCTTGGCTATTATAAATTGAGCCACTAAAAACATGGTTGAGCAAATCTCTCTGGACTGAGGTTTAAGGTTTTAGGGTACATGCCCAGAAAAGGAATAACTGGGTCTGTTGGTAACTCTATAGTCTGCTTTTTAAGGAGTCCCCATATTGTTTCCAAAATGATTGTACCATCTTACCTTCCCACCAACACTGGATGAGGGTTCCTAGTTCTCCACATACTCACAAGCATTTATTTTTCATTTGATTTTTTGATGTTTTCTATCCTTACTGGGGTAAGGTGGAATCACATAGTTGTTTTAATTGGCATTTACCTGATGATTAGGGATGATGAACATCTTCTTAAGTGTGTGTTTGCCATTCGTATTTGTTCCTCTGTGAACTGCCTGTCCAGCTTTTTGCCCCATTTTGTGAGTGAGTTGTTTGACTTTTTATTATTTAGGTTTTTGAGTTCTTTGTAGATTCTAGAGATTAGGCCTCTATCCATTGGATAATCAGCAAATATTTTCTCCCATTCTCTGGGTAATCTATTGGCTTTGCTTATTGTATGCTTGTATGTAAAGAAACACTTCAGCTTCATGTGACCCCATTGGTTGAGTGACTGTTTAAGATCAAGAGCTACTGTTTTTTTTTTTTTTTTCAGGAAGTCTTTTTTCATTCCTGGAAAGTATTTCCTAAATTTTCTTCCAGTAGTAGCCGATTTTCTGGTCTTATATTGAGGTCTTTGATCTATTTGGACTTGAGTGTTGTGCATGGTGAGATGTGTGGATCAAGTTTCAATTTCCTGCATATGGTTATCCAGTTTGTCCAGCACCATTTGTTGAAGATGCTATCTTTTTTCCAGCCTATATTGTTGGAACCTTTGTCAAATATGAAGTAGCTATAGTTGCTTGACCCAAATCTGGATCATCAATTCTATTGCATTGGTCTATACTACTGTTTTTTGCCAGTACCATGCTGTTTTTATTACTATGACTTTGTAATATAGCTTTAGATCAGGTATGGTGATGCCTCCAAAAGTATTTCTTTTACTGAGGAAATGCTTGGATATCCGAGGCCTTCTGCCTTTCTACATGAAATTTGAGATCACATATTCTATCTCTGTGAAGAACAATGTTGAGATTTTAATTGGAATTGCATTAAATCTGTATATTTCCTTTGGTAGGATTGCCATCTTCACAATGTTAATTCTGCCTATTCAGGAGCTTGGGATGTCCTTCCATTTTCTCAAGTCCTCCTCAATTTCTTTCTTGAATGTTTTTATGTTTTCATTGTATAGATCTTTCACTTCCTTAGTTAACATTATTCCAAGGTATTTTATTTATTTTTTTGTTGCTATTGAAAATGGGACCATGTCTCTTATTTCTTTCTCTGTATCTTTGTCATTTGCATATAGAAAGGCTACTGATTTTTGTGCATTGATTTTGTATCCTGCTACTTTGCTATAGGAGTTAATCACCTTCAAGGGTTTTGGGATGGAGTCTCTTGAGTCGTTTACATATATGATCATATCATCAGCAAATAGAGCTAACTTAATGTCTTCCTTTCCAAATTGTATCCCATTTATTTCTTTCTCATGTCTTATTGCTTGAGCTAGGACTTCCAGTACTATATAGAAGAGCAGAGGTGAGACTGGACAACCCTGTCTTGTTCTTGATCTCAATGGGAATTCCTCCAATCTCAATCCATTAAGTATTATTTGGGCCTTAGGAGCTTTGTGTATTGCATTTATTATTTTAAGATATGAACCAACCATGCCAATTCTCTCCAATGTTTTGATCATGAAGTGATGTTGTATTTTGTCAAAGGCCTTTTCTGCATCTATCAAAGTGATCATGTAGTTTTTGTGTTTAACCTTGCTTATGAGGTGTATTACATTGACAGATTTCCATATGTTGAATCACCCCTGTGTTCCTGGGATGAATCTCACTTGATTAAGGTAGATAATGCTTTTGAAGTATTGTTGCATTCGGTTTGTGAGGATTTTGTTCAAGATCTTTGATTCTAAGTTCATCAGGAAAATAGGCTCATAGTTTTCTTTTCTTGTGGCATCTCTGCCTGGTTTTAGAATTATGGTGATACTAGCTTCATCAAAGGAGTTGGGGAGCTTTCCCTGTTCTCCAATTATGTGACAAAGTTTGAGAAAGATCGGTTTGAGTTATTCCATGAAGGATTCATAGAATTCAGCTGAGAAGCCATCTGCTCCTGGACTCTTCTTTTTGGGGATGTTTTTTATAGTTTTGCAAACTCAATATTTGTGATAGGTTTGCTTAGGAGATTAAACTGCTCTGAATTTAGCTTTGATAGACAGTATGTGTCTAGGAATTAATCCATTTCCTTCATATTATCCAGTTTTGTGGAGTAGAAGTTTTTGAAATAAGTCCTGAGGATTCTTCCTATTCACTTATGTCAATTGTGATCTCTCCTTTTTCATTTTCAATTTTGTTAATTTGAAGCATCTCTCTTTTTTTTTTTTGATCAAATTGGCCAGGGGCTTGTCAATCTTGTCAATTTTCTTAATTGTTTTCTTAGTTTCCAGTTCTTGTTTTTTCCAGTGCCTTTAGGTAAGAGGTTAGGTTATTAATTTTGGATCTCTCTGTCTTTGTTTTGAAGACATTTAGTGCTATGAAGTTTCCTCTGAGGACCGCCTTCTTTGTGTCTCATAAGTTTTGGTACGATGTGTTCTCATTGTCATTCATTTCTAGAAATTTTGCAATTTCACTTTTTATTTCATCCATTAGCCATTTATTGTTTAAAAGTGTGCTGTTCCATTTTCAAGCACCAATGGGATTCTTGGTGGGTGTTTTGTTGTTAATTTCTAGCAATATAGCATTGTGATCTGATATCATGCAGGGAATTATGTCAATCTTCTTAAGTATATGGAGACAGGCTTCATTACCCCGTATATGATCTATTTTAGAGAATGTTCCATGGGCTGCTGAGAAAAATATGTAGTCTGTGGATTTGGTATGGAAGGTTCTGTAGATGTCTGTTACATCTAAGTGATCTATGGTTTTGTTGAGCTCTCTTACTTCCCAGTTGTGTATCTGTTTGGATGATCTGTCTGTTACTAATAATGGTGTATTGAAGTTCCCAACTATGATGGTGTTGTTTGTTATTTCTGTTTTATTATCAACTAGGATTTTCTTTATGAACTGTAGTTCCCCTGTGTTTGGTGCATACAGATTTATTATTGTAATATCCTCTTGATGGATTATTTCCTTGATAAGTAGGAAGTGGCCGCCTTTCTCTTTTCTTGTTTATTTTTGGTTTGAAGTCTGTTTTATCCAGTATTAATATAGTTATGTCTGCTTGTTTCTTATTCCTGTTTGTTTGGAATATTGTTTTCTACCCTTTCATCCTGAAGAGGTATCTGTCTTTAGTGGTGAGATGGGTTTCTTGAAGACAACAGATTGAAGAGTCTAATTTTCTGATGCATCCTGTTAGCTTGTGTCTCTTGATGGGTAAATTAAGACCATTAATATTTAGGGTAATGACTGTGAGGATTGATTTGAACCCTGCCATGTTGTGTTGGTATATTTCATTTGGTGTTTTCATGGACTTTGAAGTCTTTTGTGCCTTCCCTGAGTTTGGTTATTGTGATTTGCTTCTTATAGGCATTTGAGGTTGATTATTTGATTCTTCTATGTGGGAAATTTTCTGAAATACTCTCCTTAGGTTTGGATTTGTGTTCATATAATTGTAAAGCTGAGTTTTGCCATGGAAGCTTTTTCTTCCACCATCTATTATGAGGGATACTTTTGCTGGGTAAAGTAGTTTGGGTTGGAAACCATAGGATCTTAGACTTTGCCGTGTTCCATTCTAGGCCCTACCAGCTTTCAGGGTTTCCATTGAGAAGTTCGAAGTAACTCTGATGGGGTTACCTTAAAAAGTGATGTGCTGAGCCAGGTGTGGTGGCGCACGCCTTTAAACCCAGCACTCGGGAGGCAGAGGTAGGAGGATTGCCATGAGTTCAAGGCCACCCTGAGATGACAGAGTTAATTCCAGGTCAACCTGGACCAGAGTGAAACCCTACCTGGAAATAAAAAAAAATTGATGAGCTGTTTTTCCCTACTTTCTTTTAGGGTTTTCTCTTTGGTGTCAATGTTTAGAGTCTTAATGACAATATGTCTAGCAGAGTTTCTCCTTTGGTCCAATCAATGTTGGGAGTTCTATTAGCTTCTTGTATCTTGAGGGGCCTTTCTTTTGAGACAGTGGGAAACTTTTCTTCGATTATTTTGTTAAATAAGTTATCCTTGCCTTTGGTCTGAATTTCTTCTCCTTCTGGTATTCCACTGATATGGATATTAAGACGTTTAAGGGTATCCCACAATTCCATCATGTTCTGTTCACAGAAATTTTTGAACTTATTAAAACTTTTGAATTCTCAAACTGTTTCTTCCATCTTGTCTTCCAGATAGGAATTTTAATCCTCCACATGGCTGACTCTATTCTTGAGAGCTTCTAGAGAGTTTCGGACTTGTTGAATTAGGTTTGCATTTTCTACTACTTTTCTATGTATAGTTTCCATCCCTCTGTCAACCTTTCTTTTCATATCATTTTCTGATTTTCTTGATGCTTCTTGGAATTCATCTTTGCATTTATTTATGTCTTCATTTAGCATCACCAGCTGGTTTTTGAGGTCCTCTTTTATTATACTCTCCTTCATATCTCTTAACTGTCTTTGAACTCCCTCCATTTTCTTATCTATTAGGTCTAGTCTAGTGATGACAGCATCCACATGATTATAGGTCCTTTGTTGCTTTTCTGCGTGTTCTACCAGTAGTTTGGTCAGGGTTGCATTGCTCATAGCTTCATTTTGGTGTTCTGATCCTAATTACTCTTCTATGTTTTGATTAGAGATGCTCATTATAGGACTCGGTGATCTTACTGGATTTACTTGCATTTGATTTTTCATGTTATTTCTTTAGCACTGTGGTCTGCCCATCACAATGTATGGGAGATAAAGAACAGGACTGTGGTCTCGTTGGGTGGGGGAAGTGGCGCCTCTTGGGGGAGCTGGCCTGAGCTAGCCAGCAGGCAAACATATGGGCAGAGTGGACCTGAGCTAATACATGGGTGGGTGGATCAGCCTGAGCCCAAGCACAGTAGGAAGCTGAAGCAGCCTGAGCTCCTGCATAGACAGGTGGCCATGGGAGCAGTAAGTGGGCAAATGGGAAGAGCAGGCTAAGCTTGCACAAGCAGGGATAGGCAGCACACGTGTGGTGGGCAAATGGACCAATGGAGCCTGAGCTCCAGTGGGACAGCAGGTGGAACCTGCCCAAGGTCACGCATGGGCAGGGGCAGCAAAACAGTGCCCCTGTGCAGTGAGGTAAGTGGAACTATGTTGGCCTGGGTCTCCTACAGTAAGTGCAGAAGTATCGTGAAGCTGGGGCTGTCTGTATAGCGGCTGCTTGGGGGTATTGAGGAACTGGTGGGCTACCTCAAAGTGAGGGAATCAGCGATTCCTGTTTTTCCCCTCTGTGCCCTTCCACTGGTGATCTATTAGAGATTGTTCTCCCCTAAAAGACCCAGTGAACCCTTAATGCCTTGCCTTTCTTTCCCAGGGATGTGTGATGCAGCTAGGAGGTTGCCATGTTGGCCAGAAGTCCTATCTAATTCTTGATAGTTGCATTTCTTATTGTCATTATGAACCCCAGTAAAGTACATAGCTTACATCAAAATTTCTCTTTCCTCTCTACCCAGTTCAGACTCATTGATCTTTACTAAACTCTCTTAAATCTTTGATGGCAAAAACTAAAAACAAAATGGTAATAGAAAAAAAAAAAACAAATTGAGATTTTTTTAGATGTGCAAATTTATTGGATTAAAATTTTAATTTTCCAATGCTCCTGGGTAAAAATTACATAGCATCAAAAATTTCAGACAGTAGACCTAATTGTGGTTTACTCATTATTCAGAATCTTCTAGAAACTGAGGATGAAAGAAGCTTGAGTGGAAAGAGGAAAGGATAGTAGTGAGGGCAACAATGAAAGCAGTGGCTGCAAGGCATTAAGATTTTAACTGATATTGCGAAGACCTAGTGACTTAAAATGTCAATTCGTAAAGGAGAAATCTGTAGCTGGATCAGCAATAAGAAGACTGGCAGATCCTAGGAGCCAAATAGGTTGGGTAACAGAAGCTAGAACTGTAATTCAGGGAAGGGAAGCCAGAGAGTCCATAATTCCGAGGTCTGAAGCCACTGGAACCACAGCCTACTGAGCAGCATCTTCTAGATCCACAGCCCAGGGTCCTGAAGCTGCTGGACCCAAAGCCCAGAGATCTGCCATAAGGAGTCTGGCAGGGAGTGCAGGGCGAGGAGGACCTTGGGTAGTAGCAGGAAGGCTGGCAGGGGCTGGTCACCACACAGGACCTCTGGCAGTTGGTGGGCTCAATGCAGGTCTCCTGGCAGCCACCATGGAGAGAGGAGCCCAGCTGGCAGGTGCTGGGAGAGCAGCAGTTGGTTCTGGTTCTGTAGACCAGGTTGCTGGGGAAGGAATTGCCACAGGAGGACCAGGAGGAGGGCAGGTAGCCCCTGAAGGAGCGGGAGGAGAAGTTTCCAGAACAGCCGTTGTAGGACATGGTGAAGAGGAGCTGTGAGCTCAGCTGGAGGTGATTGAGAAGATTCTGAGTTTACTGTCACCCTCTGGACAGTGGCGCTTATATACTCAGCAATAGGTGTGGTACCCAACCAATCATCCTTGACTTATTTATGCTCATCTGCAAACCACACAATTTAGCAATCTCTCTTTAATTGCATCTGTATGGTTTTCCACATAGCATATTAATGGGTGTCACAATTCTGTTGTCACAGCAAAAGCCAATTAGCTACTCCTATGTCAGAATTACTATGAATATTTTATGTTAATACCTAACACATTGACACAAGGGAAGCCCCTATCTTCTTCTCTTTTATGATACCTGCTGCTGCTGCCTCATAGGTATCCACATCTGCCTGGCTGGTGAGTACTTCTCTCTTAAAACTGGACATGACGTTGATACCCATCTCCTATAATCAATCAGTCTCCATAGGAATGGGGCCCTTCACTAAAATGATCCACCTCATCACCATCTGTTCCCTGTTCTGTAAAATTCTCTTGTGGTAATTTACTGTAGCAAAAACTGAGAGATAATACACAAAGTACCACACTTACATACCACATCTCATGTTCAATGAAAAGTGATAAGCAATAGATAAAAATGAGACTACATCTAGAAACAGCCACTGGTATTCATTTAAAGGTAAATTGGAAAAAAAAAAAAAAAAACAAAACTCAGTAGAAACAGCCACACTTGTTTACTGAAGAGAGAAAGGATTTAAAAGTTACTTTTTTCTATATTCATTCATGAAAGCCTCCTGAGAAAAATAAATATAGTTTAATTATATTCAATTCTAAAGGTGAGGCACTTCTATAATAGAAGGCAATAATTTCTCAATTTATTTTTAATGAACCCTAACAAACTTCCAATACTAATGCTAAAAAATACCAAATGTATGGTAGTACCAAAGTGCTATAGCATAAACTTCCTAGAAGGAAAGGGAATGAGGAAAGAAGAAAAATCACACAATTCAATTAGCTATTCTGGAGTTCCACACCTTTAATCCCAGCACTCAGGAGGTAAAGGTAGGAGGATCATCATAAATTCAAGGCAAGTCTGAGACTACAATAGTGAATTCCAGGTCACCCTTGGCTAAAACCCAGACCCTACCTTAAAAAACAACCAAAGCAAAACAAAACAAAACACAAACAAACAACAAAATAGATAGGGTTTATGATTTTGTGCCTCCCCAACTAGGTTGAATGCTCATCAATTTGATGCTGTGAACACTATTCCTTTCCCATTTTTTTTAAGAGTTTTTGCTTCAAAAATAATCCTTAAAGATAATTTTGAGGTCAAATATAGTTATGAATGACATGAACAACACATGTTATAAGACAAAACCCCTGAAGGTGGGAAAGTAAATTTTTCTTCGGTTACTCTTCCTATTCCAGGAGTCTTTCTGGCCCCACTTCATGTGAACAAATGTTCCTATTTCTTTTATATCTAAATCTCTTGAGACTTTTTCCACATTGAGCTGATGACTTTACAATTTATATGTACCCAGCCTTTAGATTAAATTCATCAGTGGATAATACCTATCTCTGCCATTGTTCATATATGAGTTATTCACAGTCATTTACAAACTTGTGTTTTAGGCATAAAATTTATTATAACACAGGGATGCTCAGCAATAGACGGACTGCCCCTTTCTTTCTTTCTTTCTTTCTTTCTTTCTTTCTTTCTTTCTTTCTTTCTTTCTTTCTTTCTTTCTTTCTTTCTTTCTTTCTTTTTGAGGTAGGGTCTCACTCTAGCCCAGGATGACTTGGAATTCACTATGGAGTCTCAGGGTGTCCTGGAACTTATGGAGATCCTCCTACCTCTGCCTCCCAAGTGCTGGGATTAAAGGCATGTGCCACCACGTCTGGCCTACTGGCCTATTTTATTAGAGGTTTTCTTCAGTATATTGAAGATAAAATGCCTTGTGAGATTTAACATCTGGGTTGTGTTTTTACCAGAAACTTGCCAACACCAGAAATTTTCAGCTTCTGTGGTGCCACTCTCCTGCTATTCTCCAAATTTCTAGCCAATGTATCACGAACATGCCAGGCATCTTGTTAACCATTATTTAGGTTTGAACCTCCGTAATCAAAATTCAGTAGTTCCTAAATCGAGATACAGTAAAAACATAAAGATATATAAAGAACTAGAAAGAAAGGGTTCAGTGGAATGGGGGTGTGAAGGGGACAAAAGAAAGTAATGGGAAGGGACTGTGATCACCTTGCTGTATGTCCATATGTACAAATCTTCAATAAAACGACGGGAGAGATGGCTTCATGGTTAAGGTACTTGCCAACTTGAACAAAGGCATCAAGCAGATGTACATGGCCCTGCCTCAGGGCGAGAAAGTCCCAGCCATGTATGTCTGGATAGATGGTACCAGAGAAGGGCTGTGCTGCAAGCCCCGCACCCTGGACCGTGAGCCCAGGTGTGTAGAAGAGTTGCCAGAGTGGAATTTTGATGGCTCCAGCATTTTCCAGTCTGAAGGCTCCGACAGTGACATGTACTGCCTTCCCAGTTGCCATGTTTTGTGACCCTTTCCGCAAGGATACCAACAAGCTGGTGTTCCGTGAAGTTTTCAAGTATAATCGGAAGCCTGCCGAGACCAATTTAAGGCACACCTGTAAGCGGATCATGGGCATGGTCAGCAGCCAGCACCCCTGGTTTGGAATGAAGCAAGAATACACTCTCACGGGGACCGCTTTGGTCGACCTTCCAATGGCTTCCCTGGGCCCCAAGGCTGGCATTACTGGGGCATGGGAGCTGACAAAGCCTACGGCAAGAACATCGTGGAGGCTCACTACCCGGCCTGCTTATATGCTGGAGTCAAGATCTCAGGAACAAATGCCGAGGTCATGCCTGCCCAGTGGGAATTCCAAACTGGACCCTGTGAAGGAATCCGCATGGGAGATCACCTGTGGGTGGCCCACTTGATCTTACATGGTGTATGCGAAGACTTTGGTGTGATAGCAACCTTTGGTCCTGAGCCCATCCCTGGGAACTGGAAAGGCGCAGGCTGCCATACCAACTTCAGCACAAGGCCATGTGGGAGGAGAGAGGCCTGAAGTGCATCTAGCAGGCTATGGAGAAACTCATTAAGCGGCACCAGTACCACGCGTGCCCACGATCCCAAGGGGGGCCTGGGCAATGCCCGGCCCCTGACTGGCTTCTAGGAGACCTCCAACATCAACGACTTTTCCGCTGGTGTTGCCAACGGCAGCGCCAGCATCCACATTCCCCGGTCTGTCTGCCAGGAGAAGAGGGTTATTTCGAAGACCGGTGCCCTTCCGCCAACTGCGACCCCTTTGCAGTGACAGAAGCCATCATCCGCACAGGTCTTCTCAACGAGACTGGCCATGAGCCCTTCCAGTACAAAAACTAAGGGAAGATGCTTCCAGCGACTGAGCCCTTCCCAGCTCTTCATCCCACTGCAACTCTCCCTCTCCCTGGTGTCTTAATTATCCCCATTACTCAAAAGTGGGATTTCAAGGTCTTTTTATTCCCCATGCCCAGTGAACCTTGCTTTCCTTGGTCAGGATAGAGGGGTCAAGTTCTTAATCTCCATGTACCCAGACCCTGTTTTCTTCCTTTCTAATGTGTGGGTGGGGGCAGGGAAAGGTGGTGACCGCTTCTCTCTGGAGGTGAGCTTGTCTGGTAGATGTCATTTCAGCACAAAACAGGGTTTGACGGAGGGGAGAACTTTCTCTAAAGGACAGCTGAAAAGGCAGGCCTGACTACTTAGGATGGCATGTCTCCTTGGTGGGAAACTTCAATTCTGAAGATTAAACCAACTCTCGCAAGGCGTGGTGGTGCACGCCTTTAATCCCAGCCCTCGGGAGGCAGAGGCAGGAGGATCGCTGTGAGTTTGTGGCCACCCTGAGACCCCATAGTGAATTCCAGGTCAGCCTGGGCTAGAGTGAGACCCTACCTTGAAAATCCAAAAAAAAAAAAAAAAAAAAAAACAAAGAAAGAAAAAGAAACCAACTCTCACTAGTGGAGGTTAGGAGAAGAGCAAGAACTGGGGGTTAGTTTACCTCTTGTGTTTCTCTTGCTTGGAGCCACACACACCCTTCACAAACAACAGCTCAGAGACAACAGATGGCTGTCCTACCTTAAGAGAAGAAAAGTTCTTTACTGCTTGGTCCTCCATTTATAACACAAAGCAAAGCAGTATTTTTATATTTAAATGTAAAAACAAAAAAAAATTATATAAGGGTTGTGGATATGTGTGTTTTTCTAAAGAAAACAAACATCCTGATCACTGGGTGCCAAATGTGAGGTAAATTATTTGGTTCAAGGGTCCCCTTTGTAAGTAAAGAAAGTATCAGTGGGGAACATAGTACTAGAAAAATTGGTTATTTGGGACTGTTCCTCATTTTACCAGGATTTCCCTGCCCATTTTTTGCAGGCGATAGGTACACATTACTTGCAGTCTCTGAGCCCCGTGTCTAACTCTAGAAGACACACACGCTCTTGTCCACATGTGGGTTTAGAAGTATGAGTTGGCTGGTCAACTTTGTTACTGACAAGGGGGTGTTGGGGTTATTTTTTGATGGGATTTTTAGCATGTCACTAAAGCAGGCCTTTTGATGTATTAAGCTTTTTTAAAGCAAAACAAGTTTTAGACTTTAATCACATTTGTATGGTTTCTAAGTCTAGTTTTACAGCATTGCCTGTTTGCTTCAACTGTCTTTCCACTTGCTTCTTGGCCGAGCTGGGGACAGACCTGTAGTTAAAACACTTCTAATTTTGTATCCTAGTGTCTTGTTCTCCCAGAAAAATGTTCTTGTTTGTTAAAATTCCTAGGGAGTAGTCTTTCCTATCATAACAAACATGCCCCACCCTGTCAAAAAAAAGTTAAAAAAATAAATAATGGGAAAAATGAGTTTCTCTCATCATTATATTTTAGTAATAATCAGCCACAAAATATTTCTTTACATTATCCAAAAATAAGTTAGAATTTATAATTCAAAAATACTTCAACTCCACATTATCAAATATATATTCATTGAAAAAGCATACCATAGCTGTATTTCATCAAATTCCATATGCAATATTGGAGGACTATTCTTGCTGTAAAATATTATCAGAATTTTTCCCTGGGGATCTTTTGTTAGAGTTCTAAAAGGTCAGAAAAAAACACTGAAAATGACCTTATTAACATATTAATGAGGTCTATAAGTATATTCCATTACATAAATGTGTCTAAAATCTGGATGAAAATATTGCTTCAAAAACTTGGCTGTTAATTTAGGAGATGATCCTAGAAAAGTGCTAGAGGCAGAGGGAAAATGTGTGAGGAAAAGGAAGGCGATATGAAGTAGTCCACCACTATGGGTAACTAGAGCTCAGTTCAAAGAAAATCCTTCACAGGGGTTCAGCATGCTTTGTGTAGGAAAACTCTGTAGGCAGAATTTTATAGACATTTCCAATAATCAGCCCTCAGCATTTAACTCCGATCACCTGGTGAATATCAGCAGGAGGCTGACAGCTGCTTTGGGGGTGGGACGCCACGGTGAATAAAAGATGGAAATAAAGAAGACATTGTCTCAGAAGATAAAATGGAGTGATAAAAATGTAACCACATGAGGCAAGTTTAAACCATCTTGTGACA
Organism: Jaculus jaculus; assembly: GCF_020740685.1. NCBI lineage: Eukaryota > Metazoa > Chordata > Mammalia > Rodentia > Dipodidae > Jaculus > Jaculus jaculus. The sequence continues at coordinate 154,493,025 of NC_059106.1, read as the reverse complement.
TTGTAGAAAGCATGTGGCAGAGAGTGACCAGGTTAAAGAGACAGGGTGGACACTCACAACTGTGGCTTCTGAACTTGCTGAAGATTTGCAGGTATCTCCAGGTTAACATAGAAGAATTTTAAATAAACCTTTACTTGACTCAGTCACTCCCATATAATTTGAATGTAAATAAATATATGCATACATGCTAATCCTACTTTACATGCCTAAAACAAAATTTGCCTCTAAATTCCCTGCTATCCACGAAACAAATAGTTTTATTTTCTAAAAAGTATGAATAAGATTTAATATATTCAGATTTCCTGCATTTTTTTTTCTTCTCCAGATCATTGTCTAAGAGGAATCAGGAGAAAGGTAAGTCTTTGAAACTTATGCAGATCACAGGTCAACAGAGAAACCATGTGTTAAAGTCTACACTGAAAGGACACTCAACCACCAGGGGGCGCATGCGTCTGGAGCTCCTTGGCAGAGGTTGAAGGCCTTGGCACTCCCATTTTATTTCTCCCTCTCCTGGTCTCTTTCTCTCCCTCTCTTATACAAAAAAAAAAAAAAAAATCTTACGTCCTCACAAAGCACAGACATTGCCTGGGAGCAGTCTATGGAAAGCAGCATTTCTGCCAAATTACAGTGTTAGATTTTAGATCACAGCCCTAAGAACCATAGTCAATTAAACCTCCTGTGGCTTAAGGTATGAGAAGGGACTTCATGCTGCCACACATACAGATGAGATTCAAGCAGGTCTTCTCCCACCTTAGCAGATACACTGACTCTGAAATTCAATAGTTTCTTCCACTTCAGCTTCTGAGTGCTGATTATGGGTTCCTGTTCCCAAGGGCCAAGTTGGTGAGCAGGGGTGATTCCGAGTACTGTCCTTGGCTCTTGTTCTGGATATCAACACTCCAGTTAGCCTTGGCATATAGTTTAGCTCTTGCTGCTGGATACGAAACAGGATGGATAATGCTATGTAACTAATATACATACATATAAACATAGTTTTAGAGAATAATGAAAAGTAAGATTAATCTTCAGTTGGTTTTGCATTGAAGCCAAAGCACTGCTTCAAATTCACTGAAAAGAAAATAGCATATTCATTTTATTCCTTGCAATTTAATGTATTTTTTTTCTTATAACTTCCTGTGACAAACATAAAAATTATGTCAAGAGGAAAAGGAGGGGCATCCCTAGACTTGAGGGAATGAGCATTACTGTAAGAGTCACAACATTTCTGACTTAGGAGTAATTTATTGGCTTTGCCTATAATAACTAAATTATAGTACCCATAAGTGCAATCTGTGGAAAATTATTCAAATGCAATTGCAAAGAGATTACTGAATAATGAATTTTTAAGTGTGGGAATATAAATAGGTCAAGGATGACCGGTTGGGTACCACACCTATTGCTGAGTATATAAGCGCCACTGGCCAGAGGGTGACAGTAAACTCAGAATCTTCTCAGTCACCTCCAGCTGAGCTCACAGCTCCTCTTCACCATGTCCTACAACGGCTGTTCTGGAAACTTCTCCTCCCGCTCCTTCAGGGGCTACCTGCCCTCCTCCTGGTCCTCCTGTGGCAATTCCTTCCCCAGCAACCTGGTCTACAGAACCAGAACTGACTGCTGCTCTCCCAGCACCTGCCAGCTGGGCTCCTCTCTCCATGGTGGCTGCCAGGAGACCTGCGTTGAGCCCACCAACTGCCAGAGGTCCTGTGTGGTGTCCAGCCCCTGCCGGCCTTCCTGCTACTACCCAAGGTCCTCCTCCCCCTGCACTCCCTGCCAGACTCCTTATGGCAGGTCTCTGGGCTTTGGGTCCAGCAGCTGCAGTTCCCTGGGCTGTGGATCTAGAAGATGCTGCTCAGTGGGCTGTGGATCCAGTGGATTCAGTTACCAGAATTATGGAGCCCGCAGCTTCCCTGCCCAGTATTTTCGATCCCGTTTGTGCAACCCTATCTCTTTTCCTTCTAGCCGTTTCTATTCATCTTGTCACCAGCCATTCTATACTTCTGGCTTTTATTGATTAATCTGTTGGTTTATCAGACCCAGAGTGGAATGTAGATTCTAGAGTAAGATCATCTACTAAATTTGTCCATTTAGAAATATCCCTCTATTCTTAATTTCAATTCCTCTCTCCTTTCAAGCCCTCAACTTCAATACTAACTCTCTCAAATTACTAGGTTCACGAACAATCCAAGTAATAATACTGATCAAAATGATAATTTTTGTGTTTCTCCCTATATTGGAAAATCCAGTGATTTTAATAAACTTTCCACTCTGTTGCTCAGATATGTTGTGATTGCTTTTATTTGCAAATAATGGGTTGTGAATTGAATGGAAAATGTTCCCCATAGGCTAATACGTTTGAACATTGGGTCCTGAGCTGGTGGTGCTGTTTGGGGAGGTTGTGGAACCTTGTGTGCCATAGGAACAAACTCGAAGAGGTATGTCTCGGGCAGGCAGGCTTCGAGGCTTGTAGCCCTGCTCTTACTCCTGTCCTTAATCTGTCTTCTGGTCCACCAAGATGTGAGCCAGCAGTCTCACACTTCTGCTGCCACAGCTTCAAGCTGCCTCTGCTGCTGAACTTACCCAGCTATGATGCAGTAAGTCTTCGGGACATTAACCAAATTAAGCCTCCCTCCCTCAACTTGTTTTTATAAGATATCTGGCCAGGGTCCAGACAACAGTTGTGCCCTATGTGTTAACTCCTGTGCATGGACTTGGGATGCTCCTGGTGCTCCCATAAGTATGCCTGTACTTTGGATATTTCTCCACTTAGGCAGAGACTTCCTGTATATTCAATTTCTGCATGTAGACACCCCCTTAACTGAAAATATAAAGACAGAATTGAAAATCAGTTAACTCAATAAATATGGCATAGATTGGGAAAGATAGAACATATCAGAAACTTGAGGAAACCATAAAATTTGGATTATGATGATGGGGAATGGAATTTCAAAGGGGAAAGTGTATGGGGGGGAGGGAGGGAATACCATGGGATTTTTTTTTATAACCATGGAAAATGCTAATAAAAAATTTTAAAAAAATTGAGAAAAAAAAGAAAAATGCAAAATAAAAATAAAAAATAAATAAATAAATAAATAAAAATTAAAAAAATTGGATTATATTGATAAAGTCTATGCATGAGGGTTATTAAAAGAGAAGAATATGGGCTGGAGAGATGGCTTAGCGGTTAAGCGCTCGCCTGTGAAGCCTAAGGACCCCGGTTCGAGGCTCGGTTCCCCAGGTCCCATGTTAGCCAGATGCACAAGGGGGCGCATGCATCTGGAGTTTGTTTGCAGAGGCTGGAAGCCCTGGTGCGCCCATTCTCTCTCTCTCCCTCTATCTGTCTTTCTCTCTGTGTGTCTGTCTCTCTCAAATAAATAAATAAATAAATAAAATTAAAAAAAAAAAAAGAGAAGAATATGTGTGAGTGCAAATTTTGTATAACATATTCATGGTCAGTGTGTGTGTGTGTGTGTGTGTCTGTGTGTGTGTGTGCACACGCGCATCAGTGCACAAATACTACTGTGTCCTTGTGGAAGTCCTGGGGATAGCGTTCTCTTCCTTCAATTTGTTGAGACACATTCTTGGTTACTGTTGTCTTTCCACTAGGAAGTCTAGCCTCACTACCCTGAGTTCTCTTGGTTCTGAAGAAATTGCTGTGTTGGGCACATGGGCTCCTTTTGTCTGACTCCATGTAGGTGTGTGGAATTGAGCTTTGGGGATCAGGCTTGTGAATCAAGGACCTTTACTTGCTGAAAATATCTTCCCTTCCTCTGGAATATCACCTTATAAAACCATTTTTTTTTATTAGATATAGACATATTTAGTATATAAACAATACATGTTGGTACCATCCTTTCCCTCCTCCCTGCCCCTTTTCTGAAGAGGCCTTCCTCTTTGGGGATGCCAGTCAACCCCATGGGGATTGTGGGTCATGCATTAATGTGGGGGTGGGGGAAAGGCAATGCCTCTGTGCAAAATGTCCCAATTTGTAGCTCTAACAATCTTTTTTCCCCTCTTTCACAAAATTCCCTGAGCCATTCTGGGAGCATTTTAAGTCTACTTCAGTGATGGGCACTTAGGAGCCTCTGGATCTCTGGTTTTGTAGGTATTGAGTGTCCTCAGTGTCTATCTCCATCACCCTTCTGTTGATATCAGATTCACCAAGAAAGCAGCACTCTTGCTCATTTCCCCAATTCCTCAGTGGTTTCAGCTGGGGCAGGGGTGGAGGGCACTGTGTATAAAACTTGTTTTAAGACCTTGTAATCCAATTAATATTTTCAATAGTCTCAATTATTTCCTTTTCTATAAAAAAGGATGCAAGAAGACAGGGGAAAAAAAAATATGCTTAGCAGGTGGGAAGTGGAAAGTGTCATTTGAGTTCTTTGCTAACATGTGGATTAACTAACTGAAAGCACCAAGTCTTGACTATCTTTAAAAGTAACTCAGTTGTAGCTTGAAGTAAAATTGGATAGGCTGGATTAATACCATTCTGTCTTACAACGAAGTTTTAGGAAAAAAATAAAACCTATCAACTATACTAAGGTACTTACTTTGATAAGAAAACAAGACATTTATACTGAACAAATGAAGTTCGGATATTTTCCTATTCTTTATTTTATCAGATCTTTCAACATTCTCTGAAACTAGTAAAGGAGTGCAAAGTATTCAAATCTTGGCAAAAAGCTAATATTATATCACATTCATCTCATGTTCACATCCTCTTTTAGTATTAAAGTTGTGAAATATGAATTATAACAAAAGCCATAGAGTTCATTTGATTCCATGTACTTATACTACTGTGATAGAAATTGAAACAGAAGTGTTACATACAATTTTGAGCTGTTTCACCTCACTTTATTGAATAGCTATGTTTAGAACCACTGTATCTTATATTTTAAACTGTTTAATTGTTTCTATCTCACTTAGATATTCTCCCTTTACATATCTGTTTCCTTTATTCTATTTTTCCTCTCCTTCTTCCTCCATAATGCTTATGGAACAATCACAATGCTTATATAGTTACAAGAAAAATAATGATGAAATAAAATTTAAGAAAAAAGTTAACCAGTTATTCATTATAATAAATAACATGGAAAGTAGTAAACTCAGACCTTTGCCCCACTCCATTGCTTAAAAAGAAATACTTAGTCAGGTGTGGTGGCGCACGCCTTTAATCCCAGCACTCAGGAGGCAGAGGTAGGAGGATCACCATGAGTTTGAGGCCACCTTGAGACTCTATAGTGAATTCTAGGTCAGCCTAGGTTAGAATGAAACCCTACCTCAAAAAACAAAACAAAAAACAAAACAAAAAAAAAAAAAAACAAAGAAAGAAAAAGAAATACTTAATTTCATACCCCCAGGCATATGCAGCAAGTCTTTCAGAAGCAGCACTAAGGGATTCCTGTCTAGGCTGAAGTCTCCATCAGTCCTCAAATTTCACAGGCCAGGGTGGTATTCTGGGTCTTAGAAGTCTGCTAAGGTGATCCCTAATTTATGACATTTGAGTTATAATTGTTCCCCTTTAAGAAGGCACAAAAGATACATGCACTCAATGGAAAACCTACTTTGAATTTTAAAAGTGTTATGAAAGCATGTTCATTGAACAAAATGATGGGCTTCATTATTGGACTCTTCACATGAATATTGACTATCAATCCTCTTGGTCCTTTGGATCAGTGGTGTGCGGTGCACATGCCATGCAAGGAAGGAGGCGCAGCGACTATCAGCTCTGGGAAGCCTCACAATCTGAATCGTCCACCACCCGCTTCTTCCAGTGAACTGCGAAGGTAGGTAGGTGGAATATGTTGAGCGCACTTTTGGCCTCAGGTGTTTTCAGCTCATGATGAGTGTATAGGGACGCAGTCCAGCCATAAGTCATGGCACACCTGCATTGTCTGCATTTTCTCTTACTGCCACTGCCATTTACATCCAACTTAGTGGCTTAAGCCACCCTATTATCTTAAAATTCTATAGGCATTAGTATCTGGCAACCCAAAACTACCTAGTATGCAGACTGTTCTTTTGTTGTTCTCATTGTTCCTGCAATTAAATATAGTAAAGTAAATTGTAGTCTTCCTTTTTTTTTTTTTTTCCGAGGTAGGGTCTCTCTCTAGCTCAGGCTGACCTGTAATTCACTATGTAGACTCAGGATGGCCTTGAACTCATGACCATCCTCCTACCTCTGCCTCCCAAATGCTTGGACCAAAGGCATGTGCCACCATACCTGGCCAGTCTTCTTATTTTTAAATTAATTCTTCTTTCTCCAATTAATAGGAGACCAGCCAACATTTATAAGGTTGATGTCCACTTACTCTGAGGCTTCTTGGTTCTTCCCACTATGCATACACACATGCATACAGCCAAAATTGTGAACCCAGAGATTTAATGCACAGTATTTATTGCTTGTATATTGTAATTTGGAAATATGTTATCTGGCTGGCTTATAGTACTCAGTCCCAATAATTGATACAAACAGTTTCCCAGGGAATTCTCTTGAATCAGCACCAGATTTTTTACTTCAACCGTTTGTCTTTAGTAAGACATAACAGTGATTACAGAGAATTGCTTGGTCCTCCTTACTCCAAACTCTGAAAGCTTTTAAGTACCAAAGTAATACCATAAGTGGAACACTTCACACCTTAACTCATAATGAGCCACAAGTGAACCAAAAAATATTTGTGAGATATTTTCAGTCTGTGTGTGTAAGGTGCATAAAAAAATAATTGAGGTCTGGAGAGATGACTTAGTGGTTAACATGCATGCCTGCAAAGCCTAAGGACCCAGGTTCAATTCCCTAGTACCCACATACGTCAAATGCACAAGTTGATACATACGTCTTGAGTTCGTTTGTAGTGGCCAGAGGCTCTGCTGTGCCTGTTTTCTCTCTCTCTCTCTCTGTCTCTCTCTCTTTGTCTCATAAATAAATATAAATAAACAAAATATTTAAAATAACATGACTGAATTTTATATTTTAACTTGGATATCTTATCGAAAATATTCTCATTTTCAATATGTAAATATTCTAAATGCAAAAATTTCTAAAATTTAAAATGTTTCTGTTCCCAAGAACATTGGGTAAAGCATAAGATACCTAGTCATTTTCACAGCATGATCATGGAGATGTCAATGGAGCAGAATCTGTATTGTGGAAACATATTGACAAGTATATTTTAATATTTATTATATATTTATTTGTATAGAGATGTCAATGGAGCAGAATCTGTACTGTGAAAACATATTGACAAGTATATTTTAATATATATTATTTACTTACTTGTATGGAGATGTCAATGGAGCAGAATCTGTGCTGTGGAAACATATTGACAAGTATATTTTAACATATATTCTTTCTTTCTTTCTTTGTTTATTTATTTGCAAGTTAAGAGATACAGACTAAGAGAGAGTATGGGCACACCAGAGTGGCCAGCCACTGCAGTGGCTTGTGCCACTTTGTGCATCTGGCTTATGAGGGTTCTGGGGAAATTGAACCTAAGCCATTAGGTTTTGCAGGCAATTACTTTAACTGCTTAGCCATTTCTCTAGTCCTGATTTATTTGAGAGCAACAGAGAGGAGAGATGGAGAGGGAGAATGGGTGCATTTTAAAAATATGGCTTGCTATTTTTTCATTCCTTTGCAGTGAAGAATATTATTAAGAAAGTGCAGCTGGGTGTGGTGAAGCATACCTTTTATCTCAGCACTTGGGAGGCAGAGGAAGGAGGGTCACCATGAGTTCAAGGCCACCCTGAGACTACATAGATAATTCCAGGTCAGCCTGGGCCAGAGTGAAACCCTACCTCGAGAAACAAAACAAAAAACAACAACAAAAAAAGAAAGTGCATAGACTCTCTTTTAATAAGGCTGAGTCTAATAGAGAAAACAAAAATATTAAATGAATTGTTATAACAGTGAGCTGCGGATAAGAAGTGCTTGATGCTAAAATTATACATCAAAGGGAGATAACTCATTTAGTCTCGGCCATCAGGAAAATAAATTTCCACATAGGGATACCAAATGAAATAGATTTAGTGAATCTAGAAAGGTTAAGTAGTTGGAGATGGGGAAAATGTATTTAGAAACAAAATATTGACATGAGAATTATAAAACTGAAAGCCATTTTGATTAAACATTAAGAATAAGAGGGGAAAGATTATAAAATTAGGCTATAGAAATCTTTTTAGGTTTTCTCTGAAGGTGTTTAGGGGTTTTATTCATCACTTTAGGCATATAACAATAAATCATCCTGTGGCATAAAGTTCAGGTATGACATCATCTGGCTTCTTAGAGTTCGTATTTTTAAATTTAATTAATATTTGTTTAGAAAGCAGCGGACAGGTCTTAAAGGCGAGCGTCTGAAGCTGTTGCAGCCCAGTGTACACTTCTGTGAAACAAGCTGTAGACCAAACCCCACCCTAAGTCATTCACTGCCTCATCCCAGAAGCAACTACCATCATAATTCCTTTTTGTATTTTTTATTTTATTTATTTGCAAGAAGAGAGAGAGATAGAGAGGAGAGACACAGAAAGAATAGGTGCACCAGAGCCTCCAGTTGCTAAAAAGTCTACATGCATGTTCCACTTTGTGCATTTGGCTTTAAGCAAGTACTGGGGAATTCAGCCCAGGTCGTTCGACATTGCAGGCAAGTGCTTTAACTGTTGAGTCATCTTTCCAGCCCTCCCATAACAGTTTTTAATCACCACATATTAATCTTAATCTTATAAGAATTCATGAAAGTTAAATTATACATTTGTATTTTCCAGCTAGATTTTTTCACTAGGTGATTTTTCTTTGAATTATTTCATTTTTTTGTACTTGTATTTATCTTATTACTATCTTCTGTTCCCTTTGGTCAGCACATCATAGTATGAGTGTGCATACACCTTTGATGGATATTCAATGGCCTTATGACTTTCATGTTGATCAATAAACCTGCAGTGATTATTGACTATGCCTGTCTTTTTTGTGGACTAGTGCTTTCAGTTTTTGTTTGTTTGTTTGTTCATTTGCTTTTCTTTTCCTGGATAAAAACTTAAGGATGGAATTTATGAGCCATGAAGAGAATACTTGTTTAATTCATTGGCAATTGTCAAGCAGGTTTCTAACGTTAGTTTTACTCTTTTACATAGTCACCAGCAGTGATCCAATTCTGGGTGCTGCCCACAATCATGAATATTGATATCATCATCCTTCTTTCATTCATGTAGTGAAGGCTGAGTGATTTTAAATTTCATTTGCTTGGTAAGCAGGAAGTTTAATCACTTTTTTTTGTTGATTGTCCACTCCCATGTGTTCATTTATGAAGTGTTTATTCATTGGTCCACTATTATTTAAGCTGTTTGGTGTCTTTATTGAGATACAAGTTCATTTTTTTTTCACAAACTCAAGAAGTTAATGTTGTACATACATATGTACACACACACACACACTCACACACACACACATATGTATGTATATATACATTTAATACTTTCCTATTTGTTATTAACCTTCTAATATTTTTATAGTTTATTTATTTAAAGAGAGAGTGAGAAAGAGAGAGAGAGAAGAAATAGAGAGAAATAATGGGTGCATCTAAACCTAAAACTTTAGGGGCTGCAAATGAACTGCAGATGAATGTGCCACATTATTGCATCTGGCTTTATGTGGATACTGGGGATTGAACCTGTGTCATTAGATTTTGCAGGCAAGTGCCTTAATTGCTGAGCCATATCTCCAGTCCAACCTATTAATCATAATGTTGACTTCTGGTGATCAAAAGCTTTTATTTTTGATAAAATCAAGTTTAAAAATTATATAATACTTGTTACTTTTATGAAAACTCTTTCTGATATCAGATGGTAAGAAAGGATTTCTAACTGGAAATTTGACAATCTGAACTTTGTGTACACTATTTCAATATTTCAGTCTCCCTTATCTTTTACACTTATCTGGTGATTCAAATCCATTCATTGAAATTATATTTTCCCATTTGCATTGATTTGACATTATGCACCCTTATTTACTATGGTACCACCTTGGATAAGTTTTCGAATTCACTTTTCTTTTTCCAAGATAATATTGTTTATTTTGGTTCCCCTCCATCTTATATATTTTAGAATTCAATTTCTGACCTCTTTGTTATTTGAATTCACAATGTGTTAAAAATTTAGCAATAATAAACATTTTTTGCAATGTGTACTTTATACATTCTTGTAGTTTTTATTCATTTTTCATATTTCCAAATTCCCCTATGTAGCTATGGTACAAGGTATCTGTGACACTGTCCTGTTCCAACAGATCACCATATCTAATGCTTCTCAGGTAAATAAATAAATAAATAAAAATTTTAAAAAGCAGGTTCTTTACACAAAGCCATTCGTTAGTTGAATTTCTCCTAATTGAAGCTTGCCAAACTTCAGTCTTTAACGTTCACTCTAATTTAACATTCCTTATTTCAGAAGGAATTTTATGCTAGGTTAGAATTACTATAAAAGAAATAACCTGTGAAAAAGTGATCCTAAAGGATTAAACTTTCTTGACTGTCAGAGTCACAGGAATTATGAGAATGTGTGAAGAAATGTGAGAAGTAAAATGACCACAGCAGAGGGAACATTTTGCACTTAGGAAAGGTTCAAAATACAGTCATGTCGTAGTCAGCTCCGTGTTGTGGGGCATCATCCAGCCAGACACTGTTTATTCAGCTGACAGATGCAGGCAATGGGAAGTCCCATCAATGGTGGGAGAAGCTGCTGACTTCTGCACATCCCAGCACAGAGAACAACTGCAGCAGCAAAGGCCAGCAAGCAGCAAGCAGGAGCTCCAGAGCTCAGACTGCTCTTTCCACATCTTTAGGCTGGAATCAGATCCACCCTTAGTGATGCACCTTAGGGCTGGACTCCAGATCCACCACCTAGTGACATCCCCTTTCTAGCAGGAATCAGCCTGCTAGGGTTGAAGATGCAAACTCAATTTTAATAAAACACCTGAGTCTATGGAGGCAATCAATCAAACTATCATGTTAGTTCACACTGAAAGGAGGGAACTATGCAGAAATCACAGACAGAGCTATCAATAAGAATAGGAAGATCAGATATTTTGCATATTAGATGCAATGGTAGTTAGAATGGATGCCATCCAACAGATTCAAGAGTTTATTAAAGCTTGTAACTTGGATCTCCAGCTTTCTGGCTGGAGAAGGTGTCAGTATGGAGAGATCCTGGGGTCTAGCCCTAAGATGTTACTGAGGGTGAATCAAAATTCCAGTCTAGGGGCTGGAGAGTTGGCTTAACAGTTAAGGCACTTTTCTTCAAAGCCTAAGGATCCAGGTTCAATTCCCCAGGACCCACATAAGCCAGGTGCATAAGTTGATGCATACGTCTGGAGTTCGTTTGCAGTGGCTGGAGGCCCTGGTGCACCCATTCTCTCTCTCCTCTCTCTCCCTCTCTCTGCTTCTTTCTCCCTCTCAAATAAATAATAAAAAAAAAAAATAGTTAAAAAAATCCAGAGTAGGGGCTAGAGAAATAGCTTACCAATTAAGGTGCTTGCCTGAAAAGCCGAAGGACCCAGGTTCAGTTCCGCAGGGCCCATGAAGGCGAGGTACACGAGGTGGCACATGCATCTGGAGTTCATTTGCAGAGGTTGAAGGCCCTACTGTGCCTAATCTCTCTATCTCCCACCCCTCCTTTTCCCTCTCTCTCTCTCTCTCTCTCGTAAATAAATAAAAACAAATCCAGATTAAAGGTAAGCAGAGTGCTTGAGCTCTTCCTGGGATTCCCATACTGTGCTGTCTTTTGATGGTTGCTTTTCTCTCTGTAGATCTGTGTAAAGAGGGCCCGCTTCTTCTGCCATTATAGAACTTCACTGGATCTGTAAGCTTCAAACAATCCCTTCCTCCCACATATTGTGTGTGGTTTGAAGGTTCACACAGCATTCTAAGATAGATGATGTTTCTTTGTGAAAAGGTTGATCTGTATAAGTTTTTGGTTTTTTTTGTGAGATATTGTTTCTCTGAGGAGTTGAGACTGACTCTGAACACAGTATGCAGCAGAAGCTACCTTGGGACATGTGATCTTCCTATCTAAGTGTCCCAAGTGTGGTAATAACTATGCTCCACAAAGCAGGACCCAGAAATGTTATGTGTATCAAGAACTGGTCTTTTACAAGCTTAATATTGTTATAATTAACTAAATGTCCAATTATATATGTATAATTAACCAATTAGTTAATTTATATTAGTAATACTAAATAATACCTCCAGAAAAACAGTGGATGTGTATTTATATTTAAATTGTTTTAAAACGTGTCATTACAGAGAAACATATGAGTGAACAGATCCTCCTTAGAAAAATAATAAAACATTTGCTCATCAAACGTTCGCAGCAACAGGGCTGGGTGAATATTGCTTTGAAAACTGACTGGTACTGATAAGATGTTTGACAATGTGCTACTGAAGCATGACTAATAGAAAATATGGGAGTTCATGTGAAGGGGGAAGTGCTGTTGTCTGCAACAACTAATGTGACAAGAATACACAAATATAAAGGGGTAAAATCAATTGCATAGAAATGACTCATGATAAGCTTCCAGAGCAACTGAATACATTACTCCTTGTAGATACTACAAGTTGGCCAGGAATAAGATGAATGGCAATTCCTAGAAACAAATTCCTTGCCTGGAAGGAGCTTGAGAACTGAGTCCTAGCATTCAAAAATTTTAGACCAAGTGAGTGTGATGGGGTAGGAGGGAAGCAAGAGGAGCAGTAAGCCAAGTAGCCCAGGGCCTATGACAGGGCTTAGGATGCTGGAAGAGGAAAGGGCTGCCTCTACCAGAGCTGGACACCCAGATTGCTAAAATCAGGGAGGTCCATTTACTGATCCTGGCAAAGTCAGAATATTGCAATTAACTTGGTAATTGGGTGGAGTGGGAATACAGCCCTGTGCGTGAGAGCTTGTCTAGCACATTCAAGGCCCCTGGTTTTGTTCACAGCACTGTATTCCATGGTCTAAATTATAATGCCCCCACCACCATAGGATCATATGTTTGAACACTGCATTTCAACATTATACTACTGTTTGGAAATGTTGTGGGACCATTGGGATGTGGAACCTCATCAGAGGAAGTGGGTCACTGGTCATGGGTCTTGACATTGTATAGCCAGGCCTCCCTTCCTGTTCATCCTCTGCTTTCTAACACCAGCTACTGTGTGACCAACTAGATTCCCACTCCTGCCACACTGTCCTTCCCATAATGATGCAGTGAAAACACCTGGAACTGTGAGTCAAACTAGGATTAAACTTTTTATTCCTAAAGTTGCTTCTGGTCAGATATTTTATTTTCACTGCAATGAGAAAGCAACCAATACACTGCCAAAAGTAAAATACATAATTAATATAGTATAACTAAACAGAATATAATATAAAACCAATACAATAATAAAATAAATATGCGTAAATTGTGGAACAGGGCTGGTGTTATCTCTTACTGATGAAGTTTTGTATAGGATTAGACTAGTTTCTTATATAATAAGATGTGGATATTTTGATGTTTGCATGCTATTGTGTAATATCCTATTTATTTTCATTATCCATCATAGTGTTACACATTCATTGTCTAAGCATTGTAATGACTAATTGTGTGGAATGGCTTGATTATATTACCTTATAATTGCTACTGGGTACACTGCTTATTAGTCTTTAGAAGAAAGTTTTATTTTCTGACTAGAGCATTTCCTGAGGCCTAGGGATGGACACCATTAACTTCAGAAATATGGAAATAATTGTAATCATCAGAGGCAGTTCAAGTTTATGGAAAAAAATCCTCAATGTTAACGTTTTTGCATATTTTTCAGGCCTCTGGCATCACTTTTTATGAAAGTTAAGGGTTTTTGTATATGGCGCTAACTTGGATTGTACATTTTTCCGAAGCCATAGAAGTTAATAAACAAATAGCTTTCAGTTCACAGGAAAGGACTTGTTGTTGCCCTTTCGATTTTGTCAGGGGACAACGAATAGAATTTTCAGTATTCTCCTTCATCACTTCTCTCTTTTGTGGGTTTTCCAACAAATGTTTAAAAATTGTTAATATTTCTCAAAAAAAAATTCTTGGATGGTACTGAAAACCTAGTCAAAAGCCTAAGGTGGGAGAGGTCATGAGCCCTAGAGGAGTAATGCCTGCTGTTGTCTGGCTCAAAATACATATATTATGCCCACCAAATGGATCTGTAAGCACTTTTATTAATATTCATACCCATATATTAGTACTAACTTTACTTCTGGTTAGAGCAGCTTCTCTTTTCAGATGACGATGATCACTGGGTGACTCAAAAGGCACCGTGGTGCTGAGAAGTGATATGATAGTTGAGTGCTCAGCACTGAAACATCTCTACCATACCTTCCAAAGAGCAGGGTCAATTGTAGAAGGAGAGTTTGCAGAAAGAACGGAAGAGCCAAAGGAAGGGCGGGACTGATGACAGTGCAATCTTTCAGACAAAAAAAAAAAAAAAATAGCCTGGATATCCATGACTTGCTGTGCCTGGCGCTAACTACACAAGACCCTCATAATAGGAAGAGAAAAGATGATGACATCAATATAAATGAGAGACTAATTGAGGGGGGGAGGGGACATGAGGGAAGGTAGAGGAGGAAGGGGAAGTGGGGAGGGGTGGGAATTATCACAGTTTGTCTATAATTATGGAAGTTGTCAATAAAAAATGTTAAGACAGGGCTGGAGAGATGGCTTAGCGGTTAAGCGCTTGCCTGTGAAGACTAAGGACCCCGGTTCGAGGCTCGGTTCCCCAGGTCCCACGTTAGCCAGATGCACAAGGGGGCGCACGCGTCTGGAGTTCGTTTGCAGAGGCTGGAAGCCCTGGCGTGCCCATTCTCTCTCTCTCCCTCTATCTGTCTTTCTCTCTGTGTCTGTCGCTCTCAAATAAATAAATTAAAAATTAAAAATAAATAAATAAATAAATAAATAAATAAATAAATAAGGAATGTTTTAAAAAAATGTTAAGACAATTTCTTAGATGCTGCTAACAGTGGAGGCGATGGGAGGTGCAATGGAACAGGAGCAAGGGAGGAAAGATGAACTGAAGTCACATTAAAATCAAGACACCCAAGCAGGGGCCACACATGCATCTTTTCTTCTGAATGCCTAAGTATAGACTCCTTTAGGTCATAGGTCCCACATCTCTACGGAAAACTTTACCTGGTGCTCTGTGCCTCTGATTGTATCTGTCTTATTTAGTAGTGACTTCCTGTATCCTTGTAATGTGTTCATCTTCTGTTTGCCCACTGTATTGGTTGGACCCTATCTCACCTGTTTGTCAATTTGTAATGTTTAATCATTTACCACAGATAAGTTGAGAATGGATGATTCCATTTGTAGAGCAATTTATTTTTGACTTCACAAGCTAGGATAAGATTAGTAGCACCACCATATCACCAAGACTGATGCAGTACAAAGTTTGTTCCAATTCTTATGAAACTCAATCCATATTTGCTTATTCTTAAAATTTTGGGAGAACTGTACAGTCCTTACCAAAACTAGTAAAATTTGCATATTTGCCTAGATCCTTGGAAAACCACTTAAATGCTTGTTTCTGTTTTCTCCAACATTGAGTTCATTAATGATTTCTTCATCATCCGTGTCCAACTCAAGGAAGAAATAGACCTAACTACTAACCTCTCTTATAACTTAAAACTTGTAGCTTTGGGGAGGGGCTTATCTTCATCCTTACGTATTCCAAGATTAACTGCAGGGTAGTTGTATAATTTTACTTTGGTTCTCACTGACAGATTTGATTTGAACACCCAGATATTTCCTAGCAAAAGTTATATTTACTCAAATCATGAGAATTTGCTTTCTCTTCCTCTCTATGTACATATGTATTTATATAATCTTTTATTTATAAGAAGATAAGGACTCTGAAATACTAATTGTCAATCAAAAATAGGTTCCAGGGCTGGAGAGATGGCTTAGCGGTTAAGCGCTCGCCTGTGAAGCCTAAGGACCCTGGTTCGAGGCTTGGTTCCCCAGGTCCCACGTTAGCCAGATGCACAAGGGGGCGCACGCGTCTGGAGTTCGTTTGCAGAGGCTGGAAGCCCTGGCGCGCCCATTCTCTCTCTCTCTCCCTCTATCTGTCTTTCTCTCTGTGTCTGTCGCTCTCAAATAAATAAATAAATAAAATATTAAAAAAAAATAGGTTCCAGTAAAATGAATGAAGAGAGTTGAAACCTATTTAAAACTCACAATACATAGTGGCAGGGGTATTTGCAGCCATTATAAACACATAGCCCCAGTTTACCATTTTGTCATTGCAGATGAACTGTGTTAACCACCCCTAACCCTGTGATGCCTTTATATATGTTTTCTTTGTCCATCCAATTTCATCTTCCCAAACATCTGGTATCTTTCTTCCCTTCAATATTTACTATTATTACTTTTTTTGTTTTTATTGTATTGTATTATATTTGTTTTTATTGTATTGTATTTTTTTTAACTTTTAAAATTTATTTGAAAGTGACAGACAGAGAGAGAAAGAGGCAGAGAGAGATAAAGAGAGAGAGAGAGGAGAGTGGGTGTGCCAGGGCTTCTAGCCACTGCAAACAAACTCCAGACACGTGTGCTCCCTTGTGCATCTGGCCAACGTGGGTTGTGGGAAATGGAGCCTTGAACCAGGGTCCTTAGGCTTCACAGGCAAGCACTTAACTGCCAAGCCATATCTCCAGCCCTCTTATTTTATTTTATAATAGGTTCCACAGAAATGTTATTCCATTGCCCCCTGTTCATAAGAAATGAAATAATGACCCACAAATGTCTTTGAACAATTATTCAACATAATCCAAACATACACCTTTTTCAAATATTTTTCTCCTAATCAAACTTACATATAATATTGCACTAAAATTTTTATGATATTAATGTTCTATAAAATATTAACACATAATTATAAAACTAAAATAGAATATCTTCATTTTTGTTAAACTAAACATATGATCCTCAGACATGTATAGTTTTTTTCTGTCTTTTAAAATTTATATATATAATATATATATATATATATATATATATATATATATATAATTTTATTGACAACTTTTATACTTACAGACAACAAACCATGGTATTTCCATTCCCACCCCACTTCCCTCTTCATAACTCTGCTCTCCAACATATCCTCATATCCCCTCCCACTCCCCATTAGTATCTCTTTTAATTTTATGTCATCATCTTTTTCTCCTATTATGAGGGTCTTGTATAGGTATTGCTAGATATCGAGGCCAATTCATTCCAGACAGGTGTATGTAAGGACTGGTACCCTTCCTTTGGCTCTTACATTCTTTCCACTACCTCTTCCACAATGGACCCTGAGCCTTGGAGGGTGTGAGATGTTTCAGTGCTAGACACTCTGTCCCTTCTTCTCAGCACTATGTTGCCTTTGGGTCATCCCAGTGGTCACTCCCATCTGAAAAGAGAAGTTTTTCTAATCAGAAGTGAGAGAAGCATTAGTATTTCAGGACAATTTGGTAAGAATAATACATGCATTTATCCAGACATGAGCATGATTTAGACCCCTAAGGCTCATGACCTCCCCTGCCATAGGCTTTTGATTAGGTTTTCAGTACCAGACATGTATTCCCACCCATAGAGTGAGCCTTCAAGTCCAATTACAGAGCAGTTGGTTTTCCCCAGATCAGACATTCCACTATTGAACTCATACAGTAATGTGGCCTGTCTGGCCAAACTTGAGGCCTCTAGTGTCCACCATTTTCAATGTTGATGAATTCTGTCTCCCATAAGGCTGTATACAGCGCAGCTTTTTCCAGCTTTCAGTTGGCTGAGCTATAGGGAGAAGGTTTTTTGCTCAGCACCTGTTTGATTTCTCAGTTACTTTGCCACTCAGGCATGTGAAGTCTTCAGCAATAGGTCTTACTATCTCTTTCTCACTGGAAACCAAAGGCCTTGGCAATAGCCTATAAGGTTTTGAAGGCAACAGGGGACCTCCCTGGCCAACAGCTCACTGGAAGGTATCCTTTCCCTGGCACTAAAAAATTTCTAGTAGCAATCTATGGCGTCTAGATGCCATTATTCAAGAAAGTAGATTTTCATATGTCTTATTCAGAATATCTTGAATTTTGATTAACCCTCCCCCAACCATTCTTTTATACAATCTCTATCCCTGACTTCACTTAGGCCTTTCCCTTCCCTGTAATCTATTATTCTACTTACATGTACATGTGTTTTATAGAAAGGAAGGCATGGAGTTCAACTACCATATGTGTTATGCCAAAATTTTTCTAAAGAATAATTTATTTATATTTGAGAGAGAGAGAGAGAGAGAGAGAGAGAGAGAGAGAGAGAAAGGGAGGGGTATAGAGAATGAGTAAGCCAAGGTTTCTAGCCTCTGTAAATGAACAAATGAACCCAGACATATGTGCCCCCTTGTGTATGCATCTGTCTTACATGTGTTCTGGAGAATCAAACTGGGTTCCTTAGGCTTCACAGGCAAATTCTTTAACCACTAAGCCATCTCTCCAGCCCACAATCTTGTTTTCTGATACAAATTAATCATATATATTTATTTATATATGTGCACACACATGTCTGTGTTAAATCAACAGTAAAAGCCATTCTTGGCCAATGAATAACAAATTACTAACAAAATAATTTCTAAAATTTTCAAGATGATTTAACAATAGATTAATCTTATGACAGAACACATTATCACCTGTATGGGTCCTTTTGTTTTTCCTTTTTATTTTTCTGAGTGAGAGTCTCACTGAGCAGCCCAGTCGTTGCAAGAACTCTTCTTCTACTACCTGGTGCATCTTCCCCAGTAAGGCAATACTGGTGTTATGTGTGTACCACTCTGGAGGTACCTATATTTGGTTACTTAGTTTTTACTTTCTGCAAACTTCATTCTTCTGGGGGTCAAAGAAATAAATAAACAATTAGTTTTTTGATAGGAAAAGTTAGTTTCTTTCAAAAAAAAATTGTGATATCTTCTTTGTCCTTTTGTTAATTCAAATGAAATATTATTGCTGACATTTCTCAATGAAACCTGGACAATAAGATCCGCTCCATAGAAGTCAGATGCACACAGTGATCAGTAGCAAGGAAGCTGGAAATTCTAATAGCCAAAAGCATGGGGGTATCAGAAACATAAATCCATAGATAAGAGAAATTTAGCTATGGACTCCCTAATTAAAAGATATGAATCTGGATCCTCGGTCCAGTGGGTGGCAGTGTTTTGTTCAAAGGTCAGAGAACAGCACCCACTGGACACACTGTGCAGAGATCCAGCATAAGTCAGCATGCAGGGATGGCAGAGTGTGGAGACCCTAAGGTTATTGCAAGACTTCTCACAGGGGTCTGATACCGTTTGAAATGCCTGGCACCTTGTGTTTTCGCAAGTCTCCTGACAGCCACAGTGAGCTCAGTAGACAGACGGGTCAGTGCCAAGAAAGAAGCTGGTAGTGCTGAAAACCAAGTTCTCAAGGTAGGAGCAGCCAGAGGAGGACGGGCCTGGAATTGGACTGGTACCTAAAGAGTCCAAATAAAGTCTCTGGAATAGCTGTTATATCACATGGCAAGAAGGGCATTTCTACCCCTTTCACTATTGCATTATTACACTCTATGGATTTGAAAGTGATGAGCTCATCATTCCTCTACTTGCATTCTCATTTGCACAGTAATAAATCTGCAATATTTTTGGTAACTTTACCTGCCTTATTTACTACAACGTTGTATTTTATGGTTGTATAATGTTTTCTTTATAATGCAAAACCAATTAGCTTCACGGTGTCAGAAATGCTCACTGTGTTTGCATTAATGAGCATGTCAACTTGGCTGTGAGTATCCTGCTTTTTTCTGCTGGTGTAGCATTCCTGTCTCTCTGCTTCTGATTTTTCTGTCCAGGAAGAAAAATCTATCTGTCTCTAAGGGTGGAGAAAGATTTTTAAGTGACACTTTATAATAAATAGAACTATGTCAAGGAGTCATAATATATTTGTAGCATATCTAAACATAAGTAGAAAAATGCCTATATGACTATGACATCAAGGTCGTGAAAAACTTGAAAATTCAAATTATTTTGCTAAATTCAGTAAATTGATTAAAGGAAAATAATGAAATGATAACCAAATAAATCTATGTAACAAAATAATATAATAAACATATAAGTTTATACAAGTGTGTGTGTGTGTATGTATTTATATATATCATATATATATTTATATATATATATGAAGAAATGCTGTTGGTTTATATAAAGAGAGATCAGAAGACATAGAAATGCACATGATTTTTTCTTTGTGTCTTGCTGTGTGATGACCATACTGCTTTTAGATTCTGTGTCAGGATAACCATCACCAGAAGTGGGACCTTGACCTTGGACCTGAATAATAAGCTAAGATAAACCACTTTTCTTTTTAACTCCCTCAATCTGAGGTATTGTACTATTAGCAACAAAATATGTACTTAGACCCTCACTGTGAGTGAAAACAGTTCACTACTGACATTTTGAAGGTGGAGATTAGAGATAAAGATAATAATTTACTTTTGTCAGGACAGCCTCCACAATAGTGTTTTCTAATCATTGCCCTTGAATGGCTGCTCTTTAGAATTCCTATTTGATATCTCTTTCCTCAACTTATATGATAGCTTTTAGTCTGCAATTTCTCTTTATTTAAGTTTCCTCTACATCATTTTTCCAATTCCAAAATAACAGTTTATTCCTCTAAAATGTATCCCCTTAATAAATTTTCATTCTCTTCCTGAAATTCTTAAATATAACAAATATGGTGCAAAAACAGTAAATGTGCTCTTTGAAATATACATATCACAAACCCCTTAATGTAGGATTACTGAAGGTTTTGAACTTACACTGTTCCGCATATCTTTAGGCTAGAAATCAGATCCTCCTCCAAACACACCTCTTCTACCCAGATGGCTAGAAATCTAAGTTTTAATAAAACACCTGAGTCTACATTCAAACTACTACTGTGTGTGTGTGTGTGTGTGTGCGCGCGCGCGCGCGTGCACGCACGCGTGCATGCATGTGTGTGTTTAGACTGTCAGACCAGCAGAACTGCCTTCAAGTCATGCAGTATTCCTCAGAGGTGCAGCTTCCTATATTGTCACCTGTGTTAAGAAGGGCTTTTCTATGATGCCGCTGCCTTTGAGTCACCCATGTTCCTGTAAGCAACCTCTCACCCTGCTCTGTGAATAGCCACAGTTAAACTCGGTAGTTTAATAAAATTGGTTTTGGTGCAATCAAGCTTTGCTCGGTCATCTGTTCCCTAGCTAGGATGAATACCCTTGTGTTCATTTCTCCCCAGAGAAAAAGTTCCTCAGGACAGGTAGATACAAGAGAAAAAGAAGGGGTGGGAGGGTAAATATGTAGGTCAAAATTAAATGTAATATGGCCAAAAGATCCCTATACAAGCCTCCAAATATCATACTGGATTAAAAATCAACACTATTTTCTAGTTAAAGGAATTTTTAAAAAAATATATAAGAACATGATTTTTCTCTCTAACTGCTTTCAGTATTTTTTCTTTGGTGTGTGTGTTTGGAATTTTGATTATAATATGGCAAGGAAAGGTTCTTTCCAGGTTTTGTCTGGCTGGGGTTCTAAAGGCTTCCTGTATCTGCATTGGCACCTCTTTCCCAATTTGGGGGAAATTTTCTTCTATGATTTTGTTAAAGACGCCTACTATGCCTTTGGAGTGGAATTCTTCTCCTTCTACTATGCCCTGAATTCTTATATCTGATCTTTTCATAGTGTCCTGAATATCTTGAAATTCCCACTCATACTTTTCTATAAGTTTGTCTTTCTCTTTGTTGGACTGTATTAGATCTGCCACCTGGTCTTCTAGCTTAGATATTCTGTACTTTCCCTCATCCATCCTACTGGTGAGATTTTCTACAGAGTTTTTTATTTCATTAACTGTGTTCTTCATTGCTAGTAATTCTGACTGGTGTTTCTTTATTATTTCTATTTCCTTATTTATGTCTTGTATTGCCTTCTTTATTTCATTAAATTGGTGTCCTGCATCTTCTTTGATTCCTTTGATTTCCTCTTTGATTCTTTTGATTTGTTCTTTGACCTCTTTGAACATATTTACAATCATTCTTTTGAACTCTTATTCATTTCCTCTAACTCGTTCTCACTGGAGGATATTTCTGATGCATTAATACTTTTAGGAACATAGAAAAGAAAACTCAAGACGGATAGTTCAGGTTAATAACATACTACTCATGTTTTAATAACCTCAGACAAATTAGACTATCTAAAGATATTTAGTAATTACTACTTTGAGTTTTCTAGTATGATGTGCTCAAATATTTATTTCAGAGGTTGTCACAAGCACCAAGACTAACTTACATTGATGACAACTGATGACAAAGATCCAAATCTTAACAATCATACTTCAAGTGCAGCAGGTGGATGTGAGTAATCCAGACCATAACTTGGAAAGTGCAGTATGCAAATACATTCCTAATCACACAAAGCCACATTTGAAAAGTGCTGTCTCAGAGAGCATACTGTGCTTAATTAATTTATTAACACCGATTAGTATTTGTACCACTTGAATTTTAATTGCATTATATGCTTACAAATGATAGGTATCTGCCCCTAAGTGTTATAGCTAGTACTAGATTTACCCAATCCATAACACTACAAAATCTCTTCAATCATTGTCCTCTTTCTTATATTTGGGTTCAGTTTTGTCCTGACATTTTTCTTTGTTTTTGTTTGTTTGTTTTTCTGTTTTGTTTTTTGAGGTAGGCTCTCACTCTAGGCTGATCTGGAATTCACTATGGAGTCTCAAGGTAACCCCAAATTCATGGCGATCCTCCTACTTCTGCCTCCCAAGTGCTGGGTTTAATGACGTGCTCCACCATGCCTGGCCTTTGTTCTGACTTTTGTTTACATATTTTAAAATAAAATTGCATGTTAGAATCCTAGTATAAAATCATCCCGGGCTGGAGAGATGGCTTAGTGGTTAAGTGCTTGCCTGTGAAGCCTAAGGACCCCGGTTCAAGGCTTGATTCCCCAGGATCCACGTTAGCCAGATGCACAAGGGGGCACACACGTCTGGAGTTCATTTGCAGTGGCTGGAGGCCCTGGCGTGCCCATTTTCGCTCTCTATCTCCCTCTTCTCTCTCTGTCTGCTGCTCTCAAATAAATAAAAAATAAAAGAAAAAAATCATCCAAGTGTTTCATTGTTGGAAAATATCTGTATTTCCTTTCATTTTTAATAGACACTAATCATACTATTTGGAATTTAAAGTTTTAATTCTTTAGAAATTTAGATGTTATTTAAAAACATATTTTATTCATTTGTTTCAAGCACAGGAGAGAGGGGAGAAGAGAAAGAGAATGAGAATGAGTAAACCAAGACATCTTGCTATAGCAAATAAATTCCACATGTACTGGGAAATTGAACCTGGGTTGTCAGGCTTTGTAAGAAAGTGCCTTTAACCATTGAACCATGTCTCCAGCCCATAAATTGTTATGTTGCTTGTCTGCTTGATTGTGTGTGTATAAAGATATATGTTATCAGCCTAGTGGCTGAGAGTTTGGAGGCAGGTGTCTTATCATCACATCAGCCCAGCCTGCCCCTCTGGATACTTTTAAGTTTTCTCCTTTTGTACTTACCAGCATCATTCAAATGTAGTTGAGTGGGGTAGCTCCATTCCCAGTGAGAATCCCTGTCTCAAAATGCAAGGTGGCAAGTCATTAAGGAGGGCTCCTAATGTCTACCTGTACCCTTTACATGAGCATGCTGACATGTGTACAAACATGAACATGCATAAACACATTTACATATATGCACAAAAATAAAAATATCCTAGAGCCAGGCCTAGTGGTGCACACCTTTAATCCCAGCAGCCGAGAGGCAAGAGGTAGGGGGATTCTTTTCAAATTTTAAATTGCTTAATTTAATTGAAACATAAAAGCATAAAATTGTTCATATTAATGATTAGCATATGATTTGCAAATAATGTGTCAGGCAATATTAAGTGAGAGGAACACATTTTGTGGTCTTAAGTATTTATCACTTAATAAAATATTTTATTTATTTGAGAGAGAGAGGGAGATAATGGGTGTGCCAGGGCATCCAGCCACTGCAAACAAACTCCAGAGGCGTGCACCACCTTGTGCATTTGGCTTATCTGGGTACTGGAGAATTGAACCAGGATCC
Source organism: Jaculus jaculus (assembly GCF_020740685.1). NCBI lineage: Eukaryota > Metazoa > Chordata > Mammalia > Rodentia > Dipodidae > Jaculus > Jaculus jaculus. The sequence continues at coordinate 154,468,842 of NC_059106.1, read as the reverse complement.
TTTGGCTTTGCAGGCAAACACCTTAAACACTAAGCCATCTCTCCAGCCCTATTTATCACTTCTTTATGGCAAAAACATTCAAAATGCCTTCTAGCCTATTGAACCATAAAAATCACAAACTGTTATCCATTGTCATCCCAATATGCACAAAATATTTCTTTTGGAGTTTATATATTTGTATATTAGCAGGTTTGTAGCCTTGGCTACAAAAAAATAAAAACTAATGAAAGTAGAAACAGACAATTGAATATGAATATCAAATCAAAGTATGGTAGAATTGGTAAATAAAATAAGATAATACAAACTTCATCTTCAATGCAGATTTTAACTTTATTTTGAGTTAGTTTATTTATAGATTTTTCTCAAATGAAATCAGTCAGCCAGCGTTTAAGGTCACAGAGAAAATGACAAGTTGATCATCAGGGAATAAGAGCGTATTTTCTGTCACAGGTCAGCAGGATGGAGAATTCAGTAAGATCGCCAGTAGAATCAGCATCGTGGTCTGTAACAAGAAGACTGGAAGGTTCTAGAAGGCAAGCAGGATGGGCGGCAGAACCCAGATCCGTAGCCCAGGGATGAGAAGCCACAGGGTCTGAAGCCACTGGATCCACAGCTCACTGAGTAAGAGCTTCTAGACCCATAGCCCAGGGAGTGGCAGCTGCTGGGGCCACAACCCTGAGAGCTGGAGGGAGGTGTCTGGCAGGGGCTGCAGAGCCTGGAGACAGAGGGGCGGTAGCAGGACGTCCCGCAGGGGATGCGCACCGCTTGGGACGTGTGGCATCGGATGGGCTGGAAGCAGGTGTCGTGACAGGCGCTGTGGAGAGAGGATCTCTGTTGGCAGATTCTGGGAGAGTAGACGTTAGTGCTGTGAACCAAATGTCGAGGGTAGAAGGAGCCACACGAGGAGCGTGGATACTGCAGGTGGTCCCCGTGGGGGAGAGAGGAGGTTCCAGCGCAGCAGCTGTAGGACATGTTAGTAGTGGATGTGCGTCCAGCTGTGTATAACTGAGCTTTTGAGTTTGAATATCATCCCTGGTCAGGGCTCTTATATACTGGCAGAAGTGGGTGGGGCACCTCACTGTGTCATTTTTCTCGGACTGCCTTGGCTGTCCTGTGTTTCTCAGTATTCTTTGTAATTGTAATTAACTAACTTCCTTCATCTTTTATTTATAGGTGAACTCATTTTGCTTTTATAGGTCTGAGTCAATGAAATGGATTTATGGAAAAATGCTATGACTATTTAATTTAGTCCTCCGTCATTATGGTCAGGAAATCCCCCTTGGGTTCTCACACTATAATTGTACTGCATTCCTGTGTCTTGTAAGGGAATTATTTCTTCTTAGCATAGGGATGTCAGGCAGTTATCTTTCTTTTGGTCTAGGTCTGAATGGAAAAAAATCCAGTCTTGACAAGAAAGTATTTAAAGATTGCTCCTTCATCAAACAATTGATTCACCCTGGGAAGTATGTTCCATCTCAGTGCTTAGTATGTCCACTCTATGCTATATAAAAAATACATCAAAAGAATTGTCTTTATGAAAATCAGAGTAATCCTCAACAGACATGATAAAAAATAAGTTAGGTAAACGAAAGCACAAGAACAACCAGACAAGACTATTATAGACTACATGTAGATAAACAGTAGAAGACAAGGCTGAGATGAGGTAAGAAACAAGTGACATAGACAGAAGGAAGGACAGTACTGTCAGGATTTTTACTGATGTATTCTAGTGGTGGATACTGTCTTCTTAATTCTTTTACATCGATTTTAATAGTAAAGTTGACTTATGGGTTTTACAGATGTATTTGTAAATAGTCCTTAAATCTTCTACTCGTTCACTTCTCTAACCCACCCCCCTTCAAAATTACGGATGCTTTTACATCATTTCCAAATAAATTCATTCAAACTTTTCCCTCTGCTCTTTTCTATTCTCCTTCTTTTTTTATCACTTTTTAAAATTTAATTTATTAGTTTTCTTTTCAGTAAATACAGGCAGTTTGGTACCATTATTTAGGCTCATCTGTGATCTACCCCCTCCCATTAGACCCTCCTTGTTGATGTATATGGGTCGTGCATTGTGGAGTTAGCCCCCAGTTATTGGTATGATAAATGTCTCTGCAAATCATGACCTAACATGTGACTCTGCTATTCTTCTCTCACCCTCCCAGCACCCCCTCCCAGGCCCAGGACTTTATCTCAGCTTTCTTATCAGGAATAGTTCCAGATATTATTGAATCTTGAAGACTATAATTATTTTGGGAGTTTGGGATTCCTCATTCAACAAAATAATTAGAATGACTATGTGCATAAATGTTAAATTAGAACTAAAGTAACAAAACAAAACTTCCAAATTTCAAAAAAATACCCACAAAATCAAAATAATAATGTGATGCAGTTATGATCTTCTATGAACATAGGGAGTACATACATGATCATTTCTGATTAAGACTGATTTTTTCAACATAGTTTTTTTGTAGTAAGAATAGATATATATTTATTTCTCTACAAATTGTGCACTGGAAAATAGAATACTTGGTTTTGATGAGACAACATAGTTTCTTTCAACATCACCATTTTCTTTTGGTGATGTTCAAGATGTTCAATCTGTAAGATTCTCTCAGTTTTATTTTTTCTCCATCAGTGCTTCAAGCCTACAATTACATTCATCTCTGCAAAATGTCCCATTGCTTCCCCAACCCAGTCCATAAGACATGGGGAGAGGGTGGTTATTCAGTTAAGAATCACCTGCTAATGGTTATAGGTCTTGAGGTTTAGCAACTAGGAAATTTGATGATACCAAAATTATTTTTGTCAAACCTATACAGCATTAGAGCTGTGAAAAGACTTATGTCTGCTTTTCTTAGACACTGTTTCAAAGACATTTTAAAAGTCCCATGAGCCATTGCTTCTTCTTTCTACATGCATCCTGGGGTTTGCATGTGTCCCAACTGTACACAGACATGGATTTCGGTAAGGACAATTATCTTTGATATTTTTTAAGACTACAAAGATTCAGCCAAGATGATTTGGGCATAGTAATTGCCCTCTAATAGCACTTCCAAAATGAGCTAACAATGCTTTCTTTCTCCTTGGGTCTGTCTCCATGACCAAAGAACATTTTACCCAACGAGCACATGCCAATCTCTCTCTTTTTGTCTGAAGAACTTGACCACCCTTCAACTTTGAAGGTGCAGAGTTTACTTCTCAAGTAAATATAATTTCTCTTTGGAGAATCGTTCTAAGATTGTTTTTATGTTGTCAGGACTTCATAGTCATATCTTGATTAGAATTCTTCTGGGTCAAAGTTCCCTGAAGTCACCATATGCTGTTGGTACAGAACAGGGAGTGACCTGGCTGGAATCTGGAAGACAGTCAGTCCCCAGACAGTTAGCTCGTCTAGTGCCAGAAGGTGCTACATGAGTGACTGGGGGAAAATGACCAACATCTCCCATCTCGTGGTCTCAGTTACTCAGCAGCAAACAGCCTAACGTGATTCTCACACAAGTCCAATAGTGGAGCACAGCCATGGTGGGAAACCAAGTGTTCTTGATTTGGCTCACTGGTCTGGTCAGTGGAATGGAACCCATAGCTGTAGCTGGGAAACAAGTCAGAACCATATCCAAATATGAGCCCACTCTCCATTATCAAGCTCCTATCAATGGTGGGCTACAAGAGGGCATACACCTATTAAATTCTCTCTCTCTAAAAAATAAATGTTTATCCCATTTATGTGTTCTACCCTCTCTTCATGCTGCTGCACCAGTGTAAAAGCTGTTACAGATGTTCCTGTTAGGGAATGTGGAAGATGTATGTAGTGGCATTAATATCCATTCTGGAAAATATCGCATCTTAGAGCTTAGGCAGAGGCTGTGTGTCACTACCCAGTGACATTGCACAGATGGCTTCCTGATGACTAATAATGACTCCTTCCAACATAAATACTGGAAAGAAGAATAGTGATTTTGACAGACCATGACAGTTGAAAATGGGAGGCTGAATAAAAAGGGCCTTTGAGTTCTAAGTCACATGACTGGTAAGTTGAGTGTGATGGCATGCGGAAGCATTCCCTGCTCACAGTCACCACTTCAATGACCTGTGCTGACAGAATGAAAGAGAAGGGAGAAGTGCAGGTTTCCAATATGAAATAAAACCATATGTAATGGTTAGGTAAACATTACTTTGCATTAGTTCATTCTTTAGGAAATTGAGTGGAAGTTGGCTGAATCTGGTAAATATATATTATAAATATATTAGAATAATATTAGAAGTATATTTCTGCTCAGAAGAAGGAAACCTCAGTAGGGTCTCAGATAAGAACCATAAACCATATTCTATCAGTGGCAGTAAAGATGTGGTCATAGAGGAACGAGTGAAACATGGAGAGGGAGAGCAATGTGCTAGGAGATGCTTTGGTGAAGGTCCCTCTCCTCTGCTGTGAACTTGAGGAGGTCTATCTTCTCCCTGATCTTGGGGTGTTACTGCCCTCCCACCCCGCCTCATTTTTAAAACTCTTGAGAAGAAACTGAAGACAAAAATGCCCTGGGGAAAAAAAAAACAATTCCACATTCATTCCCCATGTCTCCCTCAATCGCTCTGCATGTCTCCCTCACTCTGCATGTCTCCCTCACTCTGCATGTGCCCATCGCTCTGCATGTCTCCCTCACTCTGCATGTCTCCCTCAATCACTCTGCATGTGCCCATCGCTCGGCATGTCTCCATCACTATTGGACAGAGTGACATTTGTGGTATTGAACTTTAATTTCTCCCTGAATGGAGAGGAAGAAAAAAAAGTGAAGCAAAGGGTGGTAAAGAGAAAGACACACTTTATTTGGAGGTTTTTTAGATTTTCAGGGGATTAGAAGTAAAGGGTGGTAAAGAGAAAGACACACTTTATTTGGAGGTTTTTTAGATTTTCAGGGGATTAGAAGTACTGAATGCATCTGGTTTCTTTAGGCATATTAACCCTTGAAAGAACTAGCAAGTGCACATCTTGAACAAGAATGGAGTTCCAGACAAGGACAGGGCAATATCATCCTTTGGTTGCCACAGCTCAGTAGCAGGTAGAGGAGCAAAAGCACAAACCCCACTGTGGCAGCAGTATCCCAGTGGCAATGGCTGGAGAGAGTTCCAACAACCAGAAACTTTAGCATGGAACATTTGTCTTCTAAAATTTATTCTTTTAAACTTTATTTTTTAATCTATTTTTTATTTCTATTGGCATATGTTCATTGTACAGTGACAGATTTCAGAAAGACCTTTTATATTCCAGTCAATTATTATTTTATCACTCAAGAATATCAATTGTGAGCAGAAGATTTGTGAATGCATAAGCATCACAGTGTGATTTGTCCATAAATGTATATTCTGTGTGATAATAAGTAGGGATTATTAGCATATCCATTGCCCCAAACATGTTAGTTCTTTCTGTTTGAATTCATTTGGAATTTGTAGCTCTTTGGAAATATACAGGAAATTATTGATAATATAGCCAGATGACACTGCTACAGAACAGAAGAAAATATTCCTTCTAATGCTCTGTAATGCTTGACCCCATGACAGAGCTTTCCTGTTACCCTTTCTGCTCTTGTGTTCAGCATCTGATAAAGACTACTCTATTCTTCATCAATTAAAACTCCAGTGTTAGCTTTCCTCATGATGACCAGCATACTCTATTTGCCTCAGTTTACTCATTTTTCCATTTTAATACTTAAATCTGACATGGTTGAGACAACATATTGAGAATGGTGCCCATTAAAGTCCTTCCACATTTAAGCAGACTTGGGTAAAGATGAGAGTAAATATATACAATATATATTATATATATATATATACATATATATATACACACACACACACACACACACACACACACACACACACAGAGACATACAGTTTTGATGGGCTAGAGATATGGATGACCTGCTAAGGCACTTGCCTGCAAAGCATAAGGACCCAGGTTCCGTTCCCCAGTACCCACATAAACCAGATACACAAGGTGCACATGCACCTGGAGTTTGTTTTCAGTGGCTAAAGTCCCTGGTGCAGTCTTTCATTCTCTCTCTTTCTCTGTGTATATATACACATGACTCTCTCTCAAATAAAATAAATAAATAAATAAATAAATAAATAAATAAAAAGTTTTGAATATATTTGACTCTTTATTTCTGGAAAGTTTTTATATAATTTTCCCTTTTGTTTTTATGTTTATCTGGGTTTGGTTTATTTATTTTAATTTTTATTTATTTATTTATTTATTTTTTAGTTAGGGTCTCACTCTAGCCCAGGCTAACCTGGAATTCACTATGTAACCTACACTATGTAATCTAAGAGTGGCTTCGAACTCATGGTGATCCTCCTACCTCTGCCTCCAGAGTACTGAGAATAAAGGTGTGCGCCACAACTCTCAACTTCATCTTTTGTTTACATTAGACACCTTTTTGTTAACTATGTAACTTACCCTAATACCAGGATTTTTTTTTGTTATTGTCGTTGTTAATTATTACTCAAAACAAATAGCAAAGTAAGCTACTGGTTACAGAATGGAGCGTCACTCAGAATGTTTAAGCTTGAGGGCATTAAGAACTGTTGGTTGAAATGCAAATGTCAAGTTCCCATTATTCCAGTGTAGAGGTGCCTGGGAGAATCTTATGCTGGGATTATGATGCAATGTCACCTTGAGAATGAGAGCATTGACTTCCTTACCAGAATGCCTGGGGGCCAAACCTAACAGTGGCCCTTCAGTATTATCTTCCAGTTTACTGACTGCAGTTATTTCTAGGTTGCTCTTCTTACTCCTTGAGCTATTGTGACTGAAGTACTGATGTAAATAAGCACAGTGTACATGCCAGAGAACCACCAGGAGGAGCAAGTGGAAATGTTTGCTCACAGACAAACTCTCCATGTGACTGAGGTATCAAATTTGAAAGCCACTATTGTAAACAGCTTAAGTACATTTTATGGTCCACATAATTCATTGGCACAAGAATAAAACAATTAGTGCTAAAGGAGACATTTGAGAAATCACAGAATATACTTGTTTAAAAATATAGGCATATCATGTGTACCCCAAGGTAGTAAGCACTACCAAGCCTTCATAGAACAAGTAGGTATTGTTTTTAAAATGTAGTCATCAATGATCTCTTAGGTTAGTGAGTGAATGTTTTTTTCTAATTTTATTTTATCCTTCCTATCCACGTTTTACTTCATCTATTTCATTTTTTTCCTGCTTATTCCTTTCTTTTTGCTTACTTAAAACACCTTTCTCTTTGATCCAGCTTTCCGAACTGTCAATAATTTCAAACCAAATAATTGTTCTAGCTGACCCATTAATTGAATAATGTTATGCTATACTTTTTGCATGTGTCCCCCAAAGTTCATGTGCTAGAAATGATCCCCTGCAGGCTGCAGAGGTTGCTTAATGGTTAAGGTGCTTGCCTGCAAAGCCAAAGAACCCAGGTTTTATTCCTCAGGACGCATATAAGCCAGATACACAACATGGCACATGTATCTGGAGTTCATTTGCAGTGACTAGAGTCCCTGGTGTGTCCATCCACTTTCTCTCTCTCTCAAATAAATAAATCAAAATAAAATATCCTAAAAAAAGGGCAATGATCCCCTATGGGGAGGTATTGGAAAGTGATTATAGTTCATATCATGGGCATAATTTCAAGAATAGATTAGATTAGAATAGATTAGATTACAAGTAGTTTTCTTCTCTCAGCAGTGGGTTCCCTTTAAAAAAATTAGTACACGGACTGGAGAGATGACTTAGCAGTTAAGTGCTTGCCTATGAAGCCTAAGGACCCCGATTCAAGGCTTGATTCCCCAGGACCCACGTTAGCCAGAAGCACAAGGGGGCACACAAGTCTAGAGTTTGTTTGCAGTGGCTGGAGGCCCTGGTGCACCCATTCTCTCTCTCTCTCTCTCTCTTTCTCTCTCTCTCTCTCTCTCTCTCTCTCTCTCGGCTGCCTCTTTCTCTCTCTGTCTGTCACTCTCAAATAAATAAATAAAAATAAACCAAAAAAAAGAAAATTAAAAAAAAAAATAGTGCCGTTCCTTCTTGCTTTGATTCTTCTGTTCACAAGATGCTCTCTGCTATGTTGTAAAGGAACCAGAAATCCTTCATTAGATGCTAGTGCCATTTACTTGAGCTTCCCAGCCTCCCCAACCATGTAAGGAAACTTCTGTTCTTTTTCAATTCCCAGTGTGTCATGGTGGTACAAACCAGATAAAGACACACTGAAATTCTAGTTATTTCACATTTTTATTCAGTTTGCTTAAATTCTAGTTGATTTGGTGACATTTTGTTTAATTTTAGATTAAAACCATTTTCAAACCTTTAAGTGTCACTTCACATTTTGAAATATGAATAGATGCCTTTTTAATAAAATCTTCACAAAAGACAAACAATTTCCCAATGATTTACAGCAGCTGTCCCAATGAAGCAGTGCTTACAGCTCCACATTTCTGAGTGACTCTCTCCTCAGCAGCATTTCAGGAATCACAGCTTAGAAAACACTCTCATCTTTACTCTCCAAACTAAAAGGATCACGTCGAAAAGGACGTTGTCTATTCCTCACCTCCTATGCCTCATCTGAATTTCAGAATGTTTATTTGAAAATGAATTCAGGGCTAGAGGAATGGCTTAGTGTTTAAGGCATTTGCCTGTGAAGCCTAAGGACCCAGCCAGATGCACAAGGTCATGCATACATCTGGAGCTCCTTAGCAGTGGCTGGAGGACCTGGTGCTTCCATTCTCTCTCTCACACACACTCTCTCTGAAATAAATAAATAAGTAAAATGTTAAAAAAAATTAATATAGCCATTTTAGTATAGGTTTTATTCTTTTTCATTGTTGAAAATTGGAAATATGTGCTTATTGCTTCATGAACTATGGGGTTTTGCTTCTGGATTCCCTGAAAACACACACATTAAAGACATAGTATCTAGTCACCAGAAGTGTCAAGGAGTGGCAGGTGGCAGTGTCTCTGCTGTATTGCATCTTGATGACAGGATTATGCACCATGAAAACAACCACCTTTATCCTGTAAACAAGAACGAAATCATCTGTTTCTCTTATGTAAATGAATAAAACATGTTCAGCCATACTGGCACCGAAGAAAATCAATTTAGTTTCAATTATATAACTGATTAGTGAAACCCTGAAGGGCTCTATGAATCCCTACATGTTTTCCTCAGAAAGCATATCTAATGATAAAGGTTTATGAGGTGTATAGAATCAACTTTACTCCAATATCTCATTAATCCAAGGGAAAACTGAAGTTGGAAATCAGTATTTAATCAATATTCTAATGACTGTTTTCCTTCTTTTTGTAATTCTTTTCTCCTGGTACAAGTTGATTGTGATCTCATGGTGACTGAGTTCTTAACTGCATACAGTTCAATACAATCTCATGGTAGCTCACGACACAACCCTATGTGGAACTGGATCTCTTCAGAAGTAATTAACTTAAAAAAAAATGAGGCCATTGTGTGGGCTCTGGTCAAAAACGACTACTGTTTTTCAAACAGTTGGGAGAAAACAACCATGCATCAAGGGATGATGAGATTAAGACAGAAAGAGATCACCATCAACAAGCCAAGGAGAGTCCTGGAAGTTACTACAAACATCTTGATCTCAGCTTCCCATCCTTCAGAAATAGGAGACAACAAATTCAACTTCCCTTAATTTTGGGCAAGTGGATCTATGCCATATATACTAAAGATGACTCTGACGGTTCCAGAGGTTGAGTGGCCCTGAAGATTCTCATTGCCCAATGTCTCCTCAGGGCCTTCTAGAAAATGGAGAAGCTTCCAGCCTTCCTGTCTCCATGTGCACCATGTTTGTCAGCCTGCTCTGAGGCCAAGGTTATTTGTGTGGAGCCATGGACTCTGTATCTGTGACTTAAGCACTAGGCATTGGGACCACCCCAAGGATGTCTAGGCATCTACATTTTTAGCTGCTCTGTGGGGATCAGTCACTTTAATTCCAACTAAATTATGATCAGGGGACTGCAGGTCAGCATGGTGTGTTTTTCGGATCACACAGCTATTTTCCTGAACTTTATTACTGAGGATATTCTAGATCAGATTACTCAGGACTTGCTTATAAATGTCTAAGTAGATTGCCCCTAGAAGCAACTCAAGTACCAGCTGAAGCTTTTCGACCCACCAGTTACTGCGGCTTTGACTGGAGGGTCACAAGCATTCATTGCTTAAGTTCTTTCCTTTCTGTGACCAAGTCACCCTGAACATGCCCATGAAGTAGGAACTTCTGAACTTCTCATCTCCTCTCCCTTCGCTCTTTCCTCTTCCCATTCCCTGTTTATCTTCTCTGCCTATCTGTTCTCTTCCTTTCTCAGAACACATTTAATGTTCACATTTTCTGAACTGTGTTCTATGTGCATCTCAATGTACTAGAAACATTTTTAACTAATGTCCTTAACACAAAAGCCAGTTTCTATGTCAGTGTATTTGTGTATTTAGTCAGTTTCCTGTGGCCTGAAAATGCACTGGTTCCATTCCCTCTAAGGAACACTACTGAGGTACAAGGTACACACTTCAACAGACCACTGAAACCTGGGACCCAGATATTGAAATCACTGTGACAGCCAGATTCTTAATTAGCTCTCCTTCTCCTTCCCCTCTGTAGTGCTTTGCTTCTGGTCTCTGTCCAAACGGGGAGCCTCAAGGACGATACTTTGTTCAAAGCCCAAACAATGATTAATTTCTTCTACTCCATCCCTTGTGAGGTATACAGCAAAAGAAACAATGAAGAAATATGCTGGTAATAGATCTTTTTTTCTCTGCTGGTCCACTTGAGTCCTAAATGTTATCTCAAAGAAGCAGAGTCCAAATTCAACCCAAGGTCTAAATATACTTTTTGTCATCCAGAAATATACTTATGGCTCTAAAATAGTCAAAGATTAGGTGAACCAGAGGATGATTTTTCTGCTAGTAACTAATTCTGCAATGACCTCATAGATCACATTCATTTATTCACCTTTACATCAATTCATCTGTTCCATATGAACAAGATCTGTCCTAGAAAAAGAGGTCAATCCCAGTATTGCAGGTGAGGTGAGTAGAAAAAAAAAATGAGTGAAAGGATAAGTGAAGAAAATATGGAGTACAATACATTTGAACTTGAATCTTAATTCCATAGCAGGTGACCTCATACAAGTTAGCTAATAGTGTCTACCCTTCCTTATACATCTGCAAGATATGTAATACATACACACACACATGTATGTATGTATACATTCATGAAGATATATTTCTCAGGAGAGTTAAATGAGTTGTACATTTGTATTTGTATATTTTCTGGTAGAGTGTGAAATACATACTTGTTCTGTTGCTTTCTTTTTCTTCCATCCAGCTTCCATGTACAGTGTATTCTTTAAAATATATATATTTATATATATATATATATATTATTTATTAATATTTATTTACATATTATTTATTAATATATATTATATATATATATATATATAAAATTTACTTATTTGTCTGAGAGAAAGAGCGTGTGCAAGAGAGAGAGAAAGAGAGAGAGAGAGAGAGAGAATATGGGCACACCAGGGCCTTCAGCCACTGCAAATGAACTCCAGATGTGCCCCCTTGTGCATCTTGCTTACGTGGGACCTAGAGAGTTGAACCTGGATCCTTTGGCTTTGCAGGCAAATGCCTTGACCACTAAGCCATTGCTTCAGCCCTGTGTATTCTTTTGTTGTTGTTGTTGTTTTTCAAGGTAGGGTCACTCTAGCTCAGGCTGACCTGGAATTCACTCTGTAGACTCAGGGTGCCTCAAACTCATGGTGATCCTCCTACCTCTGCCTCCCGAGTGCTTGGATTAAAGGACTGCCACGCCAGGCTCAGCCCTGTGTATTCTTTAAACAAAAAATTTCTTCACTCAGAAAGCCTTATTGGGTTGACTTCCCCATTGTTTCCTCCTCTGTGAGCTTGCTTTGACCATTACTTTCTTTCTCTTCTTTTTCTCTTGTGACTTTATTGATTAGTCTTCCCATAGCATGTAGAATGGGAATTAAAATGAGGATACTTTCAGAGAAAACCCTCAGAAAAGTGTAAAGTCAATAAATATGTCAGTCCCAGGGGAAATTTGTCAAGGACACTTCATGGAATAAAAATTATTTGAGGTACACTTCCCAAGTCCAACACTAAGGTTCAGATGAATCATAAGAAGAAAGACCTCATCATCTATAGATGGCTAGAGGAACAGAATACAAGTCTACTATGTTTTAGAGAATTTCAAATATTATTTGTTATAATAGAAGTCCTAAAGAGTGGAGTAGTGGTATAAAGATGATCTTGATCTGAGATGCTGATTTTTCTGGTTTGAGGTCATAATACTCAGACACAAACAAACTAAAGGTTACTTTCAACAAAATAGAATATTTGGGTTAGGAAGTTAGCTCATGGTTAAATCTTCTGGCTTGCAAAGCCTGCCAGAACTCAGGTTCAATTTTTCCCAGCCATCTAAGCAAGCCAGAATCTAAAAGTGGTACAAACATCTAGTGTTTGGATGTAGTGATAAGAAGCCCTGACATGTGTACACACACAAAGACACACAAATAAAATTGGAAGACTATTAACCAAAACTGTATCTGGAGGGTCAGACACAGTTATAAGGCAACATGGTTTTTCTTGCTTTTCTGCTAAATATGCAAAATTATTACAGAATTGGGGCGGAGGAGATGGATCAGAGGATAAAATGATTTCCACGTAAGCACGAGCACCTGAGTTTCGTTTCACCAAAGCCATATAAAGTTAGATGCTGTAGTGGGTTTCTGTAATCCCACAGTGCACAGCAAGATGAGATGTGAAGACAGGAGAATCATATAGAAGTTCACAGGCTAGTTCTATTTTCCGAGATTTATTACTATAATTTATTACCATGTTTTATTTATTTATTTATGACTATGATCATTATAGGTGGTAACTCAAGGGCTGTCTATAAATTTCTAAAAAGTGAGACCTATAAGATGTTACCATTTGCAATGTTGAACAAATTACCTTGTGCAAAACTAGTGAAAGGCTAGAACCAACCCCTGACTTTATCATCTGAGCGCCTACATGGGTGCTGTGCTATGTGCACGTCCACAACCTTGAATATGAAAATGCTCTTTCTCTCTCTCTCACACACACCGCTAAAAGCAATACTACATAATTTCTAATGTGATTCAAATAGGAAAAGTTATGCACCTTTCATGATGCTAAGCATAACAGTTGACCTATATAAAGTGCTTATTAATACCATTCATTAGTATTTTTATTGATAAAATTGATATTCTGGGGCTGGGGATATTGCTTAGTGGCTAAGGTTCTTGCCTGCAAAGTCTAATAACCTCTGTTCAGTTTTCCAGTAACCATGTAAAGCCAGATGCACAAAGTGATATATGCATCTGGAGTTCCTTTGCAGTGGGGGGAGGCCATGAGGAGGCCATTCTCTGTCTGTCTTTTTCTCTCTCTTCTCTCCCAGTCTCATCATGCCTCTCTCTGCTTACAAACAAAAGTTAAAAAAAAAAAATTGATATTCTTCATTCTGTTGCAAAATTAATCTTTTGACATGTTAATCTATTTTACTTGAATGTTTAAAAAAAGAACTAGAGCTGCCTTTGTATTCTACTTCCCAGAAGCTCTCTAGTACTTTTACCCTGTTTGAATGAGTTAGTTATAGTTGTTTAGTGACATCACAATGAAGATGTTACCAGCCATAAACACAGTAAGTGAAAGCTTATATTATGGCAAATACAAGTGTTCAACTGTAAGTAAACCCGTATTACTTAAGAAAATGTGGTTTCCCATTTCAAAGCTCCTTTATTTCATATGCCAAAAGGCAAGAGGTCTTTTAGCTGCTATAATAAACATTTCAGTGTTATATGGAATCAATATACATTTGTTGGTAAATAAGTTTAGACAGAAACTCACCATTACAATGAAGTATGCAATATTCACAGGCTTAATTTACATAAAAGAACACTGGCTTGTGAATGCTTTGTAATATTCTTTCTTATAAATAAGAATAATGTCTTTCCCGGGTGTCGTTTTGCCTTTCAAAGCACTGTGTTAATAACTTCTTAAATTTTTGCACCCTTTATGTTCTACTGAGATTTTTAAGCTCTTTTATTTAAATAAAGATTAAACTCGCATGCCAAAGACACAAATATATCTCAAGTTTTATGTTATTAATATGATTTTTTAAAAGCAGAGAAAAGGGCTGGAGAGATGGCTTAGCGGTTAAGCGCTTGCCTGTGAAGCCTAAGGACTCCCGGTTCGAGGCTCAGTTCCCCAGGTCCCACGTTAGCCAGATGCACAAGGGGGCGCATGCGTCTGGAGTTCGTTTGCAGAGGCTGGAAGCCCTGGCGCGCCCATTCTCTCTCTCTCCCTCTATCTGTCTTTCTCTCTGTGTCTGTCACTCTCAAATAAATAAATAAATAAAAATTAAAAAAAAAAAAAGCAAAGAAAAGCCAGATGTGGTGGCTTACACCCTTAATCCCAGTATTCAGGAGGCTGAAGTAACAGGATCACTGTGATTTCAAGACCAGCTTGTGGCTACATAGTTAGTTCCAAGTCAGCAAGGCTACAGTGAGAATCCACTGTAAAAAAAAAAAAAAAAGAGCAGAGTAAATAGAGCATTAATTATATTTTTCTAATGATAAATTATTTTGTTACTGTTTAAAGCTCAAGTTGTTGACAATTTTTAATCTCTTCATGACCATTTGCCATGGCTAACTTTTAATACGCCATACATCATCAAATTTGGTATCCACCAGGTTAAAGTTTGATGCTGCTAGGAAGGTCTTTTTTGTTCATGTGTGTGTAGAGTGTTTGTGGTATGGTGTTTGATCTGTGGTTTATGCAAGTGCTGTGCAGACAGTGGCCATATTCATGTGTGCAGAGGACAAAAGAGAATTTAAGGTTCCCTTCTATACCAGTCAACTGTCTGGAGGTGTCTCCCTCAATCACAGCAGCTTCTATGGGACAATAAGCTCCAGAGATTCTCAGTCTCCCCCTGGCCACTGACCAGAGAGAAAGATGTGTGTGTCCACACCTAGCTTTATACGGGGGTTTGGGGAGGTAAACATCACAGTTCCCCAGCCCAAGCAGCCCTTTGCTTACCCAGCAAGTACTTTCACACTGAGAAATCTCCCTAGCCTTTTGTGAAGGGTTTTTAAAACCTTTTTAAATCACTAGAACTTTTCTGAAGCCGTGCTTCACTGAACAGCCCAGGCTGGCCTTAAAGTCGCGATGCTCCAGAATCTGCTTCCTGGATGCTGGGAAGGCAGATGTGTGCCATCCTCCATCATGCTAAGAGTTAAGCAGATCAGCCTCCTATGTGGGGAGGGATTATAATTTTAAGACCTAAAGAGTGAACTTTAAGTTTCCCAAAGAAGAATAAATTCTCAAGACTGAAACGTTAAAACCTTGCTGATTTCCCACTGTACAATGGATTTGGACTAAAGAACTCCAGCATCAACTTTCATCTCAATTCCTGGCATCTTGGCTTGTTTTGAAGATTTCAAAGAAAATACATGGGCCAATTTAAATCAAATAAATTGGTACAGAGAAGCACATACGTGCACGTGCAAATCCACCCAGTATGTGTGCACACATTCGGATGTGTCTATTTCCCAGGAAAAAAGTTACTCTCCAAGACACAGATGACTCTCAGTCTCCACTCCAATCAGCTGAGTGTCTGTCTTGGATGTCACTAGATCTGTACTTGGGAAGGACTCCAGAGAAGTGCACAGACAACAGTGCTGTTGTGTGGCAGAGTATCATGGGCTTTCATGTTATACTGAGTCGTAGAATTCAGCAATTTCCAGAGAGATTTTTAGCAACCTCCAAGTCCATTCTCTGAGACATGTAGCAACCAAAGTAGCTGCTGAAATTTGTTTGTTTCCATTCTGACATCTGAAACCTCATCTCTATCAATGTGAGAAATGAGACAGTGTAATTAGTGGTTTCCCACACTGGCATTTACTTGGTAGGGTGACAAACGTATAATTCTGGTCAATATGTTTGTGTCATTAAATTCTCAATAAGTATTTGATTTCTGTTATTTGTTTTATCTTAGTTTTTGGCACAATTCTAAATTAGAACAAGCAATATCAACAACAAAAAGGAATGTGAAAACCAGCAGTCATAATAACACCCTCTTTGGACCCATAAATTTCCAATTATTTTTCAGATCATATAAATTATTTTTGACAATTTTGATGGAAGAGTTTGAAACTCAGTTTTGAGGACATGGTAAACTGAAAAGTTCCCAATTTCATCTTAGTATCTACAAACTGAAACAAGTTAAAGAAGGCTGAGCACTTGTACTAGCCTTTGGGGCTAAATAAACTGTTCTGGACTCCAGTGTGAACTTCTACTAGCCTTTGGGAGTTAGGTGGGCCATCCAGGACTCCAGTGATGAGCTCCACTTATGCCAGCAGAACACCTGTGCCCATGTTCTGAGATCTCAGCAATACATTATTACGTGAAACACAAGGGAAGTGACATGTGCATGCAAGTTGGTGTGAAGGAGAGAACTGGGGCTGTGTGCCATTGGAAAATGCATTTTATTTTGACATAATTGAGATAGATATTATTCAGAAGATTTTACTTGAATAAGCATTTGAGAAATAATGTGTGGCATTTTGTTGTACTTTCTTATAACAAACATGAAAATCAAACAAAATATGGAATAAAATATTAGGTTGCTGGGTCATCTTTTCTGAATTGAGTTTAGGCCTAACCAATTCAAATGTATGTGATCCAGCTCTGGCCTTGGTATTCCTAGCAGTAGCTCATGGCATTCCTGGGGTTGACAGCTATGTTCCCTATGTTCTGTCAATTCGATAGACCAAGCAGACAGCCAGCATAACTCATGCTGGACCTCAGACCACATAGGATGAGGTCACGGACAAAACAGAACACCTCCTTTATAGATCTTTATTACTTCCTTTTGCATTGCTGTGATCCAGTGCCTGACAGAAACCACTTCAGGGGAGAATGTCCTATTTGGGATCACAGTTTCTGAGCGAATTCCATTTGTGCTGGCCAGGAAGGCTTGATGGGTCCATGTCATGACATGTTAGTGACATGAGTAGCCTGCATGAAGACAGTTGTTCCCCTAGCACAGAACACCAAAACAGAGTGTCCAGGCAGGAACTAAGGAAGTGCATAAGCTTCCAGAATCCAACTCTTGTGATCTGATTCTGCAAGCTAGCCTAGTCTTTTAAAGACTTTTCATCTTTTAACATATCACTAGGGATAAAATATTCAAACCATGAATGTGTGAGAGATATTTCAGATTCAATTTATAACAAAACCAAACTAACAGACCTCATTCAGATGCCTGAAGAAACTGGAGCCCATATATATATATATATATATAAACATTTTCACACAAACAAGATTCCAAGTCAATTTTTTTCAACTTACAAAAAAATTAAGGTAATTAAGAAAAACCAATAATGCATAAAATTAGAAATATATAATTCTAGCCTGGCTTGGTGGCACATGCCCTTAATCCTAGTACTTTGAGAAGCTGAGGTAGGAGGATCACTATGAGTTTGAGCCAGCCTGAGATTGCATAGTGAATTCCAGGTCAGCCTCAGTGACAGTGAGACCCTACCTCAAAAAACAAAACAACCTAATCTGTATTAAGAAGGCTATAACATGCTGATATAAATCTAGCAGTGTGAATTATTATAAAAATACAACCATAACCAATATCCATACAAAAATCAATCAATCTTATCAGCTCAGAATGTCCTAAATGTATACTTACCATATCGTGGCCAAGTAGGTTTTACCCAGGAATACAAAATTTGTCTGGTATTTAAAATATATTTGGAAAAATTCTACATGCCTCCATGATTAGGTCAGAAGTTCTTAATAAATAACCTATAGAAGGAAACTTTTTCAGCAGAAAGAAGACCAGGTATGGGATGCCGGCTTTGATATTTTCTATTCCTAGAAGGTTTTTAAAAAAGTTCTGGTGTATCATACCAGTGTTGGGCGTCCTGCTCGATAGCTTGTTCCTCTGCCTGGCTTTGTCTCGAGCCAGTCTCCTGTTACTAATTCCAGAGCTTGCAGGGCTTTGGTGACTCTCTGGTGTCTGCTGTCCTGGAGACTGTGATAATAGCTATGTATGGCCACACCCTGCTGTTTTACATGGGATCTGGAGGTTTGAACTCTGGTGGTATCAGAACTCCTCAGTTCATCAGGCTTGGAAAGAAGCACACTGGACCACTGAGCCATCTCTCCACCGTAGGTATACATTTAAATTAGCAACCAAGTCATAAAATGCTCAGTCAAAAACATAACAAAGCACATGTAGGACTGCAGAATAGTGAATTCTATGCTACGTTGCAGAGATATTAAGTGCTTAAGCAATGGTATATTGTATACTCAATTGAGCACATGACTCATTATACTCATTTTCCCCACAATGACTGTAAAAATCTCAATGACAATTTGAATCAAAAGCTTTTAAAAATATTTATTTATTAATTTGAGAGAGAAAGAGGCAGAGAGGGAGAGAGAGAATGGGCATGCCAGGGCCTCCAGTCACTGCAAACGAACTCCAGATACATATGCCCCTTTTGCATCTGGCTTACATGAGCCCTGGGGAATTGAACTTGGGTCATTTTGCTTCTCAGGAAAGTGCTTTAACCACTAAGCTACCTCCCCAGCCCCAAAGTCTTTCTTAAAAATAGAATTTGGAGGGCTGGAGAGATGGCTTAGCGGTTAAGAGTTTGCCTGTGAGGCCTAAGGACCCCAGTTCAAGGCTCTATTCCCCAGGACCCATGTTAGCCAGATGCACAAATGGGCACATGCATCTGGAGTTCGTCTGCAGTGGCTGGTGGTCCTGGCGCATCCATTCATTCTCTCTCTCTCTCTTTCTCTCTCTGCCTCTTTCTCTCTCTGTCTGTCGCTCTCAAATAAATAAAAATGTTTAAAAAAATAGAAATTGGAAAACATATTCTAGTTTATACCAAAATACAGAACTTAAATTTACAAATAAATTAAAAATCAAGTATAAACTTTGAAGATCTCCATTGTGATTTGATGAGTTATCATAAAGCAGTAGTAATTTGGAAATATGAAAAATGATATTGGCCTCACAAAAGACATGTACATCAAGTGAAGAGAAGAAGGATTATTGACAAAAATCTATATTAGTATTATTACTTGACTTTCATCAAAATGTCAAGATAAGTTAATGGAAATGGGAATATTTTCAGTAAATCTTATGGGATGGTTGGAAATTCCCATACAAAGAAAAATACAATAAATTTAAATAAGGGTATAACTCTAATTCCATAACACATGCCAAGAGGTTTATGACTAAAATAAAATTTATGAAAATTATATAAATCTGTTTTTATTGTTTATTGTTTTTAGTTGATTATTGCTGTGATCAGCTCCACACTGATGAGATGAAGCTCCAAAACAGACACAGTTTATGGGAGGAGTGGGATTTACCTCAGGATTATAGATCCAGGGGAAGCTCCATGATGGCAAAGAAACTGACTCCCTTTCACAGACGTAAGCAAAGAGACACAGCTATATAGCCAGCACCACAAGTATGAGCAAAACTGCCAGCCAAAGAGCAGGTGGCTAGGGACAACTTTTAATAAAAACATATTAATCTATTGGAAGACCTACATTCAAAACTACAATTAATGTACAACCTTATCACTCTTGAAAATGGTAAACATGACCAAAAAAAAGTGATTACAAAAAGTTGGCCAAAGACAAAACATCAAACGCATAAACCTCAATGCAGAAATCATTAAAAACATGAAAAACTTTCTAAAAGGAATAATTTAACAATGCCTCTTAAGGCCTTGGAAAAACAGAACAAACATAGCTATATAAAACAGTACATAGAAATAAGTAAGATCAAGGGAGAAATTAATAAAAGGGAAATGAAAATTATAATATAAATAATCCATGAAATAGTCAGTTATTGAAAAGATCATCAAGATCAAAAATCACTTGCCCAAAGTAAGCAAAAACAACTAAGAGAAGACCCAGGATGCTAGAACTAGGGAGATGGCTCAGTAGATAAAGTGCTTGCTGCACAGCATTATGACCTGAGTTGAGATCCTCAAACTCATGTGAATCTGGACAGGGTAGCGCACATCTTCACTACCATTACTCCTATGGCAAGATGGGCAGTTGGCCAGCCAAGTAGTCTGACATACGGTATGATAAACAAGGGGCTTGCCTTAAACATGGAAGGTGAGAGCTAACTGCAGAATTTGACTTCTATATGTGAAATTCTATACTCACATAACCACACATGACACAAAGACACATGTCAAACACACCCATTGATTCCAAAACTAAAATAAATTGGATATAAAAAGGTGATATTATTATAGATACCTGAAAATCAGCAAACTACTGGTATAAAACCCCCATACTTATATTCTACTAAAATAAGAAAATGTAAAAGAAATTGGTAAACTCTCAGATGCATAAGATCTACAAAAATGAGATAAGTAGTGGTAAACAAATGTAAAACAGATCTTCCTTATGAGCCAGCTTACCACTCAAGGGTATTTATCAAAGGATCTAAATGATCATGTCACAGAAATACTTTCACATAATGGTATTACTACACTACTTACAGTAGCTGCATTATATAGCCAAGCTAAGTGTCTGACACAGGAAACCTAGCTATAGGATGCAGGAAAGTTTAAAGAAGAATTACAGTTTATAGGCACTGTGAATTCTTTTTCAGCCACAAAAAATAAATGTTCTATCATTTATAGGTAAATGAATTCAACTGGAGACATTCATGTTAGATAAACTCAGCCAGTGTGAGAAAGATGGACATTCCATTTTTACTCTAGTTTGTGATTCCTAATTGCATTGATAACTGAAATCATGTGTGCATACATGATATGAAAATAGAAGAAAAACCAACAGGACAGCAAAAGGGATTAAAGGGAAAGGAGGAGAGAAAAGTGCCAGGGAGGAGTGTATGTGTGGAAATATAACCAACACATACACACGTATGGGAATATCCTTATGTAACATAGGGTCACATACAATGAACAAACTCAATGAAAATTTAGGGGGGATTAATGACACTGCAAGCCATAGCTATAAGAATGTATTAGAGGGCTGGAGAGATGGCTTAGTGGTTAAAGTACTTTCCTGCAAAGCCAAAGGACCCAGGTTCAACTCCCCAGGAGCAACATAAGCCAGATGCACAAGGGGGTGCATGCATCTGGAGTTCATTTGCAGTGGCTGGAGGCCCCTGGCATGTCCATTCTCTCTTTCTCTCTCTCTCTCTCTCTCTCTCTCTCTCTCTCTCTCTCCTGCCTATTTCTGTATCTCTTTCAAATATGAAATAAAATATTAAAAAAGAATGTATTAGAAGCACCTGTATTAGTAGAGATGGAATGTAGATAAACATGGATTAACAGAACTAAATGATAAAGAGCTCAAATAGAGAAATAATCAAAAGATTTTATAGATGATGATTTTAAAAAGTTTTGGGACAAAGCTTGTGAAAATTCTGAGTTCTATTAGTCTTCACAAAAATTCCAACCAAAACCACACTAGGATACCAGTTCCTGCCCTCATGGAGTAAGCCAAACAGTAACTATTATGTTGTAAACATTTAATCATGTAATAATTATATCATTAGTAAAGCCTTCATAAATTATCACTGAGAAATTAAAATGTCATATTCTTATGGAAAACTGCTATTTCCTTATATTGTTAAACATGTGGTTACCTATGACTCAGCAGTCTGATTTCTGAGCATTGACCTAATAGAATTAAAAACATATGTCCACAAGATACATACATGTAAATGAAATGAATGTATTCAATTGACCTAAAAAGATACTTAAATAACCACTTCAGAGGGAATGGATAATTAAATTATATGCCATACATACAATGAAATGGCATCAATGAAACAGAATATACTAATGAAGCACGTAATGTATGAGGAGAGGGATAAATCTCAAAATAGCATGCTTTTGGAAACTTCAGCATTAAAACTTTCTAATATAAACTTCAATGTATTTTGAAATTATAGAAACAGAACATCAGATATGGGGGAATTGACACAAACAAGCATAAGACTTTTTCTCAATAAGAAAACACTCCATTTCAATTGTGAGTTACCTGACTACATGTATTTGTTAGAACATGCCAAATAGTATGTAAAATATAACTCTATGGGCTGGAGAGATGGCTTAACAGTTAAAACATTTGCCTATGAAGCCAAAGGACCCAGGGTCTATTCTCCAGGTCCCATGTAAGCCAGATGCACAAGGTGGCACATGCATCTGGAGTTCGTTTGCAGTTGCAAGAGGTCCTGTTGAACCCAAGTTTTCTCTCTTTGTTTCTTTGTGTCTAATAAATAAATAAAAAATAAAAAACATAACTTTATGTGTGAAATACATCTAAATAAAGCTGTTTGGCATGGTATATAATAAAGCTGACCGGCATGGTATATAATGGCATCCAGTGTATTTTTAATTTGCATTTCTATAAAGATCTAATTCTGAGCATTTTTCATATTTTAATTGTCTCCCACATATCTCTTATATTAAAGTCTATTTTAAAATCATTTCTTGTGTTGAATTTTTTTCTTATTATTGAGCTAAAAAGCTGACTTAGAGAAGTATACATATGGGTACGAAGACATACAATAATGCACCAATAACTACAAAAATGATTTAACCTATAATGATAAATAATCAGTAAATGAGTTCATGGAAGAATGTATAAAATATAAGCAGAAACTCCATATAATAAGTAATGGGATTGGGGTTCATATATAGCCAGCATAATTCAAGAACCAATATCCTTCTGACCACAAAATTTTGACTTCTAGTTATATACCTTTCAGAAGCAATACATACAAGTGCCTATGTGCAACTATGTTTCTGATGACATGTTTTATAATAAAAAACTCAAAATAGTAGAGAGATAAATATGTAAAGTATGGTATTTTATAGGATAGAATTTTGTAAACTAGTTAAAGAAAAAACTAGATCTTTATATCACAGTAAAGTGGTTATTTGTATAGACTGTCAATATTTCAAACCTGAGTTTAAGTTCCATTTCTGCATAAGGGACATTGAGAAAACACCTGAACCTATTTGTGTCTCAGATTTTCCATCTTTAAGAGTAAAATATCATGTACCTTGTTGGGTTATAACTGAGGGTTCAATCAGCTAATAATTGTAACAAAATTTTACAGGCTATGGCTGATTTTTAAAAATGCTACTGTAATCAAGATAAAGAAGGACAAAACTATATTCACATGGATATATTTGAATATGTTTATCTAACAATTGTAAAATGAAAAGAAAGTTATATACAAAAAGATATATATATATATATAGTACATTGACAACAATATCAAAATCAACTGTATAAATTCGTAAATATATGTCAAGAAAATTTCCTTAATGTCTACTAAAAAGTAAATATATTATTATGATTCCTTTGAAATGCTCAGGAGAATCCTACTAAAGTTATCCCACATAAGACTTTCTTCGTGATGTTTTATTTTGTTAAAGGAGAAATAAAGAAATGATAGAAATGTGAGAATATGCATTTCAGAAAGCTGCTCTAGAATTTGGGGTATTGCTTTGTCATTTTGTTGATGTTTTCCAGTTTGTTTTCAGTGATATGGATAAATATAGAAGTGAGCTCTTAGAAGGAGTCAGAGAAATAGATCTGTAAGCAGGGAAGCTTGGAAAGCAGCCACAGTGATTTTTCTGCTTCTGATAATTTATGGGTGATGTGTGTCTGAGGACATAAAATAGGTCCTTTGAGGAGGAAAAGCTGTAGCAAGGTAAAAATAGTGGGGAGGCCCAGGAGAATTAAGGAGAAAGCTGCAGCCAGAGGGCCTTGGGTGGCCTCCTGGGAAGAAGCAGAGAGTAGAGGGGTTATGACCATGCATCAAATCCTCTATATCCCACGAGTCCTTAGTCCAGGAGCAGCAGTGCCATTCAATGGATAAGTCCCCTGGGTGAGAGCTTTCAGAAGCAAAATCTACAGAAAGGTTGGTGTTAGCAGGGGGAAGTTGTGGAGACTGGGCGGTGAAATGCACTTCTAAATCAGAGAAGGGTTAAGGTTTTGATACAAGATAAAGATAACATGAAGGGAACAGCATAGGGGATGGGCATGTGGACTACATGGTTTCTGCTATTACAGAATATTTGCTTAATTTAAAAGGTTTGTTTGGAATCTTTGAAAGTCTCACAAGAAGATAGCAGTTGAAGGCTAAGTTATATCAGTATAATGACCTGGACAAACAATTTTTCAAGTACCTCAAATAGTAAGCAGCATGTCCTGTGTTGTTTTTTTCTATGATATTTCTCAATTTCTCAAAAAACAATAAGAAGAGAAAAAGACAGAAAGCTTTGGGAGGGGAAATGAATGGAATGAAAGAAAGAGAAAGCCTTTTCAATATTGAATTTTATTCTGACATAACTATTTTTCTTAAACACTATGCCTGAGTGCATAGAGTATATGGAGTATTTTGTTATTTTAAGGTTCCTCTCTTAACTATGAAAGCTATTCTATTGAGTTTTGTTTCTCTTCCATCTGGAGGACATATTTATTGTCATGTATGCACTGCTTACTAGCTTTTCACAAAGTGAACAAACAACTATAATGAAAAATATAAATGTAGTTGGGAATGAGTGGAATGTATGTTAACTGGCTTATTTTTGTGTCATTTTACTGCTTTTTTTCTCATCTAGGTAGTTGGCCTGGTCAAACAAGAATATTTTTATATGAGAAATTCTACGTTTTAGTAGAATCACCATTTAATAGGAAGAGCTATTTCCCATTCTAAAGAAGTTTAAGGCTGACATTAGAAGGAACACCATATGTTGGGAATGGCACATATTTCTTTAAGAAATTTAATAGGTGTCCATTCATAAAACAAAGCCTATTGTTCTTCAGTGAATCAGAGTATTGCACAAGGGCACTTCATGTGATGCATGCCACACTTTGGATTCTGCATGGGAGAGATAATCATAAAACAAAATAACTAAGTGCTCTGAAGCGTTGTGCGTGCCTAGAATAAAGCAAGTTCATTGTCAGGTATTTAAGGGGCTTACTTGTCAATGACAATTGTGAATGCTATTTTCTTTAGTTAAACCAAATAAAACATCAGGTTCAAGAGAAGAAAAATGGGTATAGAGCTGATAAGAAGCCTTTTGTCCCCTCATTAATCTAAGTATGGATTATCCAGGTGCTTTTTTTCTTGTCTTGGGCTAGAAAATAAACAATCCTTGAAATGCACCAGGAGCAGTGATGCATAGAATTACCCAGTTGGACACCATTCAATGCAAATATTATTAAGAGAAGTAAATAAGATTTATTGGACTTTTATATCTTAGTACAAATAAACTAAACAGATCCTGTTCTAAGACAGATTAGAGTCTGCTTTTAAATTTACAGAGAAATTGAAAGCGTGAGTGTGTGCAAGGAAGCAAGCATAATTAAAGCCTTACTGTTATATTGGGTGGGGGAAGTGTTGGAACTCTTTGAAGTATATTTTTTTCTATTCATAGAGCTCTAATCATTCACATTACTATACTCAGAAAAATTAAAAATTCCTAAAATGTCATTTTAGTTATACATTAATAATTTTTTGCCAAGAATCTGCCCTTCCCCCAAAATAAAAATAAAATAAAATAATTAAACAAACAATATGTAAGTGACATAGTGATATATACTATATTTATTTTAGAGTTTTTTTTTATTTTTTTTTATTTATTTATTTGAGAGCAACAGACACAGAGAGAAAGACAGATAGAGGGGGAGAGAGAGAATGGGCGCGCCAGGGCTTCCAGCCACTGCAAACGAATTCCAGACGCGTGCGCCCCCTTGTGCATCTGGCTAACGTGGGACCTGGGGAACCGAGCCTCGAACCGGGGTCCTTAGGCTTCACAGGCAAGCGCTTAACCGCTAAGCCATCTCTCCAGCCCTTATATTTATTTTAACACAACTAGATTTTAATATGAGTTGACATAAGCTCCCAAAAAGATTTAGCAAAAAAGAAAAAAAAAAAGATGGCTGGAGAGATTGCTTAGTGGTTAAACACTTGCCTGTGAAGCCTAAAGACCCCAGTTCAAGGTTCAATTCCCCAGGACCCACGTTAGGCAGATGCACAAGGGGGTACATGCTTCTGGAGTTCATTTACAGTGGCTGGAGGCCTTGGCATGCCCATTCTCTCCCTCCCTCCCTCTCTCTCTCTGTCTCTCTCTCTCTTTCTCTCTCAGTCTCTCTCAAATAAATAAATAAAAATAAACAAAAAAAATTTAAAAAGAAGGAGAAGAATTTTCTATTTAAATTCTCCCTGAAAGGACTGTGCTGATTGTTTCTCAAGTGAGAATATCTAAATGATCTCTGTGTTAAGAATGTTCATCTGCAGAAGCACCAAGGATGATGCTATACTTGAAAACTTTCAGGTCACGGTAGGAAAACTAAGGCTTAAGTGGGAGATTATTGAAATATCCGAAAACATAGTATTCGGAGAATTCCATTACAATGCCCATGGATAATAAGAAGATATATTTTTTAAAGTGATAGAGTATAACACTGATGATCAAATTACAGCAATCCCCAGTGGAAATAAACCGTGAATGTCTTCCTCCTCATAAGTGTGCCACACTGATTAAAGTGCAATTAAGTATATAAACATGTGATAAATTAAACAATAACCTAGAGAAATATTCTCATATAAAAGGTGAGACAGTAGAGTAGAGAAAAAGGAATGTGGATACACCCTGGTGGAGGAGTATATATAATTTCAAGGCTGGGCTATGACACTTAAATTCAGGATTTTCTCAGTTACACCCGACTGAGCTTAAAACACCCCCTTTTCAACATGTCCTACAGCTGCTGTTCGGGAAACTTCTCCTCCCGCTGTTACGGGGGCTGCTTTAGCTACCCAAGCTCCTGCTGTGGTTCTTTCTACCCCAGTAATTTGGTCCGCAGTACCCACATCTACTCTCCTAGGACCTGTCACCTGGGGTCCTCTTTCCGTGGTGGCTGCCAAGAGATCCATCTTCAGCCCAAAAGATGCCAGACTCCTGCAGTCCACAGCCCCTGCCAGAGGTCCCGCCACCATCCAACAGTCTCCAGATCCTGCAGTCTTTGCCAAACAGCTTATGCTGGCTCTGGTGTGTATGGGCCCGGCAGCTGCCTCTCCCTGGGATACGGGTCTAGAAGTTCCTGTTCCCTGGGGTATGGATCAAGGAACTTCTGCTCTTCTAGCTGTGGATCCAGAGGCTTCACACCCCTGAGGTGTGGAATCCAAGGATGTCCTTCCACTATCTGTGGATCAAGATATTGCCATCCAACCTATGTGGCTTCTGGGAACTTGCAGTCTTCTTGCTACTGACCAACTTGTGGATCAGCCTTCTGGAGACAGACTTGCTGAATTTCCGAAAGAGCAAAGGATCTGAGATAGCTTAGAGCTTCTATCCGAGGCATTTCCTGCAATGTTAGCTAAACCTTTCTCTATGTTCTTTTTTTGACACCAAGGTTAGCTCTTTCTGACTGAGAAATTAATGAAGAAACAAAGTACAGAGCCAGGTGTCTATTTCAGACAGGATTCACTGATTCATGAATTCCTGTAAAATGTACTAGAGTTCAATTATGTTTAACCTAATAAACTCATTTATTCTTGCAGCCAATTTGATCTCAAAATTCTTCATTAGTTTTCCAAGTTTGATTTGCGATCTCTCTTTGGGGTTCCAAGTTCTCAGATTACTTTCCTTTGACAACATCTAGGAGATGGCCTTGGGCCTTGTGTTTGAAGACATTCTCTGGACATGCCTCTGCTTATGTGGTAACAAGTGCAGGGCTTTCAGTATCAAAGTTGGAGTGAATTTGAGCAGGATTACAGAGATTATGTCAATAGAGGCATCAAAAAATCTCATATGTTCAATGGGGAAACATTATGCTGACAATAACATTTAGCTTTGAGCTTATATTTTCAACACATTTCTGAGTTAGTATCTCCAGAATATATTGACTATCTGAAGAAATATTTATTTTAAAAATGTGCTCAGTACTGTAATATCTCTATCACACCTTCCAAGGCTCAGGGTCTATTGTGGAAGAGGTGGCAGAAAGAATGTAAGAGCGAAAGGAAGGGTAGGACTCCTTACAATGTGCTCCTCCACACACAAAATGGCCTGGATATTCATGACGTCACAGTGCCTGACACAACTTACACAAGACCATCATAAGAGGAGGAAAAGATGATGACATCAAAATAAAAGAGAGACTGATTGAGATGGGTAGGGTATATGATGGAGAATGGAGTTTCAAAGGGGAAAGTGAGGGGAGGTAGGGTATTACCAGGGGATATTTTTTATAATCATGGAAGTTGTTAATAAAAATTTGAAAAACATGACATAAAATATTTGATTCAACCTGATGTGTTGGCATGGAAAGAGAAAGCATGCTATGTTGGGTATGAAGGCATTATGGTTATATTTGAATATAGGAGAAAGAGACCATTTCAGGGTGTGAGAAACCAAGACAGAGAAACAGAAAGAGATTGCCCTAAGGGTGAGTAAATAAGAGTTTTATGGTGGTATATTTTTGATTGTCACAATGAAGTCTATGTAGTGCTCCCACAGTACATGTGAAAGAATGGCTGAATAAATCCCCAGAAGTAGCCAAATCCATGTTGATGAAAGCCCTTAAATAAATGGCGTCTTATTTGTATAATGTCTACTTTAAATCATCTTTAGAATTTTCACATACTTATTCAATAATATTCATTACAGTGGGTTATTTATTTTTTTAATTTAATTTATTGGTTTTCTTTTCAGCAAATACAGGCAGTTTGGTGCCATTGTTTAGGCTTATCCATGATCTACCCCCTCCCATTGGACCCTCCTTGTTGATGTAAATGGGTTGTGCATTGTGGAGTTAGTCCACAGTTATTGGTACGATAAATGTCTCTGCATATCATGACCCAACATGTGACTCTGACATTCTTTCCGCCCCCTCTTCCTCAAAATTTCCCTGAGCCATGTTGGATTCATTTTTGGTCTGCTTCAGTGCTTAGGTGTTGGGGGCCTCTGAGGCTCTGGCTCTCTGATTTGGTAGGAGTTGATTTTTCTCTGTGTTGGTCTCCTTCCCCTTTGTGCTGGTATCTGGTTCATCAGGAAAACATCACCCTTGCTTGTTTCGCCAATTGTCCTTAGTTTCAGCTGGGCCCCTTTTGAGGTATGTTGGGGCAGCTCTCTCTTTAGATCTGCATCTATCTTTCTTTCCCCGGTATCTGCAGAGCAGCTAGGTGGTTGCCATCTTGGCCAGAAGTCTCCTACAGTGGGTTATTTAAAGAATAAAGACAGGGCTGTAGATATTTCTCAGTGGTTAAGGTGCTTACCTGCAAAGTCTAAGGACCTGGGTTCAATTAACCCAGCATCCACATAAAGGCAGAAGTATAAGATGGTCTATACATCTGGAATTCATTTTCAGTGGCTAGAGGTCTTGGAACACCTAGTCTCTCTTTCTCTCTCTACCCTTTTCTCTCCTACCAAATAAAGAAAATAAAATAATTCAGTAAGAATAAAGAATAAAATAAAATAGTTTTATTTTTTAAAGTATAAAGACAAATTCTGTATATTGAGTTATATTAGTATGGCCAGTAAGAATGTTCTGGATCTAAAAACTTCAAATGTTAATCAAGGAAAACCCCTGGGCCAACTATGGTAATTAAGACAAAGAAATGCTTAAAAATCAACAACAATGTGAAGGGAGAATAAAGGCTTATCCAGGGGCAAAGAGATTTTAGTTTAAAAATGACTTAGACAATTTCCCTTTTAAAATGCAAGTGTTGAGAAGGAGAACAACTTGAAATAAAGAATCAAGAATGGGCAAAGAAATCCATACATTAGAAGTCTTACTCATTCTAGCTTTGAACTCATGATTGTATTTCAGCTTTCTGAATGCTGGGATTATAGGTGCTCATGTGTGTGTGTGAGAGTGAGTGCATGTGTATGTTTTGCACATCTTGGTATTGAGCCCATGAGGTGGTACATTCTAGGTAAGCCCTCTACACTGAGCTTCATGCCTAGACTTTAACCTTTCAGACAATAATGTGAAGATTTAAATTTCAGGCATCAGACAAAATGCTTACCCTTAATGTCCACCAATCTCTGCATAAGAATTATTACTTAGTACCTCATCTATTCTAATCTACAATTTTTTTGTTGTTTCTCTTATCTTCTCTCTTTGCAAATATTCCTTTATCACTCTCTTAATCTCTGTTCAGTTTTTCTTTTCTTTTATATACTCTGCTAGATTTTCCATTGAGCATGATAAAGCAGATAAGTGGTTCTATGGCTGGTAGATGATGGTGACAGGAATGAAACAGATGGCTGAGTGTCACCGTTTTCTAAGGACATATTAAGAGTAAAAATGGAGCATGTGTCTTCAAACTCTCTTATTTTATCCATATTTATCTCCATCCCAATTCTCCCAGTGTTGTGAGCTCTTGGTTTTGAATTAAGCTCCCAGGATACATTTTTACATTTACCATTCCATTAGAATTCTTCCCTGAAAATTGCTGCATATTTTAAAAGGACAAAGTCCGGGGCCTTTCTGTTTAAAAATTAGTTCATGTCTAGAAAGAAAAAACAAAACACATGATTTCTCCTATTATCTTGGTGTGAAGTGTGAGTGTAAAAGTGCTACTGTAAGAAGTTGCTGCTTAAAGGAATGAAAAGGTGATGAGAAGGACATATTGCTGGATTTGGAGGAAGGATATTACATGTTTTTGTAGCCATACAGTGAACTATATATGTGCAGTCAGATTTAATCAAAATAAGATTTCCCAAATCAAAAGAAAAAGAAATATATCTCTGTCCTGTCTGAGAAACATTTTAAAAAGTATTTCATTTATTAACTATTTGATAGGACAGAGAATGGAAATGAGCTGTCTAGGATCTTTGGCCACTGTAGATGAACTCCAGATGCATGTGCCACCCTGTGTACCCATCTTTACATAGGTACTGGGAATTAAGCCTAGGCCATCAAGCTTTGCAAGCAAGCATCTTTAACTATTGAGCCTTCTCTCCAGCACACAGTCTGTCAAATTTTGACTTTAAAGTTTCTCAGCAGAGGCTGCTCACCCCAAGGCAGCCAGGAAGGAGGAGAGAGAAAGGGCTGGGATCCCCAAAAGTCCTGGAAAGGGAACACTCCTTAATGACATATAACAGTGTCTGCTTCTCTGTTTGTTCCTTACAAATAAAGTAATTAAAAATAAAAATGAAATACATAAATATTGTTTAAAAAATATTACAGAAACTAATTTCCAGAGCATCAAATTAAGCCATAAGGCTCTAGAAAGTAAAAGAAAGGAGGCACATGCTGAAGACCCTACTCAGAATGCAGCCTCTGATTTTCGTCTCCCTACCAAAGCTCATTGTGCTCCTGAGTTCCTCAAGATGGACACTAATACATTAGACCCAGAATTTAATTTAGTTTCTCAATATTTCACTAACAAGATAATTTGGGCTTATTTTTCTTTCCTTAAATGGAACGTTTTTATGTATGTATGTATGTGTTTATTTATTTATTTTTATTTATATGGTTTTTCGAGGTATGGTCTTGCTATAGCCCAGAGCTGACCTGGAGTTTCAAAGTAACCTCAGACTCATGGTGATCTTCCTACCTCTGCCTCCCGAGTGCTGGGATGAACGGTGTGGGCCACCACGCCCAACAAACGTTCTTTTTTTTTTTTTTAGATATTTCAATGACATTGTGAATTTCCAAGAAAAGGAATAGAAAATATTATAGTTTTTTTTTTTCCATTGCCTCTTATAGCCAATGATATTGAAAGACCTCAAAAATAGCTTTTCTAAATTTCCTTGTGCCATATAACATTGTAATTTTTAGTTAAAAATGTTTTAGTCAGAATCCATATTCATACTAATAAGCTGTTCTCATTTCATGGAATTTCTGCAGAAGGTCAAAATCTAAATCCATCTCTTATACGTTTGCATTTTGGTGCTTTATTAGCAAATTCGTCCTATCATGTAACTGAAGGGCAAGCTGTTATCATACTTGTAATCATAAAATGAAGGGAATGATGGCTAATTTCATTTTTTAACAGTTTGCTCTTCCTGCTGGGCAAATGACCACAGAGGTTAACATCTTGGCTATAAAGCTGATTCTGGAGATTTCACTTTCTGTGTTCTAAGGATGGATATTGCAGGGTGAGGAGGTTGTTCACATTCTCCAGCTTAGAAACTAAATTTGCAAGATTTGCTTTAACATAAACAATTGCAGGGTGGTTGTCTATGGTCTATTACCACATGAGTAAGAATGGGTAAAGCAGTGGAAACTCATTTAGCACATCCTTGGGAGCTGTAAACTTCATCCCAGAAGGATGATACGGAACTTTTCTCTTAACCAGTTGTCAACACAGGAATGGGAATGGGTGGAACAGCAAGCCTACTTTTACTGAAATTGTGAGGTGGAATTCTACTCAGTGAAATGCTCGTTTTCAGATCATCAACAGGGAAAATATAAAGTTATAAATTATAAAAATGACCTACATTTTGCTTCCTAATCCCTTCACTTTTCCTGTGGCTTAATACTTCTTTGAAATTTTTATCTCCATTTCTTTCCAATGCTCTGAAAAGTTTTTAAAGTAAGGACTCAATGATTAGCCTTCTCATTTGAATCACATATTTTCCCTCAACATTTCTTAGCTGTGGTATCATTTTGAGAGAATGTAGAGGATATCTGGATTAAGAACATACTCCTTACACCCCAGTAGTCGTAAGCAAGCAGGACGAGGATTGTGAGTTTAAGACCAGCCTAGACTATATAAAGAGATACCACCTTAAAAACAAAACAACAACAAAACCAGAAGGGCTGTGTAGATAGCACTATGGCTAAAGGCCCTTACTTTCAAAGCCAGTCAGCCTGGTTCCATTCATCAGGACCCACATAAAGCAAGATCCATAGTGGCACATGAATCTGGAGGTTATTTGCAGTGGAGGAAGGCCGTGGCATGGCCATTCTCTTTCTCTCTCTCTTTCCTTACAAATAAATAAACAATGATTTTTTTTTAAGCAAACCAAACAAAATATAGAAAAAATGGATTGTGTAAAAGCATATCTGCAAGTATGACAAGACAAATAGACCTAAGTCTCACCTTTGGGCATTATGCTTTTTTATCTAAAGATCATTTAGGTTTTGAATTTGTTAAAGGTATTGTGCCTCGGGCACTTTCTTCTTCAGATAAATCTCTGTTTTGTGATATAATTATTATATGGTTGTCAATTATTATTCATACATGTCTCCTTTCAGTAAGCTAAAGGTCATAGAGGAGACTATGTCATTATGAAAACTATAAAAGGGCAACACTTTTATGCACAAGAACAATTGTTGCATTCTCAGATATGATTAAAAAATTTAATTTTCAGAAGGTTCCCTGTAATTAAGCAAATGTGTTTTCTTTCCCAACTCTCCACTGATTAGGATGTTATGCCAGAGTAAAAGAGGTGAAATCACACAAACATTCCTTAAAAGAGGACATTACCTGCTGAAACACTTCTCTGAAGAAACCCCTATGAATAACAGCAACACATTGATAAGAACCACTCACAAGCTATAAACAACTCATTCACCAGCAGGGGACAAAATTCTTTTCTGTTATTAGCAGTATTGATTGCTATTCTATCACAATTTTGTTAGGAATGGGAATTGCTTAGTTATGATTTTGAAACTCCAAATGAATGAGTTCCATTAGCTAATTTCCTTGTCTACTGAACATTAAAATCTTCCTAACATGGATAGATATCAAAGGCAGAGTGTTTAGAAGCTCATGAAATCAATTATAAGTGTTACTGATCAAAGAAATCAGGCTTGTGAACAGGCACTTGATTTAAGAATGGCTAGGAGTCATGGTAAGTATTAGAAACAACTCCTTCTTTCCAGAAGGCAAGTAGCACCACGGCCATTCTCATAGTAGACTCAGAGTCTAAACATCCAGCTTACTGAAAATGCAAGGAGTCAGGGCTGCCTACTGGATCTCTTCCAGTGTATTTGAGTTATGCCTGCCTTCATAACCATCAAAATATCACACTCAGGCACAATAATTTGACTTCAGTTATCCACTTATCAGGATCTTTATTGTATTTTTTTTATATTTTAGAATCATTCCTTGAAAAATTTAAGTAAACTTAACACATTAATCAATATGCAAGAGCAAAAATACTTAAATATACCACACATGACTCCAAACCAAATGGTGAATTTCTAAATGCCTAATTCTAGCATTATGTGATATTTTTCTTTGGCAAATGTTATGGAACCTATAAAAAAAAAATCAATTTCCTGGGTTAGAGAGATGGCTTGAAGGTTAACATGATTACTTGTGAAGCCTAAAGACCTATAGTCGACTCTCCAGATCCCATGTAAGCCAGACACACAAAGGTGAAACAAGGACAGTGTCCACATATCCACTAGGTGGTGCAAGTTTCTGTAGTAAGATATCAGTAGCTGAGGCCTTGGCACACCAATTCTCTCTCTCTCTTTCTCCTGCACTCTCTAAAGTAAAAATTTAAAAATTCAATTTCCAGAAATATAAAAGAGAGATAATTATACTGTTCACATCACAGAGTGACATGAAGAAAATGCTAAGATATATGTGAAGCACCTAAGAGATAAATGCTATTCAGCTACTAGATTACAAATATTAACCACTACTGGGCTATAAACATACCCACTGTGGCCTAAACCTGATAACCCACAAATGCTGTGAGCTAATCCTTTGGGTAAGCTGTAACTATATTATTTTATGCAACCTTTAACAAAATATTATTTTTTTGATGCTCAAACATTTTACATATCTGCTGAAGTACCTAAAAGTATTTTCCATTTCTTCTCAAACATTATAATAAACTTATAAATACAAGTTTGAATCTGTCTTTCAATAATGTTTTGTTCTGGATATAATCTAATTCAGCAGTCCTTTAACATTTCTTGGATCCATTTTACCCATTTATTTCATTATACGATCGCTCTGGGTACTTCTAGCTCTGTTCGTCATCAATGTTGGCTCTTGTCTATGGCAACAACCATTGCTGTCTCTCAGTTTATCTTAGAGTCAATGCATGTTTTCACATGTTATGGAAATATGACTGTCTAACATTGCCTTGGAATTATTTGTTCAGTGATTTCCAATGCATTGAAAAAAATATAATTTGGTATTTGCTTTCCTGCTTATAACTCAGCCCCTAAGGAGCCATTAAAAATTTATACTCTATAAATTTGATAGTAGATTGCTCTTTTTAAGAATTTAGGGTGTAATCTCTATCTTTTTAGCTAATATAATTTACAGCCACTTATATGAGGCATTCTGTACTTTTTCAACTGGTGAAGTAAGCAAAGCAGAATTATTTTTCCATAAATCCCAATTGATTCCTATGGTATATTTGGATCATGCAATGATCTCTTTCCTTTGTTTTTTTTTTTTTTTCATTGCCCAGCTTTCAGAGACTTTATTTTCAGAGATGTTATTTATACAAATAAAATTGACCTTGGGGCTGAGTCAGATGATACATTTTAAAGTGTTTTATTTATTTGTTTGAGAGACAGATTGGGAGAGAAAAAGGCAGAGAGAAATACACACACACACACACACACACACATACATATATGGAGCGAGAGAGAGAGAGAGAGAGAGAGAGTAGCTATGGGCACACCAGGGCCTCTGCCATAGAAGAGAGCATATTTTGTCCTTACATTTGATTTTGTTGACACTTGCAATATTTTTTTGGTGGTGTGCATAGCCTATTTATGCACAATCATTGCTAGGTATACCAATTTTCAGGATATGGAAGAAAGACACCATTATTATTTTGCCATGCAGCCCCATTTCTTCTCTTTTTTTCTTCATAAAAACCACTTATTTTATTACTTTTTAAGAGGTAGGCGAATACACACACACAGCAAGAGAGAAAGAGAGAGAGAGAGAGAAAATGGGAACACCAGAGCCTCTGTCTTCTGCAAATAAACTCCAGACATATGTGCCACCTTTTACATCTGGCTAATGTGGATCCTGTGGAATCAAATTGTGGTCCTTTGGCTTTTCAGGCAAGCGCTTTAACGGCTAAGTCATCATTCCAGCTCCCCATTTCCATTCTTATTTACTTGGCATATAACCAGGGCAAATCATGGCTTTGAGGAAAGGTATAAGAAAGAAGAAAAAAATTCCAATATTACAACTGAGAGTCTCTGAGGAAACCAATAATAAATTGATGAGATAAAACAAGGAGAAAAATCAGTAAAGAGTAAGAAATCTATATACAAGAGTTAGAGAGGAGAGAGATAGAGGGGAGAGGGGGAGAGGGAGGGAGGGAAGATGTAGGAGATTTAGGTCAGTCTTGATCCTACCCTCTCCAGTGTCTTGTGGTTCAGGTGTTTCCTGTAAGGGTCTAGTGAAGGTCCAGCCATTTGGTCTGTCTTTTAGGAAGTAGAATTTTATGGTACCATTGCCGTTTGGGTCCAGATTACTGTTTTCCACCCTTTGATTCCCTCCCCGCCCTCCCATCCATCTTAAAACCTTCAAACCAAAAGCCAGAGAGATTTGCTCAACCATGTTTGTAGCAGCTCAATTCGTAATAGCTAAAAGCTGTAATCAACCCAGATGTCCATCATTAGAAGAATGGATAACGAAGATGTGGTATATCTACACAATGGAATTCTATACAGCAGTAAGAAAAAATGACATAAAAAAATTTGAGGAAAAATGGTTGAACCTGGAACAGATCATTCTCAGCGAACTTACCCAATCACAGAAAAAAAATCGACACATAGTCTCACTCATCTGCAACACCTAACCTGAATCTGCCCAAGATGCCTTACATACCTAGCAAGCACCTCATGGATCTCTTTCCTTTGATGCACCATTTATATCCTACATATTGTATTAGTTGATAATAAGTGTAGGCACATACTTAATAAGATAGATCCACATTAGGAATGACTCATGGAAAGAATTCACATAAAATCTAAAAATGCAAGCAAGGTGAGGAAAGAGAGCTCTATTTTCAGCTTGGATGATTGATCATCTCAGTCAGAATTCACACCGGCAATGACAACATAGATTGACTTGCCTATGCAACAATCAACAGAAGCCCCGGAAAGAGCAGTCGACTGAATTTGGGCTACAAAATACAACTGTTGATTATTTGCAATGGTATTGACTTATTCAATTGCTATTAGACTATAATATTATGTAAATTGCTGTGCACGAAGATATCCAGGTGGCCCATGAGAGAACCATGCCCACAGCACAGAAGCGCACATACGCAGGTTAGCAGCCCACACTCAAACTCCCTCTGGTATTTACAGCAAAGGAAACAGATGGAGAGATCGCATGTTACAGTTGCTCCACTGGAGACTGTCTTATAGTTTCCTTTGGAATTGCTGTTCTACTTAGCTTAACTTTGTTTCTCTTCCTATTCCAACTACTTGTCTAACCCATTCCTCTCCTTTTTGTTTTTTATTTTACTTTATTTTATTTTTGAGGTAGGGTCTCATTTTAGCCCAGGCTGACTGTAGACTCAGGCTGGCCACAAGCTCACAGCAGTCCTCCTACCTCTGCCTCCTGAGTCCTAGGATTAAAGGTGTGTGCCACTACTCCCAGCTGCACTCACCTGTTGATGATAGAACCCACCAAAATGAATCTCTCCACAATGGCATGCAGGAGAGTCACTATCAGGACACCAACAGCAAGCAATGAAGCTTTTTCACTAGATGAAAATTGCTATGCTATAAATTCAATGGATTCCAAACTCTGCACTGAAGGTGCATTGGTTACCAAAACTTGACTTATAGTCCCAGCTTCTTACCACAAAATCTTTCAAAATGCTACAGGACAGGGTCCTATAAATAGCCTCTTCCTCCAGGAAGAAATTCCACATCTAGAATATTTTTCTTATTCTATATGTTGCTTCTTAATTAACTAACCTTTCACAGATGTTGTGTATAAAGAGTTTTCCTGGATTTTGTAGTTATTAGCTTACTGTGCTTGCATTTAACAGTAAGACCCATTTCAGCTTTTTATGGTTAATATAGTAAAAAGCCATCTATAAAGCAGAGTAAGGACAGAGAGAATGTTCACACCAGCAAGAAAAAAAGCCTACAGTCTAAAATACCTTTTAAATAGAAAATTACTATTTTCTACATAGAATATTACAAGATTCAGAATAGTTCAGAGATTGTGAAATACCTGGGAATTTATTCAGCCTGTGTAACCGCTTAAGGCTCACTAAGAACAGAAAAAGTGGTTGAATTTAATGGACACTGATACTTGAATCAAGTCACTTATCATGTGCTAACACTTCTCATTTTGTGGGAACAAACTGGGTGCCTCCCTCAGTGAAAGGACCATCTTTTAGTCACTTCCATAAACTCATCATCTACCGTCATGCCTCCACTTTATGTATACTTGTTGAGTTCATGAAATAACTCTCTCTAGCTTTCAAATTCCACATACACATATTAAAAATTTGGACATATCAGCTTACTTAATAGGTGTTTATTTAACATCAGTTTGTCCTAGGCACTGTTGTAACTGTAGGGATTACTAGGCTTAATGACACACACACACAGTCTCTGATAATAGTGAGTAACCAGATTCTTAAAATCCAGTTAGGGACACCTATCATGACCTCCATCAGACACTAGGCACTTTGATCACGCCCCTTTCTTTTCCCACACTTATAGTTCCTGAATCTTTACAGGTCTTCTTTCTTTCTTTCTTTTAATTAGTATTGTACTCAGTGAATACAGTCAAGTTGGTACCATTGTTAGGCTCATCCATGTCCTACCTCCTCCCTCTGGCCCCTACTTGTTGAGGTATATGGGTCATGCATTGTGGAGTCAGCCCACAGTTATGGGTAGGAGAAATGTCTCTGCATATCATGACCCAATGAGTGGCTCTGACATTCTTTCTGCCTCCTCTTCTGCAAAATTTCCCTGAGCCATGTTGGGTTCATTTTTGGTTTGCTTCAGTGATGAGGTGTTGGGGCCTCTGGGTCTCTGGATCTCTGTTTTGGTAGGAGTTGACTGTTCTCTGTGTCGATCTCCTTCACCCTTGTGCTGGTGCTCAGTTCACCAAGTGGAATGGGACCTGTAGCTGGAGCTGCACGTCTTCTTTCTAGACAACCTCCTGAAGTGTGTGAGTTCCTCAAAGCACCCCACTTCCCTCCCTTCTCATCCAAGTATACATGCTTCTGGATTTACCTAATAGTTGAACCTGTGGAGGAGAAAATAGTTCATCAAATCACACTGAATAGATTTGAACCCAGGACCCAATCCTCTTTATATTTTAGCCAGGGCCACACTTTTTTTTTTCCAAACTAACTGCAAATTAGTACTTTCCACATTAATATCTATAAATGGGTTCACATTACTATATACTTGTGTTCCCTATTGATACCAATGGCAATTAATGTGCTTTAAAATCCAGAAACTACCGGATCTTAGAAAGCTTCCATAACATATAAACTATACATCATCGAAGAATCTAAGTATTATCTTCACCAAGCCAAAGAAATAAAAATAAAACAAAGAAGATATATGTAATTTCCATTAGCTTGAACAATATGATTCCTTTAAAAATGAATACATATCATTTATTACCAACTTAGTTCTTTTTTTTTTTAATTTTAGGTAAGGTCTCCTTCTAGGACAGGCTCACTTGCAATTCACTATTTAGCTGTCTCAATCTGACCTCAAGCTCACAGCAACCTTCATACCTCTGCCTCCCGAGTATGGGGTTAAAGGTGTGTACCACCATGCCTCGCTCCAACTTAGGCCTCAGTTTTGTTATTTTCAGAATATTTTTCTATCTCAGAAATGTCCATTTTCCCCACCATGACTTACAATGCTCACGGTAATTTGACTCATCAATTTCCCCTGTGTTTGTCAGCTTTTACCTTCTGATGCACTCTCCATGTCTGTCTTTCCTCTCTTCTGCTCTATTCTCTTGCTGGTCTTCTTGAGACAAGACTCATGTGGCTGACATAATTCCCCTTTGCTTTCAGTATGAAGCAGAGTCAAAGCAATGTGTTGTTATTGATGATCAAATTGGAGTATGAAGTTTATTCAGGCCTTGGGACTGGAGCTCAGTTTATAGGACATCCGGCATAAGTTATGGTGGGTTATAGTCATCAGCTCGGCTGGATTTAGCATCATCTGAAGAAAAAATTGAGGGTGTGTCTGTGAGTTTATTTCCAGAGGTTATCAACTGAAGTGGGGTCGGGGAGACCTACCCTCCTTGCAAATGGCATGTTCTAATGTAAGCCTAGATCATCGAAAGAGAACTAAGGAAAACTTAGCATGCCTATGCTGGCCTTTGTTCCTTCTTCATGAGTGATGGTGTCTGTCACTGTGCTGTGGTCATCCTCCAGTTTCCTCAGTCCTCCTGTTATTTTCAATACCACTGACTTTCCAGAAAATTCCAAGCTTTCAGTACCAGAGTAGGGCTGTTGAAGTTTGACACATTCTGCTTCTTGGACTAAGTGGCTTCTATAGCTACTCAAGAAAATGTTCTGCTTCTCCAGTTTTCAGATCACCATTGCCAGACTACTCAGTCCCTGCTGTGTGTGCTAATCTGGTAAATCGCCTTTCATAACACACACACACACACACACACACACACACACACACACTCACTCACTCATATACACTGTTTTGTTCCTCTACAAAATCCTGCCTGCTTCACATATTATAATTAGAAAATTATATTCGATTTTGAAAAGACCAGTGTTAGAATTTACAAACCCATTCTAATGATTGTGTGGGCATTTGAATCAAGATGAGCAAAATTAGTGAAAATTACCAGTAATAGCAAGGGCAAAAGAACTGAATTGGAGAAGTCCAAGAAAGTGGGCAACACACTTTGGAGATAAAAGTGACCAGGCTGGACTTGAAAGGTTGAAAAAAATAGAGTCAGGCACAGCTATTGTCTAGAGATCATGTTTGCAGAATTGTATAGACGCCGTTCTGTAACCAAGACAGACTGCAAGAAAAAGAAGTGGGTTAGGACAAGTTGATTCCATGAGGGCAGTTAAATTCTGTTGGACTCATAGCTGTAAAAGATAGAAATAGCGTATGAAACCACAAAAGGGAGATAGAAGATATGTAGTAATAACGGATTCACTGATTTCCTAAATTGCAATTAAATGTCATTTGAGCAACACTTAATTAACTTTGGCTTGTATTGAGATGAGGAGTCAGTATAGAATTAGAAGGAGCAGTTATCTTTTGCCCCATGTCCCACTTTATTGATTGTATTTCAGATTTCAAGATAGGTTACTTAGAGTGTGCTTCACAGACAAAGGTGAATCAAGGATGTTGTCATATGTGCGACTTAAATAACCTTAAAAGCATAATCATGGGGGACTTGTTAAAGAAGTAAATGAAATCTTTAGCATGTTAGTACACACATACCCACACATTTGTGTAATGGGTAACCCATTACGATTGGATTGTTTAATCAGTACTGCTCCCCCCAAATAGAATTAATCACAGTGACAGAAAGAATTTAAAAGGAAACCTAATTTATCCTGGTATATGATGACTAGGAACTGTGGAAAAGCATATTGGTTTTAGTCCAGTGAAGAAAGATCACTTAACACTGAGAGAATAGCATATCTTCATCCCGATTGTAAGCATCAGCTCTTCAAAAGCCCTTGTGTGAAGAGGTTGATGAAATCATGATGCCACATTTTGATCTATATTTAATCTCAATCAGGACATTTTAATAAAAAGAGAGATCCTATCAGCCTTTGGTTTTAAGAAGATTAATCAGGCTAGATGACAGAGAAAAATTGGAGGAGGCAATTTTAAAAACAAACAAACACACAGAAAGACTTGTACCAGTTCACTGTGACCTTCAACTACAGCAGCATAACATGGATGAGGTCTTGGACCACTTCTCTGACGCCCAGCCACAGAAGACTGCCCAGGCTCAGGGCACCAGCTCTTCAGAGTCAGAGGTGCCACTCTGCACCTCCAGCCATTTAGTGGAGTTATTACTATCTGTCATAACGTGAAGGGCAAACTGTGCTACCAGCATTTAGTGGGTTGACACCAAGCATACTGCCAAATATAACACAAAGACTAGCTCTCAGAAACAAACAAACAAACAAAAAGAACCAACCATAAACGACTGATGTGCCCAGGATGAAAAATCACAGACTAGAGATAGTGAAAGGAGTGGAAAATAGGATGGATAACTTTAAAGGTATATTCCATAGATTAGTATATTCCAACCAAGGTTCCTGGTTTTGATTAACTGTGGAAATGTTTCTTTTAATTTTATTTTTATTTTTTTCATTTTT
This sequence comes from Jaculus jaculus, assembly GCF_020740685.1. Classification (NCBI taxonomy): domain Eukaryota; kingdom Metazoa; phylum Chordata; class Mammalia; order Rodentia; family Dipodidae; genus Jaculus; species Jaculus jaculus. Next base: position 154,426,430 of record NC_059106.1, on the reverse strand, counting down.
AAGGTAGAGAGAGAGACACACACACAGTGAGAGAGAGAGAGAGAGAGAGAGAGAGAGAGAGAGAGAGATAGAGAGAGAGAGAGGGAGACAGATAGACAGAGAGAATGAGAATGGGTACAACAAGGCCTGTAGCTTCTGCAAAAGATTTCCAGGCACATATACCACTTTGTACATTTGGTTATATGTGGGTACTAGAGAATCAAACCCTGGTGATTTGGATTAGAAAATCAGTGCCATAACCTCTGAGAAATGTCTCCAGCCGTCACTTCATATATTTTTAAAAAGTTTTTAATGTGAGGGAGGGAATTACCATGGGATTTTTTTTTATAATCATGGAAAATGCTAATAAAAATTTAAAAAAAAGTTTTTAATGTTATAAAACTAGTGGGTAGAAATGTTTGATTTTTCAAAATTAAAATAAGTATATTCCCAGGTGATGTGTTCTGAGATATTTTTGTATTTCTTCTATTGAATGTGTATGTATGTGTGCATACATATCCAAACGAACTAGCAATACAAACACAGTAACTATTTTTGCTAAAACGCACTGACTTCTTACGAGATAACCAAAATCACAATCTAAGCCCTAAGCCTCCATAGTGCCCTCACTTGTGTCTGCCTGGCACCTTGAGACAATCCTGAATGCAGAATTAACTAAGTGATTGTCTTAAACCTGCAGTCACTTTGGTTTTCAGGAAGGACAAGACCTTCTAGAAGAGAGTAAATTATCCCTGAAGGCAAGGCTGCATCATGGAGAAGTATCTACTTCCTGAGAATCAGAGCATTCCCTTGAAACACCTAGGTAGATAAGAACTTCCTTGGACCACTTTGTAGAACCAAAACTGAGATAATGATCAACCAGACCATGCTTTGAGCAGGACTGCTTAATTATGCAGAGCTCCTGCCGTCTTCACTCCACCTCCTATCTAAACTGTAAGCTCATGTCAGTACCCCGAAGACTAGTCTGAAGCTCACTGGACTCCTCTATCTGTCCCCTTTCCCAATGTGGCCACACAGAATAAATCTCTCCTCTCGAATTTTCAGCATTACGTACCTTTTTATTTGCTGTTTCGGGATAAGAGGATGAGCCTGTCTTGTTGACGAAGCCCATGCTATTACCCTGAAATGTCCTGTAAAATTACATGATGAAATTTAAAGATCTTGTCCCTGAAATTAAGCCCTATTTGAGGTTTATATGGGGTCAGATACATTAAAAAAAAAAAAAAAGTTTGGCTTGACGGATGGAAATGATTTTGCGTAATATAAAAAAAAGTACCAACAGACTTCATAGAAATTTATAAGCAAATAATAAGCAGAATTCTTCTCTGGTAGATGAACAAATAATACTGGAGATTAGTGTAAAAACCATTTGTGAAATGGATCACAAATATTAAATTATACAAATAGCTTTTAGCTTGGTGTCTGAAAGATGTTTTAAAGCAGAAGTTGGACGTGATAAAAGGAAAGAAAAAGACATTGTTAATTTCAGGATTTTTCTTTATATCACCAATTTTTGTAGAGATAAAAATAATTGTAAGAACAAAATACCAAAGTAAATTTTATGCTGCTTTGTCTTTCTAAAGGCTGAACTAAAAGAGAAACTCAGCAGGGAGTGAAATGAATCACTCTCCAAAGTGTGGGATTTCTCATCCCCAACTGAGCTGGCAAAAGTTAGCATTCTATTAAAATTCAAGCTTTTTGCTAATGTGTTTCATTGCTAGTCAAGTCACTAATGGTATATCAATTTTTAACATTTTTTTTTTTTTTTTCCTACTGATGGAAGGGTTACCAAAGAGTTCACTACCTTACTTGGATAAGAATTTCAAAAGCTCCATGCTGGATAAATCATGGCTTGCTTAAGGATGGTAAGCTAAATAAGGGCAAAGAGAACATGGTTGCTAGCAGGTGTCTCCACATTAACTTATTTGAATACTAAAATATAACCCAGAAGGAAGCTATGTCCATCAGTGCCTATATCCAAAACTATAATACTAAGAAAAATATGAAAATTCAGATATATACATATATATGAGATGCAATACAAATTCATTTGAATACTTAACTGTTCATATATGTGATATAAGTGGGAACAAATGGTTGAGGAACATAAAATGGAGCTGTAAAGACATTGTTCATCAGATCTCACATAGTTCCCAGCTAAATCTATGAACTGGACTGCCCATGTATATACACACCAACATATTTTGACTTTTGGACTATACAACTCTATGAAGCAGACAGTTTCTAGGTAGACTTTTGACCATTGCTAACCTGTGCATTGGACTCCTCACTCAGAACTGCCTGGATACTGGCACCACCATCATCCCTTCACACAGCAGCATAACTTTAACACCGTAATGCCTAACAACTAATAAAATTTATATTTCCCTTCATTTTTGAATCCATAAAGATAGTCACCATTTTATAAAACTTCAACATACATTCTCAAGCTTGCTTGAATCTTTTTCCTAGATTTTGTTCCTAGTTAATCCTAAATATATCGTGTGTGTGTGTGTGTGTGTGTGTGTGTGTGTGTGTGTGTGTAAAAACAGGTGATTGCAGGAGCAGAGAGAATATGTTTCTTAACTTGTCAATACAGCATCATGGTTTCTGCCCGTTTTGGAGTCAGGCACACCTGAGCTGGATGGAATCAATGACTCCTTTGATCTATTACCTAAATGGTATGCAATTTCTTCAAGCTTCCATGACCTCTTTATTGAATTCTTATAACAATTTCTACTAAGATCGTTTCAAAGACTAAACCATACCATATTTTAAAATTTTTGTATAATGAAGTTTAATAAATTATAATAATTATGGGGTGGTTACTGATGACTGTCAAGAGTGCATTGGTAGTGAGAATTACACATCCTCATGATCAAAACATTCATCAAAATGAAGGAAGAAGAGGCATGCTCTGTGCATCATGAGAAACGTTGGTACAATCAAGCCACACGTTCTTTCTGGAAAACTAGAAACAGAGAGAGAGGAAGAGAGAGACAGAAAGAGAGAGAGAGAGGAAGAGAAAGAAGCTGAGTGGCTGTTATAAATAAGTGATTAAACTGCAGTTAAGGGCTATGAATTGTTAAATTATAATTAGAGTGGAGGTTAATTAGTCATTTCATGAAACATATGCCCAAGAATGGGCAGAGACCATGACATCGCATCACACCCAGCTCAGTGAGGGTATATAAGCATGGCTGGGAGCTGCTAGAGACATTAGAACATCTTGTTGCTGTACCCAGCTGAGCTCACACTTCTCTCAACATGTCCTACAGCTGCTGCTCTGGAACCTCCTCTCTCCCCCACGGGGACCACCTGCAGTATCCACGCTCCTCTTGTGGCTCCTTCTACCCTCGACATTTGGTTCACAGCACTAACGTCTACTCTCCCAGGATCTGCCAACAGAGATCCTCTCTCCACAGCGCCTGTCACGACACCTGCTTCCAGCCCATCCGATGCCACACGTCCCAAGCGGTGCGCATCCCCTGCCGGACGTCCTGCTACCGCCCCTCTGTCTCCAGGCTCTGCAGCCCCTGCCAGACACCTCCCTCCAGCTCTCAGGGTTGTGGTCCCAGCAGCTGCCACTCCCTGGGCTATGGGTCTAGAAGCTCTTACTCAGTGAGCTGTGGATCCAGTGGCTTCAGACCCTGTGGCTTGTCATCCCTGGGCTACGGATCTGGGTTCTGCCGCCCATCCTGCTTGCCTTCTAGAACCTTCCAGTCTTCTTGTTACAGACCAAGCTGTGGATATGGATCTAGGTTCTACTGATCATCATGCCAATTTTCCATCTTGTTAACCATGTCACTAGAGTATGCATTCCTTACCTCCACTGTCTTTCCTGCTATAGGAACCCGACGCTCTTATCTCAGATGGCCTGTTTCTCACTTTATCTCTGATCTCATGTATTGGCTGATGGATTATTTCTCAGACAAATCTGTAATTAGATTTCCAACTCAAAATAAAGTTTAAAGTCTGCATTGAAGATGAAATTTGTATTGCATTTTGTTCTCCAATTCTTTGAAAAGTGAAAATTTAATTTGTCTACTTATTCGGTATCCAGCTTGATGCTTGATTTTGTTAGCTGCTTACTTCCTAGGGTTTGGTTTTGAAATCCCAAAGGGATTGTTATTAAATAAGTACTATGCACATTAACATGGGTTGAAATCCTATGAGGTTGTGGAGGTGGATTTGATGATAAAATCAGTGCCACAGATAGTTTTCTTTCTCTAAATACAAGTAGTAAAAATCATGCTGTTTTTATCTTTTGGCTTTTATTTATTAAATACTAAATATAGGCATTAAGTTGGTTCCCCATAAAATGTGAAGCTTCAAATCTTTGTCATCAAGTCTAATATAGCCTACTACTATTTGTATTGCTATCTGGCATTCAGAGGGAACCCTCTAATTCCCTATCATTATTTCAATATGCTTTATTCCATTTTATCTAAGATTCAGTCTAGTACAAGATAAAATAAGTTTTCAGCAATGTTTTACCAAGAGTTAGTTTAACAATTTATGTTGAGAGATTTCTCAAAAGGCTTTTTTACTGTACTTCCCAGGCATATGTAAGCCCCTACAGAATTCTGAGGTTGTGGTTTTTAACTGTGTATAGTAGCTGATAAAAGGTAACAAGCATTTTAGGTGGGGTGGAGTCTAGTTGATCATGTAGGCATTCCACTTCAATAGAAAGAAATATAATTTTGAAGATTTGTTTCTCATGATGGTAGTTAATACTTTTGTCATTTGATTAGGTTTATGTAAGCCAATTTACTTTAGACATCTTCTAAGAACTAACTGAGAAAAGACTGCATTGTGAGTAAGTAACCTGGATTCAAAAGGAAGATTTCTAGATTTCTTGGATTTGGATCTCAATGTGATAACTGGATAGTCCATTATAATCATTTTTCTACATTCTCAAATGTACAAATAGGAATAATGATGGATAAATGGGAATAAAAATATATAAATATGAATAAATATGATATATAAAGGGGAATTAGATTACATAAATGAATGTGGGAAGTCTTTTGTTCATTGTCTTTATAATTCTTCCTTCCTCCTAGAAGAATTAGACATTACTTGCTGTATTCCTTTTCTTCCGTATAGTCTGTCATCTGTTATTTTTGTTTGTTTCCTTTTCTTTTGTTTTTAACAGGGTCTTTCTATGTATCCTAGGCTGGCCTTGAACTCACAGTCCTCCTGTTGTATGTCTTTGAAATGAACCTTTGCATTCCTAACTCAGCCCCCTTCAACAGGGAGCTAGGTGCCACCGAGTGTTCACATTCACTTCTGCAACCTGAAGAATATTCTTGTCCACCTGAAGGACTCATTATAGGGGGATTCTGAAGCCACCTTCTTTTCCTCTACAACTTGCCATTCATGGAATGCTTTATCTGTGGTGCTGAAGGTCTAAATATTAAACTAAACTAAACCATGTTAAAGAATCAAAAATGAGGAGACATGAACATAATCGGAACTACCATACTTCTGGGCTGGGATTTACATGACCTAACATATTTTGAAGCATTTAAGCCATTTTGAATTTTGATTTATGATAACTGTAGTTGATACATTTGTATATATATATGTGTGTGTGTGTGTGTGTGTGTGTGTGTGTGTATGGTTCCTGTGTTGAACAATCAACACCTAGGTGGTGGTGCTAATTTGGGAGGTGAGGGACACTTTAGGACATGGAGCCTATCTGGGTAAAAGGAAAGTTCATTTGAAAAATATACATCCTCCCTGGCCTTTCTTTCTGTGCCTCCTATCTGCCATGAGGTAAATAGCTTCTGCCACACAGTTCTGCTGCTCTGACGCTCAGCCTTAATTCAGGACCAAAGTATTAGAGCCAGCAATCCACCACCTAACTCTCCTAATGATCAGAGCCAATATAAATCTTTTTTCTTGTTTTATTTATTTTTTTAATGATTTTTTTCTGCCCTTCCAAGACCCAATAATCTGCCTTTCCCTAGCTTGTCAGGTTACTCCTCTTCTCCTCTTTTGCTACTCTCTCTACTGGTCTCATTCTAGTTTTATACCCAAATTTCTGGTGCTGGCTGCCATATGCACTCATAGCCCAGTAAGGATTCACAGGTGAAAGAGTACATATGGCATTTGTCTTTGTGTGCTTTCATGACCTCACTTAAAATGATTTTTTTCCCAACTTCATCCATGTTCCACAAATTTTCTTGTCATTTTATTTTTCCTTACTACTGAATAGAGTTCTACTGTGTATCTGTACCACATCTTCATGATTCATCAGTTGATAGGCATCTGGGCTGATTCCAGTTCCTGGCTATTTTTTCTTCTTATGTTATTCTATAGAGTACTTGTCATGGTGACTGAAAGTCTAACACACTGTCATGGCATCGATATTCCTAGTCCTATTCCTTGAACTTGTTATATTATATGAGCTGTGCTCATGCAGTCTGGAAACTCTGGAAAGATGATCAAATGCCTCTTCATTTAAGTACTACTATGGAAATATTATCTGTTTTCTGGTACTGTTTTAAATAGGCCACACAGTCAATATAATTCATTATTTCCTATACAATGTATTATACAAATTTACATGTAATAATCAGGTTACTCTTAATTACTAGATTTTATGTTTGCTTCTGTTTTATATTCATGCGATTATACTCACATAAGCACTATGTAATCTCCTTTATTTCTCTTTCCATTAATCATTTTCTTTCCTCTCATCCTTCTTCCCATACTTCATGCCTGTCTTCTTTTCTCCTTCTTCCTTTCCTACTTTCTCCCCTCTTCCTTCCTTCCATATATCTCTCTTCTTTTGTTTTCTTGCTGTTTTGATAAATATCTGATTGAATTGAACTGTAATTAAACAAAGTTACCCCAAGATGAAAAGTCACTTAGATATAGTCTTACAGAGGGAATAGCAGGTGTTATTTATCATTCATATTACTTTTATGTGCTAAAGGATATACTTAGCATTAGAAACAGAAAGCAAGCAAAATAGAGCATCTATAATCAACATAATAATTATGATCTTAGTATTATAATTTTAAGCATTTCATAGCTTAAAACCTTTGTTTTTGTGTATGCATTACAATGTTTGATATTTCTTTGAGCTACATTTTTTTATAGAATGTTCTGTATAGCAAAATTTAGTTATTCTCTCAGAGAACCTTTTATGGCAAAACAATGTGTGGCCAGAAAAATCATGCTGTTTATTTATTGAATTTATAGTCTCAGGAGCTACTATCAAATAGTAGAAGGTTATTAATTTCATGGTTGTTGAGTTTCATTCAGATGAAGAGCAACTGGTAGACTAATGACCTTTTTCTTTTGTCTGTCCTTTTAAAATTTCATAAGTAATCTTTTTAAATTTTTACATTTATTTATTTATTTGACAGAAAGAGGGAGGGAGGGGGAGAGAGAGAGAGAGATGATGGGTACTCCAGGGCCACCAGCCACTGCAAATGAACTGCACATGCATGCGCCCCCTTGTGCATTTGGCTAATGTGGGTCCTGGGGAATTGAACTTGGGTCCTTTGGTTTTGCAGGCAAACATTTTAACTGCTAAGCCATACCTCCATCCCCGTAAGTAATTTTAATAAGGGATGAATAACCTTAGGCAGAAGAGAAATTTTCATTTAGTAGGTGGAAGTAACAAGATGCCACCAATGTCCTCTCCAGCTTTAAGGCATTAAGGGTTTAAGAGAAAGGCATAGAATGTACAGCCACAGAAGACCTTGGAGAGCATCTCATTTAACTCACCTTACAAAATATCCACAGAGGATGAGAGCTAGGTCCAAACTCACATAGCAAAATAGTGCAAACAACAGAGCCATAAGCCATACCTCTAGCCTCTTGGAAGACTGTAGTTACATTGCCATGCATTATATCTATATGAAAAAAATAAATTGTGGCAGCTCCATGGGAAAATTACATAATATAAGTAATTATGATAATTTTATTTTATATCATCCTTTAAAATGACTAAACAAGTGATTAGAAATGAATTAATATAAATCATACATGTTATGAATTTATGAGAATCAGGGACAAGCATTATATACATCTTTAAGTTGTATTGAAGGAGCAATCTAGCCTTACAAAAGACTGGGATAAAAAACAATACATAGACATTAACAACAATATACATTAAAACAACTATATTATTTATTTTCCCTCCTAATTTTATATCAATCCCCAATTGACACTATGAAAAGTGGTTTTTGTTTGTTTGTTTTTGATTTTTTTTTTTTTGTTTCTACATGAAAACCTTTGTCCAGGTAAAAGATACATGGAAATTTGTTTTTGAATTACTCAATGTGTAACAAGTCTTCTGGGGCCATATGTATAATCTCATTTAATCAATAAAACAAATTTATGCTGTTGACTTCTTTCAAATTTTATTTTTAAAAATGAAGAAATAAGGCTATAGATATGGCTTCTAGTTAAGGCACTTGCCTGAGAAGCCTAAGGACCCATGTTTCTCTAGGTCCCACATAAGCCAAACACAAGATGACATGAGTGTGCAAGGCTGCACATGCTCACTAGGTGGCACACACTTATGGAGTTTGCTTACAGTCAGAGGCTCTGGCACATTGATTCTCTCTTTCTCTCTCTCTCCCTCTAGCTTCCACACTCACTTTCTTGCATCAAAAGTCTAGTCTGTTGAATGGGTGATAAAGATGTGGTGCATTTACACAAAGGAGTTCTAGTCAGTGACAAAGAAAAAAGAAATTATGCAATTTGCAGGGAAGTGGATGAATCTGGAAAGGATATACTAAGTGTAGTAACTCAGGTCCAGAAAGCCAAACATCACATGTTCTCTCACATATGTAGATCCTATCTACAAATGTATAGACTTGTGTGTAAGCTTAAACCAAAGATTGGTAGCAGAGGCCAGTAAGCTAGAAAAGAACTATAAGGGAGGGAGGAGGGGGAAGATCTTAAGGGGATGGTATTGTATGTATGTAAACAAAAGAGCAGATGACAGGGAGGGGAAAGGCCTAAGCCAGATCATGGAAAGAGATTGTGTAGAAGAAGGAGAGCGGGGTAAGGTCAATCAAAATTCAAGATATTCTGAATAAGACATATGAGAATCTACTTTTGTGAATAATGGCACATCCAGATGCCATAGATTGTTACTAGAAAATTTTCAGTGCCAGGGAAGGGATACCTTCCAGTGAGTTGTTGGCCAAGGAGGTCCCTGTGGCCCCTAAACCATTACAGGCTATTGCCAAGTCTCTTGGTTTTCTGTGAGAGAGAGATGGTAAGATACTATTGCTGAAGATGTCACATGCCTGAGTGGGAAAGTCACTGAGAAGACAAGCTGGGGCTGAGCAGAAAACTTTCTGCCTATAGACCAGCCAACTGAAAGCTGGGGAAAAGCTGCACTGTTTGCAGTCCTATGGGAGACATAAGTCATCAGCAGTGACACTGGAAGCCTCAAGTTTGGCCAGACAGGCCAAATGACCAAATGAGTGCAATAGTGGTATGTCTGCTCTGGGGGAAACCAACTGCCCTCTAATTGGACTGAAGGCTTGCTCTATGGGAGAGCATACATGCATGGTACTGAAAACCTAATCAAAAGCCTATGGCAGGAGGGGGTCATGAGCCTTAGGGTTATAAAGCCTGATCTTGTCTGGATAAATGCATATATTATTCTCACCGAGTTGCCCTGAAAGCCTTACACTTAATGTTCATATTCATATATTAATACTACTCTCACTTCTGGTTAGAGAGGCTTCTCTTTTCAGATGGTGGTGACCACTCTGATAACCCAAAAGGCAACATAGTGCTCAGAAGAAGGGACGGAGGAGTGTCCAGCACTGAAATATCTCTTTCACACCCTCCAAGGCTCAGGGTCTATTGCGGAAGAGGTGGCAGAAAGAATGTAAGAGGGGCTGGAGGGATGGCTTAGTGGTTAAGGCACTTGCCTGCAAAGCCAAAGGACCCAGGTTTGATTCCCCAGGACCCATGTTAGCCTGGTGCACAAGGGGGCACATGCTCTTGGAGTTCGTTTACAGTGGCTGGAGGCCCTGGCATGCGTATTCTCTCTTTTTCTTTCTCTCTCTCTCTCTCAGTCTCTCTCTCTCTCCCCCTCTTTCTGTCAAATAAATAAATAAATAAAAATATTTTTAAAAAGAATGGAAGAGGCAAAGGAAGGGTGCCACTCCTTACATGTAACTGCACAGAAATTGGCTTTGATATTCATTACCTCACAGTGCCTAGTGATACCTACATGACACCATCATAATTGGAGAAAAAGATGATGACATCAAATTAAAGGAAAGACTAATGTAGAGAGGCAGGGGATATGATGGAGAGCAGAGTTTTGAAGGGGAAAGTGGGAGAGGGGAGGAAAATATCATGGTTTGTTGTTTGTAAATACAGAAGCTATCAATAATTAATATATATATATATTATATATATATATATATATATATATACACACACACACACACACACACACATATAAAGGCTACTGTTTTTTTAAAGGCTTGTTGGGTTTTCCTCAAAAAAAAAAAAAAGAGAAATAGAAAACTTAAAGTGTTTGTTTAAACACTTAAAGTGTTTTGTGACTGCAGGGCTCAGCTTGGAATGGCCACATTCAAAAAGAGTCTTGGCAGTGAACTGCAGCCCTGCTCAAGATGTTCATACTCCACCCCTTCCTGTGCATAGGAGAAGCTACTGCAGCTGCTGTTATTTGTGTAGTTCCAGCCCCAGTGTAATCCAGTGGAATTGTTCAACTAGTCAGTAGCAGAGTCTCCAGTCCCAGTGCACAGTCACACAACTAGATCTATTTCTCAAGAATGCCGCGATACACACTACACAACTATCCAAGTGTCCACAAAGCTAATACTTAGTTTTTAGTAGGCTGCATAAAACCAAGTCCAAGATGATCAATTGCTCTGGCTTACAACATGTGTGGCAGTAAGTCAGGTAACTCCTTCTATAAATGTACAGTGACTGACATCTGTATATACTCATTGAATCAAAATTATATGTTACAATACCTATTAATTCAGCATTCACACAGACTTACAAGTCAGTATCTCATCCCAAAGAGAAAAGAAATCATAGAATGGCCACATTTATAAATTAAGACATAACTTTACCACCTGACTCGTGGGAACTGGGAACTGCACAGGCCTGTAGTAATTTACTACATGTTGGGACATTAAGAAGAAAGATGGATGCTGGAGAATACTGTGTGGATTCTGCTGTATGTAATGGCCTGCTTTACTCACATAATTTGAAAAATGGAGCCTGTTACAGTGCAGAAGCTTTCTAAAACATACCTGTGGATAGTCAAACATTATTTTAAATAATGGACTCAGCATGGACCATGCTAATATGGGATTTCTTAAAACCTTTATTTTTATTTCATAAAAGGAAAGTGGAAAGGTAACAGTAATCATTATTCTTTTAGCTAAGTACCCATACCAATTTTTGAACATTTGGGATATGAGAATGTTTCAAAACTATATGGTGTTAGGTTTTACTTACATCTTGAATACATTTTATTGAACAGATTCTATCCATTAGTTTAAAAATACATTTATGGAGAACTTTCTATGTGGTACTTAGATGCCATGCTCACCATTGGCAGTACAATAGTGAAGAAGATGTAGATACTTCTTAGATTCCTATGATCATAGTGCAGCAGTAAAGACCTAAGATTTTAAAAACTAAAACAAAAAGATTGTCTGAAAATCTGCTGGGTGAGGTAGAGTTACTGACGTAAATGTGAAGGTGAAAACCAAAGGGGGGAATGTGCTCTGTGAAGAGAATGAGAAGCAGGAGCCTATAGTAAAGGCACAAAGGAAAGACATAGCCATGTCTCCAAACTACTGAGGCAGTGGAAACCCGGGGAGGCTCACAGGCTGAATTAAGTCCTGTGACTTGGAAGAATACTGGACAGAGATTGAACACAGAGTCAAAATTAGAAAACAAGATCTTGTAAGGTGTCATATAGCAAGTCTTGAGGAGCGGATCTTATTCTAACTGCAGTGAAATGCACTTAATCCCTTTAGAAAAGTGAGTCAGCAGCTCTGGAGGAAGCCCTGTGTATAAAATAAATACAAAACTGCATGCATGAGTGTTAAAGGTTCATTCTACAGTTCACAGCAAGGGATAATGCGATCTCCAAATGCACGATTTTTTTTTTTCAAAACAATGAAGGACCTGCATGTGTTTCAAAGGTATTTAGAAGTGCCATTTAATATACTATAATATCTCAAGTACTTTAAACTTCAAGGGCAGATATTTACCAGTTATAATTGCAACATATTCCTGGGCTTACTCAGGCCTGAACATAGAAAGATGGAACACTGGACTAAGAAGATACTCCTGCTCTGTCCTCCTGTGTTGAGCTAAGTAAGCTGAAAAATGTGATCTGGAAAATTCACTGGCAAATTCTACATTATGAACATGAAAACTACTAAGTATAGCATGTAAAAAAAAAAAAAAAACCATTTAAGAGTTGGGCTGGAGGGAGGGATCAGCAGCTAAGGTGCTGGCCTGCAAAGCCTCATGACTCTGGCTTAATTCCTCAATACCCACATAGAGCCAGATGCACAAAGTGGCACACGCATCCAGAGTTTGTTTGCCATGATGGGAAACCCTAGTATGCCAATTCTTTCTGTTCTCTCCTCCCTGCTGGCAAATAAATAAATAAATAATAAATGTTAAGTGGTATCCATCTGGCTAGGTGTGGTGGTGCACACCTTTAGTTCCAGCACTAGGGAGCCAGAGGCAGGAGGATTTCCATGAGTTCAAGGCCACCCTGAGCTAGAGTGAAACCCTATCTCAAAAAGCCAAAATTAAATTTAAATAAATAAATAAATTAATTTAAGAAAAGAGGTAGCCATCTGTCAGTAGCCAATAAAAAGGAAAACAAAAAACATATTGGGAATATGTTTGTTATATATGAAAATAAACTTTGGGAAGCACAATAACAGATACAGAAACTTGTGGAAAGTCAGTACTAAATGGGGTTAAAATTTGAGACAAGGAAGGGTATGAAAGCGATGGAATGAAAGCCGTGCATGGTGGCCCACACCTTTAATCCTAGCACTCAGGAGGCAGAGGTAAGAGAATTGCTATGAATTTGAGGTTATACTGAGCCTATAGAGTGAATTCCAGGTCAGTCTGGGCTAGAGTGAAACTCTACCTTGGAAAACCAAAAAAAAAAAAAAAAAACATACATACATAAATAAATAAATAATAAAAATAGAGAGAGAGAGATGGAATGGACAGATGTTTAGTAGTAGACACAAAAATTTAGTTAGATGGTTGGTCTTCTAGAGTATAATAAAGCACTTAGAAATAATAAACAGTTGTGGAAACAGATATCTTAATTATTCCTCTACTTTTATTTTTACAACAGCATACATGTACACAATTATCATTTTGTACCCCATGAATATGTACAATTATTATGCCAATTTAAGCATTACAATTAAAATTTGAAATCTTGTATGCATATTTTGTAAATCAAAATATTACATATGTTTTTTTTTGTGCTGGATGATGGCTCAGTAGTCAAAGCCACTCGCTTGGAAATCCTGATGACACAAGTTCAGTATCCTGGTCCCTTCATAAAATAGCTAGCTGCACAAGGTAGCACATGTGTCTGGAGTTTGTTTGTAGTGGCCGAAGGTTCTGGTACACCAATTCTCACTCTCTTTGCTGCCTAGTACTCTCTCTGTCTCTGTCTTTGTCTCTCTCTCAAATAAATAATAAAATGTTTTAAAAATAAAAAAAAATGTTTTCCTGATTAATACTTATCTTTCATAATTTTTTCTTATTTCAGTAGTAATGCATCTTCATTGCTAAAACTTATTAAAGCCACACAAGCAAAGAGAAAAGGTAGAAATTATCCAGTTTCCATCTAAAGAAATATAATCCGTTTGTGATTCAGTGGAAGAGGCAATAGCATTTAAGCAGGAAAATAGGAAAGAGCTTCATGTATAGGTTGTCACCGTGCATAGAGGAACAAAATAAAGAGGAAGAGTTCTGTGTCATGAGCACAGTAAATATGCCATGTGGACAATAAGAACAGTTACCATTGTTGAGTCGTTTCACATTCTGATCAACTGATACCAAGATCTGAAGGTGGCCTCCACTGGGCCCACCTCTGGCTAAGCATGCCTTGAACTTCATCTTACCCCATTCTGCACAAATTGTTATTCTCAATGCTCCAGTGCTGAATGTCAATCATTACTCAATTGACAGCTTCCACATACACTGCTTATTGTCCACCTGCCAAATATGAAACGTCACAGTGGCTTGCTTGGATGCCACGTTAAGACTCATGTTTGACAAACCTCACCCTGATGACTCATTTCTGGAGTGCACATGAAAGCCCTTTGAAGAGTCACAGTGGACTCGCGACTTGTTAATAAAACCTCATTTCACATATAACTAAGCAGAGCACTAATGACATGCCATCCTTTAAATTAGCTTAAGCAATAAGGTGCAAAGGCGGCTTCAAAAAAAAAAAAAAGACAACACCCAGATTTCTGAGAACTATATAAATCTCCCCAGAGAAGAAATTCATCTTCACACTTACAGGTTGAGTCCTTTTGCCTAACTTTAAATATTTTTAGCAGCATGCCTCATAGCAACTGCCTCTTACGCAGGAACCTGGGGAAGGCCCCACCACTCTCGGCCATTATACATGGCTCTAACCCTACAAGGTTTGAAGATGGATTTTTTTTGCCCAGCAGCTGCCACTGCAGAACCTGGCTCCTGGATGACTTTCAAGAAACTTGCAGTGAAACTACCACCCACCAACTGACCAATTGTGAAGTGGACCAGTTCATAAGAAATGCCTGCGTGCAAAGTTCCTGCCTTCCCAGAGTTGTGCAGACCACTTCTTCCAGTTTCAAGTCTGGCAAGAAGCCAGCTTGCCAATCAGGAAGCTGCCCAGCCAAGCCACAGTGTGCTTCCCAGTTCCGCCAGTCAGGAAACAGTCAGCAAAGGGGGTATGTGACCCAGGGCCACCAATCTGCAAGCTACAAGGCCAGAAGTTGTCCACAATCAACTCCTGAGTCTAAGAGTTGCCAAACTGTGGAGTATGAATCCAGCCAATGCCATTGTCACATCCACAATTCCAGCTCCTGTGGCCCTGTGAGCAAAGTTGCTCCTGGGCCCCAACTTCTGGAAGCTTCTAGCACTTCTGAAGGAACTTGCTGTGTTACTGGTGGTTTGCAATCTCCCAGTAAGTGAAGAATATGCAGTGATATGGCATGGTCTACCTGTTTTCTAGGATATTTAGAAATTTCATTTCTCTAACTTCAATGCATTGTTTATTCTTGTGAGTGATTACACATGTATTTTTCTGCTGTTAACTCTAGAGTCAAGGATATCTCTTTTTCTCTTTGGGGTATTTCTGCTGGTATGTCAGGACTGTAAAGCATACTAACCATCTTAGATCCCTAGGATCTCAGTCATTTTATTTATTTAGCAACAGACAGAGAGAGAAAGCAGCAGATAGAGAGAGAGAGAGAGAGAGAGAGAGAGAATGGGTGTGCCTGGATCTCCAGCCACTGAAAAACATGGGTCCTGAGGAATTGAGCCTCAAACCCAAGTCCTCAGGCTTCACAATCAAGCACTTAACTGCTAAGCTATCTCTCCAGCCCAACACCAGTCATTTGTGAACAATAATTTGCAATCAGAGAATATAATTGATCCTTTCAATGATAACCTTACACTTTGAAAATAGGTTATTGTCTATGGAGAGTACTTATCATTGAATCTGGTTTGCTAGCTAATGTGATACTAACATGAGAAGTTCATACAAATTTAGTGCATTTACAGCATTCTATAAATTCTGAAAGATTCAACTCTATGAGAAAAATACCATGGGTAATTAACATTAGAACCATATTTAAACTAGAATCTTTTCACTAGCGATTCTGTTCTTTTATAAAATAATATTTTAGTTATTTATTTGAGAGGCAGAGGCAGAGGCAAAGGCAGATAGAGAGAATGGCACCAGGGCATCCTAGCCACTGCAAATGAACTCCAGACACATGCACCATCTTGTGCATCTGGTTTTATGTGGGCACTGAGGAATCAAACCTGAGTTCCTTCTGCTTTTCCAGCAAGCACCTTAACCACTATGCTATCTCTTTAGCCCTGCCATTCCTTATTTATCCACTGAATCCAAACACTCAAATATGTGATAGAGTCTTTGCTTCAAGACTTCAAGAAAAATTTTAACTTCACATCTGTGGACTTTAGAAATATGTGTAAAATTGCCAGCAATGTTGGAACAGATTTCACAATTAAAATTTTCACTGCTATTCTAATTTTCATTTTCTCGCAATTTCTTGAGTGTTTTGAGTGTGAAAATGGTGTTTCTGCTAAATACATTTACTTCACCTGAAATTAAAAACTGTTTTCACACTTATTTTTAACAAACTTTTTTTGTAAGTTCTATGCAATATTGAGATAATTTTCATGCACTTCTGTGTGCGTACATGTGTGTGCAGAGGTATGCCCATGTATCTGGAGGCAAGAGGTCATCCTAAGGCTTTAAATGGGTACTGGAACACCAAAGCCAGGCCTTTGGGCTTTCCAAGAAAGTGCTTTAACCACTAAGAAATATGTCCAGGCTCAAGGGGCATGTTTTTAAGGTGACAAAAACTTTACAAATATTTGAAAAGCAAAATAGTTTGGTCTGGAGAAATTTCTCAGTGGTTAAGGCACTTGCTCGCAAAGCCTAAGGACTCAGGTTCAATTCACCAGTCCCCAAGTAAAGGTGGGTGCATAAGGGGACACATGTGCATGGAGTTCACTTGCAGTGGCTAGAGATCCCAGCGGGCTCATTCTCTTACCCCCATCTCTCTGCCTCTTTCTATATCTCTTTCATAAATAAAAAAAAATTAAAATGTTTTCTTATGATAATTTTCTTATGGACTGAGCCATAAGGTAA